>NW_027526225.1:24918931-25518931 GCF_048455015.1 Haemaphysalis longicornis
GCTCAAACTCACCATGCCACACTAGCCTCGCGCTCACTCAAACTCAAACTCACGCGTGAGTTTGAGTCCAAATGAGTCTGAGTGAGTGGACTCATGAGTGAATTTGCCGACCTCTGCTGGTAGGTGCATTAACGACAGGCTCCGGGAGCACCGTACAGCTGTTCAAGCGCTCGCTGCGGGGGGGCCATTTAGCTGACCATTGCCACCGCTGCCGGTGCGTTCAACAATGTGTTCCACTTTACGTGAAGACACAAATATTGCGTTGTTTTAAGGACCAAGCCAGCCGTGAATCGTTTGAAGCGTGGCGCATCATGAAAGGCGGTGATAAGTGTGTAAGCGCGGCATCTATTATTTTGTCAAAAACAGAAATAGAGTATCTGAATGCGAACTTGCCACGTGGGTAACGGAATCCACTACTTGACCCTGTCATGATTTTTCTTTGTATTTTGAGCATGTTCACGCATGCGCGTTCCTGTATATATATTTCGATACGTGTAGTAAAAATTCAGTTGATGTCTAGCGCTAGTCCTGTGTGGTCTCTACTTTTGTCCCGTCCTTACCGGGCTACTTAACCATGTTTCACGGAACTTACGCCCTAAGCGACCATTTGCGCATGCGAAAGAACAAAACGACGAAACCAGCTGTCTTTTTTCTTTTCACCGCGTCCTTTGGAATGCACCCCTTGCGCAAGCTACACATCGGTACTCTGACCCGTCAGAGAGTTTGGCGCCATGTGGATGTCAGGCATTCTCCTATTTACGCTTCGTTGCCCAAAGAGTGTCAGCGTATAACACAGAGAAACAGAGAAGCCAGCGAAATCGCATCCGAAAAAAAGTAATACAGTGCCAAATAACTATAAAAAAACGAATAGTTGGTAGGGTTGTTGGGTATTCGTGGTGAAGTGAAACGACGCGCACACCTGTTTGGGTTTTCACCCCACCAGACTGTACGAGTCGGATATATATTTGTGCTCTTTTAAAAAAAAATACTACTTGCGCGTCAGTGCATTCCGCTGCGTCTCTCGGCTTTTTTTCCGCTGTTACGCTTCAACGGCAGTTACAGAGTTAAATATTCAGAAATAAAGAATGTGCTCCTCTATGGGGTCATTAATCAAAATTTAAATTTCTTTAGTTTGAAAAAACTAGCCTTTTGCAACTATTGTCAACGGATGCTACAATATTACGGAACAAAAGTTTGGAACACTTCACAAATAGAAATAAAAACAGCTAATTCATTTGTATTTAGACAAAAAACGTACTACCTATCCAACATCGCATAAACTGCGTTTTTTTTTGTTCTGTTCTAGTTTTTTGTAATTATTTGGTTTTCGTACATTGTTTTGTAATCCGTATTTTTTTAATCATCTGTTTAATGTTTGCTGCTGTATTGTGTATTTATGTAGTGGGCCTAAGCTAGGTCCGGCTATTGGCCCAACAGTTTGTGTTTTGTATTTTAGACAAATTGCTTGTGAATAATAAAAAAATAATAATACCCCTGTCATACGGGCTCTTTCCATCGCGATTGAGTCGATCCGGATTGAGCTCGGTCCGGATCGGGCGCTACTACAAGGTCAGTTTCATTCGCGATCCTTGTTTCTCAGGAGCGATTGAGGTTTTCAAGCGCGATCGGACAAAAGCGGTGATACTCTCGTCCCCATTTACTAATCGCTCAGAAGTTGACAAGTTCATCTAGCGTCAGAAATTCTATCAGATAACTTGATCCAAATAAGCATGTTGTAACATTTATATAGTTACACATACCCACGGCCGCGCAAATTTACCAGACGGCGGCCGTGAAGTAAATTTGTGGCGCTGTCTGGCGTACGTAAGTGCAACCGGTGCAAATTCTCGATCTGGATTGAAACGCGCCGTGCAGCGACGGCGCTGCGTCGAGCGCGCTCGAGGAGTCTATCGCACTTTGCTTCAATCCGAATTCAAAGTTCCCATGTGACAAGGCTATAAGTTCCATTGCAGCCTCAAAAGGTGCTTTCTTGCCGGAAAAACGCGGCTGTATGGATTTAGCAGGGGTGACGTTATTAAGGGAAATCACTAAAATAGTTACGGGTCCTTAACTGCATGTTAGCAATTAGGTGATGTGAACAAGTGGAATTAAGAACCCTCTAAAAGTAAACTCACAGTCATGTTTATTGGCGGTAGATTATGCCCATGGCACCAATCTCACAAACAACATTCTGTTCATAGAGATATTCGCGGGAAAGCGCAGTGGAGTCGTAACTGCTTCATCAGATTTTCTATATCATCCCCAGGATTTTTGTAAAATGTCTGATAAAATTGGTATCATCGTCATTGGGGAAAAACAATGTCTAAACGAACAAAGCCTGCATGTTCCCTTCATGGCCCATTGAAGTACGCATAAATAAGGGGTTAACAATCAAAGAAAGCGAAAACTACTGAAAAAACGTATTGAGAGCCATTTCGAGGAAAAACAGTACAAGGCGATAAGAACCACGTAACCCTGTTTCTGAACTGTCGACATAGGGCACCTCGAGCGGTACTGCTGGTGGCCACAGGGAGGCGAGTCGTCACCATAACTGTTTAAAAACTTATTCGTTAGTAGCTCTTTGTTCATTGTGGTGTTCAACTTACTGAATCTATACCATGGCTTTGAAGCGCGGCGAAATTCAGGGCTCTAGATTAATTTTGGTGACCTGGGCACCTTTAACGTGCGCCGGAATTCGGGACACCTAGTAGCGCTTTAGGTAGGCTTACCAGAATTATCTAAGATAGGGATTGTGTATTTTTCAAACTGAAGTTTTCAGGTAAACTTCTTTTGGCTGGTGAACGTAATTCTCTGATATATATGGATGAACTTATATTTACATAATTCGTGGGATCGTTTAAATCGTAATAGGAGGCTGGCAATTGTTCACACGACGAATCCAAGTTTTCTTAGAGCCTTGTATTGGTAATGCCATACCTCTTATCCTCGAACTAGGGAGTTGTAAGGCCTCAAAGGCGTGAATTACGTACTTTCTCAGCAATATCAATCAATGTTGATATAGCGAAGTTAACGCATACTTAACACATTCACATTGTTTTGTCAGGAGGTGCCTAATTTGTAGATAAAGAACCCCACTCCGCTGGTAAATCATAAATGACAGGTTATCAAATGTGTAAAGATGGCTACGCCCGGCTTCAATTTTCATAGCATCCCATTCGTTGGTGTCACAAAACAATCTGGGCCGCAGCAAGCTCTATATGCCGATAGTTTCCACCTATAAGCCACTTTTTACCTCCGTATACAACGTTAGACAATTCTTAGTAAAAACGTCAGTTCGACGACCAAAGGTTCAATTAAAAACGGTAAACCGTTTTGGCTCCCACACGGAAGCCTAGTACACTCAGTACAAAGGTGGATTGGCGAACAAAGGTTTATTAAAGGGACCCTGCAACACTCTTTGACCAGTGCGAGTAAACCTGCGCGACGTTTAGATTGCACTGCCAGGAATAACTGAGCCAAATATTACACGTGCACATGAAGCGTTGAGCGCGCAAATCGCTGTCAAACACGCGGAAAAACAACCACGCTCTATTCAGTTCTCCTCATTACGCACCCCTGGCATGGCCTATACGACGCCATTGAGGCCATGGCTGTCCCATCCGCTGTCACTGGTCAACTCCGCTGCTGAATTCTCGCATTTCCTGCGACAATTCGCCGTCGTCAGCGCCGTGTATGTACGAACCTCTTGTACGCCAGAACCTGTAGGCAAAGTTTGACCGTTTCTGTTGTGTTTTGAGTGCGCGCAGAGTTTTAGTGATGAGCTCAATCCTTCCTATTAAACCAGACCACTCGACAACGAACGTTTATTGCTTCAAACACGCCCTACCAGTCCGAGCGCGCTTTCGATCAGGCACTCATGTCTGCTTTTTTGTGGCACCACACGGGAAGTAGACCCCTCCACGTTGCGGAGAAAAAAAATTCACAGCATATCCACGGGGTGAATGATGATGAGTGGGCGAAGCTCCTGAGGGGAAATCATAGGTAAAACCGTGACTCTTCAGCGAAAGTTCGCCCACTACATCTGTGTCCGAACGTAACGTCTAGAAAGTCTCGCTTAAACCGCGCGTCGGTACCTTAGGGCTGAGCTCGCCTGATGCGTTTTGCAGACGCCTCACGAGCTCTCACTGCATCGGGGTCTGCCTGCCGATACGCGCGCTTTCTCGCCGCTTCCCGTTCTCTGACGTTTTGGAGATCCTCTTCGCGCCGCAGCCGTGCCGCTTCGCGTACGGCAGGGTCCTCGCGCCGTTGCCGTGACGCTTGGGCCTCTCGTTCTCGAACGCTGGGATCTTGGCGGCGTCGTCGCGCAGCCAGACGACACGCTTCGGCCTCCCGCTCTCGTACGGCAGGATCTTGGCGGCGGCGTCGCGCAGCTTCACGGAGCGCTTCTGCCTCGCGGGCTCGCACATCTGCAGCCTTATCCATCGGGCGACTCCGAGCGCGCGCCAACAGCGTACGGATTTTATTACAACGCTCCCCGCCATCTAGTAAACAATCCAAGAACTAAACTAGAGGTAGCCACGCCATCTAGTAAACAATTCAAGCGCATCTTTTCATCATATACAAGTACCGCCATCTAGTAAACAATCCAAGAACTGAACTAGAGGTAGCCACGCCATCTAGTAAACAATCCAAGAACTAAACTAGAGGTGGCTACATACATACGTCGAGGATGGACAGACCCACGCCTTAAGGAGCTTCGCCCCTAAAAGAGAAAACTCCCAGGCCTCTGGTATATCGAAGGCCGCCGAAGATAATGCCACGAGCCGTCCCCTTCTCCGGGAGAAAGCGCGCAGCTTTCGCCGGGTTGTCCGCGGTCGAGTTGAGAGGGAAAGATTATGCGCGATTTCTCATCGCGCGTACTTTCGGTGATAGTGAACGGATTGTCCTGATTCTAGCAGAAGGAGATTGCTGGGACGATAGACTTTACCCCAAAATACATTCTTATGGCGTATTCGGTTGGGCGCTCCGGTCCTCGGGCTCGGAGTCGCCAGATGCCAAGGCGGCTCGCAATGAGAGCGCCAGAGGCAGCGTACCAACCAAATGCATCAGCGATATCGGAGCAGCTCGCCTGTAGCGCAACCTTGCAGCCAGCGCGGGAAGCCGACAGTCCGGCCATGGTAAACCACGACGTATTGTGTCACGTGACCCGTCCTCCCGGCCAGATCGCGCCACGCTCCCACTTCGAAGTTACAGCGGTCGGGAGCGCTCCGAGTCGGAGGCTGACGTTTCGAAACAACCAACTGAAGGTAGTTCGAGCGCTCGAATTCTACCAACCGAAGGCGCGGCCGCTCTTCAGAGCACTCCAGAGCGCTCGTAAGCGCCCAACCGAATACGCCATTAGTGATCAATGGTAAGTGCTGCAGGGCCCATTTAAGATGTAAAAAAGACGTTTCGTCGTCCTTAGGGAAGCATTGTTCACTATGTTTTTTTTAATAAACCTTTGGTCGGCGATGCCACCTGTTTTCACAATGAATCCTTTTCCCGAACAGAGGACATTCCGTCAAACCTCATATATTACGCAGTCAGTTTTCGCCGCAGAAAAAAAAATTGGTGCGACCGCTTCAGGGAGTACCCGGCGCCAAACCTTGACAAGACGGCACCATGGGGTGCGGAAGCCTGGAGAGAAAAGCCCGGGCGAGGCATCGTCGGTGCCGGTGGCGTACCCGACCGGTCCGCAGGCAGACCACCCGCTGGTGAGTGTGCGAGACAAGGCGCACACCGGCGACGCGAGCGTCGCAGTTCAGGAACCGGTGACCATCCGTACAAGGCAATCGACGTTAGCGTTGCCTCTGCCTAATGGCGAAGAGTCCGAGTCACAAGAGCCGAGAATCGCCGGCCAGACACCAACCAAGATATCGGGTGCATCCGACCAGCTGGACGGTCAATGCAAGGACGCGTCCGCTCGACCACTCTACCAGATCGAGGCGGTGCTCCGCGCGGCCATCTCTCCGCCGCAGCCTTCTTCAGCCGGCAGGAACACCAAGGGGGAGGTATGTTTCTTTTTCTTCAAAAATACTGCAGCCAAACCATGAACCACGTGTCCCAGCTTACTACCGTAGTCCAACTCATAGCTGGGTACCATGTCATACCTGACTTGAAAAGATCTTGCGTGTGCATTTAAAGAAAAATTAATGCCGTTGCATTCGACGTGAAAGCTCTGGGAAGTACAGAGCAATGATTCGCCGTACTGAGCTGTAGCGCCGTGGGCCGCTCACTGCTACCACCCATCACGATCTTCAACGCCCCGTCTCATTCCACCCTCCATGAATTGAACGGAGGCGTGTCCAATGCAATTCAAATTTCGCGCCTTCGCAGTACTCGTGCGCCATCTGCGAGTTACATGTAGAGCGCTGTTTTTTCCTTAGTTTAATGTCGCATGTCCCTGCGCCTTACTACTCAATTTGGAACGCACGTTTTTTGGCGGCCATTCTTTCCGCTGCTATCGTAAAAGCCAAAACAACGGGCGTTCCAACTAAATGGACGCCGGGCCTGGCGGTTATATACACAGATTTTGCATAAATGTACCAGACGTTTTAACACGAAAGTGTTTTAATGCGGTATTCATGAAGATTTCACTTATATCATATCCGTTACGGAAGTGACGCCAGAGCAACTGAGCAAGCAGCCTGCAAAGAGTGCACCCCTGAACAGATGGCTTCTTGTGGGGAAGCAACGTTTAGTACTGAAGAGTACGTTGTTAAGCGTCTTGTTCAATTTTGGGTTTTATATTTTAACAAGAAAGAGTTTGCTGCTGAGCCCTTACAAAAATGGCTATTGAGATCGAATTGAAAGTATTGACTTTACTCAGTACATTGTGCTCACAGTCAATTGACTCTGAAGAGAAATTTCGTATTTAGTGCTAGTTGAAAATTTGCCGGCGCGTTTCAATTGAAACTGAACTCTGTGTTTTAATTGAAAGTCTATTGACTATAGGCAACATGTCTGTTGATTTCCAATACACTTTTCTTGCTAGTTCCTGTTGTGACGTATCAATTAAACGTCTATTAAGAGAAGGGTGTTGCGTTTCAGTTGAGTCTCTATTGATCCTCATGTTGAGAAATGTGAAATAAAAACCTACTGAGCAGATTCAAGACAGCCCGTTCGCTTTCATTTTATTTTTTTATCAAGTTATTTCAACAATTCCCTAGTTGAGTTGACTGTACTAAATATATACTAAGTCTGCTTCACTAATGCAAAAATGTTCCAAAAACTTTCATCAAGGTGTGCATTTAGCAGGTGAAACAGTGATTAAAGTTGATGCTTGGGCGAGTTGGTGTTCCATAATCTTGAATTCACAGCGCAAACAAGAAACGAGGACGCTAGGGAGAGCACGACATACAGGTGCTGACTAACAACTGAAGTTTATTGCTGTGACGTCTGGCATATAAATACAGCAGAAATGAAGGGAACAAAGAAATCGACATATAACATGTGAAAATAAAATATAACAGTTCCGCCACGACATCACTACCACCATGTGCTTACAAACCGTCTAGATAGTTGATTTCTTTTGATGATAGCGCGACTGAAGGGACGCTTACACACTTTTCTGCTCTTTTTGCTATCTTATGAGCCTCAGTAATTTTCCTCGTCAGTTTATGCTTATTTCTGCACAATACTGCGGTACTACTGAATATAGGCTCGCACCAAGGACAGTCCCAACAATGTACTCCTAGACGGCCACTTTTGCTTTTTTCCACGTTGTAACTGTGTTCCTTTAGCCTGTCATTAACACATCTCCCCGTATGCCCAATATATTCTCTGCCACACAATAAAGGTATGCTGTAAAGTACGTTTGTGGCACATGGGATGAACTGTCGCTGGTGCTTCTTCCTACAAACCTCAGAACTTGGGGTATCGCTGTTCACGTGTCTACATACTCTGGAAAATTTATCTAGAGCTGAAAAAATAACACTTACATCGGCACGCTTGGCAATTCTTTTTAGATTAGGCGACACCGTATGTATGTACGGCAATACTGCAACCTTCCCTTTCTTTTTGTTATTCCGATCATTTTTGCCTAGTCTTCATTTTCTTCAACAAACCTTCGGCAACGGACGTTAACAGATACGTCGGATAACCTGCAGTAATTAGGCAATTAACCTGATCCATGAAAGTAAAGCACGTCATATGACCGCATGACTGCTTGAAGCCTGTAATAGTAACCCATGAACTAACCGTTGGAGGGTGTATCCGTTTTCTCGATCTTCACCTTTCTTTTAATCATGAGCACATTTGTTGGAAATACGAACCTCGAGGCAAGACGTCGCTTCTTGCGTATGACTCGGCGCATTCGAAACTGGTTAAAAGTATAATTGCGAATCTGTGCCTGAAAAATTCACTTGTTAATGTGCTAGAACAAGGTGCCTAATACCTGAGACAAAAAAAACAAACAAGAAATTCACGGAAAGATACGTGCAGAGGATTAGAACTTAGTGGTAAAAGACTAATATATGACAACATTGTGCAGTCTGTTTCCAACTGCCACACTTATGCAGCAGGTTTTTTTTTTCTGCATTGGTTTTAAAGCTAAAGTACCTGCTTTCCTTCAGGGTGTCAAGGTAACGCATCAGATTTGTGTAAAGATGCTTTGGGTTCAAACCCTAGCTTCTACGGATATTGTCGTCTCTATTTTGACGTTTTTTTATCTGACGCTTTCTATGATCGCGAATTAGCCTTAAAAAATTGTGATGACCCGCTATTCCCCTATTGACTGCAGAAATGGGCCAGCTTCGCGTGCGCTTTATTTCGCTTTAAAATACGCTTTATTTCTTTTTTCCTTAGCGTTAAAACAGCCTGTTTTAATTTTGAGTTATAAAATAACACACCATTCTTTGCGTTTTTTTTTTTGTGGCACTATGTTGGAATATACGGCCAATAAACGTTTCAATCCAATCCAATGACGAAACTAGGGCGGGCTCATGGTATAATTGCGGCTAATGCCGAAGCAGATGGCGTTCATATGAGCCGCAAAGACGCTACCGCCAGATTCCTCTCTAGTGTATATAGTAGGAAACTATCTGTGCTGAGCGCCACGGTGAAGTGCCGTAGCAGACGACAGAGAGGTTTATCCCCCCTCATGCGGTCAGTGCGCATGCGCCTGCTGCCTTCGATTCTCTCCACATCTCATCGCCGGCGCTGCGCAGAGCGGCGAGGCCATGCGCTCACCGATTCCCTTTAATAGTGGTCCGCTGTAGGGCAGTTGTGTGAAATGATAATTGCTCGCTAGAAACGTAGACAGATGGTTTATCCCGTTCGTCTCTGAAGTCAAAAACATATGACCAGGGGCAATTGTGACGACGGAAATATGCCTAATGAGCTATCAAAGATACGGTTGAAAGCCATGGGCATGTTGCATGGCAAAACCGAAACCGAAACTAGCTTGAACTTTCCGAAAATAAACTACAATAACCACATTACTACGCATAATGTTGGGAATTGAAATAAAGTATTTCCGAAAAAAACATGCTTTACACAAACGCAGTTGCTTATGCTTCAACTGTAAAATGATGATCGTAGTCAACTACATCGCAAGATGAGTTTGCCTCATTACACGTCACTGCTTCAGTTGTTGCGGCCGCCACCCACCTCCCATGGTATTTTCTTCTTCTTTGGGGCTTTTAAGCCTAAATGCGGAGTTACCGACAGTATAAAAGGCGAAAACGATGTTTATTTGCGCCCGTCTATGCATGCAAAAACCAATAGAATTAAACAAATAAAACAGCGGTTGCTTACGCATTAGCAACCCATTATCTAGGCTGCTTAGTATCCGTAGAATTCCAACGAGTTTTTCTTTCGTGGTGAGTGCAATATTTATAAGACCCTTCATGGGCTCAACTTTCACCAAGAAGTTCAACGAGTGCCCGAAAATGAAGACCGTCACAGATTGGTGTGAACCTTCGGCAGAGAGCTCAGAATAGTGCAACAGTATTGCTGCGCTTCAAAGCATTGATATTATAAATGCATTTATATAACAATCACGCGCTGCGGTGGCACAGTGGCTAACTATGCAGCTGAGCCCGAGGACGCGGATTCGATTCCCGGCCACGGCGACCACTTTTTTTTCTGGAGGCGAAAAGCAAAAACGGCCGTGTGTTCGACATTTGGGCGCATGTAATTATCCCCAGGTGATAAAAAATAACCCGGAGCTCTCCACACGGCGAACGTCAACACCTGTGCAACGTCGGGGCATTAAACCACATAATCAGTCAGTCATTTATAAAATAATTTAGATTGAAACCATCCCATCCCTAGAATATGGCAGCTAAGTGCATGAATAAGGTACCACGCAAGTGCACACGAAGTTTCGGTTTGATTACTTGCGACGACAGTAACTTTTTTCATCAAGTAAAAACAATGCAGCCAAACGATAAAGCGGCATCAGCAAAAACGTCTATGTACCTCGAGAGTTGCGCACGTTCAAATCATTTATGAGTCCGAAATTCATCCGTAGCCCCTCCACTCGCTCCGACGGCTGTCCGCAAAGCCTGAAAGTATCGTTTTCTCCGAAATTTCAAGTTTCAACTGAATTTCAATAATTTGAAAACATTTGTCTTCCCTAGATCAGTTTTCCACTTCCGCACATGTATTATTCTACAACTGTACTACAATGAGCAGCTTCATTTAAAACAACGCAGTGAAAGAGTCACAGGGCTGGTTTCTGATGCTTTTGTCTCCACGTTTGTTCCCGTCAGACGTAACATGATTAAAGTTTCAGTAGGCTGCCGGTCACCACATTAGGACAGATCATGCGTTGATTTCAAAGAAAGTGACAAGTGCGAGAAGTTTGTTTTCCTAGCAGCATGTCATTATCGAAATGGGATTTGTCGACGCCAGCGTTTACGTGTATGTAGTGAGGACACCACACTATGTATGGCGAACCCAACGGATCAGGCACTGAGCTATTGTAATACTGAAAACGAAATATTATTGTTTGCTTTAGTGACAGACAGCATTGCTGAAATGAACCTGCACATAGCGGACAATGCGCTCACGTGCAACAGGTTACATAGGCGCAAAACTGAGTCGTGCATGCATAAGGGTAACACATTTGTGATAATAGTCAGTTACGTTTCGTGGTGTAAACGTTTACGCAACTGATTCAGACCCGTCGCTGCCAACGTTATCCGAATGAGCACACAAAATCTTTCTTATTGCTGAACCTTTAGTTTCGGTGAACCTTTCATCTCGATGGACATTCAGGCTCGTTTGGACATTCCATTTCGGTGGATCTTTCGTCTCGTTGGACATGCAGGCAGCAGGTGCCCTGAACACACACACACGATGGTTAGGAAGAGTATTACGACGTTTGTCTTCTTCACGGCGGGTGATGCGCAAGACTCCAGAACAAGTGGCAATGGCGCTCAGAACAGCATATAAGCTTTGCGTCCAGAATCAATGCAGTGGGAATTACAGTATTTTTGCGCTTCTAAACTTCACCCGATTCTAAGCACCCTCTCCTACTTTTGAGAAAAATTTTGTAAAAATGTTTTCATTCGAATCTATGCACCCTCTTTTCTAAGCAACCATAACAACGTAGATTTCAGACCTGTGAAAACCGGCCCAAATTGATGTTGTGGTCAAGTCATTTATGAAGTTTTTCATTATAAACCATTTCGACGGAACAGAAGGCGACCTGGCGGGGGACACTGGTACTTTTGGCATAAGCGGCACAACAGACTTGAATGGTAGTGAGGATTACTGAGTATCAGGCGTAAGCGGTAGGTCCACTTTACCTACGTTTCTTTGGAATATTTGCCAAATAAAACATTATTTGTGGCGCGAGTCTCGTTGAGATACGGCGGCTAAAAAAGGGGCTAGGGAGAACGTTTTCCAATCTAAGCACCCCCTCACATTGGGCATCGGGATTGTGGAAAGAAGGGGGTCGTTAGAATGGCGTAAATACGATTATTTTACGTGGGAAGCAGTAAGTACCTCAAAAGTAACAATATATTCCCGTGGAGGCATATGCAATGGAAGGGCTTTATCACACTCGTAGTACGGAACGCTACTCAGCGACCGTTAGGGCTCTTCAAGACGTCCTCCCTAAGTTCTCCTGAAGTGAACTTGCTTCTCAGGCATATTACATGCCATGCCCATAATCCATAACTATACCCATTCTCATCACCCATGCCCATAACAAAGCGGGGTGGGGTTAAGGGTTCCTGCAGAAAAAATTCCCAATTAATTATTATGTTACGCGAACACACGCGAAGACAAGTGCATTTCGGCTTCCAGCGGCAGCTTTCACAAGTGCATTTTCTCGTTGCAGATGTCCTTCTCGTTCCAACGTTGCTTATCAAAGGCCTGCATGGTGCTCATCATCGGAATGTTCGTGGTGGCTGGGCTGGTTGTCACCCTGTTAGTGGCCAACCTGGCATCCTCACGGCGTAACTTGCCGAAGGTGTGCCACTCCGAGCAGTGCCGCGGATACGCGCTCCGGCTCTCCGAGTCACTGAACACGTCCCTGGACCCTTGCGTGGGGTTCACGCGCTTCGTGTGCGACGGCTGGAATCAGCGGCATCGGCTGTCGGTGCGCCAGGAGGCCTTCCTTGCAGAGCTACCACGGGTGTCTTGGATGCTCCGCTCAATGCACGTGCAGAGCCGAAGACAGAGCCCGCTGCAGAGGGCGGCCGCCTTTTACCGCAGCTGCGAGGCCCTGCACGACGCGAACGTCGACCAACTGGAAGAGGTGGGCGAGCCTCTCGTCGCTCTGCAGATAGGGAGGGTGTATGTGCCGTAGGGCACAGGAAGTCAGGCCACGTCATTCAAGAATATACTATCACGTACTAGCGGAAAATACAGTGCCTGTGGCTGGGCGGGCTGCGCTTGATGTAAAAGTTTTACACCACCGGCGTATGGTGGGGGTGGCACTGACAGGTGAGTGGGAGGTACCCTTCCTAAGGGTAGTGGCGGAGGTTGGCAATATTTTATGCGTGTTAGATGATTCGCGTCATGTAGAGTGGTGATAATGTTTTTTTTTTTTTTTTTGAAGCCCGGAGTAATGAGGTATAGTAGTATATTCCAGGTTGGCCGGTGGCGAAACGTTTCCGTTAGCCCGCCGCAGAGCATGAGCCAATTTTTTTGGCATACCTAAGTGCGTATCGCGCTGCACCAGCTGCGAGCTGTGCGAGCCCCTTGTTCACCTTGCGTTTACGATACCACTCCATGATTCCGAGGCGGCCATCCCACATGAGGAGAAGCCAGGCGTTAATGCACGTGGGGACAGCGGTGCTCTGTAGCTTTTTGGTTTGTGCCTACAAGTCTTGGTGGTCATCACAGAGCACATGTGTATCCTGTTTGACTAAACCCGCGCATGATCAAATCTGTACGTATCACGTCATACACACGAACGCAAGAAAAAAATCAGAAAAAACATTTTAAACTTTGCATTATCTTATGTCGTCTAACAACTTAATTTTCTTATCGGGCAGGGCTACTGACGATTTACTTATGCACGTTCCCTTCAACTTTGACATCTGCCAGGCTTCCACTATATCTCTTGGAGTCCTGTTTTGGTGGTGGAACTCCGCCGTCGTTAGTCAAACAATGGCTCGCAGTTTGCTGTTGTGCACTGCGCACTATGCTAAGTCGGGTGTGTGTATGCCGACCTTTAAGGCTGGACGCGTGTTCTCTGAGCCTTACATTCACACATCTAATCGCGTGACCGACGTGTTGCTGGCCACATGTGAACAGAGTGTTGTACACAACGTTTTTTCTGCATTCTAAAAATATATACGTGTGACGCATGGTACATTAGTAGCCTTGCTTTTAGCCCTTTCTTCGTACGTACAGGTTAACCGCTGGGGAAACGCGTCCCACTGTGTTTTTGGCAGAAAAAACCGCTTTCGCGTTGTACCTGGCGGCGGCTTTTTTGAGTCTGTGACACAAACCGTGCACATATGGGATTACTGAGATGCTTTTGTTCTTGTTTTCGGCGTTTTTCCTTCTCCTTACCCTCCATTTTACTCGTTTTAGTAGCCTTTCGCTAGCTGTCAGCAGCATCGTCGTTAGGTACCTTGCCTTTTCAAGACGGTGTCTCTGCGCACAAAACGCTGCTTCCATTCTGCGTTTGTAAGTTTTGTCGAGAGCTGATTTTAGATACCCCATCACTCTCCCACTCTTAGGTATCCTTTAGTGGCCAGACATGTACTCTAAGAGTGGTTTTTCGTCCGTGGTGAATACTGCCAGCACATGTGGTGTTCTTCAAAGGTTAACTGCACTTCCAGGATTTGTAAACAGTTTTGCCTTGGCATCTCATAGGTGAAGTTTAGCCCTCCCCCTTTTAACGTGAATACGTCAACTACCGGTGCACTGAAAGTTTCTATTTCCGTGAAATGTTTTAGTACCAAATAGGCGTCAACATTTCTGAAGATCCGTGAATGCCTGACGATGCGTGGGCGCGTGGACGCGTCCTCTCTTCAATATAATGGATCAATCCAGGCGATATGGCAGGATCAAGTTCATTCGGGGAAACTTCCAATATCGTGAGACCACAGTATACACCGAAGCCGGGGTGCACAAAAGCACGAGGCCTCAATTGTGGTGGTTGACTACTCTGGCAATGTTTGTGACTGCATGACCCTCCAACATACAAGAACAAACATGTGGAATTTGGAGCCATCCTCTTGTCAATCCGAATAGTGCAAGTATCACATAGAAACGCAACATCATTACAACCTCATAAAACATTATAGTCTTTTCTGCAGGCAGAATAACTAAGCGCTTGATGGCATTAGTCCAATTCACAATAGAAAAAGTTAAAAACGTCGCTTGGACACCCGAATCCAATGGTTTGGAAGAGAACGACGCACTGACCAAAGGCTCGTCAACTCGCATACGATGCTCCTTTTGACAAGACTACCACCCTGCCCTCATCGAAAAACACTCAGAGCGAATCCTAATCCTATGCCTACAAACACGGTATTTCTCCTTGCTACAACTACGTCTCATTGGCATAGAATCTTGAACTCTGTGGACGACAAACATACACAAGTATTTCAAAAGCTGTGTGCGTTAAGGTGTTTGTAGGAACACGTGCGCGTTAAGGTCTTCTATGGCAACACAAGACATTAACCTAAAACTGTGCTGAAATATGGGAAACTTCCACCCTCTTGCACGAAACCTAGCCATGTCCATGGGTATGGTTAGGGGGAACAACTCAAGCAAATAACATATTCCACTTCTTCGAGACATGGGAGGCAGATTTGACCAGCTTGTAACCTCAAGATCAGCGCGAGCTGATTGAGAGGGCAAGGGAAGGAGCTGCTGCATCTTGTGCCGTAGACAGAGGTTCCACCTTTAAGCTACCTGCTCTTTACCCCATTTTCCTACCAAAACTATTTCTCCCTGAACAAAGATCTTCTCTATCATTCTTTCTCTCTCTCTCTCTATTCAAAAAAAGCAAAATCGTTCAGCCCGGCCTAGAAATAACAGAATCATCATTGTCATACACTGACAGTGATGCCTCCTCGCTAAAACATACCAACACCTCGCATCCGCAATCTTTCAGGCTCGCATTTTAAGACCCAGAAGCGCAGAGAGCTTTTGTCTCTTCTGGGCCACAGCGATTAAAAACCACCGTTGCCAGAGTCTATTGTCGATTAACTTCAGTGCTGGTGTAGCATAGATCAAAAATACAGCAACTGCGTAGGAAACGCTCCGTGGGGATCAAAGTATCGCTATCATACCTTACTTTTACGAACCAAACCTTCATGTCTCTGATACTTTTTTGTTATCTCCCATCGTTTACAAAGCTGGCCAAACTATGGGCGATTGTTTTTCGCCGAAAACACTCAATCACAACCATTGACCTTACAGAGCATTGCCGCCTCTCAAGTCGACAATTTCCCCCGCCTCATCCATCCCTTACCGTAAGCCAGGCGCGTATTTAGAGGTTCTTGCAAAGGGGCGCCTTTCCAATCAGAGCTAGCCTCCATCATATCCATCCAACAGAAGTTTCTTCGTCAGCATGTCCTGTCTGTTGGGAGCAGTGACATCGGGTGAGCTCGCGTTTCTGATGTACAATGATATCTGCGCGGATGGTTGTCTAGCCACAGCTGGCGCCTCACTTTGAGTCCACTTATTGCCCTCTATACCTGAATATGGGGGAACCCAAGCAATTACCGGCGACAGATACTCCGCCGCCTTCTTTGGGAAAGGGATGACCATACTGAACAGCATGAGCACCCTGTTCCTCCCATGCCGTACGCGCTACCGCGGGGCACATAGACATTGGTTCCCCGCCTTGCCACCAACAACGCCTTCTCCCTGGGGCTTCGCCACAAATTCTACGGCGATGCCACCGCGGAAAAACTCTGTCGGCGCTGTCGTGTGCCTGCAAGTTCGGTCATTTGGTCTGGGACGGTGAGTGTTACGCTCTCTTCTTTGATCGCCCCCTCCATGCGTTCCCCGAAGACATTCGTCCGACGGTGTATTTCGACTGGGTGCTACCTTTCACACGGGGAATCACCATCATTCCTTTGTTATGGACCTTTCTTGTCGCGTTGGTATGTGCCGACGAGGTTTCGAGGGAAGTGTTACGTAACTATCGGAGACAGTCCCGCCATCCCACCCGCACTCTTCGACGACCCTAACAACCTCACAAACCAGCACTGATGCAGACGGCCAGATCGCTTAGGTTAGGTCTCAAATAAACATGTATTTTTCCCTCTCTGCCCCTGTGGGGAGCACGCCTCACTAAGTTATGCAATATGGGAGTGCCCCCAAGACCCCTTCCCTCGTTGGCTAGCTCTGACGCACCTATACAAGAATCCCTCATAAAAAGAGCCACCAAATTCGCCACCAGCCTTAGGCCGGTGGCCGCCGTGCTTCTGTGACCACTTGCTTGAATAAAGCTTTCTCCTTCTCTGCCCCAATCTGTGGAGGACGTCCTATTACAAATTAAGGGGTCGTTTGTCGTTTTTGAGAAGCAAAAGTTAAAGCAGTGTAATGACGGGGTAAAACTTGTTTACGGACGCTGCGTAAGTTGACACCAGCGGAGAGAATGAGACCAGTCGTACCATTCTGTAGAACTTGGACAGATACCACGCCACTCCAAAAGCAGTACTTTTCCTAAATAATGTAGTGGTTGCCTAGGCTCGGGGTGGTTTCCCCTGCAATTGGACGACGTATACCTCTGTTATTTGTTTTCGTTGGCTGACACATATACTTTCAACCCCTTCACACACTCATCTCAAAATGTGCCTATCCTTCTACCTCTTCGCGACAACCTACTTCGCGAAGATATGCAAGCGAACCTCACTGAAATTTTCTAGGTCCTCTACCCTGCATCGATCACTGTCCTGCGGGCGCTGGACCACTCATGGATTACAGTAAATCCGCTGGTATACTAAGTGACCCGCGGAATTACTAGCCGTGCACTGGTGATCTCTCGGCTTTGCCCATCGTGGCAGACAACGCACATTTCCACAAAAACACTTCCAACCAACACTATCAACACCTACATCACTCGCTACAGACACTTCGTCCCCCACACCTCCCTATCTCTTCGTGCGATCCAGATGAACACCCTCATGGCTCCAGGACTACTCTACCTCCATAGCGTTATCGCTCTGACCAATTCTGTCCCAACTCCCCTCTACGTACGGAAATTTCGAATACGTACTTTTCTGCTGTCTCACCTCCCAACAGTCTCCTCATTATCCTAATCTTCCTCCTACCAACTCTCTTGTGTGCTTGGCGTCAGCGGCCTTCGTAAACCAGCCGGCCTTTCTTCTCGTGGAGGAAGAATACAAGTTATTCTTTGTCTGACCGCAAATTAAGTCCCTCTCTCTCTCTTCCACAGTCCTCATTACCATATGTTATTGCCTTAAGTTCTCCTTGGGGACATTATATGCGCTACTTATATATAAGTAAGAAATAAATATATGGCACAAAATATATATCAGAACTGGCGGGTCGTGCGATAAAGCTATTCAAGGGGGCTTTCATTGACCAGAAATAAAAGAAATAACCAAATGGAGCGACTTTCTGCCAAGAAAAATTTGACATCCAGGCGAGGACGAAATTTCCAAGAGCGAAGATCCTCACAAAGCTGCATAGGATTCCTGTGTAGCCGCACGCGTGCATTTCAGGTGGACGTGAATTTTTCCTTCGCTTGAATAAAGGGGCTTCCATTCCTGTCCGTTGTTATCACCGCTAATAAAAAAAAAACAGCACAACACAGTATGTGTTCATTCCATGTTCACTATTTTTGCCGACTTTCGCCTCACGCTTCTTTTCCTACTTTTTAGGTGAAGGCGGCGCTGTTAGAGGCCGGAGTTTCGTGGCCCAGAAAACCGAACAGTTCGGAGCAGATGGACCTACTGTCGTCGCTGATTTTCACCTCCCTGGGGCTTCACTGGAGTTCCCTCGTGCACGTCTACGTCGAGCGGAGCAAGAACGCAACTAGAGTAATGCTACTGCTGCCTCGAGATTACGGGCGCATCGTGCAAAAGCACGAAAGCCTGGCAGGAAGCATCGAAGACGCGAAGGCGTATTTCGAACTACTCAGGTGGGCTTTCGAACTCGGATACATTATGCCCTTTCACTTTGGCTATGCTATTGCTAGTGCCTTTACTATATTGTCACGTGTCCAAAGACGACGCAGTTGCCTTGATGGAAAACAAGTTTATTGGAGGGAACTTGGGCTCCCCTAACAACTCAAACAATACAGGCAGCGAAGCAGCAGTCAACCAAGTGGCGTGCGAAGGCGAGCGTCAACGATTCGAATGCCGCGGCGCCTGCTTATCTGAATGAGGTAGCCCGTGCGGCATAAAAATAAAGAATGGAAGACGCGCTTCGCTTGGGACACTGATAACAGAGCCGGGAGTGGTCGGGCAGTAAAAACAAACAATAAACAAACCTATACATGGTTCTAGGCAATATAAGGGCCACAACCTTGAGTATATTTTTGCGCCGTTCACGCCATTGTGTTTTGTAAGTATATAGGATGTTTGGCAGCCGGTGTACGCGGAGAATTTGTGAGCTCATAATATTGCTCGCTGGTACGCCATGTGATTCACCTTAGCCAAAGCGCGGTCGTGCGCGATCTGTATGTTATCCGCTTACTAGTGGGCTTCGAAAAATTCAGTTATAGTGTTCACGCCGTCAGAAGATGTGCCATAGATTCCGTGATAGTGGTCACCGCCAATCCGGGTGGCTATTTTTCAGGTTATCTGCGTAAACGCCTGTTTGTTCTAGATTTCGGCGACCGTTTAAGAGCCCCAGGTAGTCAACATTAATCCGGAGCTCTCCACTACAGCGCGCCTTATAGCCTGAGAAACGTCGTCGTGTTAAACAATAAATGAAATCAAGTTTTCTGCGTGCTCTACTCGACTCAGGAAAAAAAAAGTTTCACGGCCTGACACACTCAGTAAACATATAAACTTGTACCGTAATGAAATCTCTGAGCTTAAAGAATGAAAAGCGGTCGAAAGATGCTTTATTTATTAAATGGGAAAGCAAGAGCAGGAGACAAAAAAAAATGGCTCCAATCTAAGCCTTGACGGTTATTAGAAAGCAAAGCTTTAAACGACACACCGCAACAATTGCCCATGCGAAGTCACTTGGATTCGCACTTGCGGCGCTAAAAAAGTGAAACCAGAGATTCTGCCAGCCGTTACCTGGGGTTCGCGGGGGCGGCGTCCCGAACGCACCAGCAGCGTCGGCCACTGCGTGTTGGAGCGGCGGACGGGGCCGCTGTAGCCCGGCCACGTGTCGGCACATGTTCACGTGCTCTGTATTTCTGGACAAATTACTAAATAAACTGTATCTCGACCGCCACTTCATTTGTTCAGTTTAGGCTGTCTATAAATGTGCACGCTTGTTATGAAGGAACCCTGTCTTACCTTTGGTCACACTTTTCAAAATGTGAAATGTTTTCAGTCAGAGAGCGCATCATAGATTAATGTTAAAGGGCCCCAGGCGAACATTGATTTACACTTACCACATAATAAGAAAAACGCTCAAAATGTACCCTCACATTGTCGGCGTTGGCATCGTTTTTGCAATTAAGTTAGTTCATCTGAGCTGCATGGAAGTGGTTGGCCGGCTTCCTTTCCTTTTTAGGGATAAACACATTGGCTCAGCACTTTACACAACACTGCAACAAAAAGAAGCGCAAGCAGGAAGGCGTATCTGTCGCAACGACAAACTCACGCCGCGCTGCTTTGTGCAGGTGATAACTATTGCTTTCACAGTGCTTCCAGGAACTAGGAATGAGAGGAAGAATTTATCGGCAGTGCAGCAGCGTTGCGTTCTATTTGCAATCCCCTTGTTTTGATTGCATCTGGCATATAATGCATTGCCAACGCCGCGCTGATCTTGATATATTGCCATATACTTGCATCGCCCCATTAGCAAGTCGTCAAAACTGATTTAACGAGCTTCAATCTGATGAGAATAGACGCTAGGCGTCACTTTTCGTTAAATGGCTAAGGATCGGCGACGATGCCCTGTAGTTAGGAATTATGCAATGCGTTGGTTATTTAGACATGCTCTGCAGCACTGTTATGAAGTCTACGGGGAGAAAGATGATGGCCTAGAGATGAGTTCGCCGCTACTGGAAGCAGGGATGCCGCGAGCGACGCCCTTGATGCCGCTTTTTCATGTCCTCGTAGCTGCGAATGTGGCCATAAGAATCCACTTGACGAACGGCGACGAGTTGTGAAGGTCAAGGTTTTTGCCCGTCAACGCGTTCTTGTCTGCTTGGAAGCTGATAGTGGATGCTTCTCCTCTCGGCTTCCTTGTGAGTCCGCGTAAAATTACAATTATTGAAAATGTGTCTTTTTTTATCCTACCTTACCTGTGCACTGTTCTGTGTCTGTGCCGCTGGGACTGAGAGATGGAAAAATTGTTTCTGGGGATTGTTAGAGATTGACATTCGGCTAAGGATCAGAGCGCGAAAAACATGGACAAGGCACACGAGATGAAACACACGTACCGCCACGGGAAAGTGCCTGTCCTGCGTCCCTTCTTGTACGCTGTCCCCGCAGTTTGAGCAGTGCCCATTTCAGATAGAACGAGCGTTCTGCATTCCGAAACTTGCGTTTGGTACCCAAAAGAGTGTTTAACCACGCGAACCACGCAGAACGCACTTCACTGATGTCCGTGGGTCCACTACAGACGTTGTGGAGACGGTGACGTTTGAGGATACCTGGGACCTCTGTAGGACGCACCTGATCCCTCTTTGGGAAGCCGCTCGTGAGACCACCGGCTTCCGGGAGTTGGAGACAGGCGTCCTGTTCGGTACAGTACCGCAGCTTACACGAAGGCGTTGGATGGCGTCGCTGGAGTTACACAGCGACGGGCCATTGCGGGAACCCGTCTCCTTCGGGTCGGACCGACCAAACTTCGTCGAGAGCTTCTTGAAGTTGTGGAAGAGCAGCGGTGATATGAAAATGCATCAATTCTTTTCGTGGTGCACCGTTCAGGTGGCAGCGCTGTACGCCAACCGCAAGCTGCTGGTCAACTTCTATGGGAGGTGAGGCTCACGGCACCAGGAAAGCTGCCACCGTATTTTTAAACAAGGAGCATTGAATTTTTATTCTAATGAATGGTTCTACGCGTAACTACTGTACAAGAGGGGCACCAGCAACAAAACTGGCCGAGGCTATAAGGGCAAGCTACAAAGGGATTCCCTACAGCTAAAGCATTTCTTACTCGGTAGGTCCAAAATCTGATGTCATGACCGAGACCTGGTGTATGAAATACTCAACGGAGGGTACAAAAATGGCACGCGGATGGCGAACGAAAATAGGGTACAGTTTATTTTATAAAAAGGGGGTAAACTAGTTCCTAAACTGACAGGGCCTTCGTAATTAAGCTTCCTAAAATAAAACTAATGGTTTAGGTTCAAAAACCATTTGCATTTTGGGTCCGGAATACAACTGCGTTTGTCCAGAATGCGAGACGGGAACTCGGTTCCAATATCATGCGTATTTGTGGCTCTGCTCTCTAAGGCGAACCTAGTGACTCCGAATTAGAAACGTGTTAATAATCTACAGAGCCTAATTGAGTTATATAAGCCTTCTAATTACGCGTTGACCAATTAAAGGAATAGGAAGGCGCATCGATGCTAAGTGTCCTATTTGCTTTGTCATGATAGCAGGAGTATGTTCTGCATCGTAAGAATAGACAAAACACAAGGGGAAAAGAATGATGATTTATTGCAGTGAGACGGATTAGCGGTAACTTCAAGTACTTTTTAGAAAAATCTACGTTCAACACTGAAGTACTGCCGTATGTCTCTGTTTATGTGCCACAGAGAGTTAAAATGTTTCCGGGTGTCATGACGCGCCTTGTTTGGTCAATTAAGCCGGGTTTAAGGTTGCTTTCAGGTTTTAGTGTTGGCGCAGGTTTATTATAAGTTTTGATCTGACGGGTTATGCGCAATATTTGTTGTTCGTATTAGAAGATTTTGGTCATGCGCGCAGAAGCTACGCAGTGTGCAATCGTGCCCTTGTTGATTAATTTCTGTTTTCTTCCTCAATTCAGCCCCCTAGACATTCTCTACAAAATTGTGCACTTTCCGTCCCTTGGTACATTCATCGTAGAAACGAAGTTATGTCTTCAGGAACATCTTCAGCAGTCGCTCCAAGGAAAGGTTACAGGCTTATGGTACCATATAGACTGTAAATTCGACCCTATGTATTGTCCGTTTTCTCTTTCACCCTGACAGCGCCACGCGATAGGCGACCTTTAACGTCGCCCTATACGGTATACCTTTGTTGAAGGTGAGAGCACGCGAGTTTTGCGTTCGTACCATCCAGAACGACAAGATGGTAAACGAAGTCGACCTCATCAGGACGCCGCCATGTGCGGCACTGAGGCCACCATCGCAAGAACATCTTCGGGCACGTTCTTGCTAAACGGTTTCCGGCAGATCTCTAATAAATATGGCCTAGCTGAATAAGCTCAACTCATGGGAATCGCGGGAGCTGCCCACTCCATCCGCGATCATTCTGACACTCTCTCAGCCCGGAAATATTTCATTTCATTTCATTTCATTTATTGTACCTTCAAGGCCCGAAGGCGTTACAGAAGGGAGTGGAGTTGATACATAATGCAAACACAGGAAAGGGTATCAAAAACAGGAAAAATCGAAGAAAAAGAAAACAACAAAAACGCGGATTAGCTAAAGTGTTTTTCTATAGCATTTTAAAATGCAGACAAATCGGTTATGCTAGCAATTGAGCCGGGGAGGTGGTTCCATGCAGTGGTGGTTTTTGGGATAAATGAGTAGAAAAATAAATTAGAGCGGCACTGTGGAACGAATAATTTATGCAGGTGATCAGTTCGAGACGATATGTAAGAAGGTGCAGAGAAAAGTTGACTTCTTAATTCCGGATTGTAATAGTAAATTTTGTGGAGTAGAACTAATCGTGCTAGTTTCCTGCGGTGTGAGAGGAGAGGGAGGTTTAAGGTAGTCTTCATAGATGTTACACTAGCCGTCCGAGAGTAGTTAGCAAGAACAAAACGTACACTACGATTTTGAACAGATTCTATTGCATTTGTTAGATATTCTACTGCAGGGTCCCAGACAGAAGAGGCATATTCAAGCTTAGGGCGTATTAGTGTTTTGTAGAGAAGTAGCTTTACGTTAACTGGGGCCATTGAGAAATTGCGACGGAGGTAACCAAGCATGCGGTTGGCGTTGTTAGTGATATGGTTAATGTGAGTCTGCCAGGAAAGGTTAGATGTTATGTAGACGCCTAAGTATTTATAAGAGGTAACCTCTTCGAGTGCAGAACCCATAATGCGATAATTGTGTAAGTTAGGCGGAGCAGTACTGCGGGAAATTCTCATTAGTTTGCACTTTTGGCTGTTAAGACGCATCTTCCAAGTATCACACCAAGTAGAAATCTTATCTAGGTCAGATTGTAATGTTAGAGTTTCTGAATTTGATGATATTACACGATAAATGACACAATCATCGGCAAATAACCTTATTGAGGATGTTACGGAGTTAGGCAAGTCATTAATATAGATCAGAAAAAGCAAAGGTCCGAGAACAGAGCCTTGCGGAACCCCGGAGGTGACCGGACAAAGAGCAGAATCAAAGTGGTTAGCAGAGACAAATTGTGTTCGGTTGGACAAAAAGGTTTCGATCCACAAAATAATATTACGGTCAATGTTGAGGGCACTTAATTTATGACAGAGTAATTGGTGAGAAACAAGATCAAATGCTTTAGAAAAGTCTAAGAAGATGGTGTTAATATGAAATCCATTATCTAACGCGGCACAAATGTCATGTGTAAATGAAATAAGCTGGGTATCACAAGAAAAGGATTTACGGAAACCGTGCTGACTGGATGAAAAGAATGAATTTGTCTCTAGAAAGTTAATAAGCACGGAGAATATTATATGCTCTAGAATCTTGCATGGAACACTTGTTATAGAAATAGGACGGTAATTTAGAGGTGAATGCATGTCGCCAGATTTGAACAATGGAACCACCTTGCCGACTTTAAAATCTTTCGGCAAAGAACACGACAAAAGAGACTGCGAAAAAATATTTCCCAAAATTATAGATGAGTACACTTCAGTATTTTTCAAGAACTTTGAATTGATGCCATCTATTCCTGAAGAAGACGATATTGTTAAATTACGGATCAACTTCACGACACCATCATAATCAATAATCAAGGAATCCATTGCCGAGAAGTTCATCTTAACAAGTTCAGGTAAAGAAGTGCAAGGTAACAGGTCCTTCGAAAATGATTTAGAAAACACGTCATTCAATACAGAACAGCATTTTGCAGGTGGAACAACAGCACCGTCCAAATCAGTTAAAGATACAGTGTTATATTCAGAGCCCTTGATGATTTTCCAAAATTTTTTAATATTATCAGACAAAAGAGATGGCAGAGTGGTGTAAAAGTAAACGCGCTTAGCTTCTTTGATAGAATTTTTAAACAGTGCGGCAATCTCATGCTGTGCATGCCAGCTATCACTCGTGTTGCGTTTCTTAGCTTGCCGGAACAGCCGCTTTTTTTTATTCAAGATACGTTTTAGAGATGCATTAAACCATGGTGACCGATGGTTACAGCGAACGATTCGGAGAGGTATGTATTGTTGTACTAAATCATTAACTTTGTTTTTAAAAAGTGACCAGTTCTCTTCTACGCTTCGAGCGTAGAAGTCCGGCATATATTCGTCTATAAATGCTTCAAGTTGAGTGTTTATTGTTGCGTAATCGGCTTTCCTGTAGTCTCGGATGCGTTTTTCTTTACGGTTGGAACGAGTAACGTTTTCTTTAAGGTTGAAATGAATAAAACAGTGATCACTAAGACCTGGCAAAGAACTCAAAGAATTAACAAGGTCGGGAGCGGTCGTTAAAACTAAGTCAAGGATGTTAGCGCTATGCGAAGTAATACGAGTAGGCTGAGTAACAAGCTGAGTAAGATGGAAATCGAAACACACGTCTAGGAATGCCTTGCTATCCAGGGAAGAGTCAGATACTGTTGGCACAGTACCCGACCAGTTTATGGTAGGGAAATTGAAATCCCCTAACAAGAAAATAGGTGAGTGTGGAAACCTTGTTACAATGGAATTAAGTAAGTCGTGAAGCTGTGTTGCATCATTATGGAACCTCACGTCGCCCTTAAAAAATAGAACAGATTATTTTTAACATATTGTAAGGTCACGAATATACTTTATGCCATTCGACACCTTAGCTGGAAGGCATCGCCATCCTCATCTTCTGCTTCACGGGGCACACTCCTGGGGCACACATTAACCACACGGCTCACCCAACCGCCTGGGAGAGACTTGACACTATTCCAGTGGTTTCCACTGCACCATTGCACCACCGGCCACGGCCACACTGGTAACATCACCTGAGAAAATTCAATGCAGAGAGTCGCAGGAAGCTGCAAGCTACCACCCCAGTGTGTGCCCACTCAAGAAGCTGACATGCTCGGGGAGGGGATAGCTATTGAGGCCTCTACTAACACGGACGTATTCCTCATGTAGTACACAAATGGACCCACGCAGCCAGCTCGCACATCCAATGCTGCTATTCTTGTGACGAGACATGCATTCCTAACCTATATATATGCATATGTCACTGTGCACACTTCACGGCTGGTCGCGAGCCGCTATTGGAACACAGTTGCACTAGTGCAGATGAAAAAGCGTATTTGCAACGCGTTCGCGTTCACGACCCCTCAGGGCAAGAGAAAATGATTGAACATTTATTAACCCGTCGTCTCTGCAAGCTGGTGTGCTAACCTAGTCCGACACCGATCATAAATGTGCTTGAGCACCAGTCTCTTCGGGAAATCTACGCACTAAATCTGCACGGAATCATCAACAAAAAATGCCCTTGATTCAAGTGATTGAACCTGCAACAGCAATACCTATTCCATTATGCCCTCCTTCTGTGACCCCCTCCTTTCCCACAAGGGCATTCATACCCTCTCACACAATACAGCTACTCCTCCTCCTATAAAAGACGCCCAATGTTTTCCACGCTTGCCCGCGTATGTTCTATGGGAGCGGTGACTGCGGCAGCACGCTAAGAAACGGATGTCTGAAGAAATTCCTGTGACCGCTCATCGGGAGGTCCGCTATCTGTTTACGTCATTCACAAGGTAGCTAATGCCACCGGGCAACCTTTTTGCATCGTGAATTTTTTTCAAAGCTTCCGTCATAGTCCAACGGCGAGAGCCTGATTGCATTTCGCTGGTTTACAAAGCCGAGGTCGGTTTGTGTCGGGTTTTTGTGTTCCTGTGCGGACTGGGGTGTGGAATCGAGATGCACAAGCCGTATTCTCCTCATCTGTGCATGACGCTGATTAGCACGGCGATGCCTGTGTCATGGCGCAGGTCAATTAATATGCCAGTCTGTCGGAACTGTGTAATTACGCGCGCGAACAGCGGTGATAAATTTGTGTTCAGTGTTAAGACCTGGTACTCATGAGTACGACTCGTGTCTTCGAGGCTGCAGGACTGGCGAGTGGTAGGCAGAAGAGGGTTCCCTGCGTTACGAGGAGATTGAGTTAGAGACTAAACTTGAACTGTGTAATTCCTGGCGATGAAAGAACAAGAGGTTACAGCAGACTAGGGTGCGACATGAAAGCGTGAAAGGCCAGTGTAACATCCTCCAATTCTGCCCAAAAAACGCACTGATACGTTCGCCAAAAGAAGAGAGCATTCGATGAAAATTTGCGATTGTCAAACATGCCTCGGCACGAACCTTCCCAAGCAAATTTAACCACACATAAGCTAAATAGCTCCAACTGATTCGGTCGCCGCGGTGACTCATAGGCCTCGGGTAACGTGGCAGAGCCGGCGCGCATGTGTTGGAAGATTTTCAGCAGCGCCGCAACTCTGTGCTTAGGCGAGTGCACGATGCGACGCGAGGAGTGAAGCCTCTAGGTTGGCTTCCCCACCATGCACCATATTTTACTGCAATGCCAGATCTTTTTTGTGGCCGACATAGCTTGCTTTGACGCCTCTCACAGGCTCGTTACAGCAATTACTCTGACTGTGGCTGAGCGAGTGTTGTAAGTAGGGGTAATCAAGATCAGAAAATTTGTGCGGAATCACACTTATCTATCGTGTTAATTTAGGCATAGATCAGGTTTTACGCCGTTCTCTACACTCTATTAGAATACGGTCAACGCAATCGCGGCTGTTTCCTAGCCTTTCCCTTCTCTGTTGTGGGTGGCCCGCTTCGTTCAGCATCACGTTGCGTGACCACTCCTGTCATTGCTATCGAACACTTCTGCTCAAAAATAACACCATCTATGCTTAACACAAGGCATTATTTCGCTCAGTAGTACACCTTCGTGAGCTCGCATTTATTGATTACTAGCGCTCCCTCCCGGTGATGCCCGCGTGGGCCACTATAACAGTTAAACGAAAGGGTACAACACTTGTGAAGTTATTTTCTTGTAACTTCCTCTTTATCATCCTTCGAACAGACGATGCTAATCATCATCATTTCATTACGGTCGTCATGAACTTCCACATGCTCATGTGGCTGCGTCGGCTCGCGCTACTTCTTCTAGCAGATGCCATTAAAGCCTTATCCTCTTCAGACGTGTCGCTCCCCTTCCTGAGCATCGCGACCCAGCTCGAGGACCCAGAGGTCCAACACATTTATTATCATATTTATGTAACACTTGTGAAGTTATCTCTTACTTGTCACATTTAGGTACTCTACTGTGGAGTTGCACACAAGTAGGAAGTCCTGCCGCTATCTATACGCCTGTATTCCTCTACGAGGCGTGTGGTTGTGGCCAACGGCTGGAACTTGGGCTTTATAGAAACTATCCCTAAACACCGAGATGCTATACTCAAAGAAATATACTTATGGTTTACCTCGTAGGTGTGGAGGATACCAACACTTGCAGCTTGAGAATAAATAACATGGGCTCCTACGGGGGTCGTGTGGTTACAGAAATTCTCAACAGATGGCGAACCCTGATCTATTCCGAAAACTTGAACAGAATTCCACTTCAAAAGTGTAATTAAAAAATCCAGCTCGCCTCTTTATAGGCTTGTTAAGCCAAAATCGTCCGATTAGTTTGTGCACAATTTTGTGGGCAGCGTTTATAATCAAGTACAAGTTGGATAAATCAAAGGGCTCAATTGCTATTCATAAATCTGTGATAACAGGTAATTTGCCAAAATCTTGATTATACGTGTTACATGCCCGTTATACCAACCTTATAAAACACTTTTTATACAGTTATGTCGCTCATGTATATAAAAAAAAACTTGTTCAATATCTCAAAGGGGCTACGATGAAAACAAAAAAAAAATGCGGTACAATACTTAGGGCTTCTCCGTCTATTGGCCTACAGTGACTGTACTGGCACGGCCGCTGAATGAGAGCGCACGCCAGTGCGCCTTTCATCCAGCGGCCCTGGTACTGGTTACTCTCCCCTCTTTCTTGTCTTCGGCAGTTTTGGGCTGGGCACTGATGGGTCGGTTGGACGGTCAGACACTTCATTTTTTAATTATGGATGCAGAGCCTGCAGTGAAGCCTTCTTTCTTGGGGCTTTTGAATTGGACGGCGCGTAATCGTGGTGCTTTCCATGTATGGATTTCGCTATAAATAGTAGTCTCGTATACGTAAAGCGAGAATATAAATAGCGAAGCAATAGAAATGAGAAACCGACTCAGTACTATACCCCAAATTTCAAATGAATGTACGTAGTTCTGGTCGCGCTTGACAACGATGTTGCACGGAATATTTTCTTCGAGGTTTCTTATCTATCGCAAACACAAAATTGCAGCATTACGTTTAAAAATCGGTTTCCGTGTCCTCAAACATGTGTGTCTCTGCGGAAATCTCCCAGATAAGGCCGCAGCATCAAAATTTCGTCGTTGAAAGAGCATAAACTCGCATTCCTCTGGTTGCGTATATACGCCTAATTAGGCAGTAATACCTTTAATTCAGTTGGCCAAAACCACAGTTTTAGAATTATCCGCACCCAGCGTTTTAAACGCAATGGTGGAACCTTAGTTCTCGTTTTTAAGTGATTAATTTAGGCTCGCATAATCCTTGAAATGCGCACATGCTGGAATTGATAACAAAGCCACGGATACTCGGACATATTCTTCTCACGCAGAGTGGGGGTTTTGCCAGCTTCTGGACTTATTAAAAAACTCGCGGGAAGTTCTTAAGCGTCCATTACCTGTGCCCTGATTGGCTGGGGATGTATACCAGGAAAAATTAACAGTAACCGTTACAGACAGTAAGCTTTTAAATATTCCCGGATTAACTATAAAGTCAGGAACCGAAGGCGATGTACAATTTCTAAAACGCAGATAGTCTAGAGTTAAGAGTGCCTACGTTTTTTATTTTCGAATGCACAGGTGAGAGTACAATAAGGCTGCTCACCACGGAAAACTGGCCGCGAAGAATGTTAGACTAGGAGTGATGACGCAGCTATTCTTTTACCCGCAGGCATACGCCGAAACGTCCAGCTATATGCGTTAAAGCAGGGATGTTATTTTTAACAGCAGAGATGTTGTAGGATGAGCCTTTACTGTATGTCTGCTGCAGGCGGTATACCACGCAAGGGTAGGAGCAGGTTCCCAGATCCACCGGCGGCCGCCATTGTAACCACCTCACCGGTGGTTTCGTGACCCTCCGATACAGGTCGCAGTTAGCATGCAGGGACAGGATCCTCTCCCTCTGCTTGCTGAAGGAGGGTAGGAAATCTCCTGCCACTGACGTTTTGCTGCCGATTCCTGTAAGAGAACCGTAGAATTCCCGCGGCAGCGGCAATGCCGGTCTCGCGCGAGCGCCCGCATTTGCTCGAGCGTACACGAGAGAATGACAGCTCCGCTCTTTAAGCAGATTTTACACTGAGTGGAGCTGGGTTTATTTTTTTCCAAATCAAAGCTTGACAGAAGCGAATAAGTTCCAGCCACACCTTTGTGATTGCTTTTAGAGGGAATAATAAACCACGGTAATTGATAAAGTTGAAGCTTCATGTCCCAGTACACAGAGTTTGCACTAAATCGACGAGTATTTAGCACAAATTTTGCACACGAAATGCACCAGAAAATTCTGGACACGGACGCATACAAAAGGGCACGCAATCGACGCCACGTGCTTTACGTGCACACGCAAAACCTGCAAGCGCATTTTCATACCCCGTCGACGAAGCCACTTGCACGTCGCGTTTGCGTACGCTCGTGTGCACGTATACGCTTGCTAAATATAAATGAAATATCGGCTTCAACTAAGGGGTGCACGAGCAGAGTAGTCAGGAAGTACGTTCAAGGTCCGAAACCCGAAGCAGGTTAACGTCGGAACGGACTGGATTGTTTTTAAAATCTTACGCCGTTGCTTTGAGAAGCAAGTTTAAATTAACGGGACAAAATCCGCATGCTTAAAAACGCACGTGGTTAATCAGAAAATGACATGAATAAAAACACCATACATGACGTCCACCCGGCCGTGCATTGCATAAATTTACTCTCGCCGGCCAAATAACGGGCACTTTTTTTTACGGTTACAGACATGCGCTTTACAGAAGAGGTGGCGGGAATGGGTCGGGATAGTTTTTAGGTTTTCAATAGCACTTAAAGACATCGCGATATCGTGCACATCCAGAGTCTAGGCGCGTGCTATTATTTTTTGTCAGAGCCCAAAATATCGGGAAAAAACTATGAAAGAAGAGCACATTGAACACAGCGATGAATGACAACTGAGATATTTTGCCCAACATACCCCTGCAAATGTCAGCCTGAAACGTACCGGAACCCATATACCACCTAATTTGGCAATGCCCCCGTGACCCACACCCTCTACTATTTCCTTCCCAAAATTAACGGAAAGCCGGCTGACCAACTCGCGGCTTCAAAACCACGAATTACCGGTCAAACGGTCCCCAACAGCAGCGGCAGCCAGCGGCTTTCTCGAATGCAAAAATGATACCCACTTTTCTTTTAACCGTTGGGCGGTGTTACAGTGAGCCCTTTTGATCGTTCGTCACGCCGGGCTACGCCGGATCAGGTCCTGATACCCGCCGGCGGCCCCTATCGATGCATCTAGAAACCGCCGGCAAGGCAGTTCCGATTGATTGTAGGGTTTAACGCGCCGACGCAACGCAGGCGATGAGGCGCGCCGTAGTGGAGGGCTCCGGATTAATTTTGACCACCTGGGGATCTTTATCGTGCGCCGAAATCTCGTACACACGGGCGTTTTTGCTTTTCGCCTCCATCAGAAAAGCGACCGCCGCGGCCGGGAATCGAACCCGCGACCTCGTGCTCAGCAAAGGCAGTTCCGAGACCCACATCTAAAGGGTGAAAGGATTTCGCATAGCTGGTCTCCTCTCCGTACCGCTAAAGGCCTCCCACCGTTGACGTTCAGCTGGCGCTTTCCTTGCAGGAGCCGTGGTATTTTCGCGACCCCGGTGATCCCGTTCTCTGGGTAGCGCCTGTTTAAAGGAGCCCTGGCAATTTTTTCAACGTGTTTTGAGATCTTAAATGCTTGCACAACGTAGTCACCCAACACACCAAGTACTTATATTTATCGGTCGCAAAGTTCCTCAGACAAAAATTACTCCTCTATTCCCATCAGATAACTTGGAAACTCGCTCAAAAGATTTTGCTCTTTTTTCCGGTTTTGACGTTATGTGATGGCTCAAATTACGTCGGGGCATAGCGGCCCTCGGGCGCTTTTCCTTCAGTTGGGGCAGTCAACGCTTTTCGATAGCGTCTTTAAAAATAAAGCCACAAAAACAAAATAGAAACGGGAGGCATATCTGGTGCGAGGAACAAATCACGCAGTTCCGCTCCGTGCTGCCGATAACTGTTCCTATCGCAGTAGTTCCAGAGACGAAGTAAAGAGTGATAGCGTTTATCAAAAGTGTTGCAGGGTCGCCTTAAGTTAAACCCGACACAAAAAAGCCACAGCTCCGTTCTTTGAGCAGATTTCACACTAGGTGGAGTTTGATTTAATTTTTCGTTTTGTTTATTATTGCCTGAAGCAAACGTATTTTTTTCTCACCCCACTCGCAGTGAGAGAAGCGCGGACCTACACCACAGTGCCAGGTGCCTGAGCCGGGCGTACCTGTTATCTGGCAACGACGTCTTCCTGGAGTACTTCGACGGCCTCCTGCCCGGTCCTGCTCGCGCTGTGGCGGACGAGGTTATTGCAAGCACCCACCGCGCGTTTACTCTTCGGCTCGGAGAGTGGCCGCTTCACTTGTCCTATCGGACGGCAGTCGCCAGCTGGCAGTCAACGGACATCGTGCTCGAGTACTTCGACCCGCGTATCTCGCCGCACGGAAACAACGCGAAATCAGGCGAGGCAAGAAGGTTACTTCAGTAAAACAGATTGCTGCGCAAGTCGGGGCATAGTTCTAAAAATTACAGCGGGGAAACACAACTGCACAGAAGAAGGGCGACACGACAGGAGGGTCGTCTCATAGTACTTCTTCTGTGCCGTTGTGTTTTTAGATGCAGAGCATCTGATTCACTCGCCTTGTCCCTCCGGCGTCGTGGTCGTTGTCGTCGACGTTGTCCACCCCTCCCCCATTCTCCTCGCCGCGCCAGCTGCGCTCTCCGCCGCTCACCCCCTCTCCCTCCGATAGCGAACACACTCTCGCGAGGGGCATTGGATTGGATTGGATTGGATTGGATTTGATTGGCTTGGCTTTGCTTGGCTTGGCTTGGATTGGATTGGATTAAAGTGGATTGTGTTGGATTGCGTTGCGTCATAGCCGCGGCACGTTGCGTCATAGCCGCGACAGACGCGCTGGGGCCGGCGCATGTGCAGTACTCTCTCTTCCGCGGTTTCCTCTCCTTCGGTCGCGCTGCGCATATAACCGGTGTGCCGTTCTCCGGCAAAGCAACATCCACGCTTGGCTCAAACACCTAGAGTCCGCGCCGCTTTACAAGTACGCCATCGTCGTCATCGACTGGGACCGGCTTACGCAGTCCCCTCAACGTTATGCGCGCTATAAAACGCGGTCCCTTCGCCGCTCCGCCTATGCGTCGCATCTACACAGGGGTTCCCGCGAGGGGAGGTGGGAGTTTTCCGGCACAAATTTTTGGAAGAAGGTGGCTACGTTTTACAGCCGTGGATCACACCTCAGGTTTCTGCGGCTTCGAGTAAACAGACCCGCGCACGGTGCACCATGCGTAATCTCGGTGATGGCATTGGCGACACCGCGAACACCGAGCACCCAATATAGGCTGTAACCTATCGTGGGGATTTGTTTTAAGGGGAAGGGTAGAAACCTCAAACGGTGGCCGTCAGAGGCCTTGTAAAGCTTCGGCGGATGGGCTCCCTGTCTGTTTACCAGGCAGGGAGCTCCGGGGCCTCTCTCAGTATCAGGGTAACCCGACTGAAGAAAGTAGCCCCATCCCCTGCTTTTTCCTATGCCATATGGTAAATCGAAACCCCCCTCTAAGCATGATCGGACCCTGAAAAGGGTCCGCACCGAAATATTTTTTCAACCTCTTCCTGCCATCAACCCCCCCAAACCCGACAACTACCCCCACTTTTTGATAGTTGAATTTGTTGACAAATCCCAGCCTCTTTCTTCACAATCCGTATTCCTTGTATCTAAGTTTTTTGAAACCATTCTTGGCAAGAGATACAATGCTAAAAAATTAAAAAACTGGGGAAATCTTAGTTGAGGTCAACACGCAGCAGCAAGCCACAACTCTCATCAGCCAAACCCGCATAGCAGACCTGGATATCAGTGTCACACCCCACCGCAGCCTCAGCAGCTCCCAGGGTGTGATATCTGAGCCAGATCTCCTAACTGAGACAGAGAGTGTTCTGCTCGAAGGCCTAATAGACTAAGGCGTGACAGGATTAAGGAGCATCGTGATAGAGAATACAACAAAGAAATAGCCGCCAAACACCAGATACTGACTTTGACCGCTGCACACTGCTCGAGCATGTCAACGCAGGTTTCATTCGTTGTCCTGTCTGGCCGTATATCCCGAACCCGTGACGCTGTTTTAAGCGCCAGCGGTTCGGGCGTGGCCCCAACAGCTGTCGCGGCAGAACATGTGCCAAATGCGCCCAGTGTTAAATCTCCCGCTGACTATGCGCCAGTCATGATCATCATCGTGTAGATTATCCCGTGTTAGTAAAGCTGTCGTCCCCGCTAAGGGCAGCCATGGCTTCGATCTCGCTTCTCTCGTTCTTCCGTTAACATTTTCTGGTGCCGTTAAACCCGGGAGGATGACCGCACGCGACGACGAAAGAGACCACCTACGTCCCCTCCTGCTTGAGGTTCCTGGAACCCCGTGATTTCGACTGTTCTTCGGCTGATACGCCCCGCCCTCAGTCGGAGGTTGGCATGGCTGGCCCTGACCGCCCACCTAGGACTGACGGGAACCTTCAACAGGACGCAGATACGCCCCATCACGTCCAGGGTACCATGCTTGGGAGCAACTGTACGTCCCCCGAGTACCAAGCTGGTGACGACCTGGACGCCCTGCGTTCGTTGAGAAAGGTTCTTCGCGCTGCAGTTACGAGGCTGCTCAAGGCAGCGACCGCGCTCCGGCAAGCTCCCTCGCCATCTGCGTTGGAGTTGGAGTTGGCTATCAACGAGCTCGAACAGAAGGACGTCGAACTCAACAAGCTGAACGATACGGTGGGTGAGCTGCTGGAAGGAGACGAGTTCGAACACGATTACTACGAGATTTTGCACTACCAGGAGATGATATGCGGGGCCCTCAGTCGGCTGCGATCGACTTTGAACGATCTGCGGGCAGCCGGCATTAAGGTTACCGGAAAGGGAACTTCACACCGTCCACACGACCCCTCCCATGTCGGCTCGCACACGTCGACTTCGCCAGTTGTCCTGCTGGTGCTGCAGGTTTCAACTTTCAGCAGTGAGCCACGTGGGTGCAAAGGGTATCGGTGCCGTGTCGAGAAGACGGCCCACAGCCACGTTCCAGCTATTGGCGACGTGGGAGCCAGCACCGAGTTAGCGTCGAGCGTTCCAGCGAAAACCAACTGTGAAGAACGCGAGGCCACACCAACCGCATACAAGGACAACTCAGCTGCTCCCATCCAAGTAGATGAGAGAACACGTGAAGTAAACGACGTGAACAAAAGGATAGAGCCACCACCCTGTGAGCTTCAGTTGGAGTACCTCTTCTTTCCCGAATTCGTGAAGGGTGAACCGTTATCGGACATTTGTGAAGGCAGGCTAGCACCAATCGTAGACGTAGTCCGGGAGGTTGCATCCAAGCGCACATATGTGTCCTTCAAGGTACCTGATAACACGAAGGCTGAGCAAGCTTTGCTGACTACTTCTCGTCCTTGTGCCAGGCCTGGTAAAGAAGCAGGAGAACCTCATTGGGAGCTGACGCCTATCAGGAAAATGCGCTGGTCAGGAACGGAGTCAGACAAGAAAACCCACGGGAGGCTCAAAACCAAGCTAAGAACAGCGTTCGATGCCAAGACATTCCAGGTTGCACGCCGTCATCTTCAGGACAATCGCAGCAGAACACAAGGACATGATGTCTTTCGGGAAGCAGGGCGCATAATTCGGTTGCCGTCCGGGTCACCTTTTCGGCGCTTGGCTGTTCTGAAAGCGGCAAGACGGCGCAAGCACCGCTGGAAGAGCAAGAGGAGACAGGGTTTGCCTACAGCGTTGCAAGGATTGACCTCCTGGAACGAAACGAAACTTTCCGGTTGTGGACCTATTTTTATCCACTAGGAACTATCTTGCGGGCCGGGGGAAATGTTAGATCCCCAGCCAGGTATACGCTGCGCCGCAGGGCAAAGGTTGCAGCGTTCCAAAGCCACAAAGAACTGAATCAGTGTGTTCAAGTTGTACCGCAGGGCTGAGGTGTTCAAGACGTGAAGAATCAGCGCGTAGTGATCAGAGCCCACTTGAATCAAGCTTTCGGATTAACTGCGAGACTCCCTGCGCGTACATCATCCTCAGAGAGACGTACTAGAGGGCCATGTTGGAATTTGGCCGATACGCGGTCGTGATGCCAGCTGGAGAAGCTGACGACTGGCCAGCAAGTACGGTGTGCTGTAGCGCGCTTCTGCAGCGGCAGACACGCACGTTGCGCGCGCGGGAGGATGTTAAATCTCCCGCTGACTATGCGCCAGTCATGATAATCATCGTGTAGATTAACCCGTGTTAGTAAAGCTGTCGTCCCCGCTAAGGGCAGCCATGGCTTACATCTCGCTTCTCTCGTTCTTCCGTTAACACCCAGCATAATCATCTGACCGACAACTGCATTGCAACCAACTTCACCTGCCCGAACTGCCAGGGTCCATACGCAGCATACTCTCGCGCTTGTAAAAAGTTTCAACTAGAGAAAAAAATCCTTAATTAAAGGCAACGGAAATCACCACCTTCCTAAAGGCGCGAAAGAGGTTCGCCTCTTTCTCACTAGGGAGGTACGCCGACTCACCTCACCGGGTGGCGGAGCGGCGTCTCGTTTTGGTGGGAACCCAGTACCGCGAGTACGACATGGTCCCGCCCCCGCCCCCCATCAGGTTGCCTCAGGCAGCCCAACCCGTCACCACAGCGCTTGCTGAGCCATCAGTGGCTGTGGTGGCGATATTTACCGTCGGGACCGATGCCCCTTCGGTCCCTCTTTTCTCACCCTCTCTGCTTCCATGGAGGCTGCGGAGAGGGTGGACACCGGGGGTCCTGCATCGGCTCTCACCTCGGCTGCACCGGCTTTGCCACCTGTGGTGCTCCCGACACCTCCGGCGGTAGCGGATGAAAAAACCAAAGGTACCCGAATTGGTGCCAAGTCCTGGGGGCGTGGTCCATAGCGAACACCTAGGGCATCAGAGGATGAGATGGACGTAGGACCGTTCCTCTCTTTGTCGCAGCGGAAGGAACGTGTCCCTGCATCCAAACCTGTAGAGGCCGAACAAGCCCCCTCCGGGAGTCCATGCCCCGAAAGACGACACATAAAAAACAGGCTCCAGTATCTCCGAACGCTTCATAATGGGAAGAGAAAACATCATCCAAGAGAACTGCAGACGCCTTCCTAAAAATGCTGGCGATGTATACAAAATACTGGACGCTAATCAGCCAAATGTAATGTGTGTTCAGAAAACATATTTGAATTCCAATCACATGAATTTCTTGAAAATTTACGTGGTATTCAGAAATGACAGGGATGGCTGCCCACACTTTTCGGGAGCTGTGGCAATAATCGCCAGCAATTCCTTAGCATGTCACCCTGTCACTCTGAACACTTTCCTCCAGGCTGTAGCAATCCGTACAATAACATTTAATTGGTTGATAGCGATATGCCCAATATACATTCCTCCCGATTTCGCACTTTTGAGCTCCGACTTGGAGGTGCTAGTTGACCAGCTTCCCGAACCATATATCCTCACAGGTGACCTTAATGCACACAGTTCTCTTTCGGGCTCTTCTCGCATGGATGCCCGAGGTCGCCTAATAGAGCAGTTTTTAACATATTCGGGAGCAGGCTTTTCAACAAGAAGCAGCCTACATACCATAACGTAGGGCACAATACATACTCAAACCTCGACTTCGCTATTGGTTCTGCACTTCTCTTTGCATGTATTGAGTAGGGTGTGGGCACGGACCCATATGGTAGTGACCACTTCTCCACGTCACTAACATATATAGGTAAAGGCACCCGCAGCCCATCGTCCAAAAACAGGTTTAATGAAGCAAGAGCTAACTGGAATACATTTCCAGAGACATCCAAACTATACCACACATCCATAAAACACCTACACGTTGAAGAAGCTACTCAACTCCTCACGGCACACATCCTCGACGCCGCCTAAATGTCCATTCCTCACGTCTCTGGTGCCCCGCGTAACCAGAGGAGGCCGTGGAAGAAGGAGGACTGTAGGCGGGCGCGGGAGGCCCAGAACAAGGCGTGGGGTGTTCTTCGACTGTACCCCACGTCGGATAATCTCCTTTTGTTCAAGCGGGCAAAGGCGTTTGGAAAACGTTTGCGACGTGTGAAAAGACGAGAGATTTGGCGTACCTTCTTGACATTCATTATCTCATACAGCGACACACACAAAGTCTGGACAGGTATACAAAAACTCAAAGGACATCAGACACACAGCCTGCCCCTCGTAAGTACAACAGGTGACACACTGGAAGACCAGGCTAACACACTCGCAGAGCACTTCCAACACGTGTACGGTTCAGCACACTACACCAACGCTTTCAGAAAACACAAAACATCCTGTGAGAAGGAGTCCTTGCAAGAGAGTAATAGGTCCACCTCCTCTAATAACACCATCTTTTCACTTCATGAGCTGAAGCTTGCAATCAGTACTTGTAAACCTTCAGCTCCAGGCGCAGACAAGATTACATACACTATGATACAACACTTATATTCAGACGCCATTAAAACACTGCTTCACCTGTTGAGGAACTGGGCCCCGGGCCATGGCACCGCTCAGAACGCTTTTATTCCACCCGTATTCCACTCACTAATGATGGTGATAGTTCTATGCTCTTCCTCGTCCTCTTTCCTTAACATACTCTCGCCCGCGACAATGGTTCTTGTGCAGACATTCAGAAAAACTGTGGAGGAAACACCACTAAAATAAATGAGGGCCAGTTCAGCATTCAGTTATCGTTTCGTCCGGTCGGTCTCAGCTCGTCCGTCACTTCCTTCTCCAACGATGCTTTGAGCTGTGGTGTCGCTTCCTAGTAACCGCTCTGTTGAACACGGGCAACTGAAGCCCATCAAAGCTCTGTCCGGCGGTATCGGCTAAATAGTGGGCTATCCTGGGGCCATGTTCCTTGCAACACCAGGTTGACTGGGGTACCCGGTGTCTCGGTCGCCATCCTTGTCGCCTCCCGGTCGGTTCCTGGTTATTCGGTCGCCGTTTCCTTCGGTAAAAGTAAGCAGCAGCCGACATCCCACTCCTTCGAGGGAATGGGTGCCCTTTTCGTTGTTTGGATTCAGCTGTAGTTACCGTCTGAACCTCAAATCGGCCAGACCTACGTTGTCTTCTGTCCCGTGGATTAAGCTTTTCTGTCCTGCGACGATTTGACACGGTGTTCACGAGGGAACCTTTCCCATCCAGTGGAGCCAGAGCTGAATGCTCCTTCACACACTCGACGGGTTCTGTTCCTAGTTTGTCGGCCTCTTCATTTCCCTGTGTTATGCGCTCGCTCAGCGGCTGCAGAGCGACACAAGACGCTGAGTTTGCGACGCATACCGAAGACTTAGTGGCTGCCTCCAGGGTCGCTGCTGTCAGCGATTCGTTGGCAGGGACAAAGGGTTTTACAAAGGTAACTGGAGAGGCGAGTGGAACGCTGCGTGTCATTCGGAGGGACCCACCTTTAGTGACGATTTCAGGGGGTCTACACGACGTCTTGCCTTTACTGTCTTGCGGGGTTGTGCACACGTAGCCATTTTTCGATAACGTGTCTCGAAGCAGGAAAATAATTCGAAAAATCATTCCGAGGTATAAATCAGATTCTTCATATTCCTTCGTGTAATCATCAATATCCAATAGGTTTCTGACCTGATTGTCGAGCTGTGCGAGGGTGATCTGTTTTGCTGTGTGGATTCGTAGAGGGTTTTCAGCGTACCTGGTTTCACAGGGCGCTGCTCCAATGCGCGGTCTGCCGCTTTGACCAGGTCGAAAATCTGTACTCGGAGGGTGTCTCTGAGCCGTAGCAGTTGACTCGCGTCCTCTGCGTCGTCTCCGGGTTCAGTGTAGGGGGTGTGGAGCGTCGAGCAGCCGGCCATTGCGGGCGCTGCCCAAGGGCAAGGCCTCCGAGATGAAGGGATCACAAAGTATCCCAACTAGGAGTTTCCCAGGCCCTGCAAGCCTTGAAGGTGCGCTGCGCCCTCATGTAGTCCACTGGGCCGTTCCTCCCGGGTTTCACGGCACCAAATGTTGAGGAACTGGGCCCCGGGCCATGGCACCGCTCAGAACGCCTTTATTCCCACCCGTATTCCACTCACTAATGTTGGTGATAGTTCTATGCTCTTCCTCGTCCTCTTTCCTTAACATCACCTCTACAAACAAATATTTCTTTCGTGGCGCCTTGCAGGGTCGTGGAGGGAGGCCATTGTATTGGATTTTTTATGGAAGGGAAGGACCCTTCCTCTCCCGCAAGTTATCGTCTCATTGCCCTGACAAACTACCTGTGTAAGCGCTTTCAGAAGATGATAAACAAGAGACTCTTGCACTTCTTTGAGTACAACGGTCTTCTCTAGGGTGGCCAGGCAGTCTTTGGGGCGGGACGATCTACTAAAGATCAACTCGTTTTATTATATAGTCGTATATCAAAGATGCGTTCCTCCACACGCAGCATGGTATGGCAATATTTTTGATCTGGAAAGGCGTACGATACCGCGGGACGGTACGGCATCCTCAGCGACCTGAAGTCCTTCGGCATGTCGGGCAACATAATAAACACGCTTGCCAGATACATGTCTTAAAGAACTTTTCGTGTAAGAGTTTAAAGTGCGCTCTCTAGAGTTTATGTGCCGGGAAATGGCGTGCCGCAAGGTGGAGTTTTGAGTTGCACTCTGTTTCTTGTAAAAATGAATTCAATCAAAAAGGCATTACCACCATCAATTTCGTATTCAATATATGTAGACGACGTAAAATTATCCGTTAAAGCTTGTAACCTCTCTATCTGCGAGCGCCAAGTCTAGCTTTGTGTTAACAAGGTAGCGGTCTGGGCAGATATCAACGGTTTTAAATTTAATCCAGGAAAGTGGACTGGTGTTTTATTTTCGAAAAGGCGCGGCATTCGGCCGGATCTAGACATCAAACTTAACGGTGTCACAATTCCAGTCCGAAATGGACAGAAGTTTCTAGGTGTAGTCTTTGACGAAAAGCTCACATTGATACCATATATCAAACAACTTCACATAAATTCTTAAACGCTAGAATCATACTCAAGGTTCTCTCTCACACCTCATATGGTGCTGACAAAGAACTTCTTTTACGTGTTTTTACGAGCCTGATAGGTTCACGATTGGACTATGGAAGTGTTGTTGATGGGTCAGCAAGTAGAACATTCCTCAAAATGTTCTACCCAATGCTTCATCTTGGGCTTGCTCTGCCATGTGGCGCCTTCCGCACCAGCCCGGTCGCAAGCCTGTATGTGGAGTGTAATAAATGGTAAAGTTGACTTTCATGCAACTTCATGCAGTTGGCTTTCATGCGTTTTACTCGGATGAACGACTCCGCCAGTGAGGCATACAAAACTTCGCTTTAAGACATGTTTCACCCGTTTTAGGGTGCTATTTGATTCAAAAAGCGTTTGTTTAGAATGCCTTCGAGACGGCTGAGTAGCAGAGGTATAATGCTGACATTGCAGGAGCCTGTGACAAGCCGCGCCGACATGGGCGGTTTGCTGGTGGAAAACTGGCGTGCTGCCACCCTCGACCACGTGGGAATGCACGACCGGATGGCCTTCGCGCACATCGAGAAGGCGCAGTCGTTCGCGGTGCTGCCCGCGTTGCATGACATGGCTCTGCTGCCATACGCATTTGCCTCTCCGGCCTTCCACGGTGACGGAACAAGGGCCATGAACTACGGGGGTCTTGGGACCACCGTTTCGTTGGCACTCAGTCGCCTCATCTCCCTCAGGCAAGCCACAAGCGTTTTCTCAGGCACAACAGTTTCCCTTATCCCAGATCTATTTGTATGCCATTCAGCGAACTCGGTGTTACGTGGCAAAGCAGTCGTTGGTAAACTTTATATTTTTGATTTTGGTGGGGCCAAGTGATGCATACCTGAGTGATAAAGTAGCGCAAAAAAAACAGGACAACGTTGGAGAACACAGGCAAAGCGCTTACCAACAACTGAAATTTATTATCACTTAAAAAGCAATAAGAACTGGAGGAAACACGTGACTTCTGACTCCAGATTGGGATTACAAGCATACATTACAAAAACAACAATACCTACAACGCAGGATTCGGCAAAGCTGAGACAAATCGTAGCCGCCAGCAACCGTCTACCAGAGCAGGGCCGGTACTTTGCATCGAGCAGCCGTCACCGTGGGCTCTAACGCACGCACAATCCCCCTTAGGCACCTAGAAAATCAGTGTCCTTTCGCGTAATTGTGGTGGAGGGTGCACGGACATAATCTTCTTTCAGCGTCTTACTTTTTTCTTTCCCAAGCTTCTGAAATCTATTTCATTATCATTTCTGGGTACTGAGCCAGCACCTGGCCTGCTCGAACGGAGGCGCGCATGAGCATTTTGCAACGTGCACAGCACCCTACGGAGTTCCTCATTTCACAGGAGCGCTCCCGTAGGCGTTGGTTAAGGCAGCGTCCCGTTTGCCCAACCTACGAGCGTCCTCATTTGACCTCGTAGGATCATTGGACCTTGTGGATCATTTTGTGTTGGCCTTGAACAAAGGTCTTTCCACGTTTCTCCGGGCCGCTGTTAGTTGCTCTAGTTAATTTGTATCTTTTCTTAGGTGCGTTGTATCTTCAAGTCTCTTCAATTTATCAGGTGTTTCATGTGGGCTAATTGCCGTTTCCGCTTCGGCACGTACTCCATCAAGCACAAGGTCGCAATACCCGGCGTCCTACTGTTGGTAAGACCACTTCCTCCGCCACGCAACAACGGTCCGCAATTTTCTAGCACCTTCGACGTGTAGCCAAGAACCAAGCCGAATACACCAAGGCCTGCGTCAGGCGGGCTTGCTTTCGAGAAGCACCTTCCGCAGGAAACGAAAAACGGCTACAAAATTCTTTGCACTTCGTTCCCGTAGTGACCGGCTCTCTGGCACGAACGATCTTTGCTCATTCCCAGGAAACCTCGCACATCTCCGGCTCATCAGGCTGTCCCCTTCCTGGACACGCCGACGTCACGGCAGGGGCTAAGATGACTTAAAACTTGGGTACAAAGGTCTGGGTGCGTCCCTGCAGAACAAATGACGGCTCCCCTCCGCGGCTACGACTGCCGCCGCCAGTGCAAACGCGCGACATGTTGACCGGTGCATGAGTGAAGGAGGGAGAGTTGTGCGGTCTACGCCAAACTCAACAGTGCCATCCGCACGAGGGAACTGGTATCCCGGGTTTGTGACGCATCCATAAGGCTTCCGTTATTTGACAAGAACGGTGGCTTTGTCGTGATGCCGTCGGAGGCTTCAGCAGAAAAGGCGGAGCATGCCATCGCTGACAATTTGCGCAACTTTCCTAGTTTCGATCCGCTGAAAGTAAAGGAGCACTCATTGAAGCAGTGAGAAGGAATTAAGTTCGACAAAGTCATTTCGTCGGTATTTTTCTTCTGTCAGTATTTTTCTTCACGAGGATATGGAAGCCGGAATGCCCATTCAATGTGGTCGTCTCTAAGCACGGTATTGAGCAGCACTCAGTAGGACTGCTCTTACAGCGGCGGAAAGCCATGCACCCATTTGATGGTCTCTTTCGCATTAAAAAGGCGCAAGAAGTCTTTACATTGCGAAATAGAAGAGCTGGGCACTAACAGGAAATGCCCATGTGGCCCTCTAGATTATTTCACACACTGTTGAGCTGGGCAGCTGTGAGACTCCCTCAGGCCGGCAATACCAAACTCCATATAGACAGGGCTTATTAGCTAGCAGACTGGACTCTTCACGAGTAAATTTCACGCACATGCTTTTTAGGGCAGGAACCTGGTGTGGTAAGAAATGGAAGTTACGAACGCACAAGAACAGCACCATTGCGGAAGACGTGCAGTGTGCCGTTATAGGTGCACACGCACGTACCGGCGTATTGATATAGGGGATCTGACTTAAGCGACATATATAATTGCATTGTGACTCTGTCAAGCATACCAAATGTTTGACGGAACGATTACTATCAACCGTAACAAAAGTTACCAATTTACAAATCCGGTCAAAAAACAATGCGAGTGCGGACAACGGCCCTAGGCAATAGGATAGTAGCGTCAGCTAGGGTGACTGGCCGTAAACAAGGTCTTAAGCCTTTGCCTGCTGGCCTAGTCAGCGTACCAACGTTCGCAGAAGTACCTGTGCTGAATATGTTATAGTAACTGTCACGAAATATATGATTCAGCAGTAGAATATAAATTTTGGGTCCCATTGTTCTATTTCTGAGTAAATGAACCAATCATGTGGTTCCTGGAAATCACTGGGGCAAGAGAAAACACAGTTTTTTGAATTAACAAACTGGCATTTTCTTTTCATGGCCCCTTTAACATTGAAGTGTGGGCGAGTAATTTGGCCTTATTCAGAAAGTGAGATGCTTTCGTAAGCTATGTGCATAAAACAGTTCTGTCTGACCTCAAATTTAAGTTCCTAGTGTGTTTTGTCATTTCTGGCATGGCCTATAACAATTTCACAAATACTGTACATTCTAGTGGTGTTCGTGGCATAACGGGGGGGGGGGGGGGTACTTTGTTCCTTTGTGTGGTGAGTTTATTTCACCGTGTATATTCAAGACGATAGTCTTTCTTAGGCTACTTGGTCTGTCTGTTTTGTATGTAAATTTTGGTCTGTCGTTTGTATGTAATTCTATTCAGCCACCCGGCCAAAGTAAACCGATATTGCGCTATAGTCTTATGTACTCACAGCCAAATGTAAATGTCTAAACCCGGTTTATATGTTCATACTTGTCAACTTTGTTCAACAAGAACAAGACATTACGCAAATATAAGACAGGAAATTAGTACACAAAGGATATTTACAGTGTTCCTTCATTAAAAAATTCATGGATGCTTGGTTTTTCGATAGCAAATGATATTCTACATATACTGCAGAAAACCGCCGCCTCCTGGCGGCATATCAAAAATCACGCGGCAACTGCAACGAAAGGTTCCATTAGCTAGGTTCCACGTTCTGCTTGGAACGCACGTGCAGCACGGCCATGCAGTTGTATAAACCTTGTAGTCGGCTGCCTCCATTCACGCGCGTCTCCGCCGTACTGCAGCGCTGGCATCGAGGAACCCGGCCTGTAGCAGTGGAACGCGGTAAATTCAAATCGCCTTGCGCAAACCTTTAGTGGGTTTAACTTGGGATGAGCGCGACGGTACAGGAACAGCATGAGAGGTGAGCGGGAGAGCAAAGGGGGGCATTTCTTTGGCAAATGTCTACAAAGACTATCGTCTTTTGATTACATTTGCAACGAAAGGAGCAGATACGCGGCCAATTGTTTTAGTTAGCTTTACGCGCGTGCACACAGTTCATATAGTTGTGCATGCTCCCACATCCGGCAATTTTAAATACCCACATTTGAAACAATGCTTCAGTCTCATGGGGTGCCTCTCAGGGCGCGATTGTGTGCGCCACACAGCGTAATATTACCGCCAGATATTGGCTTGTATTACGCACTTTTGGTAGACAATGAAGGTAAGAAAACCACACGTGCCTGCCGAATGCTGTTTAGCATTCGGCAGGCGCGTTTAGCGTGTCGGCTACCCTTTTTGTTTCACATGTATACCACGAAGCTATGCCAGCGACCCGATACACGACTTGCTGGTGTTTTATGGGTGCAGCCTCCGATGCAAATGTAAAAGACATTTTTTTTTTCAGAAGCGTGTAAGACGCAAAAGCAACACCCCGAATTCTAGAATCCTCCTGATTACTAGGCGCGTTTTGTATATCAAAACAAATTGGTGGGGCATTAGGCAATCAATCGGCGGCCATATTTTTTGCTACCGCTTAGTGTTACATTGTACTGGTAGTGTACCGCTGCGGTGTTCTGCGCTGCTCTGCCGCTAAAAGGCTATAAGCTTGGATAGGGTTCCCCAAGAACACCAAAGAAATCCTGTCAAAGAAACTAAGGAGGACAAAGATAACGCTGCATATATTACGGGATAACACAGGAATCGAATATAGAGTTATGTGGGATTCTTCTTCTAAAGGTTGCGAGTAACTGTTAGAATGCTTCATCGCCTGTATAGGCCGCCTTCAGAGAAATTAATTTAAAAAAACTACTTAACAAGGAGGGGAATGGCAATGTGATGTTTAGTTTAAGAGACGTGTTGCCCATTCCTCCACGTAATTTCTGCAGTCTGAAAGTCTTCAAGATTTGGTTTGCGCTGCTAGCATAGAGAGTGGTGATCATGGTTTCTCGTTTTTCCTTGTTTCTTTTCGTTTTTGTGCAGTTTCTTTACTGAAATAGACCCTATGCGAAATTGCTTGGTGATCTAGCAACACTGATGTAAACAAGACCGTCCGCCATATTGGTACGGGCGACGATCGCGAAGTCTCGTATTGTTTACTGTGGAAGAGTACGTGACGGTAACGCGGTATGGCTCAAACTGGACTGCGTTTTCCGGGTCCCGACCACGGATTGTGGACGAAGAACTCGTCTGCGCTGCCGACTGTGTCTGAGGGCTCATACCACTCGTGGTGCCGCGCCAAAGACCCATCCGAGCGACAGCGGAGCAGGGCATGCCGCCTAGCCACCGAGCCGCATTGCTCGCCTTCATCAGTGCGGACAAACACGTGCGACTCGCAGTAAGTAAATGTTTGTTTTTTCCTTGACGCGAGTTAACCGGTATGAGCATTTGTATAGCACTTTGTTCACCGTTGTTTACCATGCAAATGCGTATCGGGGACCCTGTTGCAGTAACCCTGAAAGAGGAAAGCGACAATAGCCAGACCGTGCCGCTAGTGGGTGGATTGAAATGGCGTACGTCGGATTTACGGGATTATTTTTGGCGAAGATGTTTACGGAAAGGTTGAGGCGGTTTTCTGTGACGGTCGTCCGCCCGCGCGTTTGCCGCAAAGCATTCGTGCTTTGCGGCGAAGTCAACTACAAAAGTGCACATGCGCCTTGAATTTTCTTTTTTGTGTGTGTTTTCATTATTTATTGCGCATGTCCTGCCGCAAAAATCTGTTTGTGCGTCTGGCTCGTCCTTTTTTGGCAGTGGGGTGGTTGTGGTAGATTCTAAAGCGCATGTTTTGAGTGTGCCCGAACAGATAATACCGTAAAACCTCGTTAGCTCGAACTCACTGAACTAATTTTTTTTTTAATTCGGTGGGTCATCGGTATAGCCCGAATGTTTACGTGTTTATCTCGAAAGGTTTTGGAAGTGAGTTCCAGATAATCATAATATTGCTCGCTTAAGTTATGACGAACACGAATATGCGGGAACTGGTATCATTATCCACGGTGAGGTTTATTAATGTTAAACTTCCTTCTCTTGAAAGTACATTAACAAAGCATGCAGCGATACTTGCACGCTCGAACTTGAAAAACAATTTTGACATCATTGCTGTTTGAGGTGTAGATTATTGCCCTTGCAACAGTGTTAAGCAAGACACAAAATCTGGTCATTTTGAGTCCGTTTCTTGCGGCCACTGCTTTCTGCTCTGTCCCTTTAGCATAAACTGTAGCGGACTAGTCCTGTTCTTACCTGAGTGCTATTTACTGTTACTCTCTGTTCTTGCAGGTTGGGCCTCATCCATGTAATCAGCCGCTGCTTTCGCTCCCAGTGAAAAATTGGCCGGCCCTATGTTGTGTGCCTCACCTCTGAGACGGACAGTGGGGAGATTGTGGAGGCAGCGTGCGAGTGCCCGGTGGGTTGCAGTGGAGCATGTAGTCACATCCTGGCGGCTGTGCACCTACTCGTCCTCTTGCAAGCCCAAGGTTTTAAAGAGGCGCCACCGGAGCTTGCGTGCACAGCTGCCACAACAGTGGGGACGTCTGAGACAGCAGGGCATCAAGCCAGCGAGTGTCCAAGACATTGACTGGAAGCCCGAAAGAAAATGGCCCCTCCCTTCCTTTGCCAATGCGTCTGTTCGGCGCACGTCGAGTGCAGGAGCAATGCGAGCAGCAATAAAGTGCCATGCAAGCGCTTGGGAGAAAACTTGGTAGCCTTTGGAATGGGTTTTTTGCCTCAGTTTTGCTGGCCTCACCCCCCACAGTAACAGAAACAAGGACTGGCATTGCACCTGGAGGGTCACCTATGAGCTACCATCAAGCATTCAAGCCACATCACGCCGTGGTCATCTCGCGAGCACGCAGAGGCTGGTCAACGTCGTGTTTACTAGACCGCTGCATGCAGAGGTGCGCGAGTGCTTCCCTTTGTTCCATTTATATCCACAGTTTTCTATAGTGCACGCGCTATAATTCAGCGAAATATTGTAATTTACTGGGATTTTCACTGTGGATACAAAAAAAGCAAAAGCACTCAAGCTGATGCGCGGCGGACTGATGCAACTCTGGCCGTTTTTTTTTTTTTTGACAAAAACTTGAAAATTGTCTCAGCTGCCTACATCAATGGCCACTATCATTACGTTGGAGGCATGCATACAGTATGTGACAAACTAGATGAGTGAGTGTGTATTTTAGTCGCAAAATAGTCGACAGTAAATACATCGTGGCTGAAATGACAATGGGCAACAAGTTAACGACGTAAACAAACCTGTCAGCCGGCAAATCGGGAACCAAGTGCAGAAACTCAAATTTTCCAACGTCAGATCATCATAAAACAGTGTACGCCACTTCCGCAACGACACGCGGCTAAATGCACCGAAAAGAAACTATATAACAACATACTCCGATACCGTGCGCGCCCGCCACAGAGGAAATTTTCAACCGCGCCGTGACGGCGTAGTGCGGCAACAAAAGTTTACAGCCCTAGGTAAGATAAAGGCTCGTGTAGAGGCTAATAGGTACCATTTAACAATGAAATGAAGCAGGCGTAGAGCCACAGGGACGAGTGAAGAAATAAAGCCCAATTTTGACAACGTGTGGTACTGTTTCCCCGCTCGAGCGCCGCTGTCAGTCATAAATAGGTGACGCACGCTCAGGCTTCATTTAGAATACAAAGGCTGAACCACGGAACTCCAACGCAGCTGTATTTTTCATCCGGACAGCGACTACGAAATCCCACGCTTAGCGAACCAATGACAAATATTCGCTCCCAGCGCACCGCGCGCAGCGTGTCACAAAGGTTGCTCGCGCCGGCATAGTTCGCGTCAGAAAGTTCTTTCGAAAGCGTGGAACTTCCCGTGCCTTTTCTCCATCTGGACCGGTATTTCCTCGTTGCGTGCACTGCGGCACGCAGCAATGCTCCGGCATTGTAGTCCATCACCAAGAGCGGTCAATGCCCGCCTTCTATGTTTTGTTACTTGGTTTCGGTTTCAAACGACCGTACCAAAATGGCGGACCTAGTTACCGGAGTCGACGTGAGATGGCGGGGCGCATTTTGCATAGGGTCTATTGGACAACGTTTACACGCAACAGCACTGGGTCATTGTTATCTGTGGGAAGGATAGGGTAACTCATCTCTGAATTTTATGCTTGCCTTTCGCAACGCTTATTCTCTAAAAACAGTGCTGATTAGGACTGTTTTTTGGGGAAAGAATTGTGCACAAAAAACTACTTTCAATTTTGCGCCCCACCCTTACAAAAATGGTTACTGAGATTGAATTGAAAGTCAATTGACTTTACTCAGTACAATGTGTTGAGAGTCAATTGACTTTGAATAGAAATTTTGTATTGAGTTCTCGTTGAAAATTGGCCGCCGTGTTTCAATTGAAACTCAACACTCTGTTTCAATTGAAAGTCTATTGACTATAGTCAACATGTCTGTTGATTTCCAATTCACTTTCAGTTGACTCTCAATACACTTTTCCTGTTGAGTTCCTGTTGTGATGTATCAATTGAAAGTCTATTGAGAAAAGTCGGTGGAGTTCCAGTTGAGTCTGTGTTGACTATCTATTGATTCTCATGTTGAGTTCCTGTTGAGAAATGTCAAATGAAAACCTATTGAGCATATTCAAGACAGCCCGTTTGATTTCATTTTAGTCTTTTATCAAGTTATTTCACCAATTGCCTCGTAAAGTTCAGTTGACTGTACTAAATATATAGCGAGTCTGCTTCAATAATGCAAAAAATCAAGGTGTGCATTCAGCAGGTGAAATAGTGAGGTGTTTCATGGCAACGCTTGCTTTATTGCTCTCGAAAGCAGCACGGGAGGACTGGAGCCTTGCAGGGTCCACTTGGCTACTTGACTGTGTAGCCTGCAAAATACAACAAGAAACAGCCTTGTTTGTTTCAACCAGTATAGTACGAAATGATTGCGTCCCTTCTTATTAAGCATGCTGGTCTAAGTAGCTTGCTATTTTATATGTTAGATGGTTTGTATTTTCGGAAAGCAAGGCAAGGAGACAGCAGTTCAACAAATGTATAAGCTTGTTTCAGGTTTTAATGCATCAAGGCAAGCTAACCACATCAATTAATTCTACAATGGGTAGGGAGTGGAACGCCTTTACTTGAATGCCTTCCGCATTAAAGCACCTGAAATCTAGAGGAATGACTATGTCCGCAGGGAGCCACAAAATCACCCGCATCGTGTCTTCCACATCTTTGAGGCCCAAAAGAAATCCGCTTAGGCCTATCAAGACTGGGTGAGCCACTACCAAACCTGTCCCAAAGCATACCTGTCAACCTGTGGATTTTGTTTTGTGAAATATTTCAATGCTGGAAATGTCAAAAGAAAATTAGATAACTGTCAACTTGCATGAGCTGGTTTACAAAATTGTAGCCTTGATTAAAAAAAAACTAGTGTCAGATGGTACTGTAAACTAAAGTTACTACAGCAGGCAATTATTGCAAATGGCTTTATGCATGAATGAGCGCATAATACTTTGTGCTTACCGACTAGTGGAAAAAAATTATATGAACCGTGAAAGAAAAAAAAAACTTGCCAGAAAGAACGTGACAGAAAAAAATACGTAAGTTGAATTTCGCAGTCTTTCACACTCTTGTAACGCTGAAGTATGGTGTGTGCCTTGCAGTATGTATAACAAACAAGTAGCACTAAGCAGCAGCTTGAAGGGATCATATGAGATATGGGTATATCAACATTTTTGCCTTAATCGTAACAATGCCAGAGGAGTGTCCCAGTATAACAAGGTCGTGATGCCGGTTTACACACAACGAGAACACGAAACAGTTTTGTTTGGTGAGAGGAAAAAACAGCAGGTTGCTGTAAATGAGAAAAAATATAAAAGCTTTTTTTTCCCTTTGCTTGGCGAGATTTTCTATACAGCAGCAGCACTAAAACAGTACAGTGGTACTGTGCCGACCAATCATTTGGGTAATTCCTAGAGGCAGAACATTTGTCACAACAGATCGACTAAGCCCTCGCGCAATGCCGGTGTAGCATCAGTCAGTGGCACGTCTGACGCCACGTTCAGCCAAAATGTTATTCAGTGATTTTGCTATTACTCACACCACATTCAGCCCAACTCATTCAAAACTGCTTCGAGAAAGGCAATCAGAAGGTTGTGATTATAAGCAATGGCAAATTTCAATTTATGCTAGCAAGTCGAGCAAGTGCTTAGTCAAAACCGGTATTCATCAGTTTGAAAGTTTGACGCCTGTACATGTTCTAGCGCAAACTGCCTAGCACCTGAGACAAAAATTGGCAAATGAGAAATTCCCAGAAAGATACGTGGAGAGAATTGGCACTTTGTGGTAAAAGACTAATATATAACAGTGTGCAGTCTGTTTCCAACTACTCCTTACGCAGCACATTTTTTTCTTCATTGGTTTTAAAACCAAAGTGTCTGCTTGCTATTAGGGTGTCAAGGTAATGCATCAGACTTGTGTAAAGATGCTTTGGGTTCAAACCCTAGCTTCTGCGGATACACAGTCTCTATTTCCCAAAAGCAATAAATGAATTTGTTATATTCTTGGGCATTATTTCTTTAGCTGGAATGAAGTACGTTTTAGGCCACGTTTGTCACCTGAGTCACTGCTCTGCACTCAGGGAACGCTGTTTCTCCAAACAATCGTTCAAATTAGGAAGCAAATATATTGCCGGCAGCCAGCACTTTAGCTTGTAAGTATATTTTACCGCCACGTCTCCTAACTGGTTGAACACACTATACTGTTTGTGACTGGTAGATCTGCCTCTCAGCCTAGCGCTGTCAGGTGTGTTTGCATAACGCAGTATTCGTGCGTCTGTTATTGATCCGACAGGCACTTGTTCGATTCGACCTCCTTCATTTTTTTTTTCATTTTCGTTAACTTGGTTCGTCAAACATTTTATTTACCTTAATCATGGTGCTCTTTTTTTTATGACGCTTCGTACCAGGCAATACAGGGCTGTTGCTCCGTTCTGTAGCGGCACTGCGTCTAGAATTTTATTCATTCGTCACTTGCCTTCAAAGGTTTTGTTAGACCTTTAGCTTAAGATACATACAAATATACTACACGCGAAAGCAATACAGCAGCGCGGAAGACAGTAAAACTACCGATTGATGTCAAAATGTGTGCCGGTACAATACCCCCTTCGATTTGTTACACTTACGTACAGTATTTTTGAAAAGCTGAAGTGAAATCGTACCCTTTAGGTCGATCTCGAGACGGCATGCATAAAAACGCTGTTTATATAGCGACCAATAATCAAGTCGCGAGTATAGCCTTTCAGGTAGGTCTGCACAACGTTAGTCATGATGAAATGTACAGGAGCGCTCGGAAAGAATGAACTTACCTTATAACAACGTCGCTCCCAGCGGGGCTCCCAGCGTGGTGAAATTGACGGATTCCAAAGCGTGGCTAACAGGGATGGTAACACCTCACTTCGCAAGCTTCTTCACCGTACGATCACAGCGCACAAACACAACACGACACACAAAGGATGTTCACCGGCGGTAGAAGAGCGCATACGATGGCTTTTCCTTCAATAAATTCGATGTATCGCCAGCTGAACTGCAATGTCTGACCTTCGATGCTGGTTGAAAAGATTCGCACACGGCACATAAATCGCCAACAACACCAGGAAAGCTATAAATTTGCACAGAACCGCGAGAACGCCCGCACGACCGCACCACGCCCGACCCCGCACATCCGGGATTGCATGGAGGAAAGAAAAGCTTAGGAGAGGCCCCCAGCTATCCCCGCGCATTGGCAAAAGTGTGGAGGAAGTCACGTGTTTTCGGCGGCCATTGGAAGTCGCGTTAGCAACGGCGTCCTAGCAACGGCCCGCCCGCCGTTCGCCAGTCATGGAGGAAAGGCAGCGCCTGCCTTGTCGTCCGATTGCGAAGATTGCTGCTTCGCTTTGCTGCGCTGTGGTCTTGCGGAACTCGAAAAGGATGTTGCGAGTTGCGACAGCTGCGCCGATGTGAATATGTCATTTAATTTCTACTTGCAAGTGCACCTTGTACCGCGTCAAGCTATTGCTCCGGTCGCGATCACGACGCGCCTATTGAAGTGCAGATATCGTGAACGCGCCGTCCCGTAGTACGCGCGGACACCCGTCTGGTAGATTTTCGGGAAGTGATACACGGTGTGCAGTACGTAGGCGACTTGCAACCGAACGATTCGCAACTCAATTTTTTGGTATCGCCGCTGCAATATATAGTTTGCTAGGCCGGCAAAGCGCGGCAGTGCTTTTGCAACTGTTACAAGGTAGATTCCCAGTAGATATAATTCCATCGTCCTATTACCTTAGTAGGTGTCCGTCTGTTGCAGTGGCGGTCCCAAGGGGGGGGGGGGGGCGAAGGGGGCGGTCGCCCCCCCCAAAGAGGTCCTCAGTTTCTTATTTTTAGTTTTTTAAGCATGAATTGGGGCAAGGAGGGGAGCGATTCTTTATTCGCCTCGCCCCCCCCCCCCCAAAAAAAAAAAAAAAAAAAAATCGCCCCCCCCAAAACCAATCTCTGGGACCGCTACTGGTCTGTTGACTGGAAGAGTGCTGGATCTGAAATCTGGATCTTTTTGTGGTCTCGCTCTGGATTTCGCTTTTCAACGCTTCATACTGCGAGGTTAGTGTATGAACGTTTTCAACTGATATCACCTTGAATTTATTGACACTGAGACAAGTTGAAACTTGGTGAAAAAAAGTTTATTGACGCCACCCACCCTCTCATTTTTTTTTTACTCAATAAAACGTTTTGCCTCCTCCTCCTCCTCCTTCGCAAAAAATTCTATCGAAGGCACGCGAACAACGGTAAAAACATTCCACAATTTTTTAGCGTGAAATCTGCATGAAGTACTGCTTACCTATATATATAGAACGGCCGTTTAATTGACTAGTCATCTCTGGGATTGCCAGTGAAACTGCAACGCAAACTTGGGCACTTTCCAGTCCGGTAGCCGCACGGCGTTCGCCCACTGTTTGCGGCGTTCTCCATCGCTTGGGAACCTATAAACGGCGGCGATTGCAAACAAAGGATGAATGCACACCAATGTACAGCAATACTTGTCAGCGGAATGATGCACTAACCGGTGGAAAGTGACGCCCAATTCCTTGGGTACCGATCGCGACTTGCAGCCTGGCACCGAGCATTGCGGCATTGTTAGAGCGAGCCGCTTCGCAAACCTGCTGCGGCCACACTGAAGACGTGTAACAGTGTAACCGCGCGTTTAGGTTCACGGTCACGCGCTGCAAAACGGCCTTCTACCTGCCTATCAGCTGATTTCCGCCGGCTCGGCGCTGGCAGATGCAGACGACAAGAGAGGCGATACAGGACGGAGGAGGCGGAGAAGGTGCACCGAGAGAGAGAGGCAAAAAGAGTCCGCCAATGGCATGGAGGGCCAATGGTCCGCCATTCGACTTACAGAAATGGCGTTTCCGGCTGCGCTGGGTGTGACGTCAGGGCCTCTCCTAAGCTTTTTTTTTCCTCCATGCGGGATTGCGACCAAGCGACATTGGCTTGGTTTCAAGTCGGTTTGCGATGGCTATGCCACAGCTACGCATTCTTGTGAAAACTGAGCGTGAAAACATTGACACGAGATACCAAAAAAACCTACGGCGGCTTGTGAGTCCTATGTTAATATTTCCAATAATTTTTTATAGAATTATTACCAACCCCTCTAGCAGCAGTAATAATATTATATTGCAGATAACCGAACTCCGCCGAGGTCGCAATGTTGGCTGTCAGCGCCACTGGCGGCAGTGGCAACGCCGCGTACTAGACATTCGTGACAGCGCGGTCACTTTAGCTTAGCGTGGGAGGGTCGGAGGGTGCCAGAGGAACCAAAAGAACTGATTATCGCCGGGTGTGGAGGTGGATGGCACGTCTTTTGTGTCCGGGCGCCCGCTTCGGCTAACTGCAGCAGAAGAGAGGACGGAAGAATTCTGAAAAGTCCAATCTTTGAAAACAGCTTCAAAGTTCTTGATCTGCTTGCGGGCGCAGGATATTTGCGAGGCGCTTGTGTTTGAGAAACGTAGTCCGCGGACGTGTTGACATCGTTAGCGAGAGAGCGGTTCGGAGTGTAACAAGCGGCACGCCAGCCCACTAATTTGTTCGGTTTCTCTTTTTTTGTAGTGGCGTGAAGCAGTGTCAGCCTCGTTCTTTCTTTTTGTGACCCTGTGCAGTAAAGATGAGTTGTTAATCAGCGCTTCAGTTTGTCTTTCTTCATTTTTTTTCTTCGTTTGTTCGTTCGTTCAGTTCGTGTGAGCGGCGGCGCCTTGGACTGGCGTACGGAGTTCTTTTGCAGTGAAAGAACTGTTTTCACCTGTTTTAATAGAGCGTAGATGCGCGTTTGCTCCTTGTGGGATTCTCTCCATTCCACATTGCTGTTCTACTGTTGTTATCATAGACAGTTCACGGTATCCTCAAGGAAAGTTATGTATGACGGGGAATAGAACTCGCGTCCTTGGGCTCAGACCACGGTGGGGTGCGCGAGTGATAACTGGAGTAATGAAGTTCACGAGTGAACGACGATGAGGCCAAGCCTGCGTTCGCTTGATTTGAACGCTTGTTTTAAAAGTTCGCTGTGTACAAAAATTTAATTGTTCTTTTTTCGACGTTTAGGGATTCACACAAAAGTTTTGCTGTTTTTTTTTTCTGAGTATTTATAGGCACAATTTCGTCACTGGAATATTCTTGTGCGTTTGGGTTTGTGAGATAAGTATTCATTTCTGCAAAAGAGCGCTGTTAGTATCGTGCCTCCACAGAAAAACACTGAATCATCGCACTAGGACGCGATGTCACATATGCCTTTTGTAGATGTAGCAGATTGAATCGCGTTTTAAATGTAGCTCCTCCCCACCTACCTTCCCGGAACACAAGGTATCACAGCATTGTATGTGTGAAAAGAGGTAGGGGGAGTGACGACTTTTTTTTGTCCCCAGAACTGGGACCCGAGATGTGTAGCCTCCCCCCCCGCCTTTCCGTTTTTTCCCGGCCGAGATATGCATGCTTCATGATTCCGCTCCAACTTTCCCGGAAGACTTACTTGGAATATGTCCACTGCCGCTAAAGCGGAAGCTTAGCAGCAGTAGTGGAGATTGCTCACTCATTATGTCAATGCGTGCTGAGGTATAAAGAAGAAAATCCGCTGCTATAGCAAGGAAACGATTCCGCGGGAGTCACGTGCCAGAAGAGATGAGTCACTAGAGTTTTGTCAATGTTTATTTCTTCCATTGTTTTGTGCAAAGCATGTTGCGGCAGTATTTGAGGAAATGCAGTAAAAAATTGTCCAGTATAATTGATTTCCCCACTTAGCAGGTATAATTATTATTTGGGCGAAGATGCTGCTGGTAAAGGCTACTGGCCTAAAGAGTTTTATCAGCTTTGAAAATTAAGCTCGAACTATAAAACATGGACAAAAAAGGACACTGGTATATATTTCAACAACGTAGCACCAACTAGCTCGACTCTCAATTTTACCTGATTTTTGTCAGTAGAAACTATATTGAGTTTCAATTAAACGAAGTCATTTGATATTCTGCTGAGTTTTGTCCATTAAAACCTTGTTGACTTTTTATTGACTGCACTCGATAGAAATGTCAATGTATAATAAAAAAAACATAAAAGTAACCTAGTAGTCTTAATTCAGCAGACACAGTGGGCAGCGCTGAAAAAAATAGCCCTTCAAAGTGTATGTTTCAGCCTGATGAGTTTTGTCAATTGGTTCTCCAAAGAGTTTCAATAGACTGGTGTCAATTGCTTTTGTATTGCGTTTTCTCAATACAAATCCTTTTGAGTTTCTACTGACACATCTCAATAGCCAATTGAGTTTGAATTAGGTTTCTGTTGACTCAATAAAAACTCACCTGGAACTGAATTGAAACTCAAAATCCATTTTTGTAAGGGCAGTACACTGCGCCCGTCAATAGCTTCTGCGGGGATGACCATAAATGTCGTGCACCAGTGAAAATCTAACGAGGCCCCAATGATTCTAAAAGCGTGTATATAATTACTAAGCCATATATGCTGTTTTCAAATATTGCGGCATGTCTGCGGGTGTTGAGCGACATTAAACATATATTTAGTGTCTTGTTCACCGCCGCCAAAATCGAAGAACATACCCGCACCTTCCGTAGTGGCCATCTCCTAGCAAAGACGCCTCAATTCTACCTTGAGAGTGAATTTTGATTGGCATTGGGAGTTGTGAGGAAACACAGGTACGGTGTACGATGAGCCTTTTGATGGGTGATTGTGTTTAACAGGGGTGGGGGGTCGTTTCTCATGAGCGGTTTAGTTGAGCTAGGCGTCAGAATTAGTAGTAGTATTACGAAACTTCAATGAGCCATAAAGTAGGAGGGGTTCCCTAGTCCGGGAATCCCAGTGATGACCGGGCGACCAATGGCCCAGCTGCCAGTAGTTGCTGGACGTCCAGGTGGTCGCTGTTGATGAGGTTCTGCAACAGCACATGAAGGGTAGGGGGGAAGGGGGGGGGAGGTTGCTGTTCAACAATAACTGTCAATGATCATAGCACAGTTTCCGTTCATAGCGCATTTAAAAATATCATTTTTAAGTAAGTTTCCCATAACAACGCGTGTAGGATAAAGGCCTTACAGTAAAGCCCACCCTAAGAAGCTCGGTGATGATGATGAGATGAATTCATGCCCGCTGGTCGATGGGTTAGCCTTGGGTGATTTGTTAAGCCGTGGAGCCGGTGGGTATGCAGGCACGCGCTCATGAGTGTAATCATGAGTGTGCTCGCGAGCGTCATGCCGATCCCGAAGTCTCCAGTTTCACCAATTAGAAAGACCGGCGAAACGACGATGGCGGGTTGCTGAAGAGGTTCAGCAACGATGGTTGGGCAGTTGGCTTCAGAGAAATTTCACACTGTAGTGGGTTATGGTCGCACAGCGTTCGATAACCTCCATTGTTGCCGTGTTGCCGGTAGCTGGGTATGGGGTGAATTTTAGGGGCGAAGCTCCTTAGGGCGTGGGTCTGTCCATCCTCGACGTATGTATGTAGCCACCTCTAGTTTAGTTCTTGGATTGTTTACTAGATGGCGTGGCTACCTCTAGTTTAGTTCCTGGATTGTTTACTAGATGGCGGTACTTGTATATGATGAAAAGATGCGCTTGGATTGTTTACTAGATGGCGTGGCTACCTCTAGTTTAGTTCTTGGATTGTTTTCTAGATGGCGGGGAGCGTTGTAATAAAATCCGTTCGCTGTTGGCGCGCGCTCGGAGTCGCCCGATGGATAAGGCTGCAGATGTGCGAGCCCGCGAGGCAGAAGCGCTCCGTGAAGCTGCGCGACGCCGCCGCCAAGATCCTGCCGTACGAGAGCGGGAGGCCGAAGCCTGTCGTCTGGCTGCGCAACGACGCCGCCAAGATCCCAGCGTTCGAGAACGAGAGGCCCAAGCGTCACGGCAACGGCGTGAGGACCCTGCCGTACGCGAAGCGGCACGGCTGCGGCGCGAAGAGGATCTCCAAAACGTCAGAGAACGGGAAGCGGCGAGAAAGCGCGCGTATCGGCAGGCAGACCCCGATGCAGTGAGAGCTCGTGAGGCGTCTGCAAAACGCATCAGGCGAGCTCAGCCCCAAGGTGCCGACGCGCGGTTTAAGCGAGACTTTCTAGACGTTACGTTCGGACACAGATGTAGTGGGCGAACTTTCACTGAAGAGTCACGGTTTTACCGATGATTTCCCCTCAGGAGCTTCGCCCACTCATCATCATTCACCCCGTGGATATGCTGTGAATTTTTCTTTGCTTACTTTCATGCTCGTACTGTGCCGACTATTGGTATGGCCATCGCAATGAAGCAATATTTGGGTTGTTGGGCGCGCAAACAGTAATATATATATATAGGACGAGTGTATTGTTTTCACCGCAATATTTTTTACTGGCTCTCTTGCTCTGTGCGCAGCTACTTACAATCTCCAGATGTCGGCCAGCTTCCATGGTCGCCAAAATGCGCGAGCAACGAGAGCAGCCAAAGCGTCGATGACCCCTTCTCTGACAGCCTCTTGCTCCCACTGGACGTGCTCGCCATGCGGGCCTCCTTCGATGCTTTCCTCGCAAACAGAGAGGACGAGCGGCTCGAGGGCTTCGAGGCTTACACCGCTGAACAGATGTTCTTTATCGCCTCTTGTTACATGTCATGCCAAGGAAGCGACCTCAGCTGGGCGATGACCTCGAAGCACCAGTGCGACGGGCCGTTGCAGAATCTCAATGAATTTGCGATGGCGTTTAGTTGTGACCCAGGCAGCCCGATGAATCCTGTTGAGAAGTGTAGCATTGTTTGAGCCGTCCGCGGCTAGTCCAGTCATCTTTTTCAAACATAACCTGGACGCATTTTGCTTAGTAGAGTGTGACAAGATATATGGATTTATAACTTCGGCTGTTGTAATCACGAGGTTCATGATGCTGATATATCGAATGCCAATAAACTGATTGTTTCGTAAAGTGTACCATTGAAATCTCAAGATGTGTGAAATGTCATGACCCCCCATACGGAAATACCCTTCACGATGCTGTAGGATGCATGTTTCATTCCACCTAATTAAAACAAAATTGTACAGATGGTGTTCAGCATGATGCAGTTATCCATCCGACAAAATACCGAGCAATCAAGACATGCTTTGTTAATTTTTGTTTATATATATTTGTTTAAGCCTTTACCTTTAGCAAAAACATGTTTGTTACGTATAACTTGTAACTATCTGTTTAATCTTAGAAAAGGCACAACCACTGAACTTCCCAACCATTTGCACTGTCCTTTATCAGACTGGTTGGACTACCTTTACAAAAAAGAAGCCATCCTGACTTCGCTCTAATATTGTAGTACTGGTATTCTGGAGCACGCTGTGCCCCATGTGTTTGGGAAAGTGTCATGGTCTTCTTTTACTTATAGTCTGCCTTATGGCTGTCTCCAGATACGGCCTAATACTGGGTCAGAATGTCTGGCAAAAAAGATCCCTACCGTGCGTGGTGATTGCATTGTCTTGTATAAATTTTTTCTTCATTTGATTGGTTAATAAATAAAGAACTCCCTGTTTGCGATGCGCAGCTCGAGCGCTTGACTGAAATAAAAAAAAAGCGGCATGAAAGAGTTTATCCCCAAATGCAAACCCTGTCGTTGAAAACACCCCCCTGATTTTCTAATGAACTTTGTACCACCCTGAAATTAAAAGACCGCAGCCACATAAAACATAAGAAAAGAGGGCTTGATGAATAAAAAGTGTGCTTCCGCTCTTAGCGTAAAATATGTAAAAGCCTATCTCGATTCTGCGGAGAGCTGCGTAAATTCCCAGCCTGCAACCTTTTCAAGATATATTCGATCTCGTAACAATAACTCACATGAGCACATCCGTCTTGTTGATTCCTCTGGGGAAGAAGTTCATGAAGTTTGCACAGCACTTTTGTACAACGTATGTCCAGCGCGATGACACTGCAATCAACCCAAAGTTGAATCGTGTACAGGGCTCTAGCTTAGTACTATTAGACGAACAGCTGGTTCTTGAGAGTCAAGGCGCGTGAAGCCGTCGCTCTCGTGTGGCCCTCACGGTATACCTCCTGCTATTTTAAAAACATTCAGCAGCATTTTGGTCATGTTTCACCTGGGATATTCAATTACTGTTTTAAAGAAACCCTTTTCCTTCGCAAGTGGGAAATTTCTCGAGTGCGTCCCATTTTCAAGTCAGGCACCAAATCTGATTAAAAAAACTACGGAGCAGTTTCTCTTCTTTTTGCTGCCCCCAAGATGTTTGATACATCACTGCACAAGGTATCATAAAGTTTTGCACAGCATTTTCATACAGGTAAACACCGCGGTTTTTTGTATGGAAGCTTGAAAACTAATCTCACGTTCATGCAGCAGCCTTTGTCAGAGAAGCCAGTTGAACGTTGTCTAGTGTTACGTGACCAGAGCACTTGATGTTGTCAGCCACGCGTGGCTATTTCATAAGCTTTTGCAGTCGGGCATTGATACACCACTCGTGGCACTGCTGTGTAGGTATCTGGGCAATCGGTTCACTTTCGTGAGCGTTATTAGGCAGACGTCCTCTATGTATAAATCAACTCGTGGTGTACCCCAAGGCTTTGTGTTGGCCGTATCTTCTTCAACATTTTTCTAAATGATAAATCAGCCGTAAATAAAAAGTATTTTCTTTTTTACGCCGAAAATATTAAAATATTCAGAAGACGCAATGAGTCTATCGATGACTGTTGCCCTAAAGCAAGATATATTCTCATTTGCTAATTGGGGCTAGGTTACAGATTAAACCATAATCCTGCGAAAACAAAGGTCGTCTTATAGCCAAAAAATGAGCCGCATTTTCTTTCTCTACAGTATTTATGGCGGCTTTCTGTCTAGAGTCGGCGAGATCAGAGACCTGGGACTGCTCTTCGACAGCACCTTAGCTTTCTCACCTCACGTCACTCAGCTGACTCGGCGCTCCGCTCGCTTGGTGCTGTATGCAGGTATTCACGAGACGTCCAGTCTCCTCTTTCGTTCCTTAAACAATCTATAGCACTCTGTATTCCTGAACTTGAATATGGCTTTGTCATTTGTAATGGAACCTGGAGATCTAATTGTCAACGTTTAGGGCGTGTGCAGACCAGATTTTCATGAGTATTTATGCATTATGTTCCTCACGGAGCTTCTCCCCATAAAGGCTTCTTTAGGTTGCCGGAAAAATCATTCACACCTCCTTTTCTTACACAAAGAGATTCATGGTACTATTTGAAGCCCGGAACTGCTTGCACGAATTCGTTTTCGTGTTTCGAAAAAGCAACAAGGCTTAACCACCCTGTGAACACAGCATAAAAACTAGCAGATGTTCTCCTCTTGCTAGAATGCAGCTCTATATAACTTTAAATCCGGGAAACTCGATATTGTGACGGGACATCCCTCATGAGACATCCCTCATCGTGTCTCATCCCCGGGAGCGTGGCCTGTTTACCGGAACAGACGACGTTGATGTCGACGACTGGCTCGGCCTCTATGAGCGTGTCAGCGCTCACAACAGGTGGGACCCTACCATCATGCTGGCGAATGCGATCTTCTACCTGAAAGAGGAAAGTCCCCCGCGCAAGTGGTTTGAGACGCACGAGACCGAAATGACCAGTTGGGAGGTGTTCAAAACGAAGCTGCGAGCGGTATTCGGAAAGCCTCTTGGCCGTCAGCTTGCTGCCCGAAAGGAGCTCGCATCGCGCGCCCAGACGTCGACCGAATCTTACGTCGCCTGTATCCAGGACGTCTTGGCCCTTTGCTCGAAGGCAGACAGCACCATGACGGAGACCGATAAAGCAGGCCACATTCTGAAGGGCATTGCGGATGATGCATTCCACCTTCTTATGTGCAAAGACTGTGCCACAGTGGAGTCGATCATTCCACGCATACACGACGCCCTCGACTGCCTGCATGGTGCCAGATACTTTTTGTCGATTGACCTGAGATCTGGTTACTGGCAGATAGCCGTTGATGAGCAAGACCGCGAAAAGACTGCATTCGTGACCCCTGATGGCCTTTACCAATTCCGGGTTATGCCATTTGGTCTGTGCAATGCTCCGGCCACATTCGAGAGTACGATGGACTCCCTTTTGCGCGGTTTTAAGTGGACCACATTGCTTATGTTATCTAGACGACGTCATCATCTTCTCACCCACATTTAAGACACACCTGGAGCGCCTGTCAGATATCCTTATAATATTTCGACTCGCTGGTCTCCAACTAAATTCCAAGAAGTGTCGCTTTGGCCACCGCCAGATAACAATTCTTGGGCACCTGGTCGACGCCTTTGGAGTTCAGCCCGACCCCGACAAAGTTCGAGCCGTCACCGATTTCCCCGTGCCGCGCTCGACTCACGATGTCCGCAGCTTTGTCGGACTTTGCTCCTATTTTCGCCGTTTTATAGAAAATTTTGCCCACATCGCTCGTCCTCTCACGGACCTTTTGAAGAACGGTGCCACTTTTACATGGGGACCCGATCAAGCCCAAGCATTCAGCACTTTGATTGCCTTCCTAACGTCTCCGCCAATTTTGGGTCACTTCGACGCTTCCGCTCCCACCGAAGTGCGTACCGACGCAAGCGGCCACGGGATCGAGGCCGTATTGGCCCAATCGCAAGCCGGCCAAAACCGCGTGATTGCGTACGCCAGCCGTTTGCTGTCAAAGTCCGAGCGCAATTATTCCATTACAGAGCGCGAGTGCCTTGCTCTTGTCTGGGCCGTCGCAAAATTTCGTCCCTACTTGTACGGCAGACATTTTAAAGTCATCACAGATCACCATGCGCTGTGCTGGCTTACCAACTTGAAAGACCCCACCGGAAGGCTTGGTAGCTTGGCATGACGTCTGCAGGAGTATACGTTTTCCGTCATCTATAAGTCGGGTCGCTTGCATAAAGACGCTGACAGCCTCTCACGTCACCCTGTTGAGCCCCCTGAGGCCACCCCACCTACTGATGTCGCTTGCGTGTTCGCAATATCTGACTTTCTCCACATCGGTGACGAGCAGCGCCGTGACCCGTCGCTCCGTTCCCTCATTCAACGACTTACCTCTTCATCACCCGATTCTTCCACGCGCAACTTCACCCTACGAAATGGCGTCTTATACCGCCAAAACTTCCGCGCTGATGGTCCGGACCTCCTCCTCGTTGTGCCCAGCCACCTGCGTTCGACCGTCCTGTACCAGCTACACGACGTACCCACCTCAGGCCACCTAGGGATAACCAGAACTTATGATCGAGTGCGGCGTAGGTTCTTCTGGCCTGGCCTTTACCGATTTGTACGCCGCTACGTTGCCTCGTGTGACAGCTGCCAGCGTCGGAAAAAGCCTTCCACACTTCCTTCTGGAGAACTTCAACCCATCGACATTCCCCATGAGCCGTTCTTCCGGGTGGGTCTCGATTTTCTTGGTCCCTTCCCACTGTCGTCAGCGGGAAACCGGTGGGTCGCCGTTGCGACAGATTACACGACGCGGTACGCCATCACCCGCGCCCTTACAACAAGCTGCGCGACTGACGTCGCTGACTTTCTTCTCTACGACGTCCTTCTGCACCACGGCGCTCCCCGCCGGCTTCTAAATGACCGCGGGAAAAACTTTCTGTCCAAAGTTATCGACAAAATCCTCCGCTCTTGCTCGACGAAACACAAGCTTGCCACGGCCTATCACCCGCAAACTAATGGCCTCACCGAACGCCTGAACCGGACGCTGACCAACATGCTGTCTATGTACGCGTCTTCTGACCACCGAGACTGGGACCTTGCATTACCATTCGTAACTTTCGCGTACAACACCTCCCGCCATGACACGTCCGGTTTCTCCCCATTTTATCTACTGTTTGGCCGTGAACCGGCTTTGCCTTTGGACTGGCTCATTCCTGCCTGCTCCTCTAAATACGCTCGCGATGCTATCACTCGCGCCCATCAAGCTCGTCAACTGGCTCGCGACCAGCTTCTTGCTTCGCAAGTCTCACAAAAGACGCGGTACGACGAACGTCCCCGCGCGGTCCACTTTCCTCCGGGATCCCTCGTCCTGCTCTGGTCCCCTGCACGTCGTGTTGGCCTGTCCGAAAAACTGCTCCAACCCTATTCTGGTCCATAAAAAGTGTTGCGTCGCGTCACAGATGTGACGTATGAGGTTGCTCCTACCGTCTCTACTTGGGCCTCGTCCTCTACTGTCCCGCCTACCAGTGTTGTCCATGCCGCCCGCCTCAAGCCATATCAGCCCCGCTGACCGATTCTCCTTAGACAGCACCGAGACGGTGCCTCTTCCGCCGGGGGTCATGTGACGGGGCAATCCCTGTTCGCGCCAAACATGCGGTGGGCGCTGCGCCGCTGATAGAAGACGACGAGAACGACAACGCTTGGCTCCGGACTCACGCTGCTGCGCCTAATCCAGTGCTTCCCAGCTTATTTTGACTTATAAATAGCTTCACCTTACGCGTCTTTGCCCCGTAACAATATTTTCACATTCCCATTCAGGAGTATTTACCTTTGTTGTTAGCAGTGGCGCACTAACTTAATTTCGGCAGTACTCTGTTTCTTTGGTTTTTTTCCCTCATGTGTGCGTTGGGTTGACTGAGTCGATTCTGATTTGTTCGCGTATGATGATGATGATGCTGGTGTAAATGTTGCTTGTACTACGATGCACTTTTGTATTTAACTCATGTTACGTCCCGCATTTTTACGTCGCGCAATCTCTACTCACACAGTGACACATTTTTCCCGAACTGATTATTTTCTGTCTCGACATTTGGCTTCACGGAGCTTCACGGGCCAAATCTCGAGGTTGCATAATGCAGGCTACCCAAATGCGGTCCTGGTGTCGATCCCTGAGTCACTGCTTAAAAACAAAAAAGGAAAAGTTTCCTGAAGTCCGAGAGAGGCCATCGACAGGAGCAAGCTTGCGGTTGTGCCCTATCTGCATGGAGTAACACACAACATTAAGAAGATAGCGGCCAGAGAAGGGGTGACGGTTGTGTGCTCAGCCCCAAACAAAGGGTATGCAATGTGCCGCCGCGTCAACCAGCCATTGATAGCGAGCCAGCGCACAACCAACCACCGTACCAAGTACGCAGCATGTGTGCAGGGGGTTGGGTACAGGCTACCGTTATCGTGCAGGAAAAGCTACATTGGCCAGACCGGCCGTTGTATCAATGACCGAGTTCGAGAACACAAGGCCAAGGCGTCAACGAAAAGTGTCCCGTCAGGAAATTTGGCCACGCACCTCCGAGACTGCCCCAAGTGTGAAGCTGACTTCAATGGTGTCATTACCATGCATAAAAACAACAATAGGCTGGCGCGTGAGATCATCGAAGCTATGGAAATTGAAGAGGGCGCCGACGATTGTATCAGTACTGCGTCGGTTTCGCTAACCGATAAAGAAAAACTATTTCTGCGCAATGTTGCTCCGGGACCACGTGGCTAGAGGGTGTAAATGTACAAGGGGAGGCGTAATAAAATTCAGTTGTTTGTGCCAGCGCTTGAGCTTCGTTTCTTGGCATTGTCTGCGTACCTAGTTAAATTTAGGATGACCAGTATTAATTGCAAAAAGGTAATCGCCTATGCAAGCCGTGGTCTGTCGAAGGAGGAGAAAAACTACTCTGCCTCAGAAGAGGAGTGCCTGGCTATCATATGGGCCATATCAAAATTTCCCCCATACGTGTATGGTAGACTGTTCAAGGTTGTGACAGACCACTATGCGCTGTGTTGGCTCCCCAATTTGAAGGACCCCTCTGGCCGTCTTTGACGGTGGAGTTTGCGCCTGCAAGAGTTCGACGTTACAATTGTCTACAAATCCGGCAGGAAACACTCCGACGCCGACTGCCTGTCCCGCGCCCCCATCGACCCACCACCACAAGCCTCCGCTGAAGACAGCGCGTTCTTTAGAGTCGTTACTGAGGGTGCCCTAGCCACCCAGCAGCGTGCCGACCCCGACTTGTGCGTCATGATCGACTACCTCGAAGGACGCAACGTCGCCGTGCCTAGGGCTTTCAAGCGGAACTTGCCAGCATTCAGCCTCAAAATCTCCGTCCTCGTGAAGAAGAATTTCAGCCCCGGATCGAGAACGAATTATCTACTTGTCATCTCCGCAGACCTTTGTGACGAATTTTTGGAAGCGTGCCACCACGACCCGTCTTCCGGACACCTCGGCACAGCTCGCACTATTGCAAAAATTAAGGCAAAGTACTTCGGGCCCCGCCTTACATCCCGCGTCACCCACTATGTTCGGAGTTGTCGTGTCTGCCAGCGACAAAATACGCCGCCGACAAGACCCACCGGACCTCTACAACCGACCGTCGTCCCGCCGAGGCCCTTTCAACAGATTCGAATGGACCTTCTAGGCCCGTTCCCTACGTCACGATCAGAAAATAAGTGGATTGTCGTTGCGGCAGAACGCGCTACGCAGAGACCGCTGCTCTTCCGAGGGGGACTGAGCAAGAAGTCGCCAAGTTCTTTAAAAACCAAGTTGTGCTGCGACATGGAGCCGCTAAAGTCCTAATCACGGACCGCGGAACTGCCTTCACTGCGGAACGTATGCAAGGAAGCTTACGCTACAGCCACACGGATCACCGAAGAACGACGGAGTACCACCCCCAAACGAACGGACTAACGGAATGTCTGAACAAGACGATTGCGGATATGCTGTCCATGTACGTCGACGTTGAACATTACCCTTGGGACGAAGTCGTCCCGTATGTCACGTTTGCGTACAATACAGCGACGCAGAAAACTACTGAGATGACACCGTTCAAGCTTGTCTACGGAAGATGGCCGACAAAGATGCTCGACGTCATGCTTCCGCACGTAGAAGACACCCACCCCAACACCGACGTCCAAGGATACCTTCAACGTGCGGAGGTGGTCCGCCAGTTTGCTCGAGTTCGTATAAGTGACCAGCAGCTGGTGGATGCCGGACGCTATAATCTTGGACGCCGACAAGCCGAGTACCGCCCTTGAGATTGTGTGCGGGTGTGGACTCCCATCCGAAGACGCGGACTCAGTGAGAAGCTTCTGCGACGGTATTTCCGATCCTACCGAATTCTACAACGTGTTGGCCAACTTACCTACGAGGTGATCCCCGATGGTGATACCGTAACATAACGACGACGCACGCGGCCCGAGGTCGTCCACGTCGTTCGCTTAAAGCCTTTTTACGCACGATGACGGACTTTTATTTTTTATTTGTTCGGACTGTCGCTTATGTTAGCATCGGGTCGATGCACTCTTAGAGGGAGGGGAAATGCTGCGAACCATGTATGAGATTTCTTTATTTATGTTTTGCTTTTACCGCCCGGCTGCGCCGGTCTGTGCTATCTCTGCCAATGGAAGCGCGTGTTCCATTATTTCTTTCTGTGCCGCATGTGTTATCTCTTCTGATAGGGAGAGCATTCCGATATAACGTGAACTGCCTAGAATAATCCTCTTAGATCTACACTGTTCTAGATGTGAATCGACGGTTCGAGAACCGCGCGCGCCGACAGATAAAAAGCCTGCAGAGCAGACGCCGGGATATTCGATTCTCCGACGCTGGCCGAAGCACGTCACCTTGTTGACTGCTGCTTCGCCGCCTGTGTACTTTTGAGTTGTTAGGGGAGCATAAGTTCGCTCCAATAAACGTGCTTTTCTTTAAAGACGACTGCCTCATATTTGGCTCCGTGACAATATTTTGTTTCATGCGTTCATGCGAAAGTAAACCATCATGTTGCCCGTACTTGTAGACTTTTTTCTTCGACTGTCCTTGTGCTACTGCTATGCCTATTTGTATGTGGGCATTTTGCAATGTATTACACATTATAGTCTATTAAATAAGTGATATGTAGGTTAGATGGCATTATCTTATTTTTAAACTTTGTAGTGATAGTGTTAAATCTCCCGCTGGGTAGGCGCCATTCATCATCATCATCATTATCATGAACATTTACCATGCGAGTAAAGTGATCCCCGTAACGGGCAGCCATGGCTTCGGTCACGCTTCAGTCGTTCTTCCGTTAACATTCTGGTGCCGTTAAACCCGGGAGTATTACCGCATGCGACGACGGAGGAGACCACCTACGTCCCCTCCGGCTTGAGGTACCTAGAACCCCGCGATTTCGACTGTTGTTCCGCTGATCAGCCCCGCCCTCAGCCGGAGGTCGGCATGGCTGGCCCTGACCGCCCGCCTCCGACCGACCGGAACCTTCAACGGGACGCAGATACGCACTGTCACGTCCAGTGTACCACGCTTGGGAGCAACTGTACGTCCCCCGAGTACCAAGCTGGTGATGACCTGGACGTCCTGCGTTCGTTGAGGAAGGTTCTGCGCGCTGCTGTCACGAAGCTGCTAAAGGCAGCGACTGAGCTCTGGAAAGTTCCCTCACCGTCTGCGTTGGACTTGCAGTTGGCTATCAACGAGCTCGAACAGAAGGAAATTGAACTTAACAATCTAAACAAGGTGATCGGTGAGCTTCTCGAAGGAGATGAGTTTGAACATGATTTTTACGACGTAATGAAGTATCAGGAAAGGATATGCGGTGCCCTCAGTAGGTTGCGATTGACCTTGAAGGACCTGCGGGCACCCGGCATTAAATGTACAGGCAAGGGCACTTCACCCAGTCTAGAGGACCCTTCCCACGTCGGCTCGCGCACGTCGACCTCGCGAGTAGTACTGCCAAAGTTGATCGCGACGACCTATAGGCTCCTGAACGTTCCCGATACTAACAACGTGCAGAAGCCAGATACGTCGACGTTCACGTCTACCACGCTGTCTGCAATGTCTACTTCTGATAGTATGGGGCCAGGACGTTCACTGGACTACAACGGCTCTAGGTCGGAGATGCAAGCAGATCCAGTTCCGTCAAACGCGACGTCCGACGAGGAGAAAGCTTCTGGCCCCAAGGAGAACGAAAGAAGACAACCAAGGCTAATCTTTCTGGAAATGTCTCGCAAGTCTCCGTACAGGATCAAGCCGTCGTTGCAGGGCAGGAATCAGTATTCCCAAGTGCCAAAGACGAGGCTGAGCGCGAAGGCATGCAAGTCGGAGCCAGCTACGAGGTAGCGTCGAGCGTCCCAACGGAAGACAGGTGCGGAGAACACGAGATTATGCCTGCCGTAGGCCACGACGACTCAGTCGCTGCCTTTCAAGCAGACGACGAAAGCCGTGGAGATGCCAAGGACCTTAAAGAGAAGGCAGAAATACCACCGCATGAAATCGAATGTATCTTCGTTTCAGACACAGTGAAGAGCGAACGCCTACCGGAAGTAATGAAAGGACGACCAGCTCTAGTCAGCAAAGGGTTGCTAAAGGGTGTACCCAGCCACGAATATGAGTTGCTCCATTTCAGCGAAGTTGGGAAAGGCGAGAAACCCTGGCCGGTCACGTTTGCCGCGTACGAGGAGGCAGCAAGGCATGGTGGAGTACGATCCGAACCATACATCGAGGTTGCAAAAAGCAGGAAAACGATCTCGTCAGGAGTGGAAAAACAAACAGAAGGCAAGCACAAGGCCGGAAGGGGAACACTACTAGACTCCCTGCACCACAGTAACGATTTTACCCAGATATTTGGACTTGTACGACATCGACTTCGCCACAATAACTGCACGGCGAAAGAACTGCAACCTTCTGAGGCAGCTGTACACACAGTCTGGTTGTCGTCCGAATTACCTTGGCGGCCCTTGGCTGTCGTGAGGTCTGCACGACGGCGCAAGCACCGGTGGAAAAAAGTGTGGATAGCATTCCCCGACCTCGTCGCGAAGATTGACCTTGTGGACTGAAAAAGCAAAATGTTAGGATTGCGGATTTATTGTGCACCTATCGATTATCTCGGGCGCGGGAGGATGTTAAATCTTCCGCTGAGTACGCGCCATTCATCATCATCATCATCATGAAGATTTACCATGCGAGTAAAGTGATCCCCGTAACGGGCAGCCATGGCTTCGGTCTCGCTTCAGTCGTTCTTCCGTTAACAGATAGGGTTATGCAGGTTGGATGACATTATCATACTTTTAAGCTTCGTAGTGATATATTTTTTACATATTGAATTTTTTTACTGACTGTGTACATATCAGCCGCTGATATATTTTAGTGCCGCTTTTCTTTTCCGTCGCAGGGTGCCAGCACGAAGGTTTCGGGTGTTCTTGGACACTTTAATAAACATTGATTGATTGATTGATTGATTGATTGATTGATTGATTGATTGATTGATTGATGTTGTGCCAAGATGGCGCCCAGTACGGACGTGTGTGTACTGTGCTCCTCAGTTTTTTATGGACAACATAAATTCTTTCGGCGCATATCGTGCAAACAACGTGCGCATTGCAAATGTATTCAGTTGCTCGACCTGGAAATACAAGCTGTGAATTCTAGTGAGCAGCCCTTCCACTGTGATTTGTGTTTGCTTTCGGCGTCCGACGCAGCGAGTAGGCCTATAGGGACGACTCGGTACACGAAAGCTTCACGGAACGCAAGCACCCGATCGTCAGAAACTGTGCTCTACGACCAGGCGACCTTGGAGGAAACGCGGCCGATATCCTCCAAATGCTCCTGTACGCTCTCGAGTGCCTTTCAATCATGGCGGGCGAGGTGGCAAAGCTATTAAAGGGACACTGAAGTGAATTTGTCAAGCTCCCGTTTTTGATTGCACTGCGTAGACTGGCTCAAAGTAGCACACTTTTCATCGTTTATCCGGTTGACAAATCGGTAATTATTGTACAAAGCTCGAAAGAAGAAAAACTACTATGCGCGGTTTGCGGCGGCCGCACCAACTAAGGCTGTGACGTTGGGAGGAGGGGGAACCGTGATTGGACGATACCCAAGGTTAAAAATCAAACAAGTTTCGGTCTCGGTTTCGGTTCTGTAAAACACAATCGATGGCGTCGTTGGATGGGCATTCTCAATATCTAAGTAATCATCGTACCGCGCTTCTGCCATGTCGGCTGTAACGTGCATAAGATAAGCCCCCCAGGACGGCTTGGAATCTTAGCATTCACTAGCCGAGGCCTACGCAGTGCATGAGCGCCCTCCGCGTCCCCCCAGACGCTCAAATGACATGCGCTTTTCCCCCATATTTGGAGCTTGCCTCACTCATGCCTGTATCGTAAAAAGCGCGTTTGCACCAGGCCAAGGATCTGTTGATTCTGGCTTGTGCCCACTGCCCGCAAGCAGTCGGTGCTTATGGCAACAGCACGCAAACGAGAACTCGCTAGCGCGCCAGTGCCAGCCTGCGTGCGTTCTGTGAACTAGTTCGTGGAGCAATGAACGTTACGGCCCAAAAAAAGGTGAACGCAGTATAGAAAACATCAGCGGAAAACGAAAAACTTCACTTATAAAAAAAAAAACCCGTACCCGCGGGGATTCGAACTTGTGACTTGCAAAACACTTGCGGAGACATTTCTAGCGATCCCAACCACTCGGCCACCCGACGAGCGCGGCTGACTTGGGAAATGTAAGATTTTTTTTTCTTTATTGCCTGCTTGGCGACAACACAACACGCACTGTTCAGTACACAAATTACTACCTCCAGCCACCAATCGGCTGAAGGGAGTGGCTTAAAACATCTTAAATTGCGCTAGAACATCCAGAATGGGTAACCACTCAGGCTCTTCCGGCATCACTCGATAAACTTCTCTTATATAAGCAACGCTTTCAATGAAGTACTCTCGCACTGTGCGAGCATCCTCTTCGGCATAACCAGTTTACACTTTTATTTATTTTTAGCATTCCAAGCAGCTTCGGTGACTATTTGTTGTTTTGCGCTCGTGCAGTAAGCATCCCCCAAGTTTCCACAATATCTCACTTTAGCAATTGCATTTCTTAGACGGAAAGGCGTAGATGCGTAGTCGTGCTGTTGGCCGCTGTGCTTGTTCGCCCGGCGCAAAAAAGTGCTTCCCGCACCCTAGTTTTACGCTGTGCGGTAAAAATATCAGTTGATTTTATTTCCTTAGTACCTATATTGACTTCGCTGACTCTTCTCCCGCCTTCACGAGGCCTTATATTTTCCTACTGGCGTACCAGTCAGCGAAGGGTCGCATGTGCGCTTGTGTGAAGCGACCTTGACTTGGAGCTAGATACAGTGTACAAACTAACCAAGTAAATAAAGGCACATTCTTCCATTCACAAACGTGTCCTGTCTTCGTTTCAACTGAGCGAACGAATTGCGACGACCCGTCGGCGGCCGGCGGACGAAACGCTGGGCCGACTAACTCTGTCTTGAAGGCCGGGGAGCCGTGCAGTAGCGCAGACAATTGCGAGCTCGTCTCCTCCCGACGTCACACGAAAACGAAACAGAAAGTCGGCGAGCGTAAAGAGAGGAGGACAGCATTTTCTAATTAATTTTTCTACTCAATAAAATCGCGTAAACGCGCCCAGAGTGGTCGAAACATGGCCTGAGGACTCCGGACTACAATTTGCGCTAGTAATCCCGCAATGTTTACATATCACTTCAGTGTCCCTTTAAGGGCCTACGACCGCCAGCGTAGATTTATTTTAAATTTCTGCTAACAATAGAGCTTTGTCAACGACGAACCGTTGATTTTGATTTAGTTGCATTGTTTGAAGGTGAGCTGAGCTACACTTGGGATATCGTATATTTGGGTAAATATATTCTCCAGCGTCCTAGCCAAGACGGATTTTGTCAGGTTTTTCTTCCTAAACGCAGCTGGTTTAGTTCGGGAATGATTTAGTTTTAGCAATAGATAAGCAAAAAGTAGTTGACTGTATTTTCCTGGACTGCAAAAAATCATCCGACGTTGTTCCATTTGACCTTCTTGTTAGTACATTGCGGAGCTATAAACCGAATGAATCGGTTATTGCAGGGATAATCCAGTATCTGCCTCTAAGACAGACATCGGTCGTTCTCAGCGGTTGTTCTTCCGGATATCTTCCCGTGACCTCAGGAATTCTCCAGGGCCCAGTTGTGGGCCCTCTTTTGTTGCTGTTATTAATATTGGCCTCAAATCTTCCTTCAAAATGTTCGCGAATGACTGCGTAGTGCACAGCACTATAGAGTTTGAACGTGATACCCAACTCCTGCAGCATGATTTGAATGTAATGGCATCCTGGTAGGCCGATTTAGAAATGTCGTTGAATGTCAAAAAGTGGGTTGACATCACATTTACAAAGAAACTTTGACACTGATTTAATACGTATAGCTTAAAGACGCTTCTTTCAGAAGGGCCAAGGAATATAAAATATTTAACGAGTGCTTGGAGGTGAACTACGCGCGTCCACAACATAAAAGTTAAGGATTCACGTGTGATGGGTTTTCTGAGACAAAATTTGAACGACCCTCTATTTAAATTAAAAAAAACAGCTATTTCACTAATGCGCGCTCAATGTGGAAGTAGGCATGTGTTTGCTGGCATCCATACATCAAAGAGCTGGTCGATACGCTCGAAACCTTAGAGAATATGGCAGGGCGATTCGTTTTAGGTAATTGGATCGTCAACTTAGCATGAGGGAAACTGAAGTATACTTCAATGAAAGACGTGAAAGATCGCAGACGAAACCTCAGGTTGAGATTTAAGTGCGAAGCAACTTAGGGGCTGGGGCTGTTGGCGTCTCCTGTCGACATAGTCGTAATTGTCGTTGGTCTTATGTAATCACGGTACCGAAACACGGGGAAAGTTGTTTAGGCGTCGCGCTAGAACGTAACGCGTACTAAAAAACACCGGGACACTCGTTTACTCCTCGTGATGGCGCGCTTCGTGGCGCGTACTAGAAAAACACGCGGACACTCATTTACGACTCACACTAGAGAGCCTGGTGATTCAAATACGAGAGACTTTTGCGGCAAAGCTGAATACCTGTACCCCCAATGGTTTTGACTCCATTGTCAAAACGCTGAGTGCAGAGAATGCACTTGTATACACTGCATGCTTCGTCTCTCACCAAGTTGTACGGCAGTGTTGATGGCCCGAAATATAATATATATATATCCAAGCGACATTCTGCATATCCGAAATTGAGACCACATTAATAAAGTAAATTATTAACTTTCCTTAAAAGGTGGCGCCTTGCGCAATTCATTTTTTTCCAAGATCAATAGTAGAGTGGGATTATCTTCCACATATGGTAGTATCTATTGTTTATAATAGGTTTTTCACCGCGCTGTGTAGAATAATTTTGATTTGGTCTGAAATTTGATGCTTACTTTTATGTACCTTCCTCCTCTAATGTATGAAAATGCGAAGCAGTTATAAAATAAATGAATAAATACAGGCCCCTGAAAAGCGCCTATTAGTGGGCATCGTTTAATAAAAATTGTTTTCGCTCTGTGGCAATTGCCGTAACAAAAAAGGACTAACACGCAGTCATTGACGCTGCTGAAAGTGCGAAAACATGGCCACTGAAACGGTTATAGCTCAAGGCACCGCTGGCGCTCTTTTTGAGGGGCGTGGGAGAAATGCCACGTTAGATTCCAAAGCTGGGGGAAGGTGTGTATGCATAGGGCCGAGCCGCACGATCACCTCCAATGGCTGGAGAGCCTTTCGCATTCCAAACCGACTAATAAAATATGGATTATGTTATATTTGTTGCCGAATGCAAGGTTTGCTACGTGTATACTACCACTGCTATGGTACTGGCTTGAAACAAATTATGAAACTCTAGTCTTACGTCTTCCTTTGCGTGAAAACGAAGTTGGATAGAACTGCAGCCACCAGAAGGAGGGCCTCAGTCGCAACACGTCCTCAATTTTTTTGAAAATGTACAACATTAGAGGAAAATTAAGTTATCTTGAGCTATTAAGTTGTATAACGTACCGCATGAAAACAACGACAAAAAATTTGAAAATGAAGGTAATTGTTCGATCTCTCCTAGAATCTGTCGAGACACAGCCCGCATGCGCGAAGCGCCGGCGCAAGCCAGAAGGGAATCGTACAGCCGCGCTGAAGGTTACGAACGAAAAGCCCCCCGTTTATTCCGATGGCTGATAATATACACTCTCAAACATCACGTGACATACAGCTTGGCGGACGCAGCTTGCGCCCGCTATCTGTTGTGGCGGAACACTTCGAACACCGGCGGGTGATAACAGCACATCCCCCTTTCAAAGACAACAGCTACACATCCTCGTGCACCATCAAGGAAAAGAACATACATTATACAAACAAAAACAATTCCACCAGAACAACAACACCGCAGAGAACTACTCATCAATACCCAGCCTTATGGGCTTCTTCACCACTCTACCGTATCTCGTTAATGTGCGTGCAGAGTCACCGTGGGCCACGTCGCCAGTTCGAGGCACCGCGTCTGTTGCATTCAAGTCGCCTGTGCTACCATCCAATTGGGCAGGACTCGCCTGCGCGGAAATGTCTGCGTTTCCCCTTTCATTTGGACGACGGTTAAGCGACCCCCGGTTACTGTTAAGATCAGTGCCGTTGACCAACTGTGCAGCGCCCGGCTGCTCTTCATTCTCTGGGAACTCAAAGGTTTCTGTGCTTGCACGTCCTCTCGGTAGGCGGTTAAGCCTTCTCCTGTTCCTGCGGAGATCAACCCCGTCGTCTGTCCGCACCACGTATGAACGGGGTTGCGCCGTTGGTGCAAGGACTGTGGCCTTGCTTTTCAAGTCGGTCATCCACACCCGGTCCCCTACTTCCAACTTAGGAAGTGGCCTGGCGCGGTAGCGCTGGTTGTAATAACGGCACTGCCGCCTCCTGACCTCTTAATCAGTGGCCACTGCTACTGTCGGGCTGCTTTGTCCTGGGTTTCGGAGACGTGGTAGCATTGGGACTCTTGTCTTGAGTCGCCTACCCATAAGTATTTCTGCAGGACTCACTCCAAGTACTCCGGGAGTTGCCCTGTAAGCCAGAAGTGCGAGGTAAGGGTCCTTGGACTTTAAAATGATGTGCTTAATCGTCTGAACCATTCGCTCAACTTCCCCGTTGCCCTGCGGGTGCCTCGGACTGACGGTGACATGGCGGAACCCATAAGCCCTAGCGAACTGTTCAAAGTCAGTCGCTACACACTGAGGACCGTTATCGGTCACCACGCACTCAGGGATTCCGTGCCGTGCAAAAATGCTTTTCAGTCTTTCAATTACCACGCCAGATTGCGTGGAAGGAAGAATAGCAACCTCGGGGTAGCGCGAAAGGTAATCAACCACGACAAGGTAGGCCTGACCTTTGATCACGCATAAGTCCCCCCCGACCCTCTTCCAAGGGAATGAAGGGGTCGCAGTCGATATCATGGGCTCAGTTCGTTAAGCCTCAGTTCGTTAAGCCTCAGTTCGTCATGGCGGAACCCATAAGCCATAGCGAACTGTTCAAAGTCAGTCGCTACAAACTGAGGACCGTTATCGGTCACCACGCACTCAGGGATTCCGTGCCGTGCAAAAATGCTTTTCAGTCTTTCAATTACCACGCCAGATTGTGTGGAAGGAAGAATAGCAACCTCGGGGTAGCGCGAAAGGTAATCAACCACGACAAGGTAGGCCTGACCTTTGATCACGCATAAGTCCACCCCGACCCTCTTCCAAGGGAATGAAGGAGTCGCAGTCGCTATCATGGGCTCAGTTCGTTAAGCCTCAGTTCGTTAAGCCTCAGTTCGTCATGGCGGAACCCATTAGCCCTAGCGAACTGTTCAAAGTCAAGGACCGTTATCGGTCACCACGCACTCAGGGATTCCGTGCCGTGCAAAAATGCTTTTCAGTCTTTCAATTACCACGCCACATTGTGTGGAAGGAAGAATAGCAACCTCGGGGTAGCGCGAAAGATAATCAACCACGACAAGGTAGGCCTGACCTTTGATCACGCATAAGTCCACCCCGACCCTCTCCCAAGGGAATGAAGGAGTCGCAGTGGCTATCATGGGCTCAGTTCGTTAAGCCTCAGTTCGTTAAGCCTCAGTTCGTCATGGCGGAACCCATTAGCCCTAGCGAACTGTTCAAAGTCAAGGACCGTTATCGGTCACCACGCACTCAGGGATTCCGTGCCGTGCAAAAATGCTTTTCAGTCTTTCAATTACCACGCCAGATTGTGTGGAAGGAAGAATAGCAACCTCGGGGTAGCGCGAAAGGTAATCAACCACGACAAGGTAGGCCTGACCTTTGATCACGCATAAGTCCACCCCGACCCTCTCCCAAGGGAATGAAGGGGTCGCAGTCGATATCATGGGCTCAGTTCGTTAAGCCTCAGTTCGTTAAGCCTCAGTTCGTCATGGCGGAACCCATAAGCCATAGCGAACTGTTCAAAGTCAGTCGCTACAAACTGAGGACCGTTATCGGTCACCACGCACTCAGGGATTCCGTGCCGTGCAAAAATGCTTTTCAGTCTTTCAATTACCACGCCAGATTGTGTGGAAGGAAGAATAGCAACCTCGGGGTAGCGCGAAAGGTAATCAACCACGACAAGGTAGGCCTGACCTTTGATCACGCATAAGTCCACCCCGACCCTCTCCCAAGGGAATGAAGGAGTCGCAGTCGCTATCATCGGCTCAGTTCGTTAAGCCTCAGTTCGTTAAGCCTCAGTTCGTCATGGCGGAACCCATTAGCCCTAGCGAACTGTTCAAAGTCAAGGACCGTTATCGGTCACCACGCACTCAGGGATTCCGTGCCGTGCAAAAATGCTTTTCAGTCTTTCAATTACCACGCCAGATTGTGTGGAAGGAAGAATAGCAACCTCGCGGTAGCGCGAAAGGTAATCAACCACGACAAGGTAGGCCTGACCTTTCATCACGCATAAGTCCACCCCGACCCTCTCCCAAGGGAATGAAGGAGTCGCATTCGCTATCATGGGCTCAGTTCGTTAAGCCTCAGTTCGTTAAGCCTCAGTTCGTTAAGCCTCAGTTCGTCATGGCGGAAACCATTAGCCCTAGCGAACTGTTCAAAGTCAAGGACCGTTATCGGTCACCACGCACTCAGGGATTCCGTGCCGTGCAAAAATGCTTTTCAGTCTTTCAATTACCACGCCAGATTGTGTGGAAGGAAGAATAGCAACCTCGGGGTAGCGCGAAAGGTAATCAACCACGACAAGGTAGGCCTGACCTTTGATCACGCATAAGTCCACCCCGACCCTCTCCCAAGGGAATGAAGGAGTCGCAGTCGCTATCATGGGCTCAGTTCGTTAAGCCTCAGTTCGTTAAGCCTCAGTTCGTCATGGCGGAAACCATTAGCCCTAGCGAACTGTTCAAAGTCAAGGACCGTTATCGGTCACCACGCACTCAGGGATTCCGTGCCGTGCAAAAATGCTTTTCAGTCTTTCAATTACCACGCCAGATTGTGTGGAAGGAAGAATAGCAACCTCGGGGTAGCGCGAAAGGTAATCAACCACGACAAGGTAGGCCTGACCTTTGATCACGCATAAGTCCACCCCGACCCTCTCCCAAGGGAATGAAGGAGTCGCAGTCGCTATCATGGGCTCAGTTCGTTAAGCCTCAGTTCGTTAAGCCTCAGTTCGTCATGGCGGAAACCATTAGCCCTAGCGAACTGTTCAAAGTCAAGGACCGTTATCGGTCACCACGCACTCAGGGATTCCGTGCCGTGCAAAAATGCTTTTCAGTCTTTCAATTACCACGCCAGATTGTGTGGAAGGAAGAATAGCAACCTCGGGGTAGCGCGAAAGGTAATCAACCACGACAAGGTAGGCCTGACCTTTGATCACGCATAAGTCCCCCCCGACCCTCTTCCAAGGGAATGAAGGGGTCGCAGTCGCTATCATGGGCTCAGTTCGTTAAGCCTCAGTTCGTTAAGCCTCAGTTCGTCATGGCGGAACCCATTAGCCCTAGCGAACTGTTCAAAGTCAAGGACCGTTATCGGTCACCACGCACTCAGGGATTCCGTGCCGTGCAAAAATGCTTTTCAGTCTTTCAATTACCACGCCAGATTGTGTGGAAGGAAGAATAGCAACCTCGGGGTAGCGCGAAAGGTAATCAACCACGACAAAGTAGGCCTGACCTTTGATCACGCATAAGTCCACCCCGACCCTCTCCCAAGGGAATGAAGGAGTCGCAGTCGCTATCATGGGCTCAGTTCGTTAAGCCTCAGTTCGTTAAGCCTCAGTTCGTCATGGCGGAACCCATTAGCCCTAGCGAACTGTTTAAAGTCAAGGACCGTTATCGGTCACCACGCACTCAGGGATTCCGTGCCGTGCAAAAATGCTTTTCAGTCTTTCAATTACCACGCCAGATTGTGTGGAAGGAAGAATAGCAACCTCGGGGTAGCGCGAAAGGTAATCAACCACGACAAGGTAGGCCTGACCTTTGATCACGCATAAGTCCACCCCGACCCTCTCCCAAGGGAATGAAGGAGTCGCAGTCGCTATCATGGGCTCAGTTCGTTAAGCCTCAGTTCGTTAAGCCTCAGTTCGTCATGGCGGAAACCATTAGCCCTAGCGAACTGTTCAAAGTCAAGGACCGTTATCGGTCACCACGCACTCAGGGATTCCGTGCCGTGCAAAAATGCTTTTCAGTCTTTCAATTACCACGCCAGATTGTGTGGAAGGAAGAATAGCAACCTCAGGGTAGCGCGAAAGGTAATCAACCACGACAAGGTAGGCCTGACCTTTGATCACGCATAAGTCCCCCCCGACCCTCTTCCAAGGGAATGAAGGGGTCGCAGTCGATATCATGGGCTCAGTTCGTTAAGCCTCAGTTCGTTAAGCCTCAGTTCGTCATGGCGGAACCCATAAGCCATAGCGAACTGTTCAAAGTCAGTCGCTACAAACTGAGGACCGTTATCGGTCACCACGCACTCAGGGATTCCGTGCCGTGCAAAAATGCTTTTCAGTCTTTCAATTACCACGCCAGATTGTGTGGAAGGAAGAATAGCAACCTCGGGGTAGCGCGAAAGGTAATCAACCACGACAAGGTAGGCCTGACCTTTGATCACGCATAAGTCCACCCCGACCCTCTCCCAAGGGAATGAAGGAGTCGCAGTCGCTATCATGGGCTCAGTTCGTTAAGCCTCAGTTCGTTAAGCCTCAGTTCGTCATGGCGGAACCCATTAGCCCTAGCGAACTGTTAAAAGTCAAGGACCGTTATCGGTCACCACGCACTCAGGGATTCCGTGCCGTGCAAAAATGCTTTTCAATCTTTCAATTACCACGCCAGATTGTGTGGAAGGAAGAATAGCAACCTCGGGGTAGCGCGAAAGGTAATCAACCACGACAAGTTAGGCCTGACCTTTGATCACGCATAAGTCCACCCCGACCCTCTCCCAAGGGAATGAAGGAGTCGCAGTCGCTATCATGGGCTCAGTTCGTTAAGCCTCAGTTCGTCATGGCGGAAACCATTAGCCCTAGCGAACTGTTCAAAGTCAAGGACCGTTATCGGTCACCACGCACTCAGGGATTCCGTGCCGTGCAAAAATGCTTTTCAGTCTGTCAATTACCACGCCAGATTGTGTGGAAGGAAGAATAGCAACCTCGGGGTAGCGCGAAAGGTAATCAACCACGACAAGGTAGGCCTGACCTTTGATCACGCATAAGTCCACCCCGACCCTCTCCCAAGGGAATGAAGGAGTCGCAGTCGCTATCATGGGCTCAGTTCGTTAAGCCTCAGTTCGTCATGGCGGAACCCATTAGCCCTAGCGAACTGTTCAAAGTCAGTCGCTACAAACTGAGGACCGTTATCGGTCACCACGCACTCAGGGATTCCGTGCCGTGCAAAAATGCTTTTCAGTCTTTCAATTACCACGCCAGATTGTGTGGAAGGAAGAATAGCAACCTCGGGGTAGCGCGAAAGGTAATCAACCACGACAAGGTAGGCCTGACCTTTGATCACGCATAAGTCCCCCCCGACCCTCTCCCAAGGGAATGAAGGGGTCGCAGTCGCTATCATGGGCTCAGTTCGTTAAGCCTCAGTTCGTTAAGCCTCAGTTCGTCATGGCGGAACCCATAAGCCCTAGCGAACTGTTCAAAGTCAGTCGCTACAAACTGAGGACCGTTATCGGTCACCACGCACTCAGGGATTCCGTGCCGTGCAAAAATGCTTTTCAGTCTTTCAATTACCACGCCAGCTTGTGTGGAAGGAAGAATAGCAACCTCGGGGTAGCGCGAAAGGTAATCAACCACGACAAGGTAGGCCTGACTGTTGTGTCGTGGGCGACGGCGAGCGGCCTCGGCGGCGACGGGAGCGAGGGACGGCCGCCGGGCCCACGCACAATCCCAAGAAGAAAGAGTGCGGCCTGCTCGTACCAAGACCAGAACCCAAAAAGAGCGTTTATTGTTCAACAAGACGGCACCGAGACGCATACGCACGTGACCCGTCACGTGCGTCCACACCAACGACATCTAGTTACAATTCATACAACCAAGCGCACACAGTGAGCGGGCGCTCCACTAGAGGGCGCGCTACACCACATTATCTCCCCGTGCAAAAGAAGTTCGCATACTCTGCGAAATACATACAGTATCTTAAATGCACACTCCACATCATTCTCCCGTGCTTTGAAGAATGTCTGCATCTTCCTTTCACTTGACTCACACAACAGGCTATCAGTCGCTCACGACAGTTCTATAAGTCCCAAAAAAAAAACCCGTCCAAAAAACATTTTCGCTCACGACAGTTCTATAAAGTCCAAAAAAAACCCGTCCAAAACACTTTCAATGATATACGATTCAACACAGACATGCCACGTCCAACATGACGCAAAGCATGAACCGTACGTATACCCCCTACCGCACATAGTCGCGAAGCCACTGAGGCTGCTTAGTCTTACGGCGTGGACGCGTAGACGATGAACTTGAATTATCTGACGACCCAGGCGCCCCCTCATTTTCCCTTGTGTTGTCTACATGGCTCTTTGGATCTGTTTGTTCACTATTTTCTTCCTGACATTCTACCGTTTCCTGAGGAACAACGGATCCAGACCTTGCACTGGAAGGAAGCTCTGACAGATCAGAGTCTGTCTGGACACTGGGGTTTGCCCCATCTGTCAACGGTAGACTAGGGGACTGACTGTCACAAATGTCTAAATTAGACGAAGAGTATAAAAACTCTTTATGCCTCGAAGAGAGTTCAACATTTTCAAAGGAATACGGTGCCGAGCCAATCTCAATTCCTTTCGGAACGACTGTGAGTTTCGAAGCGTTCCAGATCTTTCCATCACTGAGCTTAAAGGTGAAAGGTGCAACTTGAGCTTGCACTGTCAACGGCTTACTATACTTCAGAAATCCTTGCTTACGGAATTTTACCTTCACGACATCTCCCACCTTTATGCGGGTCTGCTGCGCACCTTTCCTTCTGTCAAAGTACTGTTTAGCTTTATGCTGCTTCGTGAAGACCTGATTCCGAACATGAGGCAGGAAATTGTCCGATTCTGCTGCCTTTTTACGTACCCTGAAGTTGCTAATATCCACTTTGGAACGAGGCTGACGTCCATCTTGGGGGCCACCATCTTGTCTTCCCGAACCCGGTGGAATGACGTCACGGCCTCCCCGGCTGGCCAGGCCATCTTGAATTCCTGTGCCGCCATTTTGATGCGCCGGCCTCCCCGGCGGCCCACGCCATCTTGATCCTCCACGCCGCCATCTTGATCGTGGCGGCTTCCCCGACCGCCATCTTCCGCGACGCCACCTTCTCCTCGTCGGCCTACCGCTTGTACTTGATGATGCGAACCGAAGGCTTGGTTCGCCAACGACAACGATTCAAAACTCCGACCAATCTCTTCAGCTTTCTCCAAAGACAACTTTTCGCCATGTGCGAGCAGCTTTTCTCTAACCTGGGGGTTAGACGTTCCATGTATGATTTGATCTCGGACGCGTTCCGCGTACGTCAGCCCGAACTTGCAACGTACGGCCTTCTCCTTTAGAGCGGTCACGTATTCTAAAAAACTTTCCCCCCGAAATTGACGACGGCTTGTGAACTCATGTCGTTCAACAAGCGTATTCGTGGACGCAGCGAAGAGCCGGTTCAGCTGCTCCAAAAGTTGGTCGAATTTCGAAATGGCCGGAGCCGAGGATGCGGTCACACTCCAGTCGGTCGCGGAGTCGGTCACAATAGGGCTGGTTACATTAGCGTCGGTCACGTTACTGGCGGCGTCCCTCCTTGCTTCGTCCTGCTCCGCCTCAGCAAAATACCTTCGTTGCCCCTCCCTACCCAAAACGCTGACGAGCGCCGACGCGCGTCGTCCGTCATTCCAGTCGCTGCCGCCAGCCGCCTCGAGATGGGCCTGAAACAATTTTTTCCAGTTATGCCACGGAATCGGAGGCGGCCCCGGCAATTCGAGGAAAACGGGCAGGTTATCGAAGAGGCCCATGCTGCCAAGCAGGAAGGAGAGAGACGCAGGAGCAGAAGCACAAGAACGAAGTAGGGCGAGGCCAACGTTTTTAGAATCTAAAAACGTTGGGCGAGGCCTTAGGCGATGGTTCGACAAGCGTCAGCACAAAGAACGCTAGGCCTCGCGACGCCAGACGCGCCGGACACTCACACTCGAGCGAGGTCAAACGCACTCACGTTTTCATTCTGCCGGACCCGTCGACGACGTCGTCGCAGCAGACGAAAAGCATCCCATCCTCGTCGCCAAAAAGATGTGTCGTGGGCGACGGCGAGCGGCCTCGGCGGCGACGGGAGCGAGGAACGGCCGCCGGGCCCACGCACAAGCCCAAGAAGAAAGAGTGCGGCCTGCTCGTACCAAGACCACAACCCAAAAAGAGCGTTTATTGTTCAACAAGACGGCACCGAGACGCATACGCACGTGACCCGTCGCGTGCGTCCACAGCAACGACATCTAGTTACAATTCATACAACCAAGCGCACACAGTGAGCGGGCGCTCCACTAGAGGGCGCGCTACACCACACTGACCTTTGATCACGCATAAGTCCACCCCGACCCTCTCCCATGGGAATGAAGGGGTCGCAGTCGCTATCACGGGCTCAGTTCGTTGCGGCGCATGTTGTGCGCAAACATCACACTGGTTCACGAACTTGGCCAGCTCGGTGCTTAATCCAGGCCACCAAACCGAACCTTTAGCTACGCTGCGACATCGACCGATGCCCTGATGCCCATCATGCAGTTTGCGTAGCACTTCTGCCCTTAAAGGTTACGGGATTACCAGCCTCGTTCCTTTCATTTTTTTTTTTTGAAAATATACAACATTAGAGGAAAATTAAGTTATCTTGAGCTATTAAGTTGTATAACGTACCGCATGAAAACAACGACAAAAAATTTGAAAATGAATGGTTCGATCTCTCCTAGAATCCATTCTGTGAAAGCTTATCAGAAAAGTTGATCGTGTATAAAACTTCAAAGAAAAATGGTTCAAAACTGGACATACTCTCTGTGGGAAGCGCATTATATAAAATGTTCCTGAATGTTTTGTGGAGTACCAAAACGCTTTGTAAAGGCATTTGTGCCTGCTTTTTATACAACTAAGCTCGTCAAACAACTGCTGTAAAAATAGTGGATTCAGTCAGAGCATAGAAGTCTTTAGTAAGAACGTCCCAAAAGAAATTGCTTAAAAGCGGCACTTTCATCTTTGTGAAATTCAACCGGCTAAAGCATGCGCCCTCCTCCACCCTGCTTTGTTTATTACATCTGGGTCACCGCACAGAAGATATCAGTACCTGGACAATACAACTACACCAGCTATAGCAAGAAGAAACGAATATTTTCTGTATCCGGCAGTAAAAGAGGCCCAGCAATTACAAGAACGTCCATTTATGAGCAGTGTTTAATAAAGAAATTTTGGTGTCATCTAACGCTGATGAATAAGCTAGGCTGCGCTGAAGGCTGGATGGCTGGTGATGGCGCCTTGGCTCACTCTATGTGAGTGCACGGGACCCAAAATGGTTTGCTTCATCTGCTGCACAGCGCGACTGAGTCATCTGCTTGCGGTGTATGCAGTGGTCGTCCACCGGGCTCAGAATAGTCAACGTACTGTGCTTGAACAGCAAAGCCCATAGCATGGCCGAACTTCCGGCAGCTTTATCCCGCTGCAGTCCAACGACCGCATCTCAGCTGACCTCCGGTGGCCGTACTTCGTTCGCACAAGGGTGGCTTTCGAATGGGTGGATCCCTACGGCCGGGGTATTGCCATATGCACGTAAGCCAGTCGAGTAGCCGACTTACACTGACCGTTGGATAGCCGTGGGAGTACCGTCGTATACGGCCAAAAGGCCCACATTTGGAACGCAGGACGAACACGCCTACCAGGAAGAATAGGCCGGATAGAAAATCACTGGCCAATGTACATTGGCTTGAGTTAGGCCGAACCGTCTTGCACTGCCTGGGATAGCAACTCTGTATTTGTGGCCTCACGGGTACAGTCTACGAGTATTCATTTGATGTGCTCGAAATGCGAAAAAATAAAGGAAGAAAAGCAAATGCTTTTTCAGTAAAGATCCAGAAACAGCTGAAAGATGTCTTGAAGAATGCGACATGTACAGCGAGGACTGGACTTCCATTCCTTCTCATTTCATTCAAGCAGAGGCTACTAATATCACTAATCACAGATTCGCCCGCATGGAATAGAGATTTTAGCGGGCAGGTAAAAGATGCGAAGCCGTATAGTTTAACTAAGACGATACACGCTTTAGCCACAATTAGCCAGTAGCCGCTGAAGGTTTACTGCTAGTTCTCGGCTGTTGGGATATTATTGTCTGCGATAACGTCCGGCTTACACAGCATAATGGGTTAATGTTTTAGAGCCTCAGTCAAATATCACGCTCAGATGTGATATTTATTCCTGCCAGACGGACGCTAACAGGGGCACGACCACGACGACGAGCTCACCGTTCCTTTCCTACTCGATGATATCAGGGTCATTATACGGAAACTGAGTGAGCAAAGATCCACAGAGGCCTGGTTTGGTCAGGACACGAAGCGGTTATTGCTGTACGCAATAGACCCAGGCTTACGGGTCTGTTTTAATGGCCAGCTGACACGAAAAGTAGAAACTCTGTTTCACGACATGCGACATGGTGCGGCTTATACGAAGTCGTTTCGGTTCCAAATTCACTGTGGAACATTGCCATCCTCCGCATGCGGAGCGCTCGACAAAGATGTTTCACTCGTGATGTTAGAATGCACGGTATATTCCCGGCAAAGACCCTGAACTCTTCAACAAACTGCCGTTAGATAACCGTCGGGTGATGTGTTTAGCATCGTTACTAGGACCATGGCGTGATGCGGGTCTTCACAATAAGGTGTTTCGTGCCTTGAATGTGCTTTTTATCTCGTCAGGAATAGCATCAAAGTATTAGGCGGCGTATTACGTATTACCATGAATTCATGAACCCAGGACGACATATTATAGACAACTATTAACACTCATGAAAATTGTTGTGAGCAGTTGATTTCTTTAGCCGGGTCTATGTCCCTTTAATGGTGAAATGGAATAGCCGGCCGCGGATGTGCTTTCATTCGCTCGAATCAATGAACCAGTTCGACCACGGTAAAAAAGGTAAAGAACCAATTAAAATGGCGATTTGCTCTAATTAACGCCAACCTGCACCGGAGGGAGCTGCTGCTCTCAGCATTAGCTTGTCACCTCCGGGTTATCGTTATCATCATCAAGCCTCGTGCCCATCTTAGCACGGGCATTGAAAGAAGAAGAACTGCAAACAGGGCCCTACAGAAGAAGAAGAAGCACGTGTCACACCGCCTCACCTCCGTGTACCCGAAAAACCAGCCTTGGAATCCTTCAAGCGAGAGTTTGCAACGACGCCCGCCCTCCCTTCGTGTTTCGTAAGCATATGCTTTCCAGGAAAAGAATCGTTGCGAGGTATTAAGGGCGAAGACACGTTGACTAAGCGGTGGTGGAACGAGACCCATGCCCACAGCTAGAACGGCTAGAACCGTGAGCACTAGAACCGTGAGCACCTTATCGCTTCCCCTTTGCCTTTCGAGGTCAGATATTTTTCCGATGCAATGATACATTGCAGGAGTACACCAGCGCTAAAACGCTTTTGTTGCTTTCTTGAGATCGTGAGTTTTCAATCGAAATGTTTTTCCGTGTAATACTCAGAGATACTCACTTTGCCCCGTAACATTCGCCTCGCAATATTTGCAACCAGTACCCTGGCTTGGCGTATTCGTAACCATGTAGTTAGGTAATTATTCAATGCGAATACTTTGTCCGCTCCGCAGTTAAGGGGAGAATCAGTTTTATAAAGAAGTAAAGAAAGACCCAGAACAGCAGTCAGGGAGGTTGCCCCTTTTTTGCTACAAAGAAACATTTAGACTCGTTGCATATTGTGACTGGTACATTCGCGCTCACTATGACCTGCCATGCTCATTTAGTATTCAGGCGATTTTATCGTCAAAACAATGACAATTGGCAGAAAGATTCGTATAACGCTTGATTTAATGGACCGGTGGGCTCTTAATGCGTAATTGATACGTACCCCTGGTACGAGATGAACTCGTATAACGCTATACATAAAAATGATCGTTGTAGGTCATAGATGGCGTGACTGCATAGCTTCGCTGTTCCTAGGCGTGCATGGATGGATCAGCCTAGTTCTTAGCTTATGCAAACTCAGCGGCCCTAGTAGCGCGACCTTATGCGCACGTGCTTTCGTATTCGCGCACGTGCTTTCGTATTAGCGCACGTGCTTTCGTATTCGCATTGCGTGCTAGCATTGTTTTAAGAAAGGCAGGCACTTCACAATAGATGCGATGATACAGCGATTGCATACACACTCTTCTTTTGTGCAGTATGAGCCTAACTGTCTATATCACACTCGCCACGTTTAAATGGTTTGGGCGAGTAGAACGTAAGCGGTATTCTCACGTTCTGCTCCTGCTTTCTCCGGTGTTACCTTCGTTTACGCAACAGCTGCTTTTCAGAGTTTACTCAGGTGAAAAATCACTAAAACTACGAGCTGCACTAGTGACCATTGTTCTTGTCAGGATACTCACGCGAGTGTAATCAGATCGTTTCAATGCATGACAAAGCGCATTTAAGGCAGAATAATAAACTACCTTAAAATTGTCGTTTTTTGCGTGGTAGTTCATGGTATGTGGAAAGTTCTTCGGGCGCGACCTGCATTGGCCGATTTGAGGCTAATATTAACTGCTGACGTGCGTACTTTAAGTGTAACCAATGGCGTGGAAAGCTTGGTTCGTTAGCTTGTAGGACCCTTTTCTTTTTAAAAGGCGGCGACAATCAATCACATTATCAACATTCTCGTTTGTCCAAGAGCTTGCTGGATATTAAGCGCGACTCTTTTAAGCAGGGAATTAACGAACAAAGCAACAAAAAATGTTGTATTTGACCTTAAAAACATGCAATTTTTTATGACACACGTGCTTTTATGACCTCGCTGGCCAGTTAATGGGCGCGTGACTCAACAGAAGCGTTTTCTCTAGCATTCATTTATCACGAATAAGATACTATAAATATTCATGGCTTTCACCCTTTCACTTGTGTTTGTAAGAACGAGCAGTCTACGTAAACGTTTTGTTCGTTCTATGGCGGGCGACCCCGCCTTTCGCCGTTACCTGCTACTAAATGACTTTTGCTAAATAAGGCTGACAGTGACAACTGTGGTGAGGCCAGAAGTTTTACCAAGTTTACCTTCTGAAGTCTACCTTTCAGTAAGTTAATCATTTCGTGCGCATATAGCACGTCCATTTCGGCACAGTTTAACGAAGCTACAATTTAAAGAAAATTAATGTCAATTCATGCATACGTATTTATAAGGTCTCAAACCAATAAAGTTGTTGACAGCCGTATGGCAATTCTGACTGGAAAAATTCCATACGCTTACTCAATGCTCAATCCTTATAGCCACTCGCCTGGTAATCTTGTACGGGAGCTCCCCGTGGTTAGCATAGTCTGTCCTTTCTGTTCACCGTTGAGGAATTAAGGAAATGCTGTTCCATTTTCTGCAGCGATAATATCCTGTGCTAGGGTCTGACCAAAAATGTCTGCGTTCGTACCGTCGCATCTACCAAAAATCTCACGCGGTCCCTCTATAGCTGTTGGAAAATGCTTGCTAGCTCTTTATCTAACAGAGATATATTGGGAAAACTCATACTAACACGGGCCGATAACAGAATTCTGTCAATACTCCTACTTTCATTTTCTTGTCGCATCTATTTATTTCCCACTGAAGTTGTAAACGTTACAAAATTCACGTCAGTGCTCAACACATGCCTGTCGAGGCACGGAGGATGCTCCAGAAAATGGCTGAAATTCTTGTTTCAGCAAAATTACCGCGTAACGCATTGTATGTTTTCTGTTTAATATTATGGGGGCTGCATACGCCTAAGCTAAACCTAGGCTAAGATGCGCGCCGTAGTGTGGGGCTTCCGATTAATTCCGACCACCTGGGGATCTTTTCGATGTGCGGAATTCTCGTTGGACGGCAGTTTTCGCTATTCGCCTGCAGCATCCAGTGCGGAAAGAATTGTACCTGTGTCATTAGGCTCCCCAGTTCAACGCCTTAGCCTCTGAGCCAACGCGGCTGGTTATTGCATGACGATTAATTTAAAAGTATTCCTAGGGAACTTATGCATTCCTGTCTTTATTGTATCATATGAACTCACCATTTTAACTCAACGTAGGTATCCACCAATAGTGCTTGACAGCTCTTGAAAGCATTGTAACCGGTTTCAAAGCATTGTAAATAGTGTAAGTAGTGTAAACTTTCCGGGTGGATGATCCCTGAAATGCTTGTAATAGTTGCTTGCTGTGTGGGTGCACTCCAAAAACGTTAGTTATGGTCAGCACAGAGTGGCAGTGCGTAATTTGCTCGTTGCAGCAGCTATGGTTTTGTCTTTTTGTGCCTTTCTTCCGCTTTTCTTAACAGTGGCTAGAGGTTTTATTATAGGGTGTACCGCGTTAACGTTGCTTACGTGAAGAGCAAGGCCATTATTTTGTTCATCACTGGGTACACCTCCTTGCTCTGCAACTTAATTCGAACTTGCTTACGAGCGAGTACAAGTTTGTCGTGGCTCAAAAGCTGCAACGTGAGCGCTGTATACGCGCTCACTTCGTGCTGCTATAGTAGCGCTACTATAGGACTTTTTGTAGTATGGTAGCGCCGTTGTGCGGAGGTGTTGTTACGAGCAGCAGCATAACCAGCCGCGGAAATGTGTGCCACCAAGCTCCAAAGCATTACCTGGACGTGAAGTTCTGTTATGCGCAGCGTCTTACAACATACCTGTCGCAACAGACGCCTAAAGCTGGTGGCACAGATCAGATGATTGCCATTGGCCGTGTTTTGGTTTCGGCCAGATATGGCTCAGCTCACAGCTAGCGCCTTTCCTTTTAGCCATTTGGCCACTTACCGATCGATGTCGCAATTCGGGGAGCTAACAATGTACTCACTGGTACGCCACCATCGTATCTTAATCGGAGTGGGTGTTATCGCTCACAATTTGTTCGACCGCATTCTTTGGCTTTTGTACTGAACTACTCTCCCGTTCGCAAAGTGCCTGCGAACCTGTGTCGATATCTGTGTTTTCAGTCAGCTGCGCTGCAGAGCAGACATTTCGTGCGTCGTGGCCCTTTCTTTGGCAACCGCGGCTCCACTCTCCAGTGGTACTGGGGAGTTCTCTAGGACAAGCGGACCATCACCGGGCAATGTCACTGCGATTACATTACTCCGGGCGCCGGGGCACGTGCTTTTTTTGTCAGATGCGGAAGCACGCGCAGGCACGGTGGCAGTGTCTTCACGATTTTCGGTACTTACAAGAGGAGAAATCGCCGCTGAATATTTACGTGAATACCAGTGCTTTTTGTTGCAAATAAAAAAAATCTTCCCAAAAGCTGTGGCATCGGTCGCATCACGTCGCTAGGGCGCGCAAACACCAAAGTCCGGAAACGAATCTTTTGTGGGATTGGCAAAGATATATCATGGAAGCTGTTGTTTTTTACGGTATCTTCTGAACCCATATTTTGAGTAATGATGCTCGAGCGGACTATACATTGGAAGCATTTTAGGTTTAGAAAAAAGAGGAGCGAAAGCGCTGCGAGGTCGCTCCACAGGATCCATACGTTGCGTCCGGCTGCCGGAAGGCGCGGCTACACTCCCATCAACATTATTCACACAGCAAGATCTGCAGCGTGCAAATTGCCCGGTACTTCACCGCGGGTGCAAGCAAATTCCATTACAAACCAACTCAAACGCCAGCAAGGAAGCAAATGACAAAACTTGATTTTGTATTACTTTTTGCAGCCGGCCAGTTGAAGGTAGGAAAGGACACGACCGTATATCGCGATGTGCCGTCTCTTCGCCCTCTCCGCATCGATGTTGTTCTACTTCGCCCCAACGGCCAACTGCGCTACCCTTCACCAGTAAGCACCCCTATCATGAAGCGTGTTTTCGGCCAAGGGCATCTATTACTACCGTCAACGTTTTCGCGTACTCATTTTCTACCGAGGGATCCTGGTGCACCAGCAAAGGTCGCATTAAAAATTGAAATTTCAGCGGTTCTGGATCGCCAGAATTCGTACGCCCAAAGTTTGTGCTTGAGCACTGCATGTTTGTGCCGTATTTCTGCAATTTTACAGCGAGAGTTTACAGAAAGTAATGGCTCATTTCTGTACAGGAGACATTGAGGTTAAAACTCGCTCTTTAGGATCACCAGACATTGTCGTGCTAATTATAATTAAAGCAATTCCCAACGTAGTGGCATTTTCTAACAGCAATGCAAATATACGAACAAAAACGTAGCTTATCAATGAACTAAGAGACACCGAAGTCAATCAACATGAAATAAATTTTATGGCTAATTGGTCGGGCTGTACTTCAAGGAGTACTACTAGAGCTGTGTTCAAAGTCACCAGATTTTTCTCATGTTGCAATAAATATGCTCAACTCTCATAGAAAATCCACCCTAACGATCCTACCGCCATGCTTTTCATACTACTTCTTGGCACACTAAATTTCCCTAAAATTAATTGGCATTACCCTTATCGCCGGCACTTCAGACCGCAACGAGAGTTTGCTGGCATGACAGGTTTTATTTACAGGGCTGCAGTCATTATGATTAAGATTGATACGGCATCTCCACCTTCAGGGTGCGTGCCTTCCTCACTCAGTTGCCTCTTCTCTGAGGACGTGTGTCCTTTTTAGAACTGTGCTACCCTAGGCAAACGTTTCGTGATAGAACAACCTGATAGTTTGTCTTTACCCTAGAACAAAAAAAAAATCTTTTTGGCTTTTCCTTGCTTAGGTCGCCTTTGGTTTTTTGACGCTTCACGACTTGCCACAGAAGCAAGCGCTAATGCCTTGTGGAAGAACTATGTATGTTACTGATCGATGTTATGCGCCTTAAAAGTTTTGGCATTCCAGAGTGAGGCCCCTTTTTTGCACACTATTCAAACTCATCTATTTACATGGTACCTATCAAGACGGTCCATTCTGGCTACCCATTTTTGTTTGCCCTAATTATCTACTGAATAGATGCATACTCAATTTTAGGCTCACAATCTTTCTATCTTACTTGATGCAATAAATGGCGATGTTGGATGTGCTAGTACGATATTAAACAAAAACAATTCGTTAGCCTGCTAGGGTACCCTCTTCTGAATGGCAATAATTCTCTCCTGAACAGTATGAACATGCGAATACGTTCCTAGAATGTTTGCCATAATTTTGTCAAGGTTATTTCAATAATTGCAATACGGTAGTTTTTGTTCCATCACTTATTACTGGTCTATCTGTTTTATTGACATGTACTGTTAGCGTTCATGAATGGCCACGTCGTAGTTTTGTTAGTTTCCTCCACAGTAGATTCGACATTTCCACCGACATCGCCTCGGAGCATACACTCGCAAGCACACGAGCAACTACGCGTTTAGAACAGGCGTACTTGGGTGTGGCCGAGGCTTATTACTTATTAAACAACAGTTTTCGCTACATACGGTAGAAATAACAAACTAAACCTGGACAATCTTCACGAGCGACTTCAGTAGTATTGCTCTCCATTGCCTCGCCATGGCCACCACTGAAGAATCGTAGTAGGCTGTCTTTTATAGGGATATCTTGTGACGCCTTTGGTGATGGGAACAGCAGGTTAGAGCTGGGAATGCTAGGTATGAGACCACCTAAGTCTGAAGCCATCGATGCTGTCTCGCTTGTCGGTTGTCGTGTACATATGCTCTTAGTAGGTGCTGCGAAGGAATGAACCAGCAACAGTGCGTGAAGCGTTGCTGCTACTGCCTCACAGGACACTCCCACTGAAGTGATGACCGGGTGGTGCAACTGCGAAAGTCCCCTATAGCATGGATTCAGTCGACAGTGTCTTCCAGGTTTGACTCGAAGCCCTACGCAAATGGCTTACGACAAGTAACGCACCCGCCTCCTTACGCAAAGAAGGTGTCGTTTTCTATCACCAAGGGGAAAATATGTCGAAGGAGAAAAGCCAGCAACGCATCAACTGTCGGTGATGCGTTCGGGGATGCCGGGGATGTCGCGGAATGATCAACTCTCAGTTAAGAGTAAAATTCAGAGATATCCCGGCGTGAAGTTCGAAGTTTCCGGCTCATCCACAGAAAACCCCACATCTGGTCGTACCGTTTCCAACTGTGCTCCAGAAGAGGGCGAAAACGTTTGGGTTGTTGAAGTGCTGAATTCTGAACCCTTAGTAAGCCAGTTGTGAATGTCATGCGCACAATTTTGAGCGATCATCGAATGCAGGCTTCTATGGCAGTTTTGCAGTGCGCCGCCTTCTCCTCAAAGGGCGAGTTTTTTGTATGCTTCGGCCGTCGGTACATAGCGGAATCCCCTCAACACTGCTCAATCAGCTTCACCGCTAGCAAGCCTTACATAGGTTTCACTGAAATGCGGTATTGGTGAAGGTAAGCCGTATTTAACTGCTGCAACACGCAGTTTAAATCAAGATCAGAATGTGCGAAACCCCAGAAGAGCAAAAAAGACAAAACACATTATAACCGGCACGCGAAACTACCAAACCTGGCATTTTGGTGTTTGATCGCCCATTAGGGCTATAATAATCACTAGGGATCACTAATGATTTTGGCTTTGAACCACGTGAGTACACCTATGGCAATAATAATTCGTTATTGGGCTGTGTTTCTGAGCTGTTTTCATAGGGGAATCATATTAATGTGCACGAGGGATTTTCAGTGGTTATGCTCTGTTCTACCCGAATTGAAATCGGCAGCGAGGTTCTGGCGGCTGCCGTAGTAGTCATTGGACACTATTTCGTTGGAGGAATATGCGACTGTTGCGGAAATAATTCGCTCTGGGATGCTGCTATAAAACCTTTATGGCAGCTTGATGAAATCATCATTACGCAGGCGCGAAGTATCCGTGAAATAACGCAATGGAAAGCCACAGTGGTTACGTATAAATTTCCTACGCAGACTGGCAGGCACTTTGCCAGCCGTTGCTACAGGAACGAGGGTTCATCAATGGTTGGGCACTTGCTCGCCACTCCAACTGCCTGTGTTCGATTCCCATTCTGGGCGCTGCAATCAGCTGTCATCGTCATTGGTCAATCCACTTGAATGGGTACGTTAAAAGTCAAAAGACATTTACAACTCCTTTGGAGAATTGGTAAATCGTTATGATGGTATCTTTACAAAACTAACAGGACACACACGCGGTTCGTAAACTAGTGGCTAAAAAACGTGCCTCACATAGCGCGTTGGTTTGGTCGATTCCCGCTCCCGTCATCGTTTTAATGAGGAGGGGTTATACCAGAGGAGTATAACTTCTGGGGTAGGCTACTCTAAACAAAGTGTGTTAGTTTTAAAGGTATATGTTTCGCTGAGTCCCATCAGAACCGAGGTCCTCTGACTGCGAGACAAACACGAAACCCCGGGACCACAGAAGCTGGATGATTCTACCCGACTAACCGCGACATACGATAATCGGCGGGGGACTTTGTCTTAAATACGTGTGTTATAACCATACATTCTCGTGAGAATTGAAGCATAGTAAATACACTACTCATTTATTTAGTTATTCATTTAAAATACCTCAAGGGCCCCAGTCAAGTGGTGTTACGTGAGGGGTAGACAGTTCACTAACAGGTGATTAGTTCGATGGCTTCTTGGAAATGGGCGATGCAGGAGTGTTTCGTGATGTCAGCAGGAAGATCGTTCCATTCCGTTAATATTTCCACAAGAAACGAAGAGTGATGGGCAGTGGTATGCGCAAGGGGCCGTCAGGCAGCATTCGAGTGGCTGTTATGGCATGAAAGACAATGAGATGGAATGATAACATGGTTTAGTTGCAATACATGATAAAATTTATGAAACAAGCACAGTGTTGTAATTTTGCGGCGTGATGCTAAGTTAACCATCTTACCTTGAGATTTTAGTTCAGTGACGCGGGTATGATAGGAGTAGTCTCAATAAATGATTCGGATTCTGATTGCAGGCTTTAACACGCCGACGCAACGCAGGCGATGAGGCCCACGGTAGTGGAGGAGTCCGAATTAATTTGGACCACCGGGGGATCTTTAACGTGCGCCGAAATCTCGTACACACGGGCGTTTTTGCTTTTCGCGTCCATGAGAAAATCGGCCGCCGCGGCCGGGAATCGAACCCGCGACCTCGTTTTCAGCAGAATAAATAAATCTGACTGCGCCATTTTGGATGGATTCAAAAGTTTTAATGAGGAGTATTTTATGAGCATCCCAGATGGTGCATGCATATTTTAACTTCGGCCGAACTAGTGTTACATAGGTTAAAAGTTTAAAAGATGGTGGGGCTAGACGCAAGTTTCTTCGGAGATAGCCAAGAACGCCATTGGTATCATTAGTTATGTTCATTATAAAGGATGAGTGAGTTAGTACCAACGCACGTTCTCCAAAAACGCATAGTTAGGGCTGACAGCAACGGTGATGCAGTGTCCCGGTCAATAAAATGAAAAAAAAAACAAATATGTGGTTCATTTAACTGTTACAGGAATCGGTAAAACGCGAAATTTTAATGCGCAGAGAAATGTGCAGATGAGCATAATTTGCGAGTCGGCGGCGGTCTAGTCGGTGCTCTACACGAGCGATGTCCTACTGTTGGGTCGCTTCGGCAAAGGTGTTCTGGCGTCATTTCTGTGACGGATATGACGTCAGTGAAAATTGGTTTATCCGGGCGTAAAATCCAGTCGTGTTAAAATATAAAACCTGAAAACAAAGAACACTAAATACAACGTACTCTTTAGTACTAAAGGTTGCTTCCCCGCAAGAAGGGTGCAGGGGTGCACCCTTTGCAGTCCGCTTGCTTCATTGTACTGGCGTCATTTCCGTGAGGGATATGACGTCAGCGAAATCTTAGTGTATCAGAGAATAAAACATTTTCATGTTAAAAAACACCAGAAATGGTAAAGATTGCGGTGCTGATGATGATTGTGATGATGATGGCGGCGACGAAACTGACGATGAAGATGACGATGATGTTTATGATTATGATGATTATGAGGAGAAGTAAAAGTAGGAGGAGGAGAAAGAGGAGGAGGTGCCATTCGTAAGTGAATATGATGATGATGACCACTCTTAGTATTTACGGCAGAAGGAAAAGTAAGGTCAAATAATCCGTAAGCCGCAAGCAAGGATGCGGGAAGTAGCCTTGTCGTTTGAAGCGACCCAATATCACCGCAGACAGGCTCGTAATAACAGGAAAGCCTTGACGAAACACGCTGCATGTCATTCTTTGAGCGTGCTTTTCGTTGCCTGCGCGTGGGATTAACAATAATAGCACAAGTCTTTCGCCTGCGGGATCACAGACCTGCCTCCGACATTGTAGCGTGTCAAACAACGCGCGTATCTCGCGTGTCACTGTTCGCGGCTGACACTGTGGTAGACAAGCGCCCCTAGTGGGTGGTGGCATGTGCAAATTAGATGGTCCCATGCATAACGGCCACATGCCCGGCCCTGCCAAAAATCCTTGAAGGAGCAAGTGCAAGGAATCTCCAACACAGCAACTACCACCAGATTTCGCAAGCAGGCTCTGGAGCCGTACGCTTTTTTTAACCAAAAAGGGTGTAAGGATCTTGTACCACGGAGGACACGTTTCAAAGGTGTTTTGGCTGAAAGGGTGTAAAGATGAAAAACGTGTTAGTGTCAACGCCCTAAAAAGGGTGTAAGCTTGCTCCACACCCTAAAATAAGGGTGTGGGCAGCGGAGCTACGTGTTACGGTGTGGATGGGCCGAGAGCGCAACATGACATAGACACAAACACGCACAAGTCACACTTGACAATCAAATCAATCGAGCAAGAAAACCAACGGGATGTTTGGGGACAGCAAGTACATACTTACTCGTAAATACATCTGCTGCTCTTGCTTTTATAGCCACCAGAGGAATGTCCTGCGATAGAGTCGGTGGGCTTGTCGCAAAAACAAGATATTTTACGGCTAATTTCGCAGTTATGGATTGTAACGTGAGGAGATAAAAATTAACATGCGGATTTGCAAAAACGTTTTAATCGCGATGTAGTTATTATGTTGAATGAGTCATAGAAATTTATTAAATACCAAACAAATATTCGCCGTCATCTGAACACCCTTCAAGAAGGGTGTTCATACAAAAAGGGTGTTCATGAAAAATATTGTAAGGTACAAGGGTGTAAGAAAAGACGGCCAAGTGAGAAACAGGGTGCAAGCAGCCACCATTTTTGAAGATATTTCATACAGATTTACATATCGGGCAGTACATTTTCTGCAAGCGCAGTATGTTTTTACCTTACGATGTTCCACACAGTATAGATTGGCATATTTTGTGCAAGTGAAGCTGTTTGGGCTTGAACTAGGTGCGGGAGCGTTAGCAAAAAGGACAGAGAAATGAACTGCGTCCACTTTAAAGGAGCACCAGCAAAGGTAAGGTAATGTAACAGTAAAGCAGGCTTTGGAGCCTTTTCGAGGGTGATCAAAGAAGGCGCCATCGTATGCGCACCTCTTACTATACCATTTCAAAAGTACTAGACTTTTTGGTATTTTAAAAGGCAAAAAATGGCGCAGTTTGTAATGGTGGTGCAAGGCTGGAGAAACAGCATAGCTGGGGTCGACCTAGCTTGTTTCGCCCTTGGATCCGCTGTCAGTGCTGGGGACAGCCTTGTCAAATCCCGTTAAACTTGGCCTCACCCCTCATCGCTTATCCTAGCTTAGGAAGAACATCGCAAAGTCTAGCAAACGTAGCAAAACTCAGCAACACCAGAAGAAACTAGATCGACCGCCAGCTGCGCTGTTCTTTGTTTGCAATTGAATATACATTTCACACCGTTTCAACACCCTACAGAAAACCATGCGTGTTGCGGTCGGTCAACACCTTTTTCGACACTCAGTGATAGTCTTTTTAATTTTAAATATTCATATTTACATTCCAGGAGCCAAAGTTAAACTGGGGGAATGGGGTGCACAATATACGGAAATGAGCGATTGTTGCAGACGATTAATTTTTTTTTTGCTTTTGAACAGTTCTTACAAGTAGAGGAGGGCATGAAGATGTTTTGGTTTTTACAATGCAGCTATACACGCATGCATGACCTTGTTCAATGGACAGTTGAAAACCTTTTTACAGCCTTTCAACACCCAAAAAAAGCCAGAAGTGTTGAAGTTGATCAACGCCCTCTTTTTACACAAAAAGGATGTAGAGCTATGGAAAGGGCGTTGAGATTAAAAAAAGGGTGTAATGGGCTCCCTATGCTACACCCTTTTTCCCCAAAAAGGGTGTAAAAAAGTTTAGTGCTCACCACGCGAATAACACGCGCAGCCGTTCAACCTGCGTCCGTTAAATTCGGCGACTTGTAATTCACAACTCTATAATGTACCTCTCTTAGGATTTCAGGCTCATGCCCGAACCTCAATGTTGAATGTGGAGCCCTGAAAAAACGAACGAGGGATGTTACTGAGGGCTGCGACGGGAACTCATTGGTCTGCGACTTGACCTCCTGTAAGTACGCATTTCAGTTTTTCATTTGGAATACGTCAAAGCATTCGAAACAATGAAAACGTGTTGCAATGCACGCGTGACCCGTCATCGCGGCGCGTCTCGGTCACCGAACGCTTTTGATTATAGGACTTAGTGAGATCTAGCGCCTTTTATGTATGATGCGTACATGGTCTGCAAATTTTTGAATATAAGCTAATGGCGCGAATATTAGAGTGAAGCTGCTAGCCCCTCATTGGTCGGAAAAGTTTGTGTTGTGAACAAAAAACTCAAGCAGAGCCCAGCAGTTCGCGCCAAAGACGCCGAGCGCATTCTCGTGGCTAATCATTCGTGCAGCCTAGAGCTCAGCTCAGGGGGGAAAAACCATAAAACCACCATCGATACCGCATGATGAACGATAAGGCGCCTGTGAACAATGGGAACTCCCCCCGTGTATCCTGGTAAATATGGAACATATCATGTTTGCAGTTGATCCCGAAAGGGGAGAGGAGCTGGTCTCATTCGCGTGCTAGCGCATGCATCAGGCTAGGCAGGGCACACCAGTTTTCCTCCAGGACTTCGAGCGCATGTGTCAAGACCCAGCATTTGCCGGCCGGAGCACGCCTCATCGCCTCCGTTGCGCCCGTGCGTTAAACCCTACAATCAATCAATCAGCATTTGCCGCAGGAAAAGCCGAGTGCAAGAGACAAGCCCACCGAGACAGCCAGAAACATTTCATACCCGCCCGCCTAGCAGCGTGTGTAGTGGTTTACAACAGGTTCGCTCGACAACCACTGTCGAAGGGCGGGATATGGCGTGCATTTTTCAGGGCTATCATATTTATTTTGCGATCTAGCCAGTGAATCGCGAAGGTGCTTCTGTAATTCGAACAGAGTTATCGCTGCTCGTTAAAACGGTTCAAATGTTTTGAGGTTTGGTGTAGAACAAAACCAAATGGTGATTTTTACTGCGAATCAGTATATGTTTAATCCCCCCAGTTTTCATTCCGGTGAAGCCGCTTCACTCCGCGCAGCTCCGGGGCTCTGTTGCATTTTTATTGGGTCTCACATAGCAACGTAAGCGAGATGAAGAAGAGGACATGATTCAGTGACTCTATGGAGGAAAGAAGAGAAGGAAGACGACGAATGCTCGGACGACATGATCATGTTAAGTAGGAATTAAGACTAATGTAAATACAGTTATTCTATATTTACAACGGCTTCTGACTCCTTTCTTCATCATCTGGTGCCGAAACCCGGGAACGAAGTTGAAGACACCAAGCCGATGGATCAGGGGCCAAGAACAGTGAAAGCGGTATCAATGTGCACAAAGCGAACAAGGCCTCGGTAAGGACCGCAGCATGGAGAAGCTGAAAATGAAGAGAACGTCTCGTGGCAAACAAAACGCACGGCTGATCAATGAAACGAAAACTCTTTTGGATACGGCTGACTTAGAGACTTTGGGTGCGCTCATAGAAAAGTTGCAGTCCAACAATGACGAACTGGGCAAGCTGAACGTCGAGGTGGAGGGAGCCATACCGGAAGAAGAGTTCGCTGCAGAGAGCGTTGCCGTGCTGACACACGAAGACGCCGCCAAGGGCATGCTGGGCCCGTTAGGGGCGAAGGAGAGATCCCTCCGGAGTGGTCAACGCCTGCCGAGATTGACAGCCCCAGCCTGTGTGGTGGATCCTCAAAGTGATGAGCGTCACCGCCATGGAAGCTCCTTCAAGCTCCCGATTCTGCAGCTCCAAACATTCAACGGCGAGTTTTGCCAGTGGCTGAGCTTTGGGACACAGTTTAAACCAGCCGTCCACGAGAACGCCAGCCTGAGAAACGGAGATAAGTTTATACCTTCTGTCACTGCTGGGTGGGCAAGCTTCTGCATTCACTGGCGGTCTGCAACCGGCACAAGACTGCTATCCAGCCGCCGTAGAAATTTCTTCGCGGCGCTTCGGTGACACCCGCCGCATTGTGCAGGAGCATTTGCGCATCTTCTATCGCTTCCTTCGGTGTAGTCATCGAAGGATATCGGCGGACTACGGCGATTCCTTGATCACGGACAGCGCCATGTGCGTGGACACACGGCTCTGAAGGTTTCTTCTGCCGCGTACTCTACGATGATGACTGATGTGCTACTGAGAGCCATGCCATCAGACATCGTAGTTGCTTATCACCGACAGATAGCACACAGTTCGCACCGGTCAAGCCTGAGTGACGGAGAGTCCTCCGTTGGCGGAGCACCTGCGTCATCGGCGTCCTCTGACGGTGAGCTTGAAAGGCTCTTGCCTCACCTCGAGATTGAAGAAGAGAGTAGAGAAAGAAGTATGAACGGCATTAGAGAAGACCAAGATGACAGCGAGTCAGTTTATGGATCGGAAAATGTGCTCATGCTGCCGAATGCAACTGTTGTAAATTTAAGCTCCTAGAGTGAGTTCAGTTGTCAATTCTATCATTCCGATAAGCACTCTGCTGACGAATGCCATGAAAGAATCGGATGCAAGGATATAATAAAAAGTTAACAAAGGACCGACGATGCTTTCGTTGTAACATGAGAGGGCATTTTGCAGGGATTGTCGGCGTAATGTCGAGTGCGCAAACTGTTCCGGCAGACATGTCGCTTATGTGTGCAATTTTGGCTGGCAGCGCAGCGGAGGAGACAGATTGCGGAAGATGGACGCCAGGAACCTGTACGGCCTCAGGCGCCCTTCTTTCGGCATAAAAGTGCTCCTGCCGGCATGCAGGTAATGGATTCAAGGGAATGAGCAATTGGCCTACATCCACGGCCTAGTAGATGGAGGCAGTCAGCGCTCATTCATACGCGAAGATGTGGCACGTACCTTACGTCTGCGAGAGCTCGGGAAGACAAGCTTGCACGTTCATGCGTTTGGCCAGTATAAATCATTGAAAAGAGAATGTCATCTAGTGCAAGTCTTTGTGCGGAGCCAATACAGCGGCGCTGTGTTCCCTATAGAAGCGATTGAAGTGCCCTTCATCTGCAAGGGTATCATTCAAGTAGCCACTCAGAGTGGCTTTGTTGCTTCTATGGAAACCAGTGGAGAACCTATTGCGGACAAAATTCTTCGGCCAGGCATGGCCGCTGTACCTGGGATAAGCCTTCTACTCGGAGCCGACAACCTTTGGAAGGTTATGACAGGAGAGGTACGTCGTCACCCAAGGAACAATGGCCTGGTTGTATTGAAGTTGGTCTTCGGTTGGATGTTTCAAGGCCCCTTATCTGTAGCCAGTTCATTGGATATCGCAGCGAAGGTCGTCGTGTTGCGAGTGAGACCCTAGTTCAATAAGGTGGACGAAGATTTTGAACGGTTCCGTGCTCTTGAAAATACAGGAACTCCTGGGGCTTACGAAGACTGGACAGGGCGACGACAATGAACCAACCTCGCGAAAACGTAGTCTGGCTCACCACAAATGCAAGAAAAAGTCTTATAGAGAGCAATACCCAGAGAGACCAGCCACAGTCATAGAGCCCCAGTCAAAGCATGTCAAACTTATGAGAAATTACAAGAGGGGAAAGTACGCCATCTTCTAAAGCTGAGTTTATAAGCTTCAGGCCTAAACGCCCCCCACAAGTTCAAGCCGCTGAAGTAAAAGTTGAACTAAGTTGTGCACGTTTCAGGAAGGGGAGGCAGATAAAAAGTAGTGAGAAGAATAGAAGAGGGCGTACATCACTCAGTGAGACAGACGACCTGCTTCCGACAGTAAGAAGTGATCATACGGAGAAGAATCCAGGTTGGAGCCAGCAGAAGCGACTGAAGAACGCTCAAGAATGGTGCACTAGGTGCGGGACATAACTAGTTTCTTCACAAGATGACCTCGAGGTGCAGGGCTGTAGGTATACCGGGACGGTAGTATTTGGAGCAAAGGCTCTACGTACAACGCTCCGAGCTTGCTAACATTTTTGTTGTGGGGCGGGGAGGATATTGCATTTTTATTGGGTCTCACATAGCAGCGTAAGCGAGATGAAGAAGAGGACATGATTCGGTGACTCTATGGAGGAGAGAAGAGAAGACGATGAACACTCGGACGCCATGATCATGTTAAGCAGGAATTCCTCTAATATAAATACAGTTATTCTATCTTTACAGCAGCTTCTGATTCCAATTTTAATCAGTCGCCTCGTCCTTGCCGAGGCCTACTTTACAGCTGTTATTCCCCTCTACACCATCGATGCCTGTTTCACAAGTTGCGCTGTCGGCTGACAACGGCGGCAGCGTCCTTATCAGATAATTGCGGAGTATCAATTGAAGGGCGAGTGGGCGTAAAAAAGACCCAACATGTAGCCGCCGTCCTTGCCCCATCAAAGTCCACCTCGCTGTGTATCTGCGCATTCCTTCCAGTTGAAGAGCAACTTGCCCGGCTGGAACGCCGGCGTGCGACCACAATTCTTCTTCAGCTTGGAAGGTCCTCGCAGCGACATTTTCGCTGGTGTCTTTCACGCCTACGTACGCGTCTATCACCGGTTACCAGTTTATGTGTGCACGGGTTGGTAGTGGAAAAATATTGGCCGCGTATCTGCTCCTTTCGTTGCAAATGTCGTCAAAAGACGATAGTCTTTATCGACTTTTGCCAAGTAAATGCCTCCCTTCGCTTTACCGCTCACCTCTCATGTTGTTCCTCTTGCGTCGTGCTCCTACCAAGGTAAAGACACCAAAGGTTTGCTTAAATCATTTTAAATTTCCCGCGTTCCACTGCTCCAAACCGGGTGTCTCGATGCCAACGCTGCCGTACGGCGAAGACGCGCGTTAATCGAGGCACCCTACTTCAACGTTTATAGAACCGCGTTTCCCTACTCCACGTGCGTTGCAAGCAGAACGTGGAAACTATCTAGTGGAACCTTGCGTAACTGTTGCCGGTTGATTTCCTAAATAGGCGCCAGAAGCTAGTGGCGCTGGCGACAGCAGGCGACGGCGGAGTGAATTCTTTTTCTGCAGTTGATAAAGTATTTAATTTCGCAAAAGTCAAGCATGTTTGAATTTTTATAAAGGAACACTGCAAATATCACTTCTGTATTGATTTGTTGTCTCATATTTGCGTAATGTCTTGTTCTTCTTCAACAATGTTGACGAGTATGAACATTACACCGGACCAAGACAGGTAGATTTAGCTGTGACTATATAAGACTATTGCGCAGGCATTCTTCTGCTTTGGCCGGGTGGCTGAATCGAGTCACAGACAGACAGACGGACAGACATACAGACACACAGACATACAGACAGACCAAAATTTCTGGGTTTAAGTAGCCCAAGAAAGACTATCGTCTTTAAAAGTTGGCGTGCACGCACAGCTGGGCTTCATGCCGCTACCGAGCACATGCCCTTCGTGCTCGTGGGAAATTTCAGTTTGGAAGTCTCCCGGCTTAATGCGCCCCGTCAGTTGTCCTCCGTAACCAATCTGTAAGAGGCTTGGGTTGGTATGTTACGCGGATAGCAAGATCCCGACTACGGGGAGGGAAACGGATAGCCATATGTCCGTCAGCTAGGATGAAGCTCGAGGCTTTCCAAATTTTAACTTGCTACTTGGGCGGACGCATGTCCGTCGCTTAGAGGATGAAGACAGGAAATTGAAGGGGCGTTGGTTCGAACAGAAGGGCGAGTGGGCGCGTGAACGACTGAAAGGCGCTGCTGCCGCCATTACCGCCTCAACTTTCAGCTGGTCGAGTGGGTGCGAATCCTTCCCGAATGAACAGGAACTTGTTAGCTAGGAACGCTGACGTGAAACAACATTGTTTGTTCAGCTTAAATAGCTTTCAGAGGGACATTTTCGACGGTGTGTTCCCATTCCAAGCACCCACATATAACCGGTTGCCGGTTTATGCGTGCAGGTGTTGGAATTGGAGGGAGGCGGGGACGTGCATGCGCAGCCGTTGGTGTCGTGCTTATACTGATGACTCATGACATGCCCGTTGTGCTGGCAGTTAGTTTAAAAGAAGATATTGAATAATCTATTGCGGCCTGTCTCTTTCACTGGTTGAGCGGACTGGGCTGGGGTGTTAAACAATCAGTAAGATGCGTACGATAGAGTGAAAAAGGCAGCTCCATGTTTGTCCACCAGAATAAAGCTCGTGTCCTTCCGGGTATCATTGAACTAATAGGCTAGGAGGTATGTAACTCTCACATTACAAACAAACCTGTTCTGTTTTGTGTTCACCGTAGAGTGCGTCCAGCTTCGGAGGTCATCGTTCTTCACAGATTGGAACGGCACCAATTTTTTTGTTTTAGCAGCTATTTTCGTGTCTGCGAATATTGTGCTTAAGACCTTTATGATTTTTTGCAGTGGTGCTTAACCGGAGCCGAACCGTTTAATTTGAACGGTTATAAAAACGGAACAGAAAACAAGGAAACTGTAACGCCAACATACAGAATATGTATATTTTAGACTGACTCGAAATACTGTCAGCAGCTTGGTACCCCGGACCGATCGGGCCTAAGGGGAGTTTTCCAGTGCGTACAGAGTCATAAAAATGAAATTTACACACTAACATATACACAAGATCATGCAAATTCAATGAATATGGATAGTGGGCATCAAATACGACCCGCAAAAGTTATATTTGGAACGACACATTCAATAAGTATGTTTCTGTAACAATGCCCTCCGACAATTGGCCTTTACTGGAACACAAATTGCGTGTTCCGGTTTATGTTTTTTTATCTCGTTTCTTTTGTTCATGACTGCGCGTTCCAAGCGTGGTCGGGAGAGGAAAAGGGCGCGTGTGGCATGCTGTAAACAAATGGCTTAGCAGTGCCTATTATCCCAACAGATGTATCAATACACGACTGAACGCTTCTTCTGTGCATTCCACATTGATTCGTTTCTGCGCGAGTTCTCACCGCCTATTCATAACCAAATGATTTGCTGTCATTATTGTGTTATAGGACGTTACAAATGCGAGACTTCTGCAACACCCTTCTTTTGGTAGTGTACTTTGCAGTATTTACTCTGACAATACAGCAGATCTTTTTTATTGCAGATAAACCTTGGCGACACCGGTGTCAAGGCACAAAAAATAAACTATTCAATTCTTATCTTCTAATTTATTTGTTTATTAAAACCCCATTTTCATTGATTGGAGAAAACGTCCTTAAAAAACTTGGGGGGATCTATTGTTCACTTAGTTCAATAGCGCCTAAAGCTACGCTTATACGTATAGAGTATGGTCTTTTTTATACCCGAGGACGAAAACTCTCGAGGCTATGTATCTCTTCGAACGATAAGACATTCTATAGCGGAAGGCGATGGAGCACGAACGTCCAGTTGTGTGTGCTATTAGCACGCCGTAGCCACCAAATACGCACTCCGTTTTCAACAAAACTTGGACCCCAAGCTCATATGTCCGGTCGCTTCGGAAAAATTAACTAAGCGTGAGATAGGGCATACGCAGATTACCACCAGATCAGACGAGACTGGGCGAACGCAGAAATCGGGGGAGCTGCCCAACGCGCAAGCATCGGTGGCGTGAGGCGAGATCGCTAGCAAAGAAAGGACAGGATCAGGCCAAGCCTCCGGAGTCGCTCCCCGCTCATGACTCCTCCCGCCGCCTGCTTTTAAAGAAGATAGTCGTTTTTCGGCTGCTTGAACGCAAAAGCTTTGGTCTGTCTGTCGGTCCGTATGTCGGTCTGTCTGTGACTCCATTCAGCCACCCGGCCAAAGTAAACAGAAACTGCGCAATAGTCTTTTATTATAATCCCAGCCAAAGATAAACGTCTAAGTCCGGTTAATGTACATACTTGTCAAAACTGTTCAACAAGAACAAGAATTTATGCAAATGAAAGGCAGAAAAGCAATACATGAGAGGTATTTGCAGTGCTAATTTATCATAAAATTCACGGATGCTTGATTTTTGCGATAGCAGATAAAATACTACATCAACAGCAGAAAACTGTCGCCTGCTGTTGCTCGCGCTACCTGGCGAACGCTCATGGAATAAGCCAACGTGGTTCTATAAATGTTGTAGTAGGGTGCCCTGATTTACGTGCGTCTCCACCGTACAGCAGCGCTGGCATCTAGGCACCCAACTTGGAGAAGTGGAGCACGGTAAATTTAAATTGACTTGAGCAAACCTCTAGCGTGTTATCTAGGGAGGAACGAGACGGAAGAGGAACAGCATAAGAGAGGAGCGGAAAAAAGAAGGGAGGCATTCACTTGCCAGGGGCGCCAGTCGGCTATCGTCTGTCGTCGACATTTCAACAAAAAAAGCAGATACGCGGCCAAAGTTTTACACCATTTTCTCCGAAATTCCCGTTTGAGGACCCATTGGGTTTTACTAGAACGATATAGGTGAAAACAGCCTTTCGATTGGCACTCTTTCCAACCATATTGCCACGGCGTTGCTTTAGTTTAGTTGTACATACGGAGGTGGCAACACACTAGGTTAGTCTTATCATTTGTATTTCTATCTTCATTACTTTGGTTATCCCTAGACACAATGTTCAAGCTCACACGCTAAACATAGAGCTCAAAATAATGTGTCATAACACTGGAATTCATTTGAGTAAAGTTATACATAGGGACGGTTTTATAGACAAGTGAATTCAAACAAACTGGAGTGCATGTATGTATCTGTCTTTCTTAGGTTTTACTGTCATCAAGGCTTGAGAACAATAGAATTCACTCATGTCCTTCCCCCTAACTCTGCAAACTCTATGTCGTGCTTTAAAATGTTTCGTTGGTCGTTCAGCCTCAAAAAGTAGAACAAATCATTAGTTTTCTTCGCATTGTCCCCAGTAAAACTGTAATTTAGACACAATTTTGCTTAGCAGAGTTCCCTGCGAACGCATGTCAGCGACGGGTGAAGGGCACCAGAGTGCTATGCCAGGTTTTGTTAGCGGAACACCTGAAGCAAAGACATAGAAATTCCTTATAAACTCAAGCACTCGTCTTCTGCTCTTGCTGCAAGCCTTATGGTAGCTGTCCGCTGGGAGCCGTAATGGTAGCTTTGAATGAAAGGGCAATTAAATAAGGAAAACAGCTTTCGTTACAAGCTTGGTTCTTCTAATTTCCATATACAAAGACCAATAAGATGACTTTCGGTTTAAGGACACTATACTTTTTATTGACGTAAAATACGTATTGTCCTGTTTTTAGAGCATTGAAAAAGCTTCCTAGAACACTAATACAGCTGTCTTCACCACCCTAACTATCTATCCCGCCTAATATAACCAATGAAGTTAAGTTTGCGACGTTATTTCAATTTTAATGTGCTGAATCTACCAGTTAGGTATTGGCCTTTCTTACCTCCTCATTTAGGGAAGTGCAAAGACACAGCGAAATGCGGGGCAGCTTGTGCTCCGTTGAAACTCAAGGATCCATATTTTCTCCATCCGGAATGCACAGGAAGCCCCAACGGCCATTGTCGCTGTCGTGTGACAAAGGGTAAGTTTGAACATCATGTGCTTTCTTTATCTTCTTTATCGCGGAATGGGAAGCACGCCTGGGCAAGTTCAGCTGAGCTCCCTAGCCTCGTAGCCCTACCGCGCTTGCGCTCCAATCATGGTACAACAAAGAACAGGCAGACCAAGGGCAAGGGGTCTGTCGCGGAAATGTTAACTACTAACTGCATTCGCTATGACCGCGTAGCGCGATGTGTGCGAGTATTAACGGGTTCCGCGGGTCCTCAGCTGCTTCTGCAGTTGAATCGACAAAGGCAGAAACCGTTGTCACAGACTGACTCCCCCACCACCTTCGGTCGAGCACGTTTGTCTTAGACTTTCTGTGGGACAGCAGCCTCGGCCCGTCGGTTAGTTACTGCCGACGCCACGTTTACAACGTATTCGGAAAAGCATGAACGCCTACGTATTTCAGCCCGGCCGAGTGAACGACGGCATGAAGGGAAAACCAAACGCATCGGTAGCGAGCTATTCATTCCACGCGCGTCTTTCGGTTACAAAATCGGCTAGATAGCGGTAACTAATATTGCTTCAGGGTGGGTGTGGAAATAAAAAAAACTCGTCCGGAAATGCGTCACTCTTTGCACATGTGCCAAGCCCTTCTTTCCCACACTTGTTTGTTTGAGGTTATGTGATAGTACATTGGGCCGTGACTCCGAATATGAAACGTGGAAAGGTATCGTCCCAGAGGCAGTACTATCGAAGCACTGGGAAAGTGTCCGCTCTTTTCTTTCCAAGATGACTGCACGCGGCAACTCGGGAAGTATCCGTGACTATGTTCTGTGACAGCGGCGCGTGTTGTGACTCCCGGAAAAGACCCCGGGGCAAGTTTCTGGAGGCTTGTATTTTCACGAAGCCGTGCAGAAACCACTTTAAGGCGAATCGGGACTTTGATTTTCAAAAGTGGCTGTGACTTCTGCTCCACGAAAAGGATTTCTGGATATCTCGAAGACTAACACGCTTCGCCAGTTGTTGTCCTGCATAGATCTTAGTTAATTCTGCGGGAATACTGTTAGGTGGCGCTTCTTGCCTTTGTGTTTAGTGCAACCACGTGTATACAGAGTCCACTTACAAAATTGAAAGCGGGGAACATACAGCGCAATAAGGCGCCACACCTAGCATATATTGTTCGATCAAGTTCGCGGTAGGCCCACAGGCTCTCGTTGCCCTTGTTGAGTGAACTGCAAAATCTCAAATCCTTCCGGCAGGGATCATTTCCAAGTTGTTTCCAAGATACGGAACAGTTTCAAAATTCCAATTTATGCGCGAATATTTCGAGAAGCCGATCGGAGAGTCTTTAAATAGGTGTACAAGGAGTCGTACACAACAGAACGAGACCTATAGGCTGGCCAAGCTGCACTTGTGAATACTGCGCATCTAATACAAGCTGCCGATTCATCCATTCGCGAAACCTCAAGGTAAAGTACAAAAAAATCAACGCCATGGTAGAATATTCACTTAAAAGAGCACGGAAAGAACGAAAACGAGCCTGGGGAGCCCCTAAAAGATATGCCCAACGAGCGGGACCCTATAGCCTTCACGCCTGATAGCCTTCAAACTCCTATAGTCGCTTAACTCCTACATAGATGCACACAAAAACTGTCAACGAATTAAATCACTGTAAGGTCTACACGCACGCATCCCTACATTCGTCAGCATAACTGGAGACAGACTTGAAGATTACGTCACATCCGTTCTTATATCCCAAAAACTGCAGTGAATTTCCGGGAAAAACTTCCTTCGCAATTTGAAGAAGCCCTGAAAACCACATGTATGGCAATAGCAGCGAGCGAGAATTTAAATGAAAAAGCGAAGTAAAATCATTTGTTAAGGTGGGGCGGGATAAAGTACCCTGGATACATAAACCTAAGTAACGGAAATTTGCAAGATGTGCAGTGATTACAGTGCCTCTACATTATGCATACACGTACAACAAGACGTACCAATAACGGTAGAGCTTTCTGGCCTTCACCAGAACAGATAGAAAGACATACATATTGAGTACAGATATGCAGGGAGTACAAGCCTAAATTGAAAACAGAATGAAATCAATTGAAAATAGCCTGCCGACAAACATAATTTCCTTTTTAATTTTAGTTGTCCTATTTTATTTGCACAATAATACACGGATGCGAAGTGTTAAGAGCGCAGGCAAGAAAAACCCCGAAATGTGGAGGAGACTCAGGGGGAATGCACCGCTCAGAAAATTTCGGCGGGGGGGGGGGGGGGGGGTGAGGAGTTGACCCCGAAACCCTCCCTGTTGATATGCCCCTGCCGCCCAATGCTAACACGAAAAGCACGCTCGTGAAAATTAGTCCTTTTGCCCCATAACCCCTAGCGTTACTTCTTATATTTTTATCACCGCAGAATTTTGCCCGCGGAATTATCGGCGGGCGAGCGCCTTGGCCGCCGCAGTTACGATGTGATTGTAGCTCCTGAGATCGCCTCCCTTACGTATCAAATTTGGAAATGCACTACTTGTAAATTGACAGTTCCGAATTTATTATCTCTTTAAAGAAATACTTCGCGGTTCCCCTTCGCTTCGTAAGGTCGCGCTTTAGCTGTAAATTCACCTTAGTACGTACATGGTTTGTCGGCTTATGCACCATACGGTGGCCATCTTTTTAAAGCCAAGCTTCGTATGGCTTGGCGAAAGGTGAATCCGGTGGCCCCGTGTACGTGGAATACTGCACCGGCGCAATCCCAGCAGAGCCCGCGTGCAGCGAGTTGCTGCGTGACATACAGAGCAGCGTCAGCGTGTCACGGCCAACACCCGCCGCTCGTTACTTTGAAATGGCCAGGCCACCCGTCATGCGTAGTTATTATAGGCAGCAGCTTAGAACAAGCACCGTCACTAGAAGGAACGGAAACGAGCTCCTCCATGCTGTGCCCATGCTGCAGCCAGGGTAGAGGAGCAGGCTTTGTTCTTCCCTAAGGAGTACCACAGCGGTAAACACCGGCCGTACGTTACAGCTTGGTGGGTTAACCACATGGAGAGAGTGGATGGGCGCATTTTATTAAGCGAACCGTTCTTGGTCTTATTGGTGGGCGTGTCGTTACCTAAAGCGCACTACAGAAAAGCCAACTCCACATAATGGGAGGGCACGTAATAATGGCGGTGGTAGAAGAGAAACGCTGCCCGTGGTCGGAAGCTAACCTGCGTCTCTCGCTTTATTGAGCCAACAGCTATCTGAACGCGCCATTCCGACACGGTTAAAATTGTTAGAATTTTACAGCGAATTTGAACGCAATTCACTTTTAACGAGAGCGATGGTTGGGGTGCGCGCTCAGCTTTCTCGTGAGGGATTAGTTTGGTTTCAGCTGAGGGGGTATACACTGACTGGCAGACAGTTTGCACTTTTATCGCTTACGCTTGGAGTTCGACGCCCTGGTGGTCTGTACTTTCACCGTTGGTGCGTTAACTTTAATAAAAGCGACTTCAGAATTCGCACATTGCCATTTCATTGAGCTACAAAGAAAGCTGCGTGTTTCAACCATCGTCGTCGTATAGCGAAGGGGATTTAATGTTTTTCATTTTGGGCCCTAGGTTCCTAATGTTGTAGCAGATGACCGTTTATTTTTATATTCAGGTACTGCTGGGCCACTTGTACTCGCAACCATTCTGTGTGCTGCGACTCCTTAGAGATTGATGCTTGTATTATTATAATGAACTCCCGTCAAGACGAACTCCGTTAAGACGAATTCTCACTTATGCCGAACAACCTGGGAACGTTGGGTTGGTTTTCCTTAGAGACAATGCAAAAAAAAAATGGGCCCATCTCCCCGCGAGGAGGACTCGAGTAAATGCTTCGCATAGGGGGTGGGTGTATTGCGTTAACGTTTAGTGTTTCGGGGGTTGGTGCTATCACGTGTACACCACGCAGCTATCACGCCGCTAGCACGCCATTGAGTCGCCAACACACGCCGCTGACGACGTAGTTTGAATGAGTCAAGGATACAAGGCGCGTTCGTAGCCTTTGATTCTGTGTCGGTTTTGTGGTGCAGTGGGAAGAGCACCATGTACCTCGCGTTTCGCCCACAGGTAGTCAATGCGTTGTATCAGCAGCTTCTTGACGTAGTTTGAATGAGTCAAGGATATAAGGCGAGTTCGTAGCCTTTGAATCTGTGTCGGTTTCGTGGCACAGTGGGTAGAGCACCATGTACCTTGCGTTCCGCCCGCAGGGTCGTGGGATCGAAACCAGGTGCCGGTAACTGTTATTTCTTTTTATAGTGTAGGGGGAGGCTGGCTGCTGCGGACGCCTACGCACGGGTGACATCGTGAGTTATACAAATGCTCTGCATTTAAAATTGCTCGAGACAAACAGCTTTGCAGGTACTCTTGGGTTCAAACGAACCACTTTCGGGGTGACCACCACTGCTTCCCATTCTGGGTAGCAAACATCGCAGTCTTGGCCGCGTGCGGCGGGGCATTGACGCGACCAGAGGGAAAGAAAATTAAAAGAAAACCACAGCGCGAAGCGAAATCGCCACACAGAGGAAGGGAGGGAGCGAGAAAAAAAGAAAGGTGGATAAAGGTACTATTTCTATCACCCTTTACCATAAGGAGCCAGCTGCAAAACAGAAAAATGTGGTTGGTCCATCTTCCGTAGGAACCGGTAAAACGCGAAAGTTAAATGGGCCTTCACAACAGCAGTTGAATGTTTATTGTGCATCGATATGAACTTGCACATCGCTAATTATAGTTTGTTGTTATGGCACCGTTATACGCATCAACGTTAGACACTGGATTGTACGCGCCGGAGCATTGCGTAAACCCGATTTAAGCCACAGGTGCTCGCAAAACGTCCGTGCGAACGAAACCAAACGGGTCGTGAGCCAATCGATTGGCGAGCACTGTCTGATGCAGCAAAAGGAGCACACGAGAGCGAGATTTGGAAGTCGGCGTCGAAATCACGGCTTCCAGGTTGCGCTGCGCGTCCCGCGTACCACAGAGTTTCTTAGTAGTCCCCATACATGTAGACGCTGGAATCGAGGCGCCAACGGTCAGCGCTCATTAGCATCATGATGCACTACTTCGCTTCGTCTCTCCTAGATTGCAGCACCGTCTGAAGGGAACTTTATAAGTAGCGTTTTTCGTCCTGTTTTTGCTTCTGTTCATAGCTTAGTCGGGAGCGCATTTTGTACCTCGGGTTGCGGCGAAAGAGCTCGTGGTTCCAATCCCGGCGCAGCCGCGACAGTCGCAGTATTTCTGGCAATGTAATTTCCGTGACGGATATGACGTCACTCACACCTTGGTGGACCCCGGCATAAAAGTGTTTTGTGGCCGCTCTACTTTGTAGGACAGAGGTGCAAAACGAGAGAGAAAAAGAAGTATCAAAAAGAGCGACGACGGACACTTCATGCTCGCGTGTTGGCACAGTTCATGACAAACAGCTTCAATGAGAAGGGTAAAAAGTTAAGGGAGGCAAGATTTCCACAGGACCTATTGTGATGGTCATGTGAAAAACTTCTAGAAATCCTAAAAACAAAGTCGGGCGGCCGGAATGTTGCAGAGGACACACAAAAGCCCACAAAATTTGGCGTCATCCCATAGATTCATACAATTACGCACCGCCTAGACAAGTGGGCCATCGCTATGGGGTGCAAGTGGCTATCACGACCCGCAACAAGTTTCGTTCTGTATGTGGTATTCTTGACAGAAAGATGGAGCTGGGAAGTGGTTGAGAAGCTGGGAAGAGGTTGTTTGTGGGGTCAACCACAAGAACCGGGATGTCACCTCCGCAACGGGAGTTGTGTACAACATTCCTTTACCCTGTGGCCGAAGTCATATTGGGCAAACTGGCCGCTGTATCAATGGGCGTTTGAGAGAACATGAATTGTCATTGAAAGGCCCTCTATCATCCCATCTTTCTTCGCATTGTGCTAAGTGAAGCCAACGTAAGCCAAATTTTCCTTCCACTAATATTTTACTTAGACACCGTGATCAAGTAACCCGCAAAATCATAGAGGCATTCCACATATCAGAACAAGGTGATAAGTGTGTAAGCCAAACAAACGTGTGCCTCCATCCCAAAGAGATTGCATATCTGCGTGTGCCTTGGTGGCAACATGTGTATATCTAGTCGCGGTATCATCCTGACTTTTGTAAACTTTTTCGGCCATGCGCACTCTCTTTTTATTACTTTATTCAGCCTTCCTTATATTAAAATTTAGTTGTTAGACCAGCGGATGTCCCTGTGTTGCACTTCCTTCGTATTTGTATGAGTTCGCGCTGGTTTTATCCAAGAATGTCTTTCCAACGAGCCCAGCTTGCAACTCTCCTGGAGTTCGTATTAACAGAAATTCATAGTAACCTTCTTATATTGTACTCCTGCTTATGTTGCATTTTCTTTCCTGCTCACTACTACTGCATCAGAATGCAAGAAGGAGCTTTGCGAGAAAATCTGTAAGCAAGAGGACGCGAAGGAGGCTGATCTTAAGGCCGCTTGTGAAGACGAGTGCACCTGCGGAAGTACGTCTGCATTTTCTTCGTGTTTCATTTCTTCATGATTAGCGTTGCAAGGCAGGAGTAAACCCGTTGTTTGCACTGGAAGCTTTAGGTATATTTTGAATGAGGCATAATGCCCCATTTTATCCTGCCCCATTAAACTTCCGCTTGACTGCAACGCCAGCTGATTGATTGTGGGAAGGTTTAACGCACCGAAGCTGCACAGGCGACGAAGAACGCCGTAGTGGAGAGTTACGAATTAATTTTTACCACCTAAGGATCTTTAACGTGCGCCGGCACACTGAGAGGAATTGGTTGCCAAGGGTCAACGAACAGCACATCGTTGCTTCCAGTGTGTATTTTGCACCAAAACGTCACCGGACATTGTTTCTACCGGGAGAATTATTTCAAACTCACATATGCGAAATCAATAGGTACCCCTTTCTGCAATACAGTCATTTTTGTCATATAAGAAAAATGATCAGCGCTTTAAAGAGTGAATAAAAAGAAACAAATCTGTCATACGGCTGTTTATGAACCAGGGACCACACAGTACCAGCCGACTGCTCTACCAACTGCGCTGTCTTCGCACGTTGTCCGCGAGAAACAACAGTTGGCGTTTCTTTCTACGCTGTACATATCCACATATCCACTTGAGTGATTGGCCAGGATCGGTTCCTTTGATAAACTGATGTGCCTGTTTCACAAAATTCACAACGCGATGTGTTCGAAACGCTAGAGGTGTAGAATATTCCGTTCTGCATTACACCTTTCCTCCTGCATTACACCTTACACATTCCGTTCTGCATTACATTCCGTTCTGCATTACATTCCGTTCCGCATTACGCGGGATTTTTACAGACGATAGTATTTCTTGGGCTATTTCAACGGAAAATTTTTGGTCTGTCTGTCTGTCTGTCACTCGATATAGACAGCCGGCCAAACTGAGCACACGCTGCGCAATAGTCTTATAAACTCAAAGTCAAATCTGAACGTTTGAGTCCGGTTTTAATGTTCATACTTGTCAACACTGTTGAACAAGAACAAGACATTATGCAACCATAGGCAGGAAACAAATACATGAGTAATATTTTCACTGTTCCTTTGTTAAGAAAGGATTTGCGATTTGCTATAGCAAATAAAATACTACATTAGCTGGAAGAAACCGTCGCCTGCTGTTGCCCGCGTTACCTGGCGGAATTAAAAAAAAAACCAAACGACAGCAGGAACGAAAGGTTCCACTAAACGCTCCGAGTTCCGCTTGGAACGCTCGTGGAGTAAGGCAACGTGGTTCTCTAGGTAACGGGCAGCTGTACAGGTGGCGCCACCACTCGGTGCTCTCCTCCTTAGTGCAATGAGAAGGTGCATTGGACTACGCAGTCTCCCGTTGCTTTTGCCGTGTTTGCTTTGCTGCTTTGGTGGTGCTGTGGGCGGGTATGTGCGGTGAAACGAAGTCTAGAGAGATGTGTTGGGTTCTTAGATGTAGTAATAGCTACTTGCTTCTAAAATTGGGTATGGGCTACAAATACATGACCGGTTTTTGCAGCGACTTACGCTTGAATCCACCCGAGCTGAGTATGAATAAAGCTACTATTATTAGTATTCATTTCTTCTTAAATGCACTAACGGATACATATACTTATTGGACGCTTCTAAGGTTAGGGATGGGCTACATTGACATGAGCGCTTTTTGCAGAAATTTAAGCTTGGCTCCAGCCTATCTGAGTATGAATACAGCTATTATTATTAGTATTCATTTATTCTAAATGCACTAACGGATGCATAAACTTATTGGACGCTTCTAAGGTTAGGAATGGGCAACATTGACATCAGCGCTTTTTGCAGCACTCAGCGCCTGGCTCTGCTCGTCCTGAGTAGGATTATAACTATTAATATTAGTATTAACTTTTTCCACTTTAAATTATTTTCGCGGGTTTCAGTGACTAAAGGTTTAACGCCAGCATTAACCGTGGGATACCTGGATACGTGTGCATTGAAGAGAAAGGCACATACGTACCAGATCGATTACCGCGTGGACGTGGAAACGTCGCAGCAGTTTACACTTTCTGTAACCGTGAGCTTTGTGCTTTGTTTCTTTGAGTGACAGCACGGAAGCCTGAGAACCGAAGCCGAATTCCAACGTTTTGTAGTGGTCATTTTATCAAGAGCTAAAATGTTTGTACTACCCAACAGCCCAAGCTACAAACCACCCACCTCGCCTTCCTATATTACCATCTGCGTGGAATAAAGGCTGGTACCGATAGTTTAAAAATTAGGCGGTATTAACGTCACCCTGTAGTTTTTAATGCTTAAGTATTCTTTGCCGACTACCTAAAATCGATGTGATGCCTTGTGAATAAACCGAAAACGCGCGACTAGTTGCCTTAAATAGGGGTGCACGAGCGGGAGTCCTCCAGCACAGACGCATCTCCGACACGCTGGAAGCAGGATTTGGAGCGGAGTGCTTGGAAGGGCAAAATTAAACAGCAAAATCACCCAGCCCTCTGTCTAATGACCACGATGGTTGAACGCAAAGCTTTCTTCATGAGAAATACAATGTGAAAGGGTCACATTCAGAGACGCTGCGATCAAAAGACCAAACTTCGTGCTGGTCAAATTGAAAGCTCAAATAGTCAGAGTTTAGATCGAGAAGGCAACCAAAGAAACCCAGACGAGAAACCTTTGCGATAAACCATCATCGTGGTTAGGCGGAGGAGTGCATGATTTTTCAAGCGTGAGTGGCAGCTTGCAAACCTCGACCGCAGCATTCTGTTGTGAAACTGAGGGCGCGTTTTTGGCACCCTCCTGTCGCTCGTCCTTCACTCACGCAGGAATTGTCTTTTGAAAAATTATTTACCAAGCCACCAGCAGCCGTTGCATGTCTTGAAAAGCAATGCTTTTCCACGACAAGCAATACCATTCGGCTATCATGCGGAGTTTTTTTCTGCAAATTATTCCCGATGACTGTAGCAAGCGTATATCTATGAAATTAAACACTGTAGTAATGAAGTTACGGAGCGTCGTCCATCACAATTTCTGTTTTGTGGTAAATCTTAGAAGGCACCCCCAACTTAGTGCACGACGCCGTTTCGTCATCAACTGCCAAAGGCCAACTTTGCAGCATTCCTGGATAGGCGGAACTCACTGCCTTTGTAGGAGCTTTTAGCTGCAATATGTTCCTCGGTACGCCGAACTGCGTGCAGGCATGAAAAATGTGCACGAAGGAACAGACTTGCACTTCGAGCTAGACTTCGAGCTTGACGTAGTAAGAGTCTTCTGCTATTTGTAATTACTGACTTTGAGTGTAAATCACGCACATGGCATACCTCGCAAAGGGCGCCCCTATTTAAAGATTTATTTATCTGAACAAAGTCCTTGTGGTTATCTACGCTGCGCAAGCCACACCGCAGCAGAACGACAGAAAGCCATCCAACTGCAATGCGCTGCCCGCCACCGCCCCTCCACTGACGAGCGGTTCGCCACGGGCGGCGCTGCTCGCTGAAGCGACAGTGGTGCCACACAATGGCCGCCCAGTACCCATAAACGTTGTATTCGGGTGACTCGATTCACGCGCGTCTCCGCCGTATGGCAGCGCTGGCATCGAGGCAGGAGTCTTGGAGCAGTGGAACGCGATAAATGTCAATTGACTTGAGGAGACCTGTAGCGTGTTATCTTGGAAAGAACGAGACGGGAGAGGAACAGCATGATAGCTAAGCGGGAAAGAGAAGGGACGCATTTACTTGCCAGGGGCGCAGGTCGACTATCGTCTTGCGTCGAAATTTGCAACGAAGAGAGCATATACGCGGCCAATTTTCCTTCATATTGTCTGAGAGGCTTCCCTCTGCAACAGAACCTCGTAGCATAGCTAACCCTCGTGCCATAAAAATATGAGGACGCCAGTGTTTCGGCAGAGCTTCACATACCAGCGCCATACTCCCGCAAAGCAAACATTCAATATGAGCACGCACGACTGAGCTGACGCCAAAATCTGCAACTGTTCGTTGGGAAATTACACACACTCAAACAGACTTAAAGCAATCTTGTTTTTTCGGAGAATTGGGTTACAGCTTTTTTTTTCCAGCGGGCGTAGTAATTTTGAAACATGGAACCGCAGCCCTCTTAACCCAACCGCGTTGCGCTGGACGCCGTTTCTTGTACGCATATCGACAATTCTTGTTATTTCACGACTTCTGAGTTTTCCGTTTCCCTTTCTCGTAAGGTATATCGATTCACGCCGATTGTCACCATGGCTTTTCAATTTTTTTCTTGGTTTCCTCAATGAGCTAACAAACGAGTTATGATGTTTAGTAAGGGACAATGAACAGGTGTTCGTTAGTTTTGCACAGCTCCAGTACAAGGCCGTAAACATACCAGGAAGGCGGTCCGTGATGGCTGAGTAAAATTACCTTTTAAACGCTACGGGGCTCGTCTTAGTCGTCCTCCTTTACTGAGCGCAAAACATTAATTTCATCTCTTCCAACGGGGTCTGGGTCAAACTTTCGCTGATTCTCCCGTTACAGACCCAAACTGGCGTTCATTTTGGGGTTAGCGAGAACGCTGCACTTCATTTCTGCAAGACGACTCAAAAGCTGCGCTCTTGACGCAATAGGGATGGCGTAAAAACAGCAGGAATCGGTCCAGTTTTCTCCCTACAATTCAGCTACAGACATCTCCAGTTCGAATTTTCGTACAGTACAGGAAAACGCCTGATATCTGTGAAGCGCTCCAGTCGGAGACATAGAGGCTAATTGAACGCACAACACTGCCCCTCCCAATAAAGGTCCGCAGCTAACCGTAATTGGGACGGCTGTGGCGAATGATAAAATCTGCATTCGCAGTTTTGCAACATCGCCCTTTCTCTAGTAAAGTGATTTATTATGCGAACATTTTTACGGCTACGTGCACATTGAATTAGGTGGAAATGCAATTGTACTAGTTCATAGGAAGGGGAATGGGAAATGTCACCTCGTGCGGAGTTCCGGTGACGCCCTACGCAGCGGGCTCGCAAGACGCACGTAGCGTGAGCTTAACTACTAATGATTAGATGTGCTTTGTGGAGCTTCGTTAAACTTTCCTCACACTGCTGTTGTTTTTGTCCGCTGCAGTGTCGGCGCTCAAGATTATCCTCATCATCTTGCTGGTGGTGATCTTCGTCGTAATCGCCATCCTGATCGTTTACGTGTCCTTCTTTCGATTCAGATAATAGAGCGTGCAGCGAGCTGGGTAAGCTAACACTTCCAAAATTTTCCGGGATATCAACGCAATAACACAAATTATATTCTCACGACAGGAAGAACCAGGCAAGGTTCTCTTTGAAAGGAGCAGTTATTAGAGCAAACTTGTGCGGCACAATACTGTTAGGAGGACAGAAACGTCGATGAAGCAATAAAAAAAATCGCGTGAACAGTCAAGCGTTGGAGCCCCGCGATCTTCCAACATTTACCCAGAGCGCTCTAATTATAGCTGTAAGAATACAGGAGTTTTCAACCAATAAAATTCAGGCGCCTTTCTCTGCACCGTAGCCACATCGAGCAACACAAGTAAAGCAGAGCGTCGCGTCCGTAAAGAATGAAAACGCAGCGCCTCTATGAGCAGCTCAGGAAAGCCATATCTGCAGTCGCCAAATACGCCGCCAAATACGGGAACACGATAAGGCAAAGGCGTCACCTGTCACAATGCAATTTGGAGAGGAGTTCAGAAGGTACAATTGGTGAATGCTGCAAATCCGCTGGGAAGTCCGCAAATCCTCTAGTAAACTTGGAAGCACTGTTCTTACCCACATTTCTAACAATGTTATCCACGAGCATATTTCTCAAAGAAGTGCAAACTTCGCGCATTGTTCCTGTCTTCAACCCAAGTAATAAGGGGCGCTTCACAATTATCGACCCATTGGGATCTTTATCGCGAAGGGTATCGCGAAAGCAGCGCACGTGAGAGTACTATCGTTTTAATCACTGCAATACTTTACAAGATCTTCACCATACGTTTAGGAAGCATCACTTCACCGAAACAGCCCTCTTAGGTCAAAAAAGAAATCATTATAGATTCATTCAGTCTAAATTGCGCCCACCTCCCCGCGAGGGGAACCCTGTGTAGATGCGACGCATCGTGGGGTTCACTTGGTGTTTCCGTTGGATTGATTCTGAAATCGCGTGAAACGTGTCGGGAACGCGTATAATTATTATGTTTTTTGATTATTATTATGTTTTATTGGCCAATACTGGTTGGGGCTTCGCTGTCGCAACGACCTTTACTCCATCATTGTTGCTGTAAGTGGAAGCTTCTTTTCTTTTATTGCAAGTGTTAATCATTGCCCCATCATGCGTTGTATCAGTAGCATCTTGACGTAGTTTGACCCGCCGTCATGGCTCAGTGGCTAAGGCGTTGCGCTGCTGAGCGCGAGGTCGCGAGTTCGATTCCCGGCCGCGGCGGCCGCTTTTCTGATGGAGGCACAAAGCGAAAACGCCCTTGTGTACGAGATTTCGGCGCACGTTAAAGATCCCCAGGTCGTCAAAATTAATCCGGAGCCCTCCACTACGGCGCGCCTCATCGCCTGCGTTGCGTCGGCGCGTTAAACCCTACAATAAATCAATCAATTGACGTAGTTTGAATGAGTCAAGGATATAAGGCGCGTTCGTAGCATTTGATTCTGTCTCGGTTTTGTGGCGCAGTGGGAAGAGCACCATGTACCTCGCGTTCCGCCCACAGGGTCGTGGGATCAAAACCGGGCGCCGCTAACTATTGTTTTTTCATATAGTGTAGGGGGAGGGGTGTGGACGGACAACAACGCCGTATGAAGGGACAAGGCGAGTGAATGAGATGCAGTCGCATCTAAAATGACTTAAAGCGAATACGTTCATTTTTCCAGGGCATCTGACTTCTCGTTCATTCCATCCTTCTTGACGAATTAGAAAACCAGCGTGTGTGCGGAACAGAGCAACGCTTCAAAATCATCACTTTCAAACGGAAAACAATTCTTTAATACCAACAATGCAACATCTGCAAAAAAGTCGGTTGTCCTTGGTGTCCCGCAGGGAAGCATTCGAAAGGAATTTTATTTTTGATGTTTATAAAAGGCATTCTACATAGCACAGACCATGCCGCATTTCTTTCATACGCGAATGGGACGGCAAGTTCTATTCCAGGGAATTCGGGAACACAGACAGAAGCGATAGTCAACAAAACTCCATCTGATTTAGATGCCTGGGCTCGGTAGATTCGTTAAAAATGAACACTTCTAAAATACCAATTATTTTGTCCACGCCAAAATGAAAAGTGCTGGCAGGGCAGCTGAATTCATTTCGGGGCTTTCGCCAGTTAGAGATCGGGGGTTCAGCTAGTGCCCTTTGGGTGTATTTCTCGAAACACATCACATGGAATGAACAGCTTGATATCCTCCAGCCCGGAACTGTCATCTGCCGTTGTCTTCCTTTCACGCATGTAACGGATTCTCCATACAAAGTTAGATTTCGATCTACAATGCATAGTATCATCTCTGTTTCACTACTGCGGCATACTGTGGTGTACTACTGATGGTGCAAATTTATGAAAGCTGTATTTACGGCAGAAAAGAGCCGTACGTCATCTTAGTGCTTTACAATATATTTTTTCTACAATACAGTAGACTCTCAATAAACGGAACTTCAAGGAACCGAAAAGATTAGTTCCGTTTAACAGGTGTTCCGTTTCGTGAGTTAGATACGTGAAAGTCCAATTTATGTGTATACGCACCCTTGATAGAATATCATGGAACTCTAAACACTAGAAGGTGAATCAATTATTTTTGTTTGAGTCCTTGCAACTGCATCTTCACGCAGGCTAAAGGCCTCAACTTCGCGAGTGCTTACGAGCCACCCAATTTACAAGGCGGCAACGCGCTAACGAAGCGCGAAGAGCACCACGAGGGCAAAAACAAGGCGGCAGAAGCTGAGCCCTGTAACCTCGACGTCTTGAATCGTGACCGAACAAATCGAACAAGAACTGCAATGTCGCATTCCTTCCGCTAACATGGCTGGCCATGAACTAGACGATAGTTACGAGGCCAACCAGGTTAAAATTGCAAACGATGTCCACGGGGAAGCGATGCAGAAACATCTCCCTCGCGAGGGGCACGATCAAACGCAGAGCATTTCCGGGGGCGCACGACGTTAAGTAGTTTGCGTTACGTTAATGTTGTTGCACTTGTGGCAACTGCTGACGAGAGAGTGAGGCGATGAGTGCGTTCCAGCCTCGCCGACACCCGCCTTTATCACGCCACGATCGCGCAACGCGCGCGCGATGCTGACGTCACGACTACGCCACAGATGTTGTTGATCCCGCGACGCGCGCGCCCCTACCTGTTGGGCGCGAACCGACAGTGGAGAGAGCGCGCGATGCGAGCGGAGATTAGGCGAGGAGGAGCGGGGCTGACGAGAGAGCGCGGCGATGAGTGCGTTCCAGCCTCGCCGACACTCGCCTTTATCACGCCACGATCGCGCCGAGAGGGCGCACCTGCGAGCGATTCGGACAACTACGGACGCCAAGAACGGGTGACATCGTGAGTTAAAGAAATGCTCTGCATTTAAAACATGGCGCAAGAAAAAAACAATAACGAAACATTGAGAACCCCTAAAAGTTGATTCTCATGCTGATGGGTTTCACAAGAAGTTCCATTTCTGGTTACGTTTAGACGGTGGCGGGGAAATTTTAGTTCCGATTACCGAGAGATTTTTTAATCTATATCAATACAAAACCAACCGAATTACAGGCTACTGTTCCGTTTACGCGGCAATTCCATTGAAACGATTTCCGTTTATCGAGATTTTAACTTCTGTTGGCCAAGGACGAAATGCTTTCACTGTTTGGGTTGTACAATGAAAGGTTGATGTTGCGGTATAAACGTTTTGTTAAGTGTGGTAACGATACTACACTAATACTTGGTAAGTTAAAAGCAAACACAATTGTTTGAAATACAGAATTGGGTACGATACCCACCACTAGAAATCCTTATGATGAACAATCTTTGTCGTACAAGCTAGCTTCCCTGCTCAACAGTTTATATCAAGAAGATTTTAATCTTTGATGTAATACAAACTGTCTCATTACTAAACGTATTAAACCCGAAGATTTCGAACCTTAATGTAATCAAAACTGTCGCATTAAACGCTTCGCCCAGCTGATTTCTTTCAGGGATAATATATGCCTCGAATTTGTGTCTACATTGCTACTTTTCACGTTCACGTAACTTTATGACTTTTCTAATGGGTTGTTTTGTATTGTTTAGCGTTATGTTAGGATATTTTGCATCAATGTAATACATGCCAACTTATTTTGTACCTTTTGTACAAGACTGACCGTTATCCAGCTGTTTGCCGACTCTTAGAGTTGTCGTGACCGTGTCAAGCTGACCTAGCTTGTAGTGTCGTGATCCTCCGCTCACAATGAAATAAAGATATTTAATTTGTTGATTTAACACAGCCCGAATATTATATTAGATGGTGTGGCTTACCTAGTATCGCCTTTCCACACTTTGTACCCTGATCAACCCAGATATACTGCCACCTCACACAGGAAAGAGTACAAAGCGCTTAATTGGAAATATCGATCTGCACTGAACAGAGCGGTGATGAACGCCTCAAAGCAACGCCATCGAAGCAAAGCTCCTTCTTTGCGAAACTCTTAACGGCGGTTTGGCTAAGCATAGCCGGTTGCAATACGAATGAAATTGGGTATCAAATCCGGGAAGATGCGAGAAAAAGCAGAATTGAGGGGATTAAGATGACGCTGCTGGAAAATAAAAGCTTTAGGTGCTTTTCTGGTAGTACGGTAACTCCTCGGAGGGCACCGTCCATAACGACCAGCACCAAAGAAACAGAGAAAGATGACGCGACACTTACTCCCGACTACAAACATTGAGTCATGCTCCACTTGAACGCGCTCGGTGGAGCTGTGCGTAATACATCTCGAACCCACCTTGACAGTTCACTGAAAACATGGGGCCTCTCAAGGTCACTTTGTTATCTAAATATGCTTTAACCCCTGTGCGTTCAAAAAGAACGCGTGATACGGCTTGTAAACAATGAAGGAAGCCCCCCCCCCCCCTAATGCGTAAGTCTTGAAGGTAGCGAAGCTGTACGAACAGTACCGTTTTTACTCTTTTTCCCCTCACGGCGTTGTTTAAGCCTCGCCGCTGTACGAGGGACCAGAGCTGGATGTTTGTCTTCGTCTATTGCACACGACTCCGGCGCACGTAGTTTCGTGGCCTTCCTTCGAGGTGTGTGGTGGTGATTTATCCAGAAAGCACGGAGAGAAAAGAACTGGAGATATTGTGGGACTCAACGCGGAATTTACCCTCATACAACCCAGTCCCGGGAAGGGAAAGAGAGAGATCATAGGATAGGCAGACAGAAAGAGAGGGAAGGAGGTGAGTGGGGAACAGCCTTTATGGCGTTCGTCTCGTACAAGACTCGACGGCTACAAACGATGAGTGCATCGTTTGTAGCCTTCGAGTCCTGCTGTCCCAACCAGGTAGTTGAGGGGGTGCTTGAAGACCTCCGGTCGGAAGGTGCCCGGACCAGTTGGGAACAGGTAGTCTTCCAGCTTGTGGCTTGGTGCACCGAGTTTCTGGAGGATGGCCCGGAGTTCCTCCCTTCGCGGTGTCATGCAGGCGGCTAGATCAAAGCAAGTGGTCGAGCCTCTCGGGCTCCGGGCAGTCGGGGCAGGGGGGGGGGGGGGACGCCCGGCAGCCCTAGTGGTGCACGAGGGCTCCCATGTTGCAGCAATTAGGCCGCAGGCGAACCTTCCTTTGTGGGGCGGGCTTATCGCTGCGGCCTTATCTCCTCCCTCCGCCATATCTCGCGCACGGGTCCCGCGTACATCTCCTTTCCCTCCTGCCTATCTCCCCTGCCCCTATCTCTCCCCGCCTTCTGTTTGCTGCTCCGTGCAGGGCGTGTGGTTTGACCTGTAGAGCTCAAGGGCAAAACTGGTCACCCCGCGAAGACTGCCCGAGGTAGCGTGGTGCAGCTTGCGCTACAAAAGTAGGCCATGGGGGCGCTTTTGCAGTGGATAGACTAAGCGCCCTTCGGAGCGCCCAGTTGCAACCCCGTTGGCGTAGCGAAAAGAAGCGTGCGGAGCTGGGAGAGTAAAATACCGAACGCAGAGCGTAGCAGGAAATAAAGAACGGTGACAGGGAAATGATCGCGTGGAGGTAACCAGAAGGATGCACAGCGTAAGAGTGAGCAGAAAAGTTTAGATAACTATAACTTGGAAAATCGTCTGCATTCGCAGAGTCTGTCAGCAGGGACTGCTGTGCCACGCGCCCTCTCACCTCAAATCCCCGCCCGTACCACTCCTACAGCGATCGTCCGATTGCCGAGCGAGGCCATCGCGCCTCACTTCGATCAGTTTCCAATGTGTCACAGTAACCACTGTTTGCTCCTGACTCGTTCCTCTGTGTTATCGTAAACGCGGCGCCACAGAGTGGGCCGTAACTGTACATATATCCTTCATGTGGAAAATTCGTCTCCGGAATATATCCCAAAATAAAAAAATACTGCAGTAAATCAAAGAATTATCTACTAATGCGTACCATTCTTATGCCGCTTGTATTGACTGTGAGTTTTTAGTCAATGTTTTTCGTTTTTCAAGTCCTGTCCAACCAATCATCTCCATTTACGTTATTATAACAATTACATTTGAAACATTCCCGGAATCTGAATTATTGTGGAAATGCATTGCTTTGCGCGGTACGCCAGTTTTATGTCATTATTTTATAGTTCCCTTGTCTTTTTATTTTTAAAAATTTCGTTGGACCAATCATGTTTATTTACGCTACTATAACGATTAAAGGTTGAATCTGCAATATTGTGGAAACGCCATGCCGTATAGGTTCTGACATTTCCGTTTTTTAATATTTTTTTTATTATTTTAGTTTTCCAAAACCTTTTTCGACCATTTATCTCCATTTACGTAATTATACCGATCACATTTGGAACTTTTCGTAAATCTGCAGTTTTGTGCAAATGGAGGGCGTTTCAGGGTGCGCTATTCTTTCGTAATTATTTTATTTTTGTCTAATTGTTTTTCAAATTTCCAAGTTTCGTTCGACCAATAATATCCATTTATGCTACTATAACAATTACAGGTGAAGCTTTCTCGAAATATGCAATATTGTGGAAATGCAGGGCGTTGTACGGTTCGTCAGTTTTCGTAATTATTTTATACTTTTCTTATACCTTTAGTTTTTTCGAAATTTCGTTCGACCAATTATCTCCATTTACGCTGCTATAACGATTACCGGTGGAACTTTTGTGAAATCTGCATTGTTGTGCAACTGCAGTGCGTTACATGGTTCGCTATATTTTGTAGTTATTATTTTTCGTATATTTTAAGCTTTTCGAAATTTCGTTCGAGCAGTTATCTCCATTTACGCTACTATAACAATTCCAGGTGGAACTTTCACGAAATCTGCTATTTCTCGTGATTTTTTTTTGTATCGTTCTTTTTTCTAGTTTTCAAAATTTAGTGCAGCCAGTTATTCCCACTTATGCCATTATAGCGGTTACAGGTGGAAATTCCGCGACGTCTGCATTTCTGTGGAAATGCAGAACGTTACACGGTCGTGGTGGTGGTGGTACTAGGCGAAGAATGTCACGCATTTAAACGACTAAGCAGCAGTTTTATGTCAGGAACTATAGTAATCATCCGTGATTTTTTCGTGGCGACACGGTGAACAGTGCCTTTGTTATTACGTTAACGGGCCAATGAAGGTAATATCACTCAAAAACCTATTTTTCCTGATAACAAGGATACAAATTACCCCCAAACTTCAAGCTAATAATAGAGCTATGAAGATAAACCGAAGAAACGGTTGGGACCCTCTAGCCAGTTTCCCGCGATTCGTAAATGACATCAGAGAATCCTGTATGAGCGATGAGCGGCCCCGACCTGTCACCTCCAAGGGCGAATTTAGTGGTGCCGCTAGTTCCGTTGGATCGTATGAATTGATGGGTAGCGCGCATTCGATACACTGATCACGAAGTTCTCCACGGAGCACCATATTACGCCCTTTCACAGAATACCTTCGTATGGCGCGAAATTTGGAAGTGCTTCAACATTTGTTCGGTTTTGTTTTAACTAAACGTGTATTTCGTGTCTGGAACGCAGCTGGCTATGGGGCCAAAGCCTAGCTCTCTCAAATTATAAAAAAGTTGTATTCTAGAATACAAATTTTTTAAATTTATGGCCCCTTTAAGCGATGTCTATAAAACCAACGTGGTCGTAATCCCGAGTTTTCCTGATCGTTGCGAGATATAACTTAGCCGTAGTTTCACAGCAGTAATCTACAACTGGCAGTTATCGTGCACTCTTTTTATCATCCCAGGTTCCGCATGATATGGCGGTGCCAGAGTACTCGGAGGGAGCCACTTACCGTGCTGGGAAGGAGTACGTCTACCGTCATCAGCGGCTTCCGTTTCTGGGACCAATAATGATAACAATATATTCATCTTTACTTTGTCAAGGAAAAAGTTACGTGCAAGGGCCTGACCTAAAAAAGGTTATTTTGGGCTGTGCCCGGTAATTGGCCACACATGGACCCGGCGATACACAAAATGTCATTTGTAAAAAAAAAGGAGAAAAGAATTCCCGGGTCATCTCTACAGCATGCATTGTGTAAATGTATTCTTGGCGCCTTGGCGTGTTTGCCAACAGATATGAAACCATTGGGGGGTAAAGATATACACCTTTGCTGTAAAAGTCCATGGTCTTTGAAGTACGAAGCTATTTCGCGCTTGGCGTAAACGAGTGTGCCGGTGTTTTTTTAGTACGTGTTACGAAATGCTCCAGCACGAGGTGTCAACGAGTGTCCCGGTGTTTTTTTAACACTGATTCAGTTCCAGCGCGAGGCGTAAATGATTTTCCCGGTGTTTTAGTACCGTGACTACATGTCTTGAACGACAATTACGGTGACGACGAGAGGAGGCGCCTGTAGTCCCAACCCCTAAAGGGTTTCGTCCCTAAAAGAAATGAAGAAAAATGAACACATATTGGAGTAGCAAAAAAAAAAAAAAACACAAAATACACGGGCATGTATTTCAACCACGTAAATCAAAAAAGTCGCATGCCCCCGCGCGAGGGACACGAGTAAATGCAGAGCAATGGGGGTGGTCACGTGGCGTAGGTTGTGGTAGTCGTCAGCGTTGCAGTACGAGTTCAAGACATCGTGCCATCCTCTTCATCGACGGCGGCAGAAGACAAGGTGGCGAGACGGCGCGCTGCCGACGCCGAACGCAAGCATCTGAAGCGCGCTGCCGACGCCGAACTTCGTGCACGAGAAGCCGCGGCCAAACGTCAACGTCGGGCCGCGGATCCTTCGCTCGGGCAATGAGGATATTCGTAGCGCGCGCAGTAGAGGGAGAGGAGGTAGCACCCACGGAGCTCCGTGGTAGCACCTGCTGCTGCAACGCCTCTTTCACCGCCGGAGCACGCGCATGCGCGCCCGCACGTGTTGTTGAGAGCGAGGAGGAGCGGGGGAGGGGCGCACGTGCTGGCTGGCTGCGGGCGCCGACTTACGGACGAATAACATCGTGAGTTAAAGAAATGCTCTGCATTTAAAACAGCCGATTGATTTTGAGCAGAGATCTTTAGGGTAAAAAGTTCAGAGGAAGACAATTAAAAACAGAAGACACATAAAAGGCGCTGATCGCACGCCATACTTCGTACGAACCCTGGGTATCGCAAAATGATCCCGTGAGCGAAGGTGACGTCGAGGATGTAGCCTGTCGCAATCTATGCTTCGCGACGGCGCCACTTCCAGCTACGGACCATGCGATACGCACGAATTTAATTCTTTGCTGTCTATTCCAGTGACACTTAGCAGCGTCCCCACGCAACCTGCCAACTGCCGCCACAATATGCATCAAAACTCTAGCATTCGAAATAAAATCATAAGCATTGAAGCCACGGTAGTAGCTGCCCAGAAAGATCGTGTTGCCTTCGAGAAAAAATACCAGAGCACGTGGCTAATGTCACATTCATACCTTTTGGTAATGATGCGGATTCCCTCCGACCCCATGAACAGCGCAGCCGTTTTTTGGAACTGCTTTTTACGCAGCTGCATTCCTTCATACCCCACCGAACGTTTGGGTAGTAAGTATATCGTATACACCATTTGACTATTCTGGATGATATGAAACAATTCACTTCGGCTGTCGATGGTTGGGAAAAGGAAAAAAAATCGAAGGGCAAGAATACAAGCTTTTTCAAGTTATCCATGTTTGTAATTGCATGTTTGTATGCGCTTCGGAAACACGTTGACCAAAATGGATAAAAACGCCGCAATAGTTTAGTCAGGTTGAGTTTATTACATTTACGGAAGATGAAAAATAGTAAAAAGGTATCAAGAAATGTTTACATGGGCAAATGCAGATCAATGCAGTTTGCCACACATGTTGCTAGCATATCTTCCTATTGCGTAGTATTAATAGTTGTCCACGTTTGCTCCAGTGATTGAGGAATTATGCAGGTCTACATTAAACAATTAAAAAGTGCAAACGGGTGGCGCTTGCGAACTTCGGCTGATACGTGCTTGAAAGAATCAATATTAATTTCACAGAATAAAGTGCAATGTCTGCTGTTGTTGAATGTATAGAAATACTTTATTTTTTATACTTGTTTTGTATACTTGTATTGATTTGTGTTCAACAATGGTGTACCCCCTCGTTTTGCACATAGGGCAGCCACCCAACAAACTAGAAGCCTTTTCTGTAACCACCAAATATATAAACAATACCAACCCTGCGAACGCGGATGTCACTGTCATCTATTGCTGTACCAATAAACATTCTCATTATGTATGCCCTGCCTAATTACGTTACTTTACTGATTACATTATTTTACTAATTACTTTATTGGAGTTGTATAGTACCATATGATTTGATGATTGGTTGCGTAGAATACCACATCAAAGTGGTCGGTATCAGAAGTCAGTAACTAGTGCTTGTTTTGTTTCGCAATATCTAAATAGTAGTCGCCGACGACAACATTCTTATCGAACATGCAGCGCAAAAAAGGACGGGACAAAAGAAGAATTAACGACGACACAGCGCTTTGTCGTCGTTAATTCTTCTTTTGTCGTTAATTCTTTTTTAAGTGCGAATGCACTTCTTAAGCGAGCCTGGATCGTCCGCCGCCGTAGTCCGCATAGCAACAGCTGCGGGTGCGCGCGCTCCTCGTCTTCCTTCTCGTCTTCCCTAGCAACGGGGGGAGATGGGCGCGCGCTACTCTCCTCCTCCTCTCTCCGCTCAGTGACTGCGGGTGTTGGGCGCCTCCTCATGGCACATACCCACGTGAGGGATTGACCAGGAATCGGGCGTGAGAAGGGCTAATGCACCCGCTTAAAGGAGTACTGACACGAAATTTCGTCTTGGTCGGCGACTTCAACGTCGACGTCCGCAAGGACGGAGAGTGGTTGGTCGACTACATGCACGCCACGCACTCCATGTCGTGCGTACCCCTCGACTCGCCCACCACCATCAACGGCGGTTTCATCGACCTGGCCTTTGCGAGAAACTGCCAAGTCCGCACCGTCCTCCAGGACCCTTTGACGGTCCATTTCACGGACCACAAAGCGATCCTTTTAGCAATCAAGTACAACGACAACACAAATAGATGTCTGTGAATAAATGTATCTTTCTTTTAAGTGCGAATGCAACCGTGCATTCGCACTTACACACTCTCCCCCTCGGGGAAGTGCGAGGGAATTTTTTTTTTACTGTCCTTTTTTGCGCTGCATGTTCGATAAGGTCACTATGAACCAGCTAGCCCAAGTTGCCATCCTTCTGACGATAACAAAGTTCATCTCTCTTGTCTGGGCCGTCAAAGCTTTGTACACCTGATGGTGTCTAAATTTGTTTTATGCATTGCAGGCGTCATGTCGATGTTGCGGATGATAATGGGTAAACCAGGCAGGGCAGCACCAGCATGGAGTCACGGGCATAGCTCTGTCCTCGCGCGCGTTGGAGCTGGGCCTGGATAATCGCATCCAACGGATGATCGGCTCTGTGGGTACATTTCTACGCCTGTTCTACGACACTATACTCGTTTAAGACCACAGACGTATCATATTGTATGGTAATGGTATATGGCTTTAGCATCACCGAGCGTATGCCATCAGTGCTATGCTGGGCTTGTGTGAGTTTGGTGACACTCCCGAAAAACAAAATCCAGCTTAAAGCGTGGTCAAATCCACCCTCTCCAGTACTTGCTGATCTGTAAGCATGGAACCCTGAGCGATTTTTACAAGCCGCATGAATTAAAAAAAATGAAATTAACAACGCTTAGCGCTAGAACCTTTCATCTCCATAGGCAAAAACGCGAGTTAAAAGAACACACAGGGACACTCGTTTTCCAACGCCTCGCATTACTTCTTAGCATACTTCTCAGATTCCTTTGGCGTGGGACAAAAAGACAACATACGACCAGTCTGTCTCTCATTTAATGGCTTAAATCCGGTTAAACGCAATAGAGGGCGCCATCTCCTCAGCAAGCGCACAATTCTCCTCCCACCGGCGTTTGTCCGTAGCCGAATGAACGCGCGCCGTCTGGCAAGAGGGAGGTGCATTGTATAAGTGTATCCAAAGATTTTTGGATACACTTGTACAAGGCATGCTTCACCCCTTCTCACGCTTCACGCTGTTGGGGATGGCGCAAAATTTTTTTCTTTCATTTCACCCAGTATCACTCATCATCGTCGTCGTCGGAGAAACTTGGCTTTCCTGCAGGGCGTACTGCTGTACAAGGGCACCAATGAGGAGACTAAGGCTCTGCTTTAAACGTGCGCCCAAACGTCGCTGAAAGTGCATTCAATAGATCGTCAAACCTTCAAAAAACCAAATCACAAATCAAGACCTAACCCATGCGACAACTCTCCGCACTAAGTAAACGCATCCTCGAACGATATACATTTACACCGATACGTGGTTTATGAGATAAAGGTATAGTATTGTACTCCTTCCTCATGATCTATTCATGTATTGACTTACCCAGACCCGTTTCTTTTTCGCTATTTGCAATTAACCATTTTGACACAATGGAAGACCGGTTTCACGCACGCGCCGTGTGTCCAGTTATGTCATCAAATGTTTGCGTCGACGGACAGCTTTATGGGGAAATGTATTAGTTTTTTCACAGAACGTTATCCGGCCCTCAAAGAAAGCTTTCGATTTAAAGATCAATGGTCATTGTTCGCATCACGGTTAGGCAGCCCTAACGCTGAAATGAACTGCGTGCCAGAAAGCGCCGAACTCGTTCGTCAGCCTGCATGTAACTGTTAGTCACCGCCAACATGTGCTTGTCTGTGCGTAGCCCTGTACCAGTCCCTGCTGGCACATTGGCTGTACACAAAAAAATTATCTGCCCTTGCAATGCGTTTCCCTGCGTAATTTTATCACTTACACTCACACCAGCCATGAACCGCCATACTCGTACACACGTGGCTCACTCCACAATCTTACCGAATCCCTATCAATTTCCAGTATTGCTTCATTGAACTGCTCTCACCCAAGAAGCTCCTGAGCATTCGTCCATTATTCAGGAAAACTAAACTCAAATGTTTGCCAACGTAAACATAACGTAATCTAATTGTAAACACAAAAAATTCCGCCATCTCCACGAAGTGAATTATTATGAGAGGGGCGAAGCAAAAATGCTTATCGGTAAAACCGTGAAACATTCAACCTCACATCATATAAAGACTCGACACGTCAAGCTTTCCACCGCTTCGTTGACAAGCCCGTCGACGACGTCGATGTTTGTGGTGGTTATGTAGGGGTGGTTTTGGACGATGAGAATCTCCATGGGTAAGCTGGCGAATTCGGTGTGTGACATTTTAGCCATCTTGGTCGTCGCCTTCTGCAGAGCGTCTTGTATCGTGTACCGCCGGTACGTGTCTTTAGCTCGCAGGCGACGAATGACCTCTTCTTCTTCCTCTTCTCCTTGTTAGGTAGCAACGAACGCGTTGAACGTTTTGTCCTCTTCAGCCAATCTTCGGTTGGCCAATCCCTAGGGGGATCCTGCCACAATCATCATTAACGTTCCGTGCCGTATGCAGCAGCAACGAGGGACGGGACAGGGCACGAGCATCAGGAGCTTCGCCGCTAAAATGGAATAGAGGGAAACACTAAGGTGGACAGGGTAGCTCGAGGCTATACTACCAACCGACCACCCCATAATTCCGACCTCAAAGAACCAACGCCTGTCCGCCCGGAATACTCGGACACATTGTCATACTACAGGGGTATCAGGACAAGGTACCCTTCGCCACACAAATCCCTGACGAGGGCAGAAGCCAACGACTGGAGTCAGCTGTAGACAGGCACGTTCCCAAACTTAAAGATGCTGAGCAAAATTTATTCGACTCCGCATGCAGACGCATGCCCATTGTGCCACCAAGAAAAACCAATACTCTACCACACCAAATTGGAATTCCAAATCACAATGGCTGTCCTAAAAATTAGAAACCCTAATGCGGAGCACTGGGAGGCACTTCTGGCAAGCGACTGCTGTGAAGACCAGATCAGTTTCATTCAGAGGACATGCAAAGCAGCTAAGGCCGTTGCAGCTCTGGACCAAGTGTACCACCCCTGCTGACCCTGTCGGAAACGGTCGCATGTGGTACAAGACCCTAGTGGAATGACGGCCAACCACAAACAAAATATAAATAAACGCTTTTCCTCCCCCCTAACCGCAAAACACTGTTTGAAACAGGTACGCCGGTGAATCAAACTACTCGTGAAAAGTGGTGTTTTAAGGCTGAAAGTTGGGCTAGTCGGCATCCACTTACAATCATTTTACCAGCGAAACAAGAGAGGCACGTAGAGAGAAGCGATCGTCCTCTTCGCTTCTCTCTAGGTCTCTGTCTTTTCTGGCTGATAAAATGGTACTGGCGTTTTCATAGCTCTAGTATTGGGCTTTTCAAATCGAAACACTCTCGTGGTCTACCACCAGGGGACTGTGACCCGGTTATACCAGGTGAAACCATTTGGAATAAATTCTTCGACATCCCTTCAACAAGCGTACTTCGTCTCTGTAAGTGGCCTTCGGGCCGTAGCCGTCGCGATGCTACATTGGCGCAGTCGACACTAGAACCTCCCGAAAAGTTAGCATTCCTCATCTTGCCAATAATGTGTAAGCAGACAAACAAGCGGCAAAATTTCTTTCAACGTAGTCATCACCAGAATTGTCCGAATATCTCGATAAGGGGTGAGGCCTACGGGAAGCGACCGCATCGGTGATCACGGAACCCTTTACACGGTTGCACCATCGCTGATCGTGCCACGAGCCTCGAACTCATTCAGCGGACGCCCCGACGAAGCCAAACTTCAAGACAGCAACAAGTCACACCAGGTAGCGGTTAGTTTATTTGACCAAGCTAATGCCGTATCGCACCGTTCAGAAATTCTTTATCAATCTTTCCTCGCCCAGAAGCAAGATGTATACGCACAAACAGATGCGTCGTCTCCACGAGGTACGGAAGCTATTGGAACAGCTCCTCTCCTTAACAATACGCTTCTGTATTTTTATTGCGAAATAAAGTATTTAATTTAGTAGAGTGTTGCATTTAGTTTACGTGAAAGTAAAATGTTATCAGGTGCACATATGCTCGAGAAAGGTAGCAAATCCCGGTAGATAGGTAACTTTTTTCGCGTTGGAATGCATTAACAAGTTTTTGAAGCTAACACTCGGTTCAAAAGTGACTTTGAAACTACACCCTGGTACGGCAGAGGGAAAAGTTACTGAATAAATAAAAGGGAAACTCTCTCCAACTAAATACACATCAAAAACAGTTGGGAATTGATCACCGCCTTTGCACTGATTGTTCTCGTCAAAAACGTAGTTCATATTACCTGGATGTGCAAAGCGAGAGCACGAATGACGTAGTTAGGCCTTGGTTCCCCTTAGGTACACTTTGATTTAGCTGGAATTATAATACTATTCGTCCGAAGCCGGCTTCGTCAGCCGTGGTGGCTCCGCATCCGGCGTTTTTCGAGCCGGATGGTTTGCTCCCCTCTCCACTAAAGCAGTTGGGCGAGCGATAAGCGCGGGATGGTCAAATGCCGCTTGCCGACGGTGGCTCAAAACGTCCAGCTCCGGCGAAAAGCTCAGAGAAGGCGGCCCGGCCTCCCGGTCATCCAAGGCCAAGCCCACATGCACGCGGCGATTCACGTTGTCGGGGGACGACCCAGCTCCAGAACACGCATACGCCAATGCGGCAGCCGAGACGCTGGCTTGCGAGCACTGCCACCAGCGGAGCTGTGCACACCGAGTCACCTGACGCGTTTACCAAAGATATGGCACTGCCGCGGTCAAATTAAGGCGATATTTTCCGCTACGGCAAAAGGGCTGGTCGAGGTTAGTAAAGTTTTGCTTTAAAAACGCGAGATTATAGCGGAGGCGTCCGCCAGCCAAAGGTAATTTTCAATATCGTACCCGGAAACAGCTTTGCAAATATAGATGTTTTTAGCGCAAATCAGAGTTTTTAGTGTCGGGGTTTTCGGATCTCAGTAAATCGGCGGTCTGCCACAAGGGTCTGTAACCCTGCCATGAAATGGGATACTATCTAGAATAAACCCTCGTAGATTTCCCCTTCAACGAGCGTACATCATCTCTCTGCAGTGCCCTTCGGGGCGATCCCTGTCGAGACAGTGCCACGCCGCATCGTGGTACCGGAGTTTACGGATCCTAGTACTTCGGTGGTCTACCACCAGGGGGCTGCAAGGCGGTTATAAAATGCGACGCCATATTGAAAAACGCTCGTGGAATTCTCCTTCGACGATCGTGCGTCGTCTCCACTCTCCAGTGCACTTCGGGGTTGTCACGACAATACAATGGCGCATAAGTAGTATCGGGGTTTTCGGTTCGTAGAACGTTGCTGGTCTCCCATCAGGGACTTGACCCGGCTATAAAAGAGGACATCATATTGAAAAACTCTCGTTTATTTCCCCTTCAACGAACGTACGTCGTCTCCCTGCAAGTCCTTGGAGGGCGTCGCCTTTTCGACACTACAAGACGCGAGCTTGAATAAACAATCTTTGTTTTAAATGCGAATGCATTTCTTAGTAGGGGGTTGTAGTGCGTTGGCCGGCGTGCGCCTAGCAACAGCTGTGGCGCGCCTAGCAACCGGAGCACGTGGTAGCTCGGGCGGGAGTAGCGGAGGGCAAGGGTAGAGGAGGAGCGCGCTCGGCGTGTGAGGGCGCTCGCATCGCGGAGCTTGGGCGGAGTAGCGGAGAGTGAGTGGAGAGGAGGAGCGCGCTAAATGCGAATGCATTACTTAGTCGGGGGTTGTCGTGCGTTGGCCGACGTGCGCCTATAGCTGTGGCGCGCCTAGCAACCGGAGCACCTGGTAGCTCAGGCGGGAGTAGCGGAGCGCAAAAGGAGAGGAGGAGCGCGCTCGGCGTGTGAGGGCGCTCGCATCGCGGAGCTCGGGTGGAGTAGCGGAGAGTGAGTGGAGAGGAGGAGCGCGCTCGGTCGTGTGAGGGCGCTCGCATCGCGGAGCTCGGCGGAGAGAGCTCGCGCGCGGGGCGGGCGTGTTGCGCAGTTCTTTCTCTCCTCTCCGCGTACCCTCTCTCCGCTCGCTGCGCTCGGAAAAATATATATAAATGCAGTGGAGCGCGCGCCTCTCTCCGTGACTGCTTGCCGCAGCGCACTCATCGGTGCACCCAATGCATTCGCATTTCCGCACGATCCCCTTCGGGGAGGTGGGGGGAGTTTTTTTCTCCTTCAACGAGCGTACTCGTGCCTCGTCCGTGTCTGCCGGGACCATCGCTGTTGCGGCACTACAAATGAGGGTGATATGTAATATCAGAGTGTCTGGATTCGCACATTTCTGTGGTCTACCTCCAGGCGGCTGCCACGCGATTATAAAAAGGCGACGGTACCTTGAATAAATTCTTTGTTTTTCCCTTCAACGAGCGTACATCGTACCTCTGCCGTGTTCTTCGGCGCCATCGCCATTGTGGCACTACAATGGCGCACGGAGGGCACGGAAAAGCCGACGTACACTAGTTACAAAGAGATCCAAGAGTCAATATGGCGTCGCCTTTTGTAACTAGGCTGCGGCCCCCTGGTGGTAGACCACCGAAGTGATGATGTCTGAAAACCCTGCTTGGATTTAAGGGTCACGCGTGTGTTATGCCTTTTCAGTAGTTATATTTAAGTGTAGTGTGTATTTTGTTTTAGCTTTGGGATTTGTGGTGTAGTGCAGTGGTGACCTCCTTCGGAGCGTATGTGCACTAGGGGCGCCGCTGTGGCGGACCGGGTGTAATAGATGTCTGAATAAATTTCGGTGCAATGTCTGAATCGGTTGTTCTCTAGGGAACGTCGTGATGTCAGGAGAGCTAGCTCTCTTGAGGAAACCTCTTATAGTACCCATCTAACCTATAATTTTTACCAGGATAATTCTGGTTTTGGTTCACTTAGCGAGTGAGGAAAAAGGCGCAGAAAGGCTGAAACCCACGCGTAGTACAACTCAAGTTAAGTGCTTTAACTTTGCCAGATGTCTAGGTGTGGAGGTGGCGTTGAGCCGCCCCAAAAACAGAAATATTGCATGCAGAGGTGGAAGTGATCCACGAATGTTTGAGGTCATGTGCTCGTGTGGTCCTAAAACGACGACGAGGACGACGTGGGGGACACATTGCATTGGATGGCTCGGGGGGGGGGGGGGGGCACATTCTACCACCCATAAATGCCCTCACCTCGGCTCGCTTTCCAAGATTAGGCCTGCTACAATCCATGGCTGAATCTGAGTACGGAAGTTCTGACCTCGAGCACCTCCGGCCCTCATGAAAGTGCTGGATTAGTCAGTCACGAGCTTGTGAAGCTACCCTCACCAGCCTTTTGGTGTGGTGTCCCAAAGTTAAATTATTACTTCTACCACTTCAATCTGACCGCTTCAACACTCTGTCCATTTTGTAACGAATTCGAGACAGCTGAATATTTTTCCTCTCCTGCCGACGGTACTCCTCTATAGGAAAAAGATACTTGGAAAACAGGTTTAACCAACTACAAAAAGGCTCGGGTCTGTGCTAGTTGGTACATCTTCGGTGGGAATCAGCTTGAATAAAACGAACACAAAAAGAAAAGGGAGTAACACGACAGCAGTGTGTCGTGTTACTCCCTCTTCTTTTTGTGTTCGTTTTGTGTCGTGTTACTCCCTCTTCTTTTTGTGTTCGTTTTATTAAAGCTGATTCCCACCGAAGATTTAACCAACTAGCCCTCCCACTAACTGTTGCTCTAATCTTATCGTTCGGGTTGAAGGCGCTGGGTTTTAGCCGCGCAGATCATTGCTCCTCCGTACACTTTTTCATTTCGGCATCTTGTCTCTGCCGTGCTAGCCCCAGGCCATGCTGGGCTTCCCTCAAAAATCTTAGCATGAATTATCACTGCTCAGCGTGCCCTCCCATCCACTCCCTGTCCTTCTCCAACCTCCCTTCTTGTTTTATTTCTCTACATAGCGTTCGTGTTTGTTCATTTTTTAAATTTTATTTCGGGTTCAGCACTTCTTGGGACTACGTCTAACGTTTGGGCAGTTTTCTTTCTGGTGATATTTTCCCCCTAAAGCTATTTTAATATAATTCCTTAAATGTATTTATTTAATTACGGGGTATAATAGTTAGAGTCTCTCGGTGTGCACCCCTTTCCTGAGCCATATATGAGCTATATATTCTGGCACCACGAACAGCACGCCAACGAAATGCATGTGCCGCGAATAAAAGCATGTGGGTACTCCCGCAATTGTGGCTTCCCCAAGAGAGAAGGAATGGCAGGCTGCACAGGCGATTTACTGCGCCAGGCTTTGGGAGCCCAAAACAAGGGAAGAGCAGGGATGAACAGCTGGAATGGCAGATCACTCGGGGGAATGAGGGAAGCCCGATAAAGAAGCGCTATCACCAGGTGGGACACCTGAAGCTGGTTGGACTTTTCGTTAAAACTGGCGGCTTGGCATCCTGTTGCCGCGGTTAGACTCCTCACCAGTGGCAGGCGCGGAAGTTTGGAGTGACCAGCCCGTAGACGACAAGTAACCGACTGCCCGTCGTGTACTGGCCACTGCCCGTTGCCTGCTGCCCGCTGCCTGCTGTGTCTGGTACCCGGTATTGGACAGATGTCGAGCAGGACAGGTTTTAAGGAGACGTAAGGAGTAACGCACGGGTAACCACCAGCCGTTCGTTACAGAATCGCTGGTTAACCTTATGTACAGGGTACTTGGGAGCCCCTTTCGTACGTATTTTCTTTAGGTTCAGCATGAAATCCTGATAATTTTGTACGTATGTGTTAACGTAGCCGTTAAACTATTCATTTTTAAGACTTCAAAGAAATGTCCTAGTTACCGGAGGTAGCCTCCAGGTGTCCACTTATATGGGTGTGCTTTGCAACAATTCTGCTAAGAACCGCTCGAAAAACTCGCCAACTGCCTCAAGAGCCACGAAACGTACCCCAGCCGATATACCCCGTCAACGCGATTACCGGGACACCAAATTTCCAGCGGGGAAGCCCCTACGTTTAATTCTACGAATCTGACAAAATTCAAAGCGGCGACCACCACGCTAGCCTTAAATATAGGGTTAGCCATGTTGACTGGGGGGCTTCCTCAGCAAGCTCGCTACCTCGTCCCAGCTCGCCCACACCGACGCCGCCGGAGCGACCGGTGCTGCATTCCCAAGCCTGTTGCCGCGCGTTCACAGCAGCCTTGCCCTCCAGAGCATGACATCCACGGCGATGACCGTTGGAGTGGAAGGCACCGAAATACCCCGAAATCGCAAAACCCCAGCAAATGAACCCTTATACGAAGACGACAGCAAGCCCACCAAGCGACGCCAGTGACCTGCACCTCGTTTTCTTCTAACCCGGTACATCAAATCAACACCCGTGGAAAAAAACACACGCCCGCAAACTACCGTCCCTATCTGCACTCCCGACCACGGATATCAATGTGGTTCTCCAACGTCGGGGAGGTCTCAATATCTCTGAGACCTCCACCTTAACCATCGCCACCGCTATTCAACAACAAGCTGTCTTGGGCATGAACGACACGGGCCAGCGGCGACTTCATAAGAAAGCCAACTTCATAGTCGTCAGTACCCCGTCTCAGGAGAGTTCAACACGATACGCAGCCCTCCAAACTCTTCAGCTGGTTAACTGTACGTACCCCTTGGCCACACACATTCCGGCCCCCTCAAACACATCTTCATGAATCGTCTTTGACCTCCACACCCAAGAGAATTCCGACGAGATCCCCGCCGAACAACTCATCCATTACTACACCCACATCAAGGTGCTAGATGCACGCCGCATGGGCACCACCCCTCTTGTTCAGATCTTATACGAATGGGCCCATGGTGCCGTACTGGGTCAGGTACAGAATGACGACCTACCGATACCAGCCACTGCGCCAGAAAGTGGAAACTTGTGCCATGTGCTGGAGAACTGGACACAGGCAGGATGTCTGCCCCCAGAGAAACCCACCCCAACCGGTGCCCAACATGCGGTACTCCTTACGCCACTGAAACACACGCATGTGCCGCGCGTGTGTTTCACACGTAAGGGGCTCGCCGGACTCTCCTCAACGTTTTTTACTACGACCCAAACCAACGTGTGCAGAGATGTTATAACGGCAAACTACGAAGAACTAACACCAGAAAGATGAACCCTCTGCGAGTCACCCTCAACATACCAGGATCTCTGGGAATACCCATCCACAGCGCTCTTACTTACTTAATTAACAGCAGGCCCAAACCAACCCTCAGGAGCAGCCAGAACCACCCATCTAAGAGCTGCCACCTCTCTACCTCAAACGGACCTAGGATGCATCAGCCAGGAGCCTACCGCCAGCCAACCAACCCCTCACAGATGAGCGGCTCAAGGTCCTCCAATCCAGTGGTCGCTCAACTAGCCCCCATGCCATCAGCACCCACCTCTGAACTTCCCCCTGCTGTACTGCAAGAGATGCTGACCATGAGCGCCGAGCTCACGGAAGTGAGAGCTGAAAATTACTCCCTACGATAAACCCTGGCCCAACTTCACCTTCCGCAGCAGAATGCAGAGAGAGAGAGAGAGAGATGAAACGTTTATTTCAACTGAAAGGTATTGATTGAACTAGGGTAGGTTCCCTACTTCCAGGGCCCCTGTTTCCTCTGCCCCAGTCTTGGCCCTAAAGATCAGATACTTCTGAACCCCAGGGTCAGAGCTGGCCAGAGCTGCCTCCCATAGATCATATAACTTGGTGTTGGTGTTTACTGAGGGCCATATAGTACGACAACCCCAGGATGCATAGAATAGGGTGGATATTTCACCGCACTTATTACATGCGTTTGAGAATTTCTCAGGGAACATCTTCGATAGCCTGAGGATGTTGGGAGGATAGGTGTTCGTCTGTATTTGTCAAAGGACTGATGCTCTGCAGCTGTTAAGTTTTTATCTGGTGGAGGAAAGAGAGCTCTGGCTTTTCTTTGAATGTTGAGTCGCTCACCGAAGGTATTTGGGAGAGGGGTGAGTAAACTAAGACTACTGGCTGAGCGGTTAGTAAGTTCTCGCGCAGCTTGGTCTGCTCTCTCATTACCCTCAAGCTCCTCATGTCCCGGTGTCCAAATGATATTTTGAAACTTAGTGATAATTAGAGGTAAAATGTTTGTGAGCCTTTCGTGGATTCGGCCATATTTAATGTTTTGTACGGCTTTCTTAGAGTCCGTAATTATTTGGAGGCTTTTTCCTTGGAATTCTCCATACCTTACGGCCAATAGAAGGGCGCCAGTTTCGGCCTCCTCTGTGCGGGTGTTCTTCAATGTGAGACAGTCCCTGATTACTCCTTCTTGGTCGACGATGACTAGGGAAGCATTGGTCTTGTCGTAAAAGGCAGCGCCTGTATATACAACGTTTTGGTTTTTTTTCCAACTTTCTGCGTAGGAAATTGACCCTGGCTTTCCTTCTGTCTTCATGTAAGTGGGGGTCCATTTTCTTGGAATGGGGAGCGCTTTCAATTTCTCTCTGGCGGCGTTGCTTAGGTCTTCTTTGTCGATAATTGATTGTACATCTAACCTGGAGCCTACTCTTTGCAGAATGGCCCTGCCAGTTCTCGTCATTTGCAGCCTTTCCTTTTGTGAAACAAAGGTAGCTTCACAAATTTCTTCAAAAGTGATAGACCCGCCGAGATTCATGAATTTTTCATTTGCCGTGTAGTTGGGAAGACCGAGAGCTGCTTTGTATGCAGTACGCAATATAATGTTGTCCTGTCCCTTTTCCTTTTCCTGCCTGTTTAGAGAGTGAAAAGGCATACTGTAAGCAACTCTACTTACTACTAAGGCCTGCATGATACGCAAGGTTTCTTCTTCGAACACCCCCCCAAGCACCCACTGAGCACGCTGCAAATACTACCCCCTGGGAAGAGAGGCTCACGCACTTCGAGCAGCTTCATATAGAGCAAGCTCAACTTATCCAAAGCCTCTTGCAGAGCCAAGCTACAATGCAATCTCATATGGAATCCATAAAACAAGAGGTGTTCATGCGCGAACCTGCGACAGCTGCACATACGAATGCTCCTCCTTCTCCCACTGCTCCTACTTTTGGCATAACTGATAATGGCTGGCTGCAAAAGGTTTTTGGTTTGGCAGTGGAACTGTCGTGGTTTCGGTACAAAGACAGCCCCCCTACAATTCCTCCTCGAGTAGCAAAACAAACAACCCCACATCATCACCATACAAGACCCCGCCGGCCCAGTAAAGTGTCGTGAGTATACCAGTTGTCAACATACCAACTACACAGCCATTCTCGTACGGCGTAACATCTCAGCAGAAACCGCAGAAATCTACGAGCAAAATTGCAGAAGGCTCCGTACGCCATAGAAAAATACAGCAGCAGCTGCGGGCTGCTTCTGTCTCCTGAGAAGTGCGCTGCCACAGCATTCACCAAGCACGATGTATGTCGACAGCCACTGAAGATAAATGGCGTGCGTGAAGATAAATGAAGATAAATGGCCCTATCTTTGTAATCACTAATTTCTAGGCATTACAGTTGACCGGCTTTACATGGTGTGTATAGGGCGATCTTGAAGGTTCTGGAAGGCTTGCAAGATCGAGCACTGCGAACATGCCTGGGCCTTTCAAAATGCACCTCCACGATATATCCTTATGTGAGGAAAAGTTATTTTCTGCGACCACTCTCCGTTCACAAGAATTGCTCCGTACTGGACTTCGACATGTTCTTCGATGCTTTGCCCATCCACTGGCTGCCGCTTCTGAATCTCACGTGGTGCACGTCCTACCGTCTAATTACCTCCGACCTAAACAGCCTGCTACTCCCCAGTGGTTCTACGCGGCGTGGGTTGTGTGCATCACTGTACCTGGAATAGGCAAAAAGTCGTCTATGCCCGTATCTGCCTTGACATGTTTTGTCCAAATGTACACGGATGGATCTATGACTTCGGTCTCTTAGGCCGTCGGCGTATGGATTCGTTCAGCGGTATGGCCAATTAAAAAAAACTCAGCCACAAAACATCCTCCACCACCACTGAGCTAGCAGCTGTCACAGCAGAACTTCTTTACGTAAGGGTAATTCCTGCTCGGCGGTGGGTAATTCTTTCCGGTTTTCGGCCGGCCTTGCCACTACTTAATCATGATGATGATCGTTGGATGTTTATGGCGCAAGGCCAACTGGGGCAAAGAGCGCCAAAACAATAGTCGATGATAGCGGTAAAACCTAAACACTAAATAAAATCATCAAAAACAAAAGTAAAATCACAACATGACAATGAGCATGGCTGGTGTATAGGGCCAGATTTCATGATGCGTGATAGGAAATGAGGTTTAAAAACTTGACGTCGGACAAATACTCAAACACACGTTTCACGGAAACAATGGCATCATCACCTAGGAAAAACGATGGATGTAGGGGAATATGTTGTCTGTAGAGTTCTCTGAAGTGTTTGTGTCGTGTTGTGTGAATTGCCTTGCATGTGATTAGTATGTGCACTACAGATAGGGCCTCTCCGCACCTGCTGCACTGGGGTCTAGAAGATCCCGTCAGCAGATACGAGTGCGTTGCATGGGTGTGCCCTATCCGCAGCCTACCCAAGGCGACTTCTGTGTCTGTTGCGTGTGTCAGTGGTGTATGGTCCCAAGCGTGGTTTTATAGCGTGTAACTTGTTGTCTGTCTGTTCACTCCAGTGTGTTTGCCATGTTTTACGCAAGTGTTGTCTTATGTGTGGCTTGAGGTCTGTATATGGTACGGTTGTTATGTCTACAGTGTTCCTGAGTGTAGCAGCAGCTGCCCTCTCGTCTGCCAACTCGTTTCCAGCGATCCCAGCGTGTCCTGGGACCCAGCAGAGGAGCAGCTGATGCTTCTGCGCATACACAGACATGATAGTGTTAAATACAAGATTAACTATGTGGTTTTTGGGGGGTGTATGTGATGACAGTGCGCGAACAACAGTCAAGAAGTCTGTGTAGATGATAGACTTTGGAATATAATTTTCAAGTATGTGTCGTACAATCAGTAAAATTCCATATGCTTCTGCTGAAAAAATTGTTGTGTGGACGCTCATGGTTCTGGCTGCACTGAAATCCGGACCATGAGCAGCGCAGGAGACCATGGTGGAGGTTTTAGACGCGTCACTGTAAAATTCTGCAAGTGGGTATTTAAACTGCAAAGACAGAAAGTGCTGCAGTATTGCAGCTCGCGGTACACGATTTTTGTCAAGTTTCATAAAAGAAAGGTCGCACGACACAGGACGAACTTGCCAAGGCGGTAAACTGTTTGAAAAGGATGACCTGTACACATCTAAAAACGAAGCACTGAGATCCGAGGCTCGCTCTTTCACTCTAAGTGAAAAGGGCAGAGGAACGGATGGGCGATTTACAAAGAGCAGAGATGTGGATTTGTCGTTAAAGACAGGATAAAAAGGATGATTATTCAGCGATGAAATTTTAAAAGCATAAAGCAAGTCCATGTATCTTCGTTGGTTCTCAAGGCTCCACTTATTACACTCAACATAAAGACTCTCAGCAGGGCTAGTGCGGAAAGCACCCGACGAAAGACGAAGGCCCAGGTGTAGAACTGGGTCAAGAATTCGCAAGGCTGTCTTAGTCGCCGACCCATACACCACACTGCCATAGTCCAAACGAGACCCAACCAAAGCAGTATACAAGCGAAGCAAGAGTTCTTTGTCGGAACCATAGGATTGGTGGGAGAGAACCTTAAGTATATTCATTGTTTTGAGACATTTATTTTTAAGTTCCTTGATGTGGGGAATGAATGTGAGTTTGTGATCAAACACCACACCTAAGAACTTGTGCTCCTTATTCACAGGAAGCGACACGCCATTAAGAGTAATGTCTGGGTCCGGATGGACCCCGCGCTTCCTGGAGAACAAAACGCAGGAGCTTTTTGCAGGGTTCAATTTAAACCCATTCTTGTCTGCCCAGCCGGCAAGCTTCTTGACACCAAGCTGGACTTGACGTTCGCATATTGACATATTACATGATTTGAAAGATATTTGCACGTCGTCTACATACATAGAATAAGAGATTGTTGGTGGCAGTGCCTTTCCAAGAGAGTTCATCTTTACTATGAAGAGAGTGCAACTCAACACGCCACCTTGCGGCACGCCATTTTCTTGGACGTGAACCTTTGAAAGTGCACAACCAACTCTTACTCTGAACGTTCTCTCTGACAAAAACCTAACAAGGGTGTTCAACATATTACCCGAAACGCCGAATGACCTGAGGTCACTAAGGATCCCATAACGCCAAGCGGTGTCGTAGGCCTTCTCGAGGTCGAAAAAGACAGTTAAACAGTACTGCTTATGTACGAAGGCATCCTTGATGTATGAGTCAAGTGCAACCAGTTGATCATTCGTGGATCGCCCCACCCTGAAGCCTGCCTGGCAGCTCTCGAGAAGACCGTTGTACTCAAGGAAGTACACGAGCCTGCGATTTATCATCTTCTCGAAGAGCTTGCACAGGCAGCTAGTCAGGGCAATATGACGGTAACTTGAAGGGGACGACGGGTCCTTTCCCTCCTTCAAGAAAACCACTACAATGGCCTCCCTCCAAGATTGTGGAACGTGCCCCGAAAGCCATACCTTGTTATATAGGTGTAGGAGTGTTAGAAGAGTGTCTGCGTGCAGGTGTTGTATCATTGTGTATGTAATGTTGTCTGGGCCTGGAGCTGAGGGTTTACACGTGCTCAAAGCAGCCCTCAGCTCATGCAGTGAAAACTCTGAGTTATAAGAAGATGATGACCTATTGTTATCTAGTATAGGCTTCTTTTCGGCTGTTTGTTTGTGTTTCATGAAAGTGTTTGTGTAGTGTGCTGAACTAGAAACGTATTGAAAGTGTTGTGCGAGTGTGTCAGCCTGGTCTTCGAGTGTGTCCCCTGTTGTGCTGACCAGAGGCAGGCTGTGTGCTTGTTGTCCTTTGAGTTTCCGTATTCTCGTCCATATTTTCCGTGTGTCTGTGTATGAGTTTATTGATGTTATGAAGGAACGCCAACTCTCTCGTTTTGCCTCACGGCGCACACGTTTTCCTAACGCCTTGGCCCGTTTGAACAACAGGAGGTTTCCCGACGTGGGGTACCGACGAAGGATACCCCACGCCTTGTTCTGGGCCTCTCGCGCCCGCCTACAGTCCTCATTCCACCACGGCCTCCGCTGGTTGCGCGGGGCACCAGAGGCGTGGGGAATGGACTTTTCGGCGGCGTCGAGGATGTGCGCCGTGAGGAGTTGGGTAGCTTCTTCGACGTGTAGGTGTCCTATGGATGTGTGGTGTAGTTTGGATGTCTCTGTAAATGTATTCCAGTTAGCTCTTGCTTCATTGAACCTATTATGGGAAGATGGACTGCATGGGCCTTTACCTATGTATGTGAGTGAGGTGGGGAAGTGGTCACTACCGTATGGGTCAGTGCCCACACCCCACTCGAGGAGAGGAAAGAGAACTGCGGATCCAATAGCCAAGTCAAGACATGAGTATGTGTTGTGTCCTATGTTATGGTATGTAGGCTGTTTATTGTTGAAAAGGCATGCTCCAGAGGATGTAAGAAACCTCTCTATCAGGCGACCCCGGGCATCCGTACGAGAAGAGCCCCATAAAGAATTGTGAGCATTAAGGTCGCCTGTTAAGATGTATGGTTCGGGCAGCTGGTCAACCAGCGCCTCGAAGTCAGAGCTTAAAAGTGAAACATCAGGAGGAATGTATATGGAGCATACCGTTATCAACCTATTAAATATTATTGTTCGAATTGCCACAGCCTCAAGGACAGTGTTCAGAGTGACAGGGTGGCATGCTAAAGATTTCCGGGCAATTAGGGCCACACCCCCAGAAGAGTGCGTGCAGCCATCCCTGTCTTTTCTATATATCAAGTAACTGTTCAAGAAATTTGTGTGTTTAGAATTCAAATGTGTTTCCTGAACACACATTACACTTGGCTGATAAGCATGCAGTATTTGGTATACATCGTCAAGATTATTCAGAAGGCCTCTGCAGTTCCATTGTATTATGTTTTCTCTTCCCATTATTATGTGTTCAGAGCTACTGGAGTGTGACTATTTATGTAGGGTCTTTCGGGGCTTGGACTCTTGGAAGGGGTTTTCTGGCCTTCTCTACTGACCTGGACGTCGCAGCCCGTTCCTTCCGCTGCGATGAAAGCCGGAAGGGCTCGACGTCCATGTCGTCATCTGAAGGCAAAGGGGTGCCCAGCGGACTGGGCCCCCTTGACGCTGAACCCTTTCGGGTGTTCTTCGCCTGCGCTGCCAGTGCCGAAGGCGTGGGGAGCACCACAGATGGCGCAGGCAGTGGGGCGGGGGAGGGGGTCGCTGCGACTGCCTCCGTCTCCATCTCCGTGCCCTTGCGTGTGCTTTGGGCCGGTGGAGAGGAAGCAGTGGATGCAGCGGCATCCCCAACAGACGTTGCCACCACAGCCGCTGCTGGGTGAGCGAGCGGTGCGGAGGTGGATTGGGCTGCCATAGGCAACCCAGGGGGGGCGGTGGCGGGACCAAGTCCGACTCGCGGTACTGGGTCCCCGCCGAAACCAGACGCTGCTCCGCCCCCCGGCGAGCTGCGTCGGCGTACCTGCCCAGAGGGAAGGAGGCGAACCTCTTCCGTGCCTCTGGGAAGGTGATGTTTTCGTTTACTTTCAAGGCAATGATCTGTTTCTCTTCTTTGAACTTTTCACAGCTCCTAGAATAGGCAGCGTGTGGTCCCTGGCAGTTGGCACAGGTGAAGTTCTCGGATTTACAATTGTCAGTTTGATGATCATGTGCTGCACATTTTGCGCACGTCAATTTACCACGACAAGACGTTGTGCCGTGCCCAAACCGCTGACACTTGAAACAGCGGCGTGGGTTCGGCACGTAGGGTCGGATTGGACATCTCAAGAAGCCTGCGTTGACCGACTCAGGAAGGTTAGAGCGGTCAAGTGTCAAGATTATGTGCTTGGTTGGAATTATTTCATCATTTCGGCGTATGGTGATTCGCCTCACTGCTGTCACGCCCTGATCTCGGAGGCCCTCGAGCAGATCTGCTTCAGTCTCATTCATTAGATCCCGATCAGAGATCACGCCCTGGCAGCTATTGAGGCTGCGATGGGGCGTGATCTTGATGTCAACATCTACCATGCGCGTTTGCTTGAGGAGGTTAGAGGATTGTTGCTTGTTTTCTACTTCTATCAAAACTTCTCCCGTTGTGAGTTTCTTAGCCTTGTACGACTTTCCGATAAGGCTTTCAAGAAACTTAGAGATTAGAAACACAGACTGGGACGTGATGGGCTTTGTCTTGTCAACGGATTCCATGATCAGAAACCGCGAGAAATTATCAGGCTTTGGGGGAGAGATCGATTGCAAAGGAGGAAAAGAAACTTTGGTGCGGCCCCTTTTCGGGGGCCGATAACGTCTGTGGGGGGGTTTAGAAAATGCCATATGATACATTGAAAAGCAGGGATCTACTTTCTCCTTTGACCTTACCCTGGTAGTCAAAGAGGTCCCGGAGCTCCCTGCCTGGTAGACAGGCAGGGAGCCCATCGGCCGGAGCTTGACCAAGGCTCCGACGGCCACCGTTTACGGCTTCTACCCTTCACCTTTAAACACCTCGCCACGGTTGGACACGACTTATGTTGGGAGCTCGGGGTCCGCGGTGTCGCTGCTCACCGTCACCATGAAGCAACTACTTAATAAGCCGCCTGATTGTCACAACCAAATTGTCTGTGGTACGAATGAAATATTTTCAAGTGCAGTGCGCGAAGGACATGAAATTTTCATTCAGTGCTTACCAGGTCATTGTGATAGAACGGGCAACAAAGTATCCGATGCGGTTGCCAGAGAGGCCCACGCCCTCAACTTCACCGTTGGAATCTGATTTTCAAACGAGGATAGCAAAGCAGCTGCAATCCACCTAGGATGGCACCTGCAGCTGCCGGCTTGGCAGGATCCTCTGAGAAGTTATGCGCCTCTTCATGCTAGTGTTCGATTTCCGGCACCCGCGAGGTCTGCAATGCACTGAAGGCATGCTACACCGGCTGCGACTTAACGCTGCGAACACCCGAAGCTTTTTGCTTAAGCTTGGCTGCGTAGAGTAACCATTGTGTACATTGCGCTCTGCAACCGACAACATTAGGCACATTTTAAGCCACTGCCCGCGATATGCTAGTCAGCGGGAAACACCATGGAAGGAACTTTTGCGACCCCGATGTGGAGGTTCTTTAGAACTCTCACACATCCTCGGACCCTGGCGAAATGGTGATGATGCAGTGCTGGGAACAAACACACGGCTTGCTTTTCTTGCGGAAACAGGGCTAGAAGAGGTTCTGTGAACCCTCTGAACATATACATTTTATATATGTGTACGTCTCCCCTGCCTCTCCCCTTTCTGTTTTTCCTTTTCTTTTTCTATTATCCCCTTTTCTCTCCCTGCATTCCCCCCATCTGGAGTATAAAACCCAAACGTTAGTGGGGCTGACCTCTTCATCATTCACTAAAGGTTTTCTCTCTCTCTCTCAATGTGCAGACGGCGGGCGTAGTATCAGAAATCGCCCAAAGTCAGCGTGTCTCGAGCGTGTTTGAACATTTACGAGTGCGTTTTAGACTTTGAAGTCGTGTAATCTGTCATCGATAGTGTTTTCCTGTGTATGAAGATCTGCCATGGGGAAATTTTGTCGTCTTGGCCGCTCCCATCATTCGGCTTAGAGCGAAGTCTTCGTTCTGGCCGAACATCCCCGTGACTCTGGCAGCATTTGAATGATGGGGGCCTGGCGACTCCGTTCATTCTTTACTGCTGAGCTTTTTTCTAGAAGCATGAATGCAAGTGACTTGGTTGCACCATGGTCGTGTTTCATTGACACCGCCATGGTTGGGCGTGGCTTCAGTTGCTACGCCGCGCCCATGAATGGGGTGGGTGCACTTGGTTGACACAAAAACTGCGAGGAAACTCGGGATTGATATTGCACGGCCGAGTTGACACGTGAGGCTCGTTATGGCGGCTGCTGCGGCGTGGTTTAGTGTTCACGGCCCCGCCGTAGGAGGCATATACGTATCCCGACAGATATTTTGCTTCAGCAAAGGCGGAGGATGAATTTTGAGCTTGTTTTCGTCTCTCGAAACGCGTTGTGCATTGGCTGTGCAGTCATCTGGCGACCGACCCACTTGCGACGACTTTGAGGAGGCTTTCGCTCCATGACCGCCCGGCTTCAAGTGTTATGTGCAGTGTGGTTTTACGTGACGAGCCCCTTCCACGGAAGCGTTGCTAGGGGCCGCACCAGCGACCGCCCCCAGTCCGCCGGTATGTGCGCATTTAGATTGCCGCATACATGTTTTTAGCCGTTTTCTGGGTGATTCGTCGGACATGGCTTCCGCAGGTTCTACCATGCGTCTATCCGTCGGCAGCCGGAGCGTCCGCTTCGGTTATCGCCTTCTCGAAAAACTGTTTCGAACGAGGCGTTGCATGTCCTGCGTTTCGCTTATCGTCAGCGCGGCAGACAATTTCGCTTGTGTCGCTGCGTATCGCACCATTCTAGCGAAGACGCTGCAAGGCAGGATAGTAAACAATCAACGGCACGTGTCTATTATCGGAGACAATCTCTACGCATTTCATCGGGGTTTGCCCGGCGTCTTTCTCGACTGGCTGGAAGCAGAGCATGGAAAGCTTGTGAAGGGGAGAGCTGAGACCAAAAACAGCAGCATGATGCCAGAAGTAGAGTGAGCGAGAGAGACATATGGCGAAGGAACAGAGGGGATTGAGGGGATTTGAATCATTGAAAGAGAAAACAACGACAGCAGACAGCTTCGTCGAAGAAGAGCGGTGAGGAGTAAGGGGAAATAAACAAACAAATATGAAAAGGTCTTGCAGATGGTATTCTTTTCTTCGTAGCGTATGCTTCCCTGGAATTGGGAGCTTTTAGACGCTAATTTGCCCTGTTTTTGAAATTCACAAAATTTTGAATTCGGTAAGTGAACGTCGTAAAATACTGCGTGACACTTGAACCTGATGGCATGTGAGAAGGACAGGTGCACATCAACTGTGCAGAACACCGATTACAGCGAGGCTGCGGTGTGTGCCCGCCTTCTTGCTGACGTATTTTACTACGAAATGCAAGAAAAGAAGCTGACGCAAACTCCGTATAGCAGGAAAGAAGCTGGTCCAAGTAATTTATGCGAAAAGACAAGGAAATGAAAGCAAAGCAAACGACGCAAGTACAAGGTGTCACATGAACTATTAATATTAAAACTAAGTAAGCTCAACCTTGATCTTAACGCTCTGGCCTGGTTACGTAACTTCCTCTTAAATCGCTCTCAGTTTGTCACTGTTAACCAAACCACGTCGTCTTTTTCTCTGGTATATTCAGGTGTTCCCCAAGGCTCTGTCCTCGGACCCCTGCTCTTCTTAATTTATATTAATGACCTGCCTAGTAAAGTTCAGTCTTCCATTAACCTATTCGCTGATGATTGTGTTCTTTACCGTGAGATTACCTCTGATGTTGACTCCGCTATACTTCAGTCCGATATTAACATGATCTCTGCATGGTGTAACGACTGGTTGATGACACTTAATACAAATAAATGTAAAGTAATGCAAGTAACTCGAAAAACACCTGGCAGTCCTAATTATACCCTTCATGGGAATATTCTTGAGACCGTAGCTACTTATATATACTTGGGCGTCTACATATCATCCAATCTGTCCTGGGAACAACATATAAACTATATAACAAACAATGCGAACCGCACATTGGGTTATTCAAAACGTAATTTTTCTGGTCTAACTTCTTCGCTGAAACTACAACTGTACAAAACACTTATACGCCCTAAATTAGAATACGCCGCTTCTATATGGGTCCCTGGCCTCGCATATTTAGTTTCATCTGTCGAGTCCATCCAAAACCGCTCCGCCCGCTTCATCCTTTCCGAATATCATCGCACAGCTAGTGTAACGACCATGAAATCACAGTTGCTACTACCTGATCTGTCTTTACGCCGCCAGATACAACGTTTGTGTTTATTTCACAAAATTTTTTATCACGAGACGCTCCATGACTTGCTCCTATCAAGTCCCTGTTTCATATCTCGTCGCTTAGATCATTGCCTTAAAATTGAACCCATTTATTGCCATGCAAACCTGTTCTTTTACTCTTTTCTACCCCAAGCAATCAACCATTGGAACCGCCTTCCCGAACCCCTTGTATTAATCCGTAACAATAAGTTGTTTAGATCAGCTTTGAATACCCACGTTTGTAATAATACTTGATCCTAAAATTTCTTCAGCGCTGTTGTGCCTTGTTGTACTCATTTTGTCGTTGGTTTCGAACTGTTCACCGACATGACTATATAAGCCACTGCATATATGTAATATGTATCGCATCATAAACAGTTTTGTAGCGCCTTTTTTTTTCCCACTTCATGTTCCTTAGGTATCGGTTTTCAAATGCTTATCTGTCGCTATTGTACACAGGCTACATTATTGTGGTTTTCTTGTGACTTTTCTCTTGATTTTGCTGCTTTGTCATTCCTTCTTTATTTGGACTTGTACTCTTGTTTATCCTGTATGCTTATTATTTTCTTGTATATCTGTACCTTTTATGCCCACTCTCCTCTGTAACGCCCTACCCGGGCCTTGAGGTTAACCTTAAATAAAAATAAATAAATAAAAAGACGTTGTTACTAATATCGCCAAGCTTTCGCCTGAAGCGCAACAGCGGTTACGTGAACATCGCCCAGAATATTCAGCGCGAAGCTGGCGGACGATTTCGATAAAGTAACACAGAGCTGCAAATATTTTGAATGTGGCGCGTTTCCAACACTTGTGTTTGCCAGCGGGCCTTAGTCACGTGATTTCAATGTCGGTCACCTACGCCAGAAATGAGCAGCAACAGCTTCTAAGGAAGGCAAATTTCAAGCGAAAAGCTCATATGAACGCTTGAAATAAAAAATATAAGCGAAATATGTTGTAAAATACACGCTAATAAAAGGAAAGCACAATAAAAGAAAGTAGTTGGATTTGATTGCCCCTAGTAGTAATTAGTGCAGCAGTGGAGCGAGAGAAAGCACTGTAAAAGGCGCCACGCCGTGCTCGCGCGTCCTTGGAGAGCGCTGAACTTGACCGGTTACGTCCCCTCAATTATTTACAAATAGCATCAATTGCATTTTTAAAGCTCTTGAACATCGCCTCGAAATATTATCAGCACGTTTCGTGGGCGTCGCTAGAGCTTGTGTCTCCCGAGTTCCGCTCAATCTCGGGCCTTCCGGAATAGCACTCCTGGAGTTCACTCTTGTCCCATCGGAGAGAAGCGACCAAGACAACAATAGTTTCCCACGGGAACCTTCTTCATACACCGCGAAAACACAATCGATGACAAATGACACAACTTAAATATTGAAAACGCACTTGCCATTACTCTAACACACGGTATTAGGACGAATTATCATGAGCGCCTTCCGTACGTATTAAACCAAGCCCTGAACGAAAGCCATATTTGACGGTCGTGAGGAGGGCGCGTCTGGTTAGCCAGAGTGAACTCCTTTGCTTAACTGGCTTATGCTTGCGCAGAAGCTAACTGGGTCTACCCTCAAGCCACATAGCAAATATTCTTCAATATAACAACAGAACACCACGAAAAAAATTACGCCCACCTCCCCTCGCGGGAACCCTGGTGTGATGCGACGCTGAGGGGTGTTCAAGTGCAAGTGGAGAGCAACCGTCGCCGGAGAGCGGCACACCGGTTATATGCGCAGCGCACCCGAAGGAGAGGAGACCGCGGAGAGAGAGAGTACTGCACATGCGCTGCACCGCGCGCAGCGCCGCCCACCGGTGGAGTGAGCGCGCGCTGGGCCGCACACCCGCAGATGTTGAGAGAGTGTGTTCGCTCTCACCTGGGCTACCTGGGCACGCGCCGGCGCCAGTGCGTCTGCCGCGGCTACGACGCAACACAATCCAACACAATCCACTTTAATCCAATCCAATTGAAATCTAATCCAATCCAAGTCACGCCAAGCCAAGCCAATCCAATCCAATGCCCCTCGCGTGAGAGTGTTTGCTATCGGAGAGGGGAGGAGGAGCGTGGAAAGGCTGCGGACAACAACGGACGCACGCAGGAAGGACAGGGCCGCCGACAAGAGATGCTCTCAGCGTCGCATCTAAAAGCACCCCTTTGTCTAACGATGACGATGGTTAAACGCGAACCTTTCTCGTGATGAACTCTTTTGTTCGCCAACCCGACGCTGCGGGTATGTGCTACTCGAACGTACGCACCTCTTCTCAGAACACCCACAGAAACTCTCGGGTGCGAACTCCGCAGTCCGAAGGTTTCGGTTTGGGGGTACGGCGCGATCGGCACCTGCTGCTTCGCGTTCAGCGAGCATTTTTTGGAGTGGGTACACCGATTTGAGGTGCTAAACAGCAAAATATAATAGGCCTAACTACCTAAACATCTGATTAGGAAGATAGGCCTAACGTCTTCTGGCTAACAGCCTTACGCAAGGTTCAGGCTGTTGCCCCGACTGTCGTTATCAATTTAAAGAATGATGTCACTTCACGTCTCAGCCAACCGAACTGCGCTTCACGCCGTTTTTTTTTTACGCTCATAGATCACGATACGGCTTTTGCGTCGGTAGTCTGTACGTAACCATACGGCACGCATGCAACGCCATTCGTGTCGTGGCGGATTCTTTTGTTGTCCGAGTTTTCCAAAGCTCTTTCTTATCCAAGCCAGGATTGGGATTTCAAAGTAGTAGTGGGGTTATCTATTTTATGCTAGGGACTTAGCATTGCAATTCGATTTTAGATGGCGCTGCATGCGGATGACAGCACAAGCGTTATTTTCCTAATGTAAGCGGTTCTAGAACGGTACGTTGAATCTGCCAGGCGAGCTGTGCCCGATTGGGCCGGTTGTGCACGATGTGTTCGGGACGCTCCACTATCACTACCTTCACTACTCGAGCAGCCGGAAACAAAGGCGTAGGCAGAACTCGAGCTTCCAGAATAGCTGCCCAGGTGTAAAGATGAGTTTTCATTTTATTGGTGTGTTTTGTCTGTATAGGCTACGGATAATTTGGTACGACAATGATCCAGCACTCGTCTCTTGGACAATCGCCCTTACTGGGCCACGGTCCCGCTTCGAAGAAATAGAAGAAGAGGAAGGCTGCTATTACCGCTCCGGACTGAAGACTCTGAAGTCGGTTTCTCCCAAGACATCTGAAGGTAAGACGCTCAGTTACTGATAAATACAGGTGCATGAATGATTACAGATGACGGGAGGAGCACAAGATGTTTTAGCACGTAGCAATCGGTTGCTTTTCTCACGTGCGACCCACCTGGGACAAAGCGAGACTTGTTACACTTAGGTTGCCCTCTGGGTACTCGAATGCACCGCACCGAAAAGACCTATTCTAGTGCTAAGATGAAGATATGGCAAAGCATTTTCCACTAAATGTCTGGTAAAACAAGTGTGGAATTTATTTCAACCCAGAACCGCTAAATCACTCAACCCCCCCTCCCCCACCCCCCACCCTTCGGACTCTCCATGGTCGGTACCCCTCGTCGCCACACATATCGAAAGCAAATCTGTTCCACACCTTTTCTACAAAATGAATGTGTTTCCACTCGTCTAAGCCAAGCGCGCACAGGAGTACGTACGTGAGTCACGCTCTAATCCAGGGTGTTTAGAATTCCTGCCACTATTTCAATTTACTTGCTTGCCTCCAAAATAAATTTGTGCTTCTGGGCTATGAAAACTTCACATCTGGCGTCGTTTGCTTGCAGGGTGACGTTGATCTTCGTTGTAGCTAATTTCTGGCGGGCCTTGTTGCCACAGCTTTCGGCAGTGGGATGACTGTATGCGATAAATTAGACGGCCACACCAACTGAATCTCAAACAAACGCTTCAGCCCCTAACCCTCGAGTCAATTTTCCGTTCAAAAAAATCCATTCGCACCACCAGGAATGGTAGGGACGTCAAAATAGCTCCAATGCTCTTTTGAAGTATTTGTCTTGCAAAAACAGGCATGCATGTTGACGCCGGTATTTGTATTGTGAACACGTGATATATTTTCCTTCGACATTCCTTTTGAGGGTCACAGTGCTTTCTATATTATGGAACGTGAGGTACCGGTTTGCCACCGTTTCGGTGTTACTGCTTTTGGTTGATTCTAACAGCACCGCCGCCATGCGCAGATTTCACTTCGTAATCCAATGTATTCGCCATTGCCTACACTGCTGCTCACAACATTGCCGATTTTCTCTTCAATTCAATTGACTCGAAAACGTGAAACAATGTGAACAAATTTAACCTCTTTTGATCAAGCAACGAGTCAGTGCTCATTTGTTTGCTGCGGCATGAAACAACAGCTTGACCGTAAGTTCGTGCTTTTACCAACCGTGCGCACCTCCTTACCGAAGGGCTTCTTTACGAATATTAAAAGAAGTGGCCGTGAATTTGCTTGCTTCGCAGCAGAGGCGTAAAAAGACAATAGAATTTCGGTCAACCAACAACGCCTCAGAAATTCTTGTGTTACCTCTTCAGCTATTTATTTATTGATTGATTATGGAGTTTAAAACTCCGAAACTACGCAGTTTATGCGTTACGCCATCTCGGGCTCCGGATAGATATTGACCACCTAAGAATGTTTAATGTCCGCCGAAATCTCGAGCACATGGCTGTTTTCGCTTTTCGCGTCCATCAGAAAAGAGGCCGTGGCGGCTGCGAATTGAGCCCGAGTCTTTGTGCTCAGCAGCACTGCGCCTCATCCATCATAGCGGGTCGCATGCTTTTTCCTTCCCTTCTCCAACCTGCCTCTGCATTCCACCTCCACACTTCATCCACCTTTTCCCGTTCTCCGATCTTCCTCTCCAACAGCCGTCTTCTTTCTCTCTTCTCGCATACTCCCACCCTATTTCGGGAGAGGGGCTAAGGTTAAAACACTCACCACCACCCCCACCACCACCACTACTACTACTACTGCTACTACTACAACTACTACTACTACTACTACAACTACTGCTACTACTACTACTACTACTACCACTAGTACTACTACTAGTACTACTACTAGTACTACTACTACTAGAACTGCTTCTACTTCTTCTTCTGCTGCTGCTACTACTACTACTACTACTACTGCTACTGCTGCTGCTACTGCTACTGCTGCTACTACTACTACTACTACTACTGCTACTACTACTACTTTTACTACTACTCCTACTACTACTGCTGCTGCTGCTGCTACTACTACTACTACTACTACTACTGTCTCGTGAATGCATGGTGGGGTTGTCTTTACCAGCTCATAGAGATGGATGCAGGAAAGCCGTTGACAGGTTTAACATAAGACCCAATTATGCGCACTTGAAAAACCCTAACACACAGCACTCAATAATTAAACTACACACAAACGATCCTCTAACAATCCCAAAACACCATTCAAATCTAAACACAAAAGTCTCTACAATGAAGTCCTACACCTTTACGCCAAAGCCACTCAAACCATCACAGTATAGGAATCATCTCTACCACCACAACTCCCTAGTTGTGTGCTATGACTGCGTCCCTATTGGACTGGCCTACCACGCTGTCATCGGCGCTGACGTGTCGCACCGGCTGCGTGGCCACGACTCGGTGGTAGCCGTACTCATCTCGCTTAGGTGCCGGCGTTCCATGCGAGCGGTCGTTCCGTCGACAGCGTGGGTTCCGCGCGTCCTGAAGTTTCCTCTGCGGCGGCCCCCTGGTAGCCGCTGCCGCTGGAGGTCCCCGGTAGGTGTCGGCACGTACGTAGCCTTTCGGGGCCGTCGAAGCGAAGGTCGACGGAGCGTAAACGTTGGCCGCTGGTGCCCGAACAAGGCTGCTGGGGCCACAACGACACAGGTTCGTGGTGTACCTAGCATGACGGTGCCGATGCGAAGTCGGCCCGCTCCCACCCAGGCTTGGTAGGCACAGTCGCTGGCCTGCCCACGTCCACCTGGCTCGTTCCTTGAAGGTCACGTGCTTCTACCGCCTTCTGGTTTCTGGCTTCCCGGTGTCTTGCCTCCCCTCTCTTTGTGCACCCTGCTTTTATCTCCTCTGGGCTCTCTCGGGGCGCACTCTCGTTGTCGCCTTGCATTTTACATGTCCATATATGGCCATAACGCCACTGGTCTCCTGCGTGGCGTTCTCTAATTGGCTGACCAGCGCGCTGCCATATTTGACCATGAGGACTCGGGGTTTAGGCGCTGGCGTTCTCTCATTGGTGCGCTGCTCGCACGCACTTCAAATTTCCGTTTTTTGTTCTTTTCTTTCTCTTTTTTGGGGTGTTTAGATGCATTCCCTCTCAGGGGGTGCCCTGACACAAGACAAGAACTACTACTACTACAAGTACTACTACTACTGCTACCACTGCTACTGCTACTACTACTACCGCTACGTCTACTACTACTAATATTAATAATATTTCTTGTCCATTTCGACATAGAGCAACATATCCACCTTTCATAAGCCCGCAGGCTTGTGGGCATAGCTGGGCAGCCTCAGCACTGGACATGGGTAAAACTGATGCCCTATCACCAATGTACTAAAAACGGGTGTACAAGCGCCTTTGAGGTCTTTCGAACGATATCGGTGTTGATTAATATGGTTTTTCAATGCCTGGTTAAATTGTGAGCTGGACGAAAGTCAGGATTCCGCGTGGTTCAAATCCGCACCCGTGATAGATGACGCTATGCAAGCAGGGGGCACCTAGAGCCACTAGATCAGGTTTCCACCCCCAGCGGCCATTGGTCGCACAGGGTCACATGACATTTGTTTACCCCGGAAGAACCCGTGGGCGCTGACATTTTGGGGCCTCTGTGTTGCCTCGCGCGGGGTCTTCGAAACGTCGTGATTTTTGGAGCGCAGTGCGGCTGTATGACACATTTGAAGTGAGTTTTTGAGGCCCCAGACAGAATAGCGATGCCGTGGCGCTTTGTACTGGGCTGTTTCAACCGGCCGGAAAGTGGAAAACGCATGCATCGCTTCTCACTGGGAAGGACGAACAGTGGCTTAGCGTAACCTACAGCCACTTAATAAGCATAGATTAATCAGTAGCTCTGCTGTAACTTAGAGCCAGTAAATAAGCTACGATAGCGTAACCTACCCTGACCACACCGCACCAAATCTTCGAAAAGTAAACACACCTGTCATGATTACCAAGCGGCGCCCGGACCGATTCCGACCGTCGATGTCAACCGTAATAGAGCTCATAAAGCTGGCCACGTTAGCGTAAGACACCAAAATGGCTGCCTCCTTGCGTCACTGTCGTTACTCTTAAGCGTAGCTTATGTAGTGGCCGCATGGGTACCTTGTGCAAGCATATTATATGACGATAGCTCCAAGTGAATACTTGCGTTAAATCAACTTATGTGTTATGATGAGTGCGACATCCACAACAATATAATCTTTTGGCTAAAATGTCGGTACAGCCCCTGTGTCGAGTGTATGGTAAGAGTTTTCCCTGGCTGTTCTCAAACAGTGACATCATTCGCTGTCAAGTTTTCTATGCTTGACGCATGAAAGCCCTTGGCCTGTGGAGGCGTGTACTATATTGTAATTTGTCTGGGCCGGGCATCACCTTAGGTCTAAGTCGAATTCGTGGAAACGGGAGAGCAAGACATTGCAATGTTTCGTATTCAAAGCATTAAAAACTTTAAATTTAGCACACAAAAAACAGTAAAAGCTTGTTAATTGGAACTAGAAGTGATGATAAATTAGTTCGAATAAACCAGCGCTCCAATTAGTGTGAACGGGCGCTGTCAGAGACCATCGCGCCACGCTGCACGGGAACATCCTAGAGAAACCGGATGTGGACTTGTTGCCGCGAATAACACGTGGTGGGGCAGGTGATCTGGAGAATTAGAAAATGGCGCCCTCCAACGAATTTCGCTGGAACATCGGCGGTGCACGTGGCGCCCGCTCAGCAAGAGAAAACCGGCTATGCACCGGAGCGCGGGTGTTCGCTTGATCCGCCAGTCAAGTGTATTCCGTGCCTCGTGTTGGTTTGCTTGTGCTTCTCTCTAGTTGTTTTGCGGGTCTATATTTGGCTTGGTTTTTGAGCGCATTCCCCTTTATTGGCCGGCTTCCATGTCCGAGGAGCGCTGACAGCCCGGGCTGCTAGTTTGAGTTAATCATTGTGAACATCGACGCGACCGAACTATCGGAAGTTTTCTCCTGTTTAAATGCAGTGTTTTGCCAGCACCCGGGCCTCAGTTCAAGTTATATGTAATTTCGAAATAGACTAGTTCGAATTAACGAGGTGTTATGGTAATAACTTGAATTCCGCGACGTGAGGCCATGCATTGGCGGTAGTCAAGTTCTGTGCAAATAAGGCACACTATTTCGGGTGTACGAATTTAAAGCGCGAAAATTCAAACAGGGGACGAACGGGACAAAAAAAGCGCTACTTCCAACTGAATTTTATTTACAAAAACAACGTATATAAATGGAACAGTGATAACAAAAATACAAAACATAAACCAGAGTATGTGCGCACTCTACAGGCATGAACACGTTTCTCATCCCTTATGTCATGCGCTCACCCAGGAATGCCGGCTCTTTCGCTGTCAAAGATACGGATGTCATGCTCACGCAATCTTCGCCACCACGTTGCATCTCAGCCGCCTCCAAAATCTCCCGTGTGCGCTGATCAGGATCGCGAAACACAACCGTACATGTTTAAACACAGGCGAACACTTGCAATTCTGGCAATGACTGGCTAGGTTCCCATCTGTGCCTTCTTCCGCTCGATTGGCATGCTCACGGAGGCGTTCATTAGGCACCGTTCTGTTTGTCCAACGTAAGTCATGTGCCAAGACAATGGGAGCTTACACATGACTGCTGCAGTGCAGTCAACGTACTGATTTTGTTGCTTAACCCCACACTTTTTCTTTTCTTTTCGAGTGCATAGCCCTGACACTTTTTCTGGAGCAGACATCACACATTTGACGCCGACCCTTCCACCAATCTTTTTAAAATTGTGTGAAATGCCATGCAGGTAGGGAACAACCACCACCTGGTTAGGTTGGTGGTTCGCCCGGTTATCTTGGTCACCTTGCCCGATGCCAGCCCGTCTTTGCTTTGAGGGTCTTTGCTTTGAGCGTCTTTCCGTCTTTGCTTCGGGCTGGCATCGGGCAAGGCGACCAAGATAACTGGGCGAACCACCAACCTAACAAGGTGGCGGTTGTCCCCAACCTGCACAGCATTTCACACAATCCTAAAAAGATTGGTGGAAAGGTCGGCGTCAATGTTGTGATGTCTGCTTCAGACAAACTGTCACGGCTATGCACTGGCACGTGCCCGGTTCAAAAAGAAAAGAAAAGGTGCGGGGTTAAGCACCAAAATCAGTACGTTGACTGCACTGCGGGAGTTGTGTATAGGCTCCCATTGTCTTGTCATATGGCTTACGTTGGAAAAATAGGACGGTGCCTTAATTAACGCCTCCGTAAGCATGCCAATCGAGCGGAAAAAGGCACAGACGGGAACCTAGCCAGTCATTGCAAGAACTACAAGTGTTCACCTCTGTTTAATGAATGCATGGTTGTGTTTTGTGATAGGGATCAGCGCACACTGGAGATTGTAGAGGCAGCTGAGATGGATCGTGATTACGAAGATTGCGTGAGCATGACCTCCGTATCTTTGAGAGCGAAAGAGCTGGCCATCATGGGTGCGTGCGTGACATAAGGGATTAGGAAGGTGTGCATGCCTGTAGAGTGCGCACGTACTCTAATTTCAAGCAATGCGCACATACTCTGGTTTATATTTTGTAGTTTTGTTATCACTGTTCAATTTAAATATGTCGTTTTTGTAAATAAAGTTGAGTTGGAAGTAACGCTCGTCATTGTCCCGTTCGTCCCCTGTTTGAATTTTTGCGCTTTAAATTCGTACAATAAATTGACAACTAGCTCGAACTCAGACCTTGTTAACTCTTTCGGTGTTTCAAAGTAACTATTAGGTATAACTATTTAGTTTGGAACATGAGGAAAGGACTTATTTTGAGCGGATGCGCGCGCTGCCATTATTTATTCGTGTACACATTGGCGATTTTAGATCTAAACGATAACGGAGCACTTGGCAGTGTTCGGGCGTGGGCGCAATTCTTTTAAGTATACCGCCCAATGAAACATTGTAGTTTTGGTTAGGGGCTAGACATATCTACGTTATCTTGGGACATTTTTTGGTCCACCAGAGAACAGGGAGCAGTAAGCGGTTGCATAGAGCTATTACCAGCTTGGGGCATTGATAGATGCTCGAAATGAGCTCGCGTTTTGTTCCCCGCTGTCCCCCACAAAAACATTATAATGGTGTGGCCTGGCATACTTAAACGCTACAAAATAGCGTATTTCAGCAAGAAATGAACTGTAATGGGCCCAGTTAGAGTATATCTTTGGTTGACGGCGATCATGATATTCAAACAAGCATGGGTTCAGACTACTAGCTTTAAACATGCGAGACTGACTAAAAATTGGAAAGTTCGTATCTTTGATCATTCCTCGCTCATTATTGCTATTTAGGGAATGCTGCAGACTTCAAAAATTCCTCCATGTGGCACAGACAACATTTTAGAGTGTAGTAGACGCACCAACCGTTGCGGATCTATGCAGGGTCTCCTAAGGGAGGCCAGAAGGGGACGAGACAGGGAGTAGTAGGTGGGCTGGTGGTATTAAGATGGCCTTTGGTGTGTTACGTATTTTAACTGAGAGCATGCGAAGAACGATACTATTTGGCCCACAAAACTTTGATGAATTCGATGAGGTAAAAATAAAATATGCCGGAAAGGCACGTTCGTTTCTACGGCACAACTACGAAGGTTCTTCCCTTTCGTATGCTACTTTGATTTCTTCAAAGTAAATTGTCACGATAACGCATACGTCGGCACGAAACGTGCTAAGAAAAGTCACGATAACAGGCACATGATGCGACAGCCCTTACCTCGCATGCAGGCGCGTGACTCATAAAGCAGACTACTAAAACTACAGCGATAAAAACCCTATTATTAAGTCTTCTTGTAGCGATGATAACGTTGCCCCAATAAACTCCGAAAAAATCTCTAAGATTTCGCGCACCATAAAATATTTAAACTTTTACGCGTTCTGTACCTAAGAATTCTTCCCCCAAAGCTACCTGACTGCTTCATTATGGGTGCCTCTTACAACCCTTCAGTACATTTGCACAAATGGCAGAGACTCGTCTGCGACTGTGGTAGTATCAGCGACTGTGGCTGATTGAGTGGTTATGTTTATCCAATGTGATGTTACATTCAATAACAAAAGAGAAATACAAATTTTCTGTCTCGCAGACACCATACTACAATGACCACGTTTATATATCAGGAAATGCTTATTTAAATGTTACAGAATTCAGAAATGATCGATAGTGGCATGGCACATTGCAACCTCCATCGTCACAAGAAATCAGTGTGATCATGGAAGGATTACACTGATCCTGGCATCAAAATAGAACAAAATTACTTACATTAATTTGAAGCCTCTTCTGTGTGTTGCCACTTAATACGAGAATGAGTTTCCGAAAAGCCGGCGTCGGTTCTGTACCTATGGCGAATAGCGGTTGTTGGTTTCATCACTGATTTCGTCGACTGGTTTCATTTGGTGGACCACAGCCCACACTGGTTTCGTCGACCACAGAACAGAAAAAATTGGCAGTGGATGAAATGGAGGGGCTCCAGTAGTGGGAGAGGCCTAAGATGGCCTTCCAGTCTTCACTACTGTCGCGATCACCACCCTTGCGTAGCAGGATTACGGACTGTCGTGCCTTCAGGTTTAGAATCAATCGTGGAACGTCCCGCTCTCCGAGTCGCAGTGCGGCCCTTTTTTGTCACGCTGTTTCTTAGTAGCCTAGGTTATTAAACAAAAACTACGATTGGTTTCTGTTTTATAGGAATCGCTAAAACACGAAAGTGAAATGTGCAGCGAACTGTGCACCGAAAAGAGCACGATTTGCGAGTCGGCGGCGGTCTTATGGGTGTGCTTGGTTGGCCACTTCCTGCTGGCGGTTCGCTTCGGCAAAGGTGTACTGCACGGAGCAAGATATAAAGAGGAGCGCCGACTGTGGCCCAGAAAAAAATCATTTGCTCGGGCCGATAATGTCCAAGCGGCGCCGGCCGCCCAGCTTTCCCTTTGCTCTCTTCCTCCTTCATTCGCCCTCTCGTCGCTGTGCCTCTGTACATGGCTCTTCCCTTCTTCGCTCTTCCCAGAGAAGTCTTTTCTTTTGCAGCGACGCCTGTCTTACGCCTGTTCTACTACGCAGGAGGAATGCGTGCACGCGCGGAATTTAAACAGCCGTGCGCAGCCGCAATAGATGGCGCAGATAATCGCACGCCGTCGAATACATCGCGATCGCTTATTCCCTATCAGGAAGCGTTTATTCTGACATTAGGAAGACCCGCTAACAATATTGTAGAAGCCCAGCAGATGTAAGACGCAACTGAACGACGACGACTTCAGAAGCACCAAAGAATGAGCAAGAGTAATATGGAATGCCACAACGTGCAGTCTAGCGTGATTCTGCTTACGACAAATAGATGCAGCGCAAAAATTACCTTCTGTTGTTCGTCCGCTCCCCGGGCACGTGTTAATTATTTATGCTGCTTCTGCGCACGAACAACGTTTACAAGGGTCGCCCGGAGTATCTATCGGCAAACGGCAATGATACACACATTTCTGTGCCAATGACTGAATAGGACGGCTACCCTGTTGTATTACGTATACAAAAACACTGTCAGCTTGATAAGGCTCCCAAGAATATCAAACATAATCTTCATTGTAACTCATGCCGCTACTTACCGCCCGATGTTCACTGTTGCTCTACGGTCGTGTTATCTCGTCGATAACGCCGTGGACTCTAAATAAAATTCTGGGATTTGTATGGCTGCAATTTTGGGCCTACCAAAGTTCCCGGCATTTTTTTCTCTTTAAGCGGCTGACCAGCAAAACAACCGGCTTATTAAACCTTTCCTTTCGACGAGTCTTCACCACAGAGATATAGGGTCCGGATGAATTCAAATATCGCTTGTGAAAAGACCGCACTGTAAGGGCCTTGATCTTGAGCAGATTGCTACGCCGCGGGCAGTCACGGGTGATGTTATCGCGTTCCTGTTTTCTGATGAGCGTGTGAGTGCTGGTCCGTGTTCTAGGCACACTCTGTTTTGGACGTAAATTGGAGAACTGCGAGAAAGCAGGGGAAACTTTTATAATCGCAATTGATCAGATCTAGTTGCTCCTTTCGCATTTTCTGAAACCTGTTAAAACACAGCCGAATTGGTATTCACAAATTTACAAAACGGAGTCACATTTTTGGGAAGCACTGCGCAAAAGGTAGTGTTTGTATAGCAGCCAGATGTCTATATGTGGTCTCTACATTTTGTTTTACCGCCATGCAAACCAATCCTTAACGTACCTTTGCCGTACGACCACTCAATTCCTTCGGGTACGGGTTACCAAGAAGGTGCTGTCGAACAAGTTAATCAAGCCGTGCAGAGGAGCGCAATGATTGTGAAGCGGCGCCATAGCAGGCCCAAAGCACTCCGTGCCCAAATCTACCGTCGACGAAGCAGACGACAAAATCCGACGGAAAGCGTTCCGCCAACGCGCCCGCCGGCGCACGGGGAACGCCGGCCAGCCGGCCATTCGCTGCGCCATCTACATTGTGCTCCGCGAGTGATGGATATTAAGGGCCCGCCGGAACGAGCGAAGTCGGCGCTCCTGTATATCTTGCACCGTGGTGTACTGGCGTCATTTTCGTGACGGATATGACATCAGTGAAATCTTGTCATTCCCCGGCATAAAACACTTTCGTGCTAAAATACAAAACCCGAAAACGAGCAAGTCCAACTGTAACGTACTCTTTAGTGCTAAAGGTTGCTTCCCTGCAAGAAGACCCTGAATGCAAGGGTGCACCATTTACAGGCTGCTTGCTTCGTTGTACTGACGTCATTTCCGTGACGGATATCTTGGTGTACCCAGGCATAAAACACTTTCGTGTTAAACTACACCAAAACAAATCTGTCCAATCGGGGAGTTAAGAAGGGGACACCCCTTGTGCGCACGCAGGGACGACTCAAGGGGCACTCTTCCCGTACGTGAAGTAATAGGCGTGGAAGAGCGGCAACCCTTGCTGTGCGCGTTACTCATAAGACCCTCTCCCCGCGATCGTCCCTCTTTGACCTTAACTACACATTTCACCCGATACGCAGACTCATTGTTTTCTTCGGTCACCATCCGGACTCTTTGACTTGTGTTGCCTCCGCGCCCTGCCCACGGTCCTGCTTTAACAAACAATGATTATCGATCCCCATTATTCCCTCATAGGCCACTGCTAACCACCCCGCCACACCACGGGGTTCAATCTTCCGTCGCTGCGTCGAAGCGAAGCTGTTTAGCAAATCGTAATTTTTTGCATCACAGTTAAAAATACCAAGAAATTGCGGAGTGCGCTCATGTGAGCGCGAGCCTCATTGCGACCGTGGGGCAGTTAACAAAACCAAGAAAACGCGGAGTGCTCGTGTGTGAGTGCCTCGCAGCGACCACCCACGCCAAGCCAAGAATACCCACTTAAGAAGATTGGTCAAGATCGGGAAAAAACCCATGTGTTAGCCGTAATCATGGCAACACTTTCGTGAAACGAGAAACACGCGCTATAGCGTACGCCGCTCCCAGGTGATGTCCGATGAATATTACTTCTAAAAAAATGAAGCAAGCTCACACTTACAGCTACAATGATAGCGTAAACGACGTTGCGGCATTGAAGGCGGGAATCGGCTGCAATCCTGGACTAAAACCTTCCTGATGGTTGCGAATGTTGCGTTAAGCTTCGCTATCTTCAAGGCTTGCGCGCTAGTGTGAGCTCCCTTCATTTTGTGTTTCTTCAGATGAAGAGGATAAACATCTTTATTGTTGGCAACGTTTCAACAGAGTCCCCCAGCAGGTGGAGTCCTCAGTTCCGTACTTCATACGCTTTCGCAGCCGATACAGCCCGCTCCACCAATCGAATCTGGCCGTACAGGCACCAACTGGACAAGGCACGCCTGCAGAGCTTACGAGAGATGCAACAATTCGGTTTGGGAATATTGTACTCTTGGGGGTAGTACGATCCAGTCGGCCAATAATTCTCCGTGTGGTGACATCGGCGAAATGCCGTTATGCATTTGAGTATCGGGAAAGAGGTTGTTTTTGCGAGAATAATATGAACCTTACGAAAGGACAAGGAACGAGTTTGGGGTCCCGGGCAAGCAATCGTATTTTGGACAATGATAAGGAAACACGCATAAGGATAGTAGGTGGTTGGAATTCCGCGCTTAGCTTACCCGAGGGGGCCATTGATTTTAGTGCTGCACCCCTCTGCAGTCACCTTGACCGAAGCACTCAGCTTTATTTCAGCGCCCAGGAGTCGGACAGGCATTAGGTCGTTAGGGTTTCTAACAGCGAAATGTTCGAAAAATACGCGCATTTGTTTACACACGACGTGCCGCGCATAACAGGGAGCACGGCGCCTACCAGAAAACTTTTGAGAGGGTGGGTACTTAAGCAAGGTCAGGGTCTCATTCAGTCTCATAAAGACCCCTGGCTATGCCACTGCTTCAGCTCCTACTTTTTCTCTACTCCCAGTCCCCTTCTCTTCCAATTCGCAATATGCTTCATCATTAATTACCCTCACGTTTATTACCTCCTTCTCTTCCCCACCGTTGTCCTCTTTCGCTTTCCCTTGCCCGCTCTTCTATCTCCATTCACCTTTGTCTACCTTCTACGGCCCCCTCACTTTCTACAGAGAGCTGTCCCTCGACTCATCTCCTCTCTCCTACAATTATCTTCCCCGCCCATTCTCTTCCCTTCGTCCTCATTCATCCCCTAATATTTCTCACTCACCCATTTGCTGAGGTCTGTTCCACCCAGACATCTATTTCCGTTTTGCGTGCCATACCCTGCACCTCTTTCATCCTCGTTTCATCCAATCTTTTCATTTCCCTCTCGCTCCCACCGATTATTCCTTTTGTCACCTTAAATAGCCCACTTCATCGCATTCTATTTCTTTCCCTTCCACACAGTTCCCAATGCCTCCCAACTCAGCATATTTCTCATAAGCGTCCCCGAATACGAAAGCGGCCTTTATACCCTCCCTGGAAATGCATGCACCCTAACATATGTCACCCACATTGTAAGACACAACGCCCATCGCCACTATATCTCTCAGGACAGGAAGTTCGCCAAATCCCTCAGGCAACCCTCATGCGTCGCCTAATCTGCGGCACACCATACCTGGCTCTCAAGTCCGCAGGAAGAGGCGAACTCAATACCATTACGTGCCAGGCCAAGAACCCGCCCTAAGCTTATTCCCACCACCCCTATCGCAAGCTACTGAAAGTAGGAGAGCACAATACATTAAAGTAATTTAATAAAGCTCATCAGAACGGCCAAAGCAAACTGCCTCATACTAACAACCGCCGGCCGAGACGCCCTCAAACGCATAGGATATCCAGTTGCACCGAAGAAATACCTACAACAACGCATTCAGATACGCCAACACGCGAGGGCAGCCCCCATCCAACGAAATATAGCACAGCACGTAGCGAAGCGCGAGTGGAGGCGCTGACCAAGAAGTGCGCAGGCAACCCCCGACCCTATAAACCGACATCCCCCGCTACCTCCTCCCCCCCGAGTCTTCCCGTGTAGCCATAGCACTGACCAGAAGAGACTGGACTGTTGGCGAGACGCCATTCGCGCCCTGTACAAACGGGGCTGAAAGAATGTGCCATCACAAAACATAATTAATGCGGCACAATCACCATAGATTTGCTAAGTCGCATGTCACAACTGGTATACCGACAGAACAGCACGCGACGAAAGGGCACGCGACAGAAGAGCACCGTCATAACAGCATGGCGTCAAAAGGGCACGCGACAAAACAGCACGCGGCAGAACAGCACAGCGTCAGAAGGGCACAGCGTCAAAAACGCACACGTCAAAAAAGCACAGCGACAAAACAGCACAGCGACAAAAGCGCACGCGACAGAATAGCACGGCGACAAAACAGCACACGACAAAACAGCACACTGCAAGGGCACAGCCCTGAAACAGTTGTATGCGGTGGCGTAGCTATGTAGTCTGACGAAGTGCACTGGCGGGGCGGGCTCGGGCCGGGTAGCACGCATTTTCTCGGGCCCGGGCCGGGCTCGGGCTTGAACCAAAATTTTCGGGCCGTGCCATTCGAGGTCCGGCACTCCTGTGCCACAAATTGTAAATTGTTGACAACAAAAAGATTTTTGTTGATCTTTCAGGTTAAATGAGAACAAAAAGAAGTGAAGCGTAAATTCATTACGGTGCTGTTAACAGATATGATAAAAGATAATTGCGGTTAGAAAGCTTTTACATAATAAAAAAAGTACCTGGGACCCATCAGCATAGTGGGAGAGAGTGGGCCAGAAAACGATGGCACTCTAGTCACACAGTACAACATAATTGTCTTTTCCCTTTTCCTTTCAAACAAACAAAAACAGAACAAACGTGACGTGGACTTTGGACTATATGCAGAGTTTGAAGGACCAATTTTTGAAGCAGAGCCCATGATTTCTTCCGGGAAGAATTTTTTCAAATCCATGAAAAGGGGCAAAAATGAACAGAAGCGCCGATAAAATATTGCTGCTAACGTAACTAGAGGAAAATACTAAAATGAAGTGGTGAAACCGGACGCATCATCTGCTCAAATTTCGGCAAGTAATGGAACAGCGAAAACTGCAGTATCTGCTGAAGAATTGCAATATTACAAAAAAATTATCCACTTGCTCCGAATCATTTAAAGTATCCTCGGTGTGTCTTGATTTCGAGAACTGGCAAACGAAGTGGCAAATGGAGTTCACGGCTACTGAAAGAACAGTTTCTAAGTGAGGATACTGAAGTTGTACAAAGTTCGGTCCAAGTTCAATGGAAATTTAAATCCAAATTAGTCGTGTTCGCTTTGTGCTTACGCTTTTTAAGCTAACAGCAAACTTCTTCTAGCTCATGTTTATAGCCTGTCGGACTAGGGAGGGCATTTAACAATTCTTGCGGGCTCGGGCTTATTTTATCAAATTCTGCCGGGCTCGGGTCTCGCTCGGGCCCACATTTCAGAAGTTTGCCAGGCCCGGACCGGGCCCAGGCCCGGGCCGTGTCTCTATCGGGCAGGTTCGGGCCGGGCCTAGAAGTGGCGGACCGGGTAGTGCTCTAGTTAGGGCACAGCTCGGGCCCGGGACGGTCTAAAAGGACGAGCCCGGCTCGGCCCTGCCCGTGGGCCGTGCTCGGGCCGGGTAGCACGCATTTTTTCGGGCCCGGACGGGGCTTGGACTTGAACGAAAACACTTTTCGGGCCGAGCCGGCCCGGGCAGACCCTCAATCCCGGCAGTCGTGTCCGCAAATTTAGAATGTTGACAACAAAAATTCGGCTCATTATCGCTTGGGTAAAATGAAAATAAAAAAAGCGAAGTGCTGTCATTCTGTCACTGTGGTGACGCTAAAAAAATAACAATGACGCATTGCACTTAGAAAGCCTTCAAGGCTACAAAAGAAAACGTATGGACTTCTTCAGCATAGTGGGGAGAACGGGTCAGAAAACGAGAGCACTCTGGTAGTAGAGTACATAATTGTCTCTTTCCTCTGTTTTTCAAACTAAAAAAAGAACAAATGTGACCTGGACATTGCACTTTGTGCAGACCATACCACCAAAAATTATCTAACCTACCCTTGGGTCTTTCTTACAGCTTTTTATACACATACCTTTTTGCCCATAAAGCGACTTTTTCAGTAGGAAACTTTGCGATGATGGAAGAACTAAGTCTACTTGGATAGTCACCTGGTGCAAACCGAAAATGAACCTTGGCAAATTAAATTGAGAGAAGTACAAGTTATAAACTACCTCTCGGCAGAGTGTGCTAGCGTCAAAAACAAGTAGGAAAGATAGTTCTTTGGGAAACGAATTGAATGAAATAACGAAACGTGGAATATCTGTCCAAGAAATGCATAAAAAATATCTACTTTTCTCAGCATCATCAAAGCGATCCTCATTGTGCTTTAAGTTTGAAGACTGTCGCAACTGCAGCACCTGTTTTGCCAAAACTTTAAAGATACCTTTTTTGGGGTCAGGATATTTATGTTGTACAGATATAGGTCTAAGTATTGAACAAGTGTAAATTCAATATACTCCCTCTATGCTTATTTTAGGCTAAAAAGACCAAACTTTGAGGGCTCATGTTTGGAGTCTGGCGGACGCGGGCTTAGCTTAAAAAACATTGCGGGGGCTCGGGTTTCTTTTATTAAATGCTGTCGGTGTCGGGCCGGGCTCGGGCTATTATCTTAATGTTTTGTCGGGCTCGGGCCTGGCCTTGGCCATGTCTCTACCAGGCGAGGCCGGGCCGGGCCTAGAAATTCTGGCCCCGGCACTGCTCTAGTCTCTGTCATCCAACGATTGCTGCCCTCTGCCACTCGCCCCGCGAATTACGCGGTCGTTTGAGGCACGCGTTCATCAATTTGTTTTTTTTTTCCAACACTTGAATTCACGGTTATTATAGGGGCACGCGCGTCGGCTCAAACAGCGGCCGTGTTGGTTTTCTCGCACCATACGTTCACCGGTGCTACACCACGCCCTGTCGCAGAAAAAATGGCCCCGGAACAAATGACCCCGGAACTAATGGTCCCGGAACAAATAGTCCAGGAACAAATGGTCCCAACTTCAAAGTAGGAAAAAATGGCCCCACCACTACTGCACCTATGCATGAGCGCCTCTATGAGAAGGAGGGAGGAGGTCAACGTATTTATATTTATATGTCTGTATTTGTGCGCAATGTATTTTGCATCTGTCTATATACAGGGTGATCAAAGTTAGGTCGACATTTATTTTTAAAATTAGACGCTTAGATGTACGCGAAGACCACCGCTGCAGTGAGGTTATGCGCCAAGGGGGACACACAGTGAGGTGGTAACTATAGATGCCATTTGCTTAATTAACCTACATTGATTAATTACCTTTTTAGCGGCTGCAGTAAGCAGGCATGTTTGTATTGAACATTTAGTGGCAATCGTGTTTCCACGCAGTTCCGTTTGCCAGAATTCTTTTAGCTCATTCGTGCTCTGAGATGTCCAACCGTGAATTTTATTTGTCGTTCGCATTATTACGCATGCAAGACAGTGAAGAACAGCGCAAAGCTCCTCCGTTTTGTGAGGCCCCTGCTGTGTACGGTGTTTAGTTTGACAAAGAGGACGAGGCATAAGAAAAAAGTGATAACTGGCAGCCTTTCAGTCTTGGCTGGCGTTATCGCAATTTGCAGTACTCGGAACTGCTATATCGAAACACAGAACAAAGGGGAGGAGCTTTGCACCGGTCTTCACTGTCTGGCATGCGTAATCATGCGAACGGTAATTAAACTTCGCTGTTCGATATCTCGGAGTACGGATGCGCTAGAAGAATTCTGCCAAATGAAACTACTCGTAACTTCTCCTGCTTACTGCCTGCTTACTGCAGCCACAAAAAAAGTTAATTATTCAATTTTAGTTAATTAAGCCACCGACATCAATATTTAGCACCTCATTCTGTGTCCCTCTGGACGCATAACCTCACTGTAGAGGTGGTCTTCAAGTAATATAAACGCCTAATTAAAAAAAAAAACCTGTCGACTTAACTTTGATCACCCTGTATAATGTATTTGCTAAGGCTGAATTTATTTGAGTTAAATGTTGCATATAAATTTGTCGTCACAAGTGTGAGTTCTCCCGTGCTTCCTTGGCATTGTTCTTCTGTTAAAGCTTATGAAGCGAGTCCCACTTGAGCCTGTGCGGGGAGCCTATTTAAAGTGGCAGTATTATTTAGGTTATGTGAAGTATAGAAAATGTGAGTGCACTCACATTTTCTATACTCACATTTTCTATACTTCAGCAGTACCGGCCCATGGGCCGGTACTGCTTAATTTCAGTCAACTGTACTAGTCAACTGTATCAGTCAGAGTTGTACTAGTGCATCACGCTCGCCGATTTATCGCTATTTCAAAGAAGAATTTTACACGATGAATAGTATATTTCGTTAGCTAAGCTTCGTTACGGCGCTCTCCATCTGAAAGGCTTGGATACCTGCAGTTCGGAGCAAGCGAAGCGACGATCATAAAGATTTTGGACCTTGATAATTTTGCAGTTTGCAGCTTAGATTGATTAGATCCCCAGTTAAATTTAGGCTGACCAGTATTTAATCAATTTTGATCCAACTAGCTCAGATTCTGCCTATTCCAGCTTAGATACTTTTGTTTTTCTATAAAAATATGCAAAGTTGCTAGTAATTTTCCTGATATCTTGCTGCAAGGTTTAGAAGACTGCTGCTAATATGATTTGTTAATTTTGCCGGCGTGTTGCGGGAGCGTAACAATTGCTAAGGGCAGCAGGTGAGCTCATCGAAACTGGTCACCCACCATCAACAACAAACTTTATTGTTCGGAATTGCATTTGAGCACAAATATATGCAGTTTATTTGCGCAAATACGAAAACATGTTTTCGCTCGTCTTTCTGATGGCTTTGCTATCCCAGAAATTGCGAGAACCAAAGACAGTCATTTGTCATGGTTCAACGAAAAGCCAACGATTGATGCAAGTTGATGCACCACGCCGCCAGACTTGCCTTTTTGGGACGCCCCTTAGAAAGTGAGATCAAACAGGAAGGAGAGGGCGGGGGGGGGGGGAGTGTAGGTGGTTCGCTTCGGTACAATACTTGTTTTGTTTGAGCTGGCCCTCGTGGCCCTCTTTAGAAGAAATTTTCCATGGTGCTGAATGTCGTAACCACGCTGGACCAGCGGCCCAGCCGATGGTGCGCGAGCTAGTCGTAATCAGGCATGCCCACGTCTCGGATCCCTGCCTGCCACCAGCCTCTCTTCCTCGCGGCGGCTCCTCGCGACAGGTGTGCTTTCCTGGAACACGGCAGCACTCAAAAACTATATTCCTGAGCAGGAAGGGGGCGTAGTCTGGTCGTGCCTGGGCTTAGTTGCTGTTAGCATAGTTGCTGTGGCAAGGAAAACCTCGGAGACGAGACAAGCCTGCGATATTGTCGCTGAGGAAGAACGGACCTTTTTGAAAGCACGTGCACGCATTGTACGTCCCTGCGCACGCCCTGTAATATCCCTTTATTGCTGTTGTGCCGGAGGGTGGGGGGAGGCCATTGTATAGTCCCGCGCAGGGATGGTACTGCCCCTTTGTTCCTCTTGGGTGCAACAAAAGCCGACCCCCCCCCCCCCTCTCGTTTTCACTGAGGAGAGGACGCAGTCGAGGTTACACGGACGGGGGCAAAGGGGGATGTGTCTATTTGAGAGGAGGGATGGTGAACACGAGTGCAAATAGCGCGGTTATTTTCAGAGGGGGATTCTTAACCTGGCAAAGGGCGTTCGGGTTGTTTCGTGGTCCACCCACTGCAATGTCCGTGCACCGAAATGCCCGCACCGAAACGTCCTGCACCGACATGTCCTACACCGAAATGTGTAATTCTTGGTGACCTGTTCTTATTAAATTGCATAAAAGGCAGGTCACATGACACAGGGCGAAGGTGCCCTGGTGGAACGGAACCAATGATGGGTGTCTTCTGGATGCCTAAAAACGGAGACTTCTAGCTCAGAAGCTTCTTCTCGCACTCTTAGAGGAAACGGCATGTAGATTGATGGACAATTTAAAAAGAGTTGCTGTAAGCATACATAAAAAAGGTCGATGTGAAAGGATGATTTGTCATAGACATGATTTTTTAGGCATATAAAACGTCCATGTGCACCCCCTCGTTATCTAGGGACCGTTTATTGCATTCTAGATACAGATTTTGGACAGGGCTAGGGCGAAAAGCACCACATGAGAGGCGTAGCCTTAAATGCAGCACTGGTTCCAGAATTTTTAGTCCCGTTTCTTTGCGCACACATGTACGACACTGCCGTAGGCCAAGCGAGATTCCACTCGAGCGCTATAAACACAAAAATGGAGATGCTCGTCTGCACCATTTTTGGGAGAGAACTTTAAGAATATTCATAGTTTTTAGGCATTTTTGCTTAAGATGTTTAAAGTGTGGAACAAATGTTAGTTTGTTATCAAACAATACTCCTAAAAACTTGTGCTCCTTTTTAACAGGATTTGAAACGCCATTAAGAGTAATATCTGGGTCTGGATGGATCCCGTGCTTTCTGGCGAACACAACGAAAGAACGCTTTTGTGGATTGAGGTTAAAACCATTCTTGTCTACCCAGCTGGCAAGTTTAAACACGAAGCTGGACGTGACGTTCACAGATCAATATACTGCGAGATTTAAAAGATATCTTCACGTCGTCTACATACATAGAGTAATAAATGCCAGGTGGCAATGCCTTACCGAGAGACTTCATTTTAATTATAAACGAGTACAGCTTAGAACTCCACCGTGAGACACGCCGTTTTGTTGCACATGAACCTTTGTGCGCTACCAACTCTCACACAAAATGTTGTTTCCGACAAATAACAAGCGCGAGTGTTCATAATGTTGCCTGAGACACCAAATGACTTCAGGTCATTGAGGACCCCGTATCGCCAGGCGGTGTCAAAGGCTTTCTCAAGCTCAAAAAACACCTTGTGGAAAACTCTTTGTGAATGAAAGCGTCCTTTATGTATGATTCAGGGTCGACAAGTTGGTTATTCGTGGATCGCCCCGCCCTGAACCCTGCCTGGCAGCCCTCGAGAAGACTGTTGTAATCAAGAAAGTACACAAGTCTTTTGTTTATCATCTTCTCAATGAGCTTGCACAGGCAGCTTGTAAGGGCGATAGGCCGATAGCTAGCGAGAGAGGAAGGGTCCTTCCCCTCCTTCAGAACGGCCACTACATGGCCTCCCTCTAAGAGCGTGGAATGTGCCCCAAAAGCCATATTTTATTGTATGGATATCGAAGTGTTTCAAGGGAGTCTGACAGCAGGAGTTGTATCATGGTCCATGTAATCTTATCTGCACCTGGAGCTGAAAGTTTACATGTGGACAGAGCAGCCTTCAGCTCATGAATTCAAAATGGAGAATTGTAGGAAGTGCGCGATTCGTTGCTATCACTAACGGACTTCTTTTCTGCAGTTGTTTTGTGTTTCAAGAAAGTGTTTGTGTAGTGTGCTGAACTGGACACATGTTCGAAGTGTTGTGCAAGCGTGTTAGCCTCGTCTTAGGGTGTGTCCCCAGTTGTGCTAACCAAGGGCAGGCTTTGTATTTGTGGTCCTTTGAGCTTACGTATATGTGTCCAGACTGTGTGTGTTCGTGTATCAGTTATTGGATGTCAAGACGGTGCGCCAACGCTCTCGTTTTGCCTCACGGTGCACACTTTTCCCAAACACCTTGGCCTGTTTGAACAAAAGGTGGTTATCCGACGTGGGGTATCGACGAAAGATACCCCACGCCTTGTTCTAGGCCTGTCGCGCCAGCCTACACCTCCTCATTCCACCACGGCCTCCTCTGGTTGCGTGGGGCACCAAAGGAGTGAGGAATGCACTTCTCGGCGGCGTCGAGGGTGTGCGCCGTGAGGAGTTGGGAAGCTTCTTCAATGTGAAGGTGTCTTATGGTTGTGTAGTGTAGTTTGGATGTCTCTGTAAATGTATTCCAGTTAGCTTCATGGTCTTCATTGAAACCTTTCTGGGAATATAGGCTGCGTTGTCCTTTACATATATATGTTAGTGAGGTGGGCAAGTGGTCACTACCATATGGGTCAGTGCCCACACCCCAGTCGAGAAGAGGAAAGAGAACTGCGGAGCCAATAGCCAAGTCAAGATATGAGTTTGTGCTGTGTCCTATCTTAACTTATGTGGGCTTATTTCTGTTGAAGTGTCATGCTCCTGAAGATGTAAATAATTTCTCTATCGGGCGACCTGGGACATCCGTGCGAGATGAGGCCCAAAGAGAATTGTGCCCATTAAGGTCGCCTGTCAGTATATCTGGTTCGGGCAGCTGGTTAACCAGTGCCTCGAAGTCGGAGCTTGAAAGTGCAAAATCAGGACGAATGTGAATGGAGCATACCGTTATCAACCTGTTAAATATTATTGTGCGTATTGATTCTGCCTCAATAACGGTGTTCAAGGTGATAGGGTGGCATGCTAAGCATTTCCGGGCACTTATTGCCACACCGCCCGTAGAGTGCGTGCAGCCAACCATATTCTTTCTGAATACCATATAACTTTTTAAGAAGTTTGTATGATTGAAATTTAAATCTGTTTCTTGGACACACAATACACTTGGCTGATTAGCATGCAGAATCTCGTACACGTCGTCAAGACTATTCAGAAAACCTCTGCAGTTCCATTGAACATTTTCTCCTCCCATTACGATGTGTTAGAGCTACTGGAGTGTGACTATTTACGTAAGGTCTTTCGGGGCTTGCACTTTTGGGAGGAGTTTTTTACCTTCCCTGGAGGTTTACATGGAGGGCCGCTCCTTCCGCTGGGAAGCAGACAGGAAAGGTCGCACATCCATCTCATCACCATATTTGGACTTGGCGCCCTTTGCGGTGCCCTTCGTTCGAGCCGCGACCTCTGAGGACATCGCCTGTGCCCTGAATGGCACAGGCGACGCGGCGGGGGTGGAGCTACAGCGGTTTCCTCCGTCTCCATCTCCTCCGTGCCCGCACGTGTGCTTCAGTACGGTGGAGAGAAAACAGTGGATGCAGCAGCATCCCCAACGGACGTAGTTGCCACCACAGACACTGCTGACTGAGCAGGCGGTGCGGTGACGGGTTGGGCCCCCGGAGGCGACCCGAGGGGGGCGGAGGCGGGACCATGTCCGAGTAACCGGACTGGGTCCCCGCCGAAACCAGACGCCGCTCCGCCCCCCGGCGAGCTGCGTCGGCGCACATCCCCAGGGAGAATGAGGCGAACCTCTTTCGCGCCTGCGGGAAGGTGATGTTTCCCGTGACTTTGACGTTGATGACTTTCTTTTCGAGTTTGAATGGCTCGCATGCTCGCGAATACGCGCCGTGCGGTTCTTGCAAGTTCACGCAAAGCAATTGATTTGAGGGACAGGTATCAGAGGAATGACCTTGTTGCGCGCACTTGGCGCATGTTAGTTGGCCCCGACAAGAGTTGGTACCATGACCGAACCTCTGGCACTGGTAACAGCGTCGCGGATTCGGGATGTACACTGTGACAGAGCACCAGATGAATCCTGCATTGATATGGTCCGGAAGAGTTGAACGTTCGAATGTCAGGATGATGTGCCTGGTAGGTGTTTCCTTATTATCTTTTCTTATGAATATCCGCCTGACTGCCGTCACACTCTGATTTCTCAGGCCTTCTGGAAGATCGGCTTCCGTCTTGTTTGCTAGGTGTGGCTGCGAGATGACGCCGGGAGCTGTTTAGGCTGCGGTGGGGCGTGACCTTTATTCTCAGATCGGCAATACGGGTCTGGCTCAGGAGACTTGGGGCCTGTTTCTGGTAGGTGACTTCTACCAGCAGCTCTCCAATTCTTTGCTTTTCGGCTTTGAAGTGTTCTCCGAATATTCCTTCTATAAATTTTGAAATCAGAAACACGAACATTGAGGCAACAGGCTTGTCTTTTTCAAAGAATTCGATCATCGAGAATCGGGGATAATGATCAGGTTTTGAGATGGTGAAAGTTGGAAGTGATGGGTACGCAGAATCAGAAACACGGACATTGAGGCAACAGGCTTGTCTTTTTAATGGATTCGAAAATGAAGAATCGGGGATAATTATCAGAAAGTTGGAAGTGGTGGGTATGCAACATCGCTGCGGCCCCTTTTCAGGGACCGATCAGGTTTACGGAAGGGGGGGGGGGGTTGATTTATCTATGAGGCATTGGAACGAAGCAGGAGACGGGGGTACTTGCTTCTCCAACCTTACGCTGATAGCTTGAGAGGTCCCGGAGCTTCCTGTCTGGTAAACAGATAGGGAGCCCATCCGCCGGAGCTTCACCTGGGCTCCGACGGCCACCGTTTGAGGTCTCTATCCTTCACCCTAAAACACGTCGCCACGGTTGGTTCCAGCTTAAGTATGGGGTCTCGGAATCCCCGGTGCCGCCAATACCGTCACCAAGATTGCGCAAGGTGCCCCGTGCGGGGAAGTCATAACGAAAAAGGGGAGAAGACTCCAAAGCTAAGAAAAGTAGCCTACTCCTCAAAAATTGAAAGATCATGGTCAGTCAGTATCCAAAATACATTTCATTTTTTTAATTTATTTAAGCAAACCATGTGTCAGAAGGAGAGGCAAAAGGCAGATTAACTCTGCCTGACAGCGGCCATCAACCCCGGACCGCCGGACTGTTGGTTGTTTTTTGCGCCCTAATAACACAGTACTCAGTCCACACAAACATCCAGTATTTCTCTATGTTCAGTGCGCGCATCTTCCAGAGCAATGTCTTGTTTTATGCGGTAAGGTGTTCATTTATGAAAATGGCTGTATCCTCGCAATCATTCAAATGGAGGGGTGAGGTAGTAAAAAGGGCTTTGCGGGCCTCAAAAACGAAACTGGAGCGTTTGTCCTGTGACCGCAGCCTGGCAATTATGTTCAGTTGATTTTTTTGCATGTGTGGGGACCCGATGCACACTATCAAGGTCATCAGGAGTTACTGCGCGACCGACTTTCTCTCCTATTAGTTTAAAGATCTCGGAGCAGCTTTCGCTTTGAGTTACAGGAGCTTCCCTAATCTCAACGTTATTTAAACGTGCGTATTGCTCTACTTGAGCCACTTTTTTGGAAAGGCGATGGTTGCACTGGGCCTGTCACTCGTTACTGGCAATAAGGGTGGCATTTTCCGTCTGGACGGCCTCAAACGTCTTATTCATGAAATCCGTGGAAAGTTTCACTTCGCTTAGATCAAGCTCAAGATCTTTGATTTCGGCAGACTTGCAGTCGACCAATGCGATTTCGAGCGCGTATTTCTCCGAATTTTCATCAACCGTAACCTTATACTGTTCGAACTATTCAGAAAGCGACGCGACAGTGTGTTTTATGGTTGGGATGAGAGATCCAACCACTGCGGTACCAATTAAAAGTTCAGGGAATTAATTTGAACTATTACCGGGCTTAACACATGGTTCCAGTTAGTTGCCGATCTTGAGCTGTCCGCAGTGGTGGATCGCTCGCCCAAAAGTGATGGCAGTTGCCGCGATGAGCAGTTTATGAAGGTTCTAGCGTGTGATGCAGAGATGCCCCACGATGGAGGCGGGAACCACGGGCTTCCAGTAACAGCTGAGCTGCGCAGACATCGGCTGAATGGGTAACACAGTGGCCAGCGGCACGCGTCGGTGGTTCTGCATAATATCCGGCACCGATGTATCAGTCGGGCAGTGCCTGGGTTAAAAGATGGTTCCGATTAGTGGCCGATTCTGAGCGGTCCACAGTGGTGGTTCACTCGCCCAAAACCGGTACTAATTCACAAAGGCCGTGCGGGCTGTAGATAATCTCCTGTACCTAGCGCACACTGAACCACTCTATAAAAAGTATGAATTTCTTGGCTCCGTAAACTTGTGCAATTACAAGCTACTGTGCAGCTGTGAGTACAAACAGCAAAAAAAAACTGAGTTTTTTATTTGAAGCTGCTATGACAATGACTCATAGCCTTTATTCCTATCGATACAAATCCCCGTAGATGTGCTAGTTTTACATTCTGACTACCGGCGCCAAGGAATTACGAGCACCTTACTCATTATACTTATCAAGTGTGGCCAGTCGCAAATCGACCTGTTATTGAAAAAGCTGAAGGCATTCAAAATCTGTTTATTACATGACAAAAGGTGCTTTTGCTTCTGAGAACACGGGCGTGCTTTTTTAGACTAACGTGACAAAGCTCGCGATACATTTATAGTGAAAATACGTGTATGAGACCATTTTCTTGCACTCACTTCCCCTATCGCAGCTTATGCATATGTTGGCATTGGTGCTGTGCCCCGTTATGTACTTGTTTCGTGTGCCGCCAATCTGATTTTATTGTGTGTTCATTTTATTATTCTTATATTGCTCTGACATTTCAACAAAGTGTATTCTAAGTGTATTCTTTACATCAACTCTGTTACCGCAAAAGTTGTTCACTGTTGAATGGGGGCAGAGACAGTGTCAAGCCGCTAATCACAGCTGTTTTTCCTTGCCCCCTTTTATTTGTTCAATGTACCATTGAGAAAGTTATCTGTGTTCTGTTCTTTTCCGAATTGTGACTTGGCGTCTCACGGGTAACGCTGGCGGGAAGAAGAGAAAGGAGACGGGAGAATGAAGTTGTGCCACCAACTGAACGACGTCGGCAGCACAGTATCATGCTCTTGCTGTTTCCAGTGAAGATGCCCGAACTTTTAACCACGCTCAGTGGCCGAATCGCAACAGTACTATTTAACATACTCGCCGAAAACACACAATAACCAGCACCACCTATACAGGCTGCAACTTTAAGACTACAACCATATAGGGGGACAAGGAGGGATGACTCGATTTGCGCAGTCAATAGGATTTATGTGCGCCAAATGGTCTGAGCGCAAACTATGCAGCCCTCTCTTTCTCTGCAACGAATGTCTTTCAGTTTGTTCTCGGTGTTCAAGGCGCGCCTGTATCCTTCCTATGTCATTTTTCGGAAGTCGTGCTTGGCGCCTAAATATGAATTACGACGACGAAGGGGTATTTTCCATCGCTCGACCTCATCAGGTGTTGTGCAACAGCGACCCCATACCCAGAATTCAACCACGAAGAGCACGCGGGGCGTTGATCAATTCGGTGTTTAAATAACAACCAATCCTTCGCAGTAAAATAGGTAACCAAAAACACAAAAACGCTCTCAAACAACGCAAAACATTTGACCACCACTTGCACAGCATCTACGCAAATGTGCAGCTGCAGCCATCAATGCGCTTGAGCTGCTGGAAGCACAGCCCTCAATGATTGCATAGCACCTAAAACGTTGGATTTTTCCTGGCACCACCAGGCGAGTTTTGGATGGTGCTGCGCCCAAGTTTTCCAGGCACATGTACCTACATTGATTCCACCGTTTTGAGGCGCTGTTAGATCGTTCGCTACAGGCCAACATGGAGGGCAGCTTTTCAGAGTTTGAGTTTTCTAACGCTGCCCTGTTAAAGCAGTATTATCGAATATTTCGTAATGCTAACACTACATGTGTAACGAAACTTTAGTACATAGGAATAATGTTTTCGTGTTGCATAAGTTGTGCATAAAGATGGCGGCATTGCCCACCGATGCGTCTCTTGTCCCTTTGCAGCGTGAACATCCGCGAGAGGACAGCGTGGCTACAAAGAGGACGAGGCGTGACGCAGAGCACCTGCTATGGTGTTCTGCACAAACGTGGCCACGCTGGTGTGGCGCACGCTGTACCTACAGGCCGTGCGCCGCCACTACATGTACGCCGCCCTGGAGCTGCTTTTCGTCGCGTTTGTATACTATGGAGGCAAGGCCCCCTACCTCAAGCCTGCCCCGCTAGAGTCGCCCATGCCTTTGCCGCTGGAGAACGTCTCCTTCGACCAGGTCACGGCGGTCGTGTACGGGCCCAGCACGGGCTACACCGACAGCCTCATGGAACCCGTCATCGACATGGTCACCCAGCCACGGCAACAGAACACTCGTGAAGGTAAGCGTTGGCCCACATTATGGGTTTCACAAAGGAGGAAGTAGGCGCCAAACCAAAATGAATGTTGAATGAAGGTATCAGACATACAAGAAAGACGAAGTAGACGCGGTGCGATTCACCGCGTTGGCGGTGAAACTTCTTGAGAGGCTGCGGCAGATCATCAATGGCGCCGCAAGGTAATAGGCTTTAGCGCAGAAAGAATCAGTAAAATAGCTTGCCCTAAATGCGGCACAATTTTACGCCAAAGTATGGTTTAAATAACGATGCCGAACCTTGCTCTGCCTTAGAAAAAACATTTTTTACGTCGCATTACGCTTACCCTAACAGGCCGCACAGTCATCCAGAGTTTAGGCCATCCTAAGTACGGGAGGAGTGAACATTACAGGCAGTGCCACCTCGTGCACGCCTCGTGCAAAAATACGCCCCGCAAGCTCGAAAAAAATTCCCGCGCCTTCCCGCGAGGGGAACACGAGTAAATGCAGAGCATTGGGGCCTCAGTACTGATTGAAGGCAGTGTTGCTTCCATCGCTTCTTCCGTAATGCTGGAGTAGCAGACACGAGTAAACGTGGGCACAAGCGTCAACCAAGGAAGGAAGGAGCAACGCAGTGACTGAAACACGAGCGACCGCTAGCCGCTATATTTGCAGCGCGGGCAGTAGAGGGAGAGCAGTACGGGGGGGAGAGCGCGCATGCGCAAGCAGCGCGCGCCCTTCCACGACCCACCGCGCTGCTATCACGCACCTGTTAGGCCGAGACCGCGACGGAGCGAACGGGCTGACTACGACGCATGCGCGCGCCAGCTGCTGTTGAGAGAGAGGAGGGAAGGAGGAGAGGCGCACCTGCTGCGGATGCGAAACTGTTGACACCGTCCGATGCAGGAACAGGCGAGGCTAAGAAATGCTTTGTATTTAAAAGAACGTCACAACGCTCGCAGCCTACACAACAAAGATTTATCGGTCATCAAACGCGCACACCAATATCCCTCACTCACCTTCCCATACAACATTACCGGTCAACAACTCGAGCCAAATATTTCCAGCTATCTCTTTCTGCAGCGAAAGCTGTGGCAGTAACCTTCCGACAGGGTAATTAGTGCCCTTCTACCACCTGAAGAACGATGGCCTGCGAAGCTGGAACCAGTCCACGTAGTGCACAAAACAAATCATGTCGTTTGTTTGTAATTTTCGATTGAGCCTACATCCTAGTCTTCCTGAATGAAACCAGAGGATTCGAGGTTTATTAAAGAGGACAAAGATAGGGCGTCTTTTTCCGTCTTGTGACGTACGCATACTACTGTCCGTTTCCCACCCCAACCCAAACCCCTTCACCACTGCGAACCCCGGACACTTCTCATTGGGCCGTCTGACGTCCACATTTAAATCTCCCACCAGGATAACAGACATGTCATCAGTAAGGGCAAGCAACTTAGAGCTGCACGTGTACGCCCCACGCTCCTCCCACACCGAACACGTCTCGCATAAACCGGCAACCAGTTATGCGCGCCAGCTTAGACGTTAAAGCCACCTGTGAAAACGTCGCTCTCAAAGCACTTAAAGCTGAACAAAAAATATTTGCTCACGTCTGCGTTCCAAGCTAGAAAGTTGCGGTTAATCCGGGAGGAATTCGCAGCTACTCGACGAGCTGAAACTTGCGGGAGAAACTGCGGCGGCAGCGGGATTCCGTTGATTTTTACGAATATTCGTGTTCCGTTCGGCCTGACGCTCATTCTATTTCCGCTCCTATTCCTTCAGATCCTTGAACATCTCTGTCTTATCGCAAGTTAAAGCCTTAAAGGATCGAGAAGTTATTCCACGGGACAAACATATGGCTGTCTGTTTTTTTCCCGCGTCGTAGGCATTTTATTGTCTGGGGTAGAGACAGAGAGAGAGAGAGAAACGTTTATTTGAGCTTTCCGAAATGGGAGTAGTTCCCTAGTCCGGGAATTCATGAGGTGAGGAGAGAGCATTCGCTCTGGATGCCAGGAGTTGCTGTACATCCTGATGGCCGCTGGTCACCAGGTACTTCCACAGCTCACCCCCGCCCCAAACCCAAACCACTCGACCATGTGACCCTCACGTTTAAAGCTCCCACCAGACAAAGCGAGCAGAGTTGTAACAAAAAGAATTATTAATATAAACAATAAAAACCTTATCATGTTACATTTATTTTTTTCGGTGCTTCTTGTAGCAGTGCAGTAAGTGCCTAACGTGCCCAAAATCAAGCCTTAGTTCCCTACAGTTATTTCATTATTCGTGTAAACGACGACCCAAGAGCTTGTATTACGCGGGCAGCAGCTTCGTCGTGAAAAAGAATCTCGGGCCTCGAACAAGCGCTTCAGCGATTGTAAATGACTAGCGCAACTGCGCATTGCTCGCAACGACTGCCTGCAACTATCGCTGCCCGTAGAAGCGTCGCACTAAGCCGACGACTGCGCTGACATGAAGGGTGATAGCACCGTGTATTCGGTGGACATGCCATAACACAATTAACTCTATGGCACCTTATTTTCTCATTTACTATGCATTTCACCGTCGCCACAATAAACAGCATAATGCGGTAGTACGTCGAATTGGACTCCTCCCCGAAACACAGTCATTTTTACTTCAATACAGGGGTGATATTACTGCGGCGCATTCGTTCGTGTGGTGAGCTCTGGCACATCATTGCATGGTGTTGCTGATGGCAATGTGACTTGTTGGATAGGGTGCGCAGAACTGGTGGTGGAAAACGTCGTTCACGAATCTTCAGGGTATGTAGCGGTGTCGTCGTGTTGTCGCCGTTTTGACGACGAGGCATTAGCATACAAGCGGCATCCATTAGCTGACTAAGCCAGCGCGCAAGGCGACGACGAGTTTTAGCAGGTCGACGCTGCACTCGGTTTAAGTAACCGGCCACGACAACCTGTCGCGCCGATCGCATCAACCTTAAGAGGAAGACAGGCGCCAAACAACCACCGAGCCACCGTAGCACAATGGCGGAATGCCTCCTGGATGTCTCGGGCGAGACAACTAAGAAGGAAGGGACAAAACGGTCTTTGTCACGTGACGTTTGGTCACGCTGTCACAATCTTAATGTTTATGTGACAGCAGCAAGAAAGAGGTCCTGTGACAGGATTTCTTCTCAGCTAGGCCTCGTGCATCGTCCTGCCGAGCACCGCCATGGTTACGCAGTAGGTGCGCCCCCATACGAGTTCTTATTGCGGAACTGCTGAAACCGCAGCCGCCATACCAACTGCAGCCACTACTCGCTTTGGACTTGTAACATACAATTTATTCATTCGCCTAATCTGGCTGGAAAATTGACCATCATCACCATCAGCCTGTCTATGCCCACTGCAGGGCAAAAGCCTCTCCCATATGCCTCCAATTATCCCGGTCCTGTGCTAAGTGCGGCCAATTCATCGCCGCAAACTTCTTGATATCATCTGCCCACCAAATATTCTGCCGCCCCTGCCACGCTTGTCTTCTCTAGGGATCCACTCTGTTACCTGTAAGGACCAAGAGTCATCTTGCCTTCGCATTACATGCACTGCCCGCACCCATTTCTCCTTCTAAATTTCTTGATTTTGATTGATTGATTGTAGGGTTTAACGCGCCGACGCAACGCAGACGATGAGGCGCGCCGTAGTGGAGGGCTCCGGATTAATTTTGACCACCTGGGGATCTTTAACGTGCGCCGAAATCTCGTACACACGGGCATTTTTGCTTTTCGCCTCCATCAGAAAAGCGGCCGCCGCGGCCGGGAATCGAGACCGCGACCTTGTGATCAGCAGCGCAACGCCTTAGCCACTGAGCCACCGCGGCGGGTACTTCTTAATTTCTCCTCATATGTCCTGAACACGCGTTTGCTCCTTAACCCACTCCGCTCTCTTCTTGTCCCTTAACGTTACACCTATCATCCTTCGTTCCATTGCTCTCTTCTTTCCCGTGCCCACCTGTCATGCTTCGCGTACACATTTATTTTCCACTAAAAAACACTTTTAGTACCAGCTGTGCATTGATAATTACCCGATGATTTGATTTTGCTTAACAACGTTCACAAGTGTAAAGTGTGCTTCCGGATTTTTTTGTTTTGGGAATATATTGTCTATATGAAAGTCTTGTTCAAGAATTCGTTAACCTGTGTGTCGGATGGATGTATCTTAGGACAGACAAACATACACAGAAAGGGACAATAAATTTTGCTAATTGAGGTCGCCCAAGAGAAACTTTTAAGGCGCGCACGAGGCATACTATACCATGATGCGTTTTATAGCTACATCTCAGTGTGCGAGGCAGTAGCGAGAAGTTTAAACCGTGCGAGTGCACATAACATAAAAATAGCAAAACAGCGAAGCACCACGCGCGAACCTTCAAGAACCTGACCTAGTTGAGCTGATTGAATAAAGTGGAAAGAATGTGGATGCCAAAGCAACTTTTCCGGACGCCAGTATACCGTTTTCGTTTTAACTAGTCAGGCCAGAATTGCAAGCTTGATGTGTTGAAGGTGGTATGCATGAAGAAAACAATGAACTTGAAAGAAAGTATATCACGTGAAGAACTTCAATACATCGCCGCTCAAGCTTTCACCTTCACGTCCTGTTCGGTATAAAAGAACACGTGTGAATTTTTTGGTTTTGTTTGCAAGTTTTTTCAGTTGAAAAAAGGATATCGTAAAGTTTGTTTGGCGCACTCGTTACTACGAACTCATGTTCTTGCTGAAAGCGTACATCAATTATATGCCTCTCTCGGTTTTTGTTTTCATAACAGAAAAAGAAGTTGATCCACGATCGAACAGTGCCACCGTGGTTCGAAAAGTGGGTTCTGCCGATGACGTAAGGTAAGAGTACAAGTCTTGCCTCCAAGCTATTAACAAAGAATCAAACGACCGCTCAAATCATAGCCGAAGAAAAGCCGTAGCAGCTTTTATTAAAAAAGCCAGTGTGTCGAACCGAAAAAAATACCGGTTCGGTTACGGTTCTGGTTCAGGCGAAATGATTTCGTTCCGGTTTAGTTCCGGTACGACAAAATCACGTACCGAACCGGTTCGGGAGCTTGAACCGATTCGCGAACCGGTTCGATGAGTTGAATTATCACTCAAATTATAAAAAAATTCAGTAGTTTAAAACGACAGTCAAATCAAAATACAAAAAAATTAAAAATGCTTCTGTTCCCCAAGGGAAGTGGCGCAATGGCAAAGCAAACTTTATACAATTACGAGATATTCGAAAACAGATGAAGTTGCGACGATTCATCACCTGCTTTCTCGCCCAGACTTTATGTTGTCCTAGCGACTGTACATGAAGCCTCTGCCAAGAGATGTGACGGTGGGATGTATTTTCTGCCCTTTAGGTCTGCGTACTGTCGCGTTCAAATACCACCGCTTAATACCAATGGCGCACATTTTTTTACATTTGTAACAAAACGGAAAAATCCTACAACAGGCACATAAATACTACCAATGAATTAGATTACTTGGTCACCCCGAATAATTTGTTACCTGTCACCTTGTCCAATGTGTTAGCCACACTTTTGTTAAAAGTAAGCTTTAGTTAACGATCAGTCACTGCATTATTGCTCTGACCACTGCAATTCATTATCGATAGGTATACGGGATGTGTGCATTACAATTAGTATGTCATCGCACCGCCTGACCCCCGGCCATCGTTGCCTGTGGTATACATTGCGGACTTTTCTAACAGAATATGCTGTTACAAAAAGCAAGGGAAATTTGACGCGTGGAGCATGAGATAGGACTTTTTTGGGTAGACGCTCTTTAATTCGTCCACAGCAGTACTCCCCTCCGGAACGAGTAGCAGTAGAAGTAATTTAGCGAGTTGGGCAGTCAGTACGAATGCACCTTCAAAAAAAGCACACCTGAAAGAGGCAAAACTGCAGAACAATCAGAAAAGATGATCGCTTGGCAAATGGGACAGTGTGAGGTACCGGCTTGCCTGAGGTACCGGCCTGCCACGTGTCATCTGCGTTATTACTGTTTCTGCTTCCAAGACAGGGTCGAGGGCTGCAGTTTCTTGCCAAGGGATTAAGTGCGCACCTTCACAGTTTTCCCTGACATATCTGTTGCTATTCGTATCTGTAAAAAACGGAACCTGTCCCCTCTACTGTCCTCAAAAAGTGACCATGGAACTCACTTCCTTCGCATTGATGACACGTTTGGTTGTGAAAGGCAGGGCAAAGAAAAGTATAAAGCAATATCCACTTTTTGGTGCTTTCTGTACTTATTAGGTTTTACATACATTTTTTGTAATAGTATTTTAAAACAACGTGATTCGCCTTTCCTTTTTTTTTTGTTTTCCGTGTAAACACATTAAAAAAAACTGGCGCATCTGATGCCCCGTGCTATATCCCTCCTCCGAGGCGCAGCTTATGTTACAGGCCGGCAGAGTTATTTTACCCTGCTGGTGATATTAAACGTGGATCAAAATCTCGATACACGGACGTTCTCAATTTCCATCTACATCAGAAAAACGGTCTTGGGGAAGGGGGATCGAGTCCACTTGTGGTCAGCAGCAAACAGCTTAGCCACCGAGCAACTCCTGCGGGCAGACTTGTCAAGTATTAACAAATGGCAGGTGTCATAACTTTTTAAGAAATTATAAAATGCAAAGAGTTTGCACACATCTGATTGCTCCAATAAAGTCGAAGCTAGGGAAGGGCAAAGTCGTTTTATATCCCCTGAAAGCTGCCGAGAATGATATTTCGTTTGTTCAGCTTGCACTACGCTCACGCTTCCAGCAGCAACAGACCATTGCTACATTGGTGCTCATTCATTTTCCCAGTTGTTACATAGAGCGTGATAGTGTTCAATTACTTGGAGGAGAAAGTGCCCGAGCGGGTACGCAGTTGATGGTACGGGAAAGAAAAAAAGGCCTGAATTGCATTGACTGTGCAATATCAACAACGGAGGGTAACCGTTTCGGCATGAACCGGTAACCGTTATTTGTTTTTTTCGGTTCAGTTGCCGTTCGGGTTCAGCGTGCTCAAAAAATAACGGTTCGGGTTCGGCTTCAGTTCCGGCAAAAATACCGGTTGAGTTCCGGTTTTCGGTTCTGTTTGGTTCCGGTTCGACTCCCGGAAAACAACACAATGAATTCTTGCGTTTTACCTTATAACCTCTTATAGACATGTTTTCATAGGAGCACAGGTAAACTTAGCGCTCTCATTAGGCGTCCTTGCTCAAGGTACGATGGTTAAGACGTGGTTCCAGCAAGTGCGGAGATAGATCTGGTGAAAATGCACATGGTCTAAGAACCACATGATTATTAGTTTCAACCACAAGATAGGAGCTAGTCGGTCTGGTTGTGAACGTTCCCGGAAGTTTGGCAACCGACGTCTGCGGACGGGAGTTCGCTGCGTATTTTATTATGCAGCCATTTCATCATCACCATCAGCACCACCAGCCTATCTACGCCCACTGCAGGGCAAATGCCCCTCTGATTATTCTCCAATTACCCCGGTCCTGTGCTAAGTGCGACCAATTTATCCCTGCACACTTCTTGATCTGATGTGCCCATCTAACTTTCCGCCGCCGCCTGCAGCGCATGCCTTCTCTTGGGATCCACTCTGTTGCCCTTAATGAACAACGGTTATCTTGCCTTCGCATCACGTGCCCTGCCCACGTCCATTTCTTCTTCCAAATTTCTACTAATATGTCCTTAACACGCGTTGGTTTCCTGACCGGCTCCGCTCTCTTCTTGCCCCTTAATATTACACCTATTATCTTACGTTTCATTGTCCGTTGAGTCGTTCTCAATGTAAGTTGAACCCTCTTAGTGAGCCTCCAAGTTTCTGACCCTTACGTGAGTACCGGTGAGCCTCTTAGTGAGCCTCCAAGTTTCTGACCCTTACGTGAGTACGTGAGTACCGGTGAGTACCGAGTACTAGACGCATGCTGCAGTTTTGACAGCTAAAGTCATGGGACTGCTAGCGTTGTTTGGCCGACATCATGTGTTCTCTCCTTGCACCTTTTCCACTTGCGAAATGCCTTTGCCGCGTTTCATTCTTATGCAAAAAAGGGTCACTTGTTGTACATACACCCCTTAGTGTTAGGGAACGACTTTAAGATTTGTAGGAACAGGAACGGCGGGCGTGTGTGTGTGCCACGAGCAATGATTGCGCAGTGACCGTTACGCCTGGTTGATTTAGGGAGCGCCAAGAAGACGAAAGGCAGCGTTCAATATCTCCTTGCATTGCCATCGCTCCCGCTGTAATGGCATTGTCGTGCGACTGACGCATACGTATGTAGACAGTTCCACTATTCTCAGACACAAGTCGGATTTTAGGTAGATTCGTGACAGCAAAGCTCAATTCAGGAATTGTACTGTGCCTAGGCTAGGTCAAGGGGTTCGCCCTGGAAACGAAAGACGAGGGGCGACGAAAAATTCTCAGTGAAAAGCTTTTATGCGGTGGGTTGCACACGTTATGGAAGGTTTTGGACACGCCATGTGACAAGGCAGCTTTATTGAAACTAGTACACATCTTTTGCTAAGTTTATAACTAGGTGTGTATTTATGGTAAGAGGATAACGTATATGTTGCTGACAACAATGAACAATATAAAATCCCGTGCTCTAGGTCAAGGCCTTGGTATCGGCTTTCGCTCCCTGGACACAAATTACTGGAATAGAAAAGCTATTACATTGGTCAGAGCACCAGCCGAAAGTCCCGGCGGCCTTTCCTTTGCTGAACGTCTACGAACCAAAGTTGAATGAAGCAGGCTAACCAGCACTGAACGTTCTTTTTTCTAGAAATGACCATCTCCGTCTCTCTCTTTTACCCCACACAAGTGACCACATCCAACATAGGAAGTCGAATGAATTCGACTCAGAGCTCATTTGGCACTAATGTAAGAAAAAAAACACATTACTGATTAGATCATCCGGCCTCGTGTAGCAACTTAAGCTATTAGTTTTTAGAACCAAAGGTGTTTACGTGTAACCCCGCATGTATTTCAGGCATGCGTTGCCAGGGGGTACCCGAGGAGGGAAAAGCTCGCGCACAGAAAAAGAATAAAGAGGACACGGTGCAATAGCAGCCGAGGTGCATACGATTGACTGTAGCGTTTAACGCGCCGACGCTACAAAGACGGTAAGGCGCGCCGCAGTGGGGTTCTCTGGATTAATTATTACCACCTGAGGATTTTTAACGTGCGTCGAAATGAACGCATGGGTGCTTTCGCTTTTGACGTGAAAAGTAAAACCGCCCGTGTTTTCGAGCGGATCAGAAATGTTCGAGCAGATCAGAAATGCTGCCGCCGCGACCGGAAATCAAACCCGCCACCTTGGGCGTAGCAGCACACCATAGCTACTGATCCACCGTAGCTGGTTCTGTAGGACAGAAAGACATCGTTGCTCTGCCCTGAGTTAAAGTGCCGATAGTTAGTTGACGCAAAATAAGGGGTTAGATTCCCCTTTCGATTTCAAAGCTTCGGTGTAGATTCCGCGGTCCTAGCTTATATATGAACATTGTGCCCGTATTAGCAGCACCATTTTTTTTAGTTATTCGTTCCCACTACTTGCGTGGACAATTATTTCCGCATCAGTCACGACCGAACTGCGGTTTCGTGCAGGTGCTCGTCAGCATCAGCAGCCCCTGTGCGTTTTGCGTTTGCAGGCCCGCTTGCCTAGCCTTGGTGAACATGACCAACGACCCACTCCGGACAACGAAAACCTCACCACTGTGCGTCGCTTTTCATGGCAACGCGGTTTCAGCTACAGGTCCGGAATTGAAATTGGATCTGATTTTGTACACGGACGACTACAATCAGTTCCCGACGACGTTCAAGCTGGGAGATGAGCTCTACAGTCAGAAGATATGGTGTAAGAAATTAGGATCCCTCGACTTTTAGCAACGTCTACTCGAACTGTGGGGCTTCTGTACATTCGAGTGGATGCTTGGCCACGAAGATAGCAGAGACAGACGCTAGAGCGGGCAGTGGGAATCGGCTTATCAGCAACATGCTAGCCGAGGGCAAGCACGAAGTTGTAGCAATAATCTTAGCCCGCACTCATCGCGGTGGAGGCAGCCACAGTACTTTTTACAGTTAAAGTGACGCATGGTAACAATGTGGGCTTGCATTTGGTTTATGTCCGAAACAAAATACCGTGGAGACTCAAACACTTCTGGTGGGTTGTAACTGCGAAAGCGTGAATATCCAGTTGAACGCGTCAGACGCCTTGTTTCGCCTTGCGTCGTCGAAGGGTTTGTTCTGTTAGCGACGGAGGTGGTTTTCTTTGCGACCCATCCTAACTCTGTCGAATGGTGGTTTAGGTCCGTCCCGTGCTTTTAACTATAGAGCTTCACCCAAACAGACGAATTTTCCACAAACCTTAGATTTCATAACGTGGTTATATATATATATATGTATATCTATATATATATATATATATATATATATATATATATATATATATATATATATATATATATATATATATATATATATATATATATATATATATATATATATATATATATATATATATATATATTGTAGCGTTGATTATGGACGCGATTGATGTAATTGTCACCGGCAACTATGTAAGGACAATTCCCCGTTGGGGATATTCGGCTTGGTGCACGCCCGACGACGAGGAGGCAGAAGCATCACGGGCCGATCGAGTATCGCGTCGGACTTAGCTTGCTGAGCACGAAGAACCCCGGCTTCTCCGCAGCTCTAACTGCTCGTTAGTGGTCCAATAAACCACGCTTCAATATATATATATATATATATATATATATATATATATATATATATATATATATATATATATATATATATATATATATATAGTAGTCGACGACATGAATAACAGGATGAGGAGGAACAACCTCATTGTTAAAGGCCTCCCCGAAACCGACAAAGAGGACTACGAGGAAACAGAAAAAATTGTTAAAGAATTTTTTTCCGCGCACCTTGAGGTAGAGGTTGGTGACATCGAACGTGCCCATCGCGTCGGTAAGCGGCGCCCGGATTTTGATCGACCGATTATAATCAAATTCCTCAACTTTAAGTCCAAATCGGAGGTCTTGCGCAATGCCCCGAAACTAAAGGACTTAGATTACCCCAAGGTTTGGATTGACGAAGATTTTTCGCCGAAGGTGCAGATGGCTCGTAAACGGTTGAGGGATTTTGCAAAGCTTAAGCGCAAAGGAAACGAGCGTTATTCGCTTCGCTTCAACTGTTTGCACATTTGGGACCGCGTTTTTCGATACAATTTTGTCACCGATAGCGTTGTCGAAGTAACTACCAGACAGGAATTCCCTCCCCACCCGATGAAACCCCTAGACAGTTCCTCTGATGTAGCCTCATCACACGAACCTCCCGCCGATTGACAATCTGCCTCTTCTAATCGGAACTCCACCACAGTAACGTTGCTCCTAATAAATTTCAGAAGCATTCTAAATAAGCTAGACAACCTAAATTTTCTCTTGTACACATGTTCCGCCGACATTTTGATCGGTACGGAAACGTGGCTGTCGGCCGACATTTCGAACTCTGAACTTAACTTTCCTGCACAGTTTACAGTTTTCCGCAAAGATAGATCGGTATTTAAAGGAGGAGGAGTAATCATAGCTGTTAAACGAGAATTCCAACCGTCAGCTATCGCCTACGACTCGTCCATCGAAGTAATTTGGGTTACTGCGCAGTCAGCTCACATCACTGTCATTATCGGTGCCTGCTACCGACCCCCCGATAGCGGTCCAGAGTTTGTCGACTTGTTGAATGATTCACTGGAGTATGTACACACCCATTATCCAAATTCTGTTCTTGTTCTGGGCGGCGACTTCAACTACCCTGGCATAGATTGGTCGTCGTCTTCTGTCAGCAGTAACAGCTCGCACCGTCACGAATGCTTGCGTTTTCTACATTTGACACACGTCCATCTCATGACCCAGTTAGTAACAGAACCCAGACGTGGCGATAACATTTTAGATTTGCTGTTCACAAACAATTCTCAGAAAGCTTTTACCCACGTGCTTGAAGAAATTAGCGACCATAGAGTTGTCCACTGTTCACTATCTCTACCACGTGCCGACAAATCAAAGGTAACCAAGCAGTTATTGAATTACGCATGTGCTGACATCAATAAGATGAACCGTATGCTAGATAACTTTATACCCACATTTGAGTCAAGTTTTGAACAACGTACTGCCAACGAAAATTGGCTTCAATTCCGTGACGCACTAAAAAAAATAGAAGAATGCTGCGTCCCGAAACTAACAATCAGCACTAAAACAAACGACCCGTGGTTCACACACGATGTAAAAAGATGCTTAAATAGGAAGAAACGAGCTTTTAAAAAGGCTACAAGAACTAATGATCCGGAAGATTGGCTTAACTATAAAAATCTTTCAAAACAAGCTGACGCCTCAATAAAAGAGGCAAAGGATAAATATTTTAACTGCACTTTACCTAACCTTTTGAAAACTGATCCCCAGAAATTCTGGCGAGTGGTGAACCCTGCAGCCGACCTTTCTGAGTCAACTCTACTGAGTGATCAAGGCAAAGTTCTGTCGCTAGAGGAAAGCGCTGAATGCTTCAACGAGCATTTTGCGTCGGTGTTCACGGAAGAACTTCCTCTCGATTCACTGGCACTGTCACAACCCAGCATTAACGACCTTTTTTCATCAATTACAATAACTGAAAATGGTGTTGCACGAGCTATACAACGACTTCCTTGTAAGACAAGCCCGGGGCCCGACGGCATTAGTGCCAAACTCTTAAAATTAACCTGCCACACATCAGCGTACTTATTGTCGCTTATTTTTCAGCAATCGCTTGACACGGGATGTGTACCGGAAGACTGGAAATATGCCTTTGTTAAACCCATATTCAAATCCGGCCAAAAGTCATGTCCCAACAATTACCGTCCTCTCTCTCTAACCTGTATTTCTTGCAAGCTATTAGAACATATTATTTACTCCAAAATTATTTCTCATTTGAACAGAAACAACATTCTCATCCAAAATCAACATGGTTTTCGGGAAAAACGCTCTTGCAACACCCAACTATTCGAATTGTTGACAGACTTGCACAAATCCATGCATAACTCTGCTCCAACAGATGCTATTTTTATCGACCTTTCAAAGGCTTTTGATCGCGTCCAACATAACCGATTACTAACCAAAGTCCGCAACCTCCACCTTGATCAGAAAACAACCCAATGGATTCAAGAGTTCCTCTGTAACCGGTCGCAGTCAGTTAAACTTAACAACATAATTTCCAGAAAGTGCATGGTAAAGTCTGGAGTCCCCCAGGGCTCCGTGCTCGGACCTTTATTATTTTTAGTTTACATTAATGACATTGGATCTAATATTGTTTCTTCCCTACGCTTATTCGCAGATGACTGCGTTATATATAAGGAGATTACCGAACCGAATGACATTAGAATCCTACAATCAGATTTGTTCAAACTAACAGAGTGGTGCAACTTGTGGCAGATGCATATAAACGCTGAAAAGACCAAACACATTAGATTTACTTCCGTAGCCAACCCCTCAGCATCCGACAAATACATAGTCAACAACACCGTAATTGAGACCGTTTCATCGACAAAATACCTCGGAATTTTCTTTAGTTCTGATTTAACCTGGAAGAGTCACGTCGAATACATCACCAGCAAATCATTAAAAAAACTCGGTCTTTTGAAACGCCGCCTGAGGTGCGCAAACTCGGAAACTAAACTTCACGCATACCAATCTCTGATAAGGCCTTCACTAGAGTATGCGTCAACCATCTGGCATCCACATACGGCAATATTATCTGATATGCTAGAATCGGTGCAAAATAAAGCAGCTCGGTTTATCACCTCCTGTCATTCTCGCCACGAAAGTGTAACATTTCTTAAGCATTCTCTCAACCTTCCATTGCTTGCCACGCGCAGAAAGTTGTTCCGCCTTTGTTTTTTCCATAGTTTATATCATAGTGACTCATCATTTTCCCGATCATTCATTCTCCCGGCTCCCTACGTTTCTGATCGCGTAGATCATGCACATAAGGTCAATCCTATACACTCACGCACTAAGAAATATCAATTTTCACCTCTACTGTTATCCATAAACGAGTGGAACGCACTGCCCTCAAACATCGTCGCTATTACTGAACCCTCCCTTTTCCAATCTTCAGTACTTACTTATTTAGAAGTGGAAAATACTTTGTAGCCACCATTGACAATTAATCTGTAACGCATGTGTAGAGAATGTTTATTGCTATTTCTTGAAATATCTTTCCTGTTATGGCGGACTGCTTACTGTGTTTATTACTTACTGTGTTATTAGCAATGTTGCTTGTGCTATTCGTCAGTTTGATTACTAGTGTTACTCCCTGACATGTTCTTTTACTGATGCTTTAGTAACCTCCTGTATGTATCCCCCCTTATGTAATGCCCTCTGGGCTCTTAAGGTATTTAAATAAATAAATAAAAAAAATAGTTTAGTACAGACAGAGACACACGAGAAGGACATTGAAAATAAAAATAAAAGTTTACTGACGTTTCAGGGAGAGGACTCCCTTTCTTCAGAGTACAAAATAAGTTCGTTTCAGAGCTATATGTATACAGAAAATGTAGCAAGGGCGAGGGCAAGGTGAGAGGAGGGGGAGTTTGTACAAATGGATAGCAAAAGAATGAAGAGAGAGGAGGAGGAGGGAGGGGGTGAGAGGAGGGGGAGTTTGTTCGTGGGTAGCAAAAGAATGAAGAGAGAGCGGGAAAATAAATTATAAAAAGGATAATAAGAACACTCAGTCACGCGGTCGAACATGGGAAAAAAAGAGAGAGAAGAACCAAACACAGAGAAAAAGAAATAAAAAATAAATAAATGAATAAATAACAAGGTAATTTTCCTTCTCCGTGGCAACGGGGGTGAAAGAGGGGTCAAAACAAGATATGCCCATGCACGTGTTTGACATGGGCGAAAAGATTAGTCACGCTGAACAGAGACGTTCCAAAGAAGATATACACCTGTTCTAAGAATCCGGGTAAAGTCATTGAAACAAGAAACACGTGGCTTCTGTTGGCGGGAGGCAAGGGTCGCGCCCAAGAGCAGTAGGGAAGGCAGTTTCGACAGGAATGAGCGTACATTGGTATACAAAGAGCGGGGGAAAAAAACTAACAAGGTAATTTTCCCCTCCCTCGTGGTAACGGGGGTGAAAGAGGGGTCAGAATAAGATATGCCCATGCACGTGTTTGACATGGGCAAAAAGATTAGTCAGGCGCAACAACGAAAAAAAGATATGCAAATGCACACAAAGGATGAAGATCTGCTCCTACACACCCGTTCTAAGAATCCGGGTAAGGTCATTGAAATATGAGACACGTGGCTTCTGTTGGGGGGAGGCAAGGGTCACGCCAAGAAGCAGTAGGACAGGTAGTTTCGACTCGAAATGAGTGTACATTGGTATTAAAAAAAAGAAAAAAAAGAGAAAAGCGACAAGGTCAAACAAGTCATGAAAAGAAAGAATACAGGCAGGTGCATGCGTATGACGCGGCAGCAGGTGGTATTCATCTGGCCGGCGCATGGTGCCAGTTCAGGGAATGCCGAGGAGGTCAGCAACGAACAACAATACAAAAAAGAAAGAGGACACGAAAGCAATCACACACGCTCGCGTTCATAAATTAATTACAAGGTGAGAATAACAAAGCTAAAAATGGTACTGCAGCCTTCTACCCAGAACACAATGTCCAGACTTGTTCATCAAAGTAGGTTCAGTGCAGCCATTGTGCTAAAAAACGTAGTGCTAGCACGAAACTATACCCAATTACGGGAGCTCGCCAATTAATGGGAGTATATTATTGAGGGAAAGAAATGAGCAGGCATAACTCTAGCCTGAGATATGCAGCCGAAATTTTAATCGGAGGAAAGACGCGTTAATTTCCCATAACTTTCATTTATGCCAAACGACGCTGATTTAAACTTATAGATAAGGTAGGACTCACGAACCTCGCGATCGTGATGCGTTTCCAAACTAGATTCAAGAATTGTGGCCTTCAGTTGTTCAAAAGAATGACCAGCAGTGTTAACATGCTTTGATAGAGGCAAAGAAGGGCAGGTTTTTGCATGAGAGCGGTGATTGTTAAACCTCAAACGAAAGGGTGTTTCAGTCTGGCCGATGTATTGTTTGCTGCAGAGGGTGCATTCCAGCAGGTATACGACGTTGGCGGAATCACAGCTAAAGTTCCCTTTTACATTAACATAATAGTTTGAAGCTGTGCTGGCGGCGCGCTGTGTGGTGGTCATTTGTGGGCATACCTTACACCGTGGTTTGTTACAGGGCATGCAACCAGTAGTCTGTGGTCGGCTGATGCTGGATTTAGTGAGAACGTCGCCCAAATTTTTGCTGCGTCTATAAACAACACGTGGCGGCTCGGGGAATATTCTCTTTAGGCGTTCACTTTGAGCAAGGATATTGTGATGTTTCCTTAGTATGGATGCAACTTCCGGAGAACAGGCCGAATGGGTCAACACGAGGTTTGTTTGTTGATTGGGTTTTGGAGCTTTTTTTCGAAGAATGTCGGTGCGGTTCAACTGGTTAGCTCGTGTTGCAGTATTGCAGTCTTGCAGTGCCAGGTATTGCAGTCTTGCAGTGCCTGACATGGCTGCTGTGGAAGTGTAAATACTGGCGCGTGTCCGTAGGTTTCCTGTAGAGATTAGTCTGAAGTCTGCCCTGAGAAACTGTGACCGTAACATCCAGGAAATTTATGCTGTGCGCAGAGTAGGAATGAGAGAGGGAGATGGTAGGATGCGCAAGGTTAAAAGCCTCAATAAACGCAAGTAGTTCCGTTTCACCGGGCTGCCAAATCATGAATATATCATCTATATACCTTTTGTAGCACAATGGCTTCAAATTGTGGGTTTCGAGGAAGTTTGACTCTAGACATCCCATAAAGATGCTCGCGTAGTTGGGCCCGATTTTGGTTCCCATTGACATTCCGCTGACTTGCACGTAATTGACACCATCAAACTCAAAATTGTTAAGTTCAAGTATAAGGCGAAGGAAAGTTTCAAGGGTGAGAGAATCGATAGGTTTGTCACCCGCCGACCCCTCATACGCACATGATACAGCGGTGATCCCATCGGCATGCGGAATGTTAGTGTATAGCGACACGACATCTAAGGTAACAAGTAAACAGTTGTTAGGAATTTCCATCTTCGTGATATCCGAGAGAAAATCATTTGTATCCTTAATGAAGGATGGAAAGCTGGGGGGAATGTCGTGAATGAGAGAGTCGACATAGCGCGAGAGGTTTTCGGTGACAGTACCAATGCCAGAGACAATGGGGCGACCTGGGTTGTTATTTTTATGAATCTTAGGAAGAAGGTAGAATCTACCGGCTACTGGGCTTAAGGGGATAAGAGAACGAGCAGTTGTTTCAGTTATTTCCTGATTTTGAACAAGCTGAGTGAGTTTTTCTTTGACAATTAGCTTATAATCATTAGTGGGATCGCTAGGGAGTACTTTTAGAACGCAGATTCTGATAGTTGTCTATGAGCCTCGTTGACATAGTCTGCTTTGTCGAGGATCACGATGGCGCCTCCTTTATCGGCCGGTTTGATTACTATTTCGGGGCAACCTGCGAGTTCCTCTAGGGCTTTCTTTTCCTTGTTTGTGATGTTACAGCGGAAAGGGATTTGCTTTTGGTATGCAAATCCCTTATTTGTACTCTGAAGAAAGGGAGTCCTCTCCCTGAATCGTTAGTAAACTTTTATTTTTATTTTCAATGCCCTTCTCGTGTGTCTCTGTCTCTACTAACCTTATTTTTTCGCGCTCTGTGTGAGTTTTTGATTCCAGACTATATATATATATATATATATATATATATATATATATATATATAGAGAGAGAGAGAGAGAGAAATAAAGTTTGGCAGTTAAGAAAACCTCGGAAAGCAAAGGGGAGGATATGGTAGGTCATTGAAACAGATAAAGAATTTGGAAAGAAAGTGGAGAAAAATTCCCGCCAGGTGGGATCCGAACACACGACCTCCAGAATACCTGTCTCGTGCACCAGACGGGTACCAGCCCACTGGTGCACCAGCCCACTATCTCCATTATAGATAGAGGGCTCCCCAACCTCGGGGATGCCGCGTGCTGAATTTTTCACGGATTGTTTGCATTTTTGTAGTTTCTGTCGACTCCGCTGCAACAGCTTGGCCTGAATTTGATCCCAGTTTCTTTGCTGGATTGTTTGGCTAGCCATTGCTATTATTTCGTCATTTCTGGCTCAGTTGTACTCATTTTTTGTCAATTCACCTTACGGGGAGGAAACAATAAACTTTCTTTATTGATAAATATTTAAAAAAAAAGAAATGGAGTCTTCGGGGTGGTTTTCGTAGTCCAGGGCACCTTGAAAATGGGGGCGCGTCCACAGCCCTCTCGATCAGCTGACGCTGATACTCAGTGTGGAGCTGGTCAAGGCTCTGTTCCAAAGCTCAAGGGTGGGATAGGGATTGCGGCGGGGAAGTGGGGCTTGGTCGCAGCCTCCTGCAATGTGATATAGTGTCCCGCGATGACTCGCAGAAGCCGAACTGCAGGGGGGAAACAGGTACGTAGGAGCCAAATGTGACTTCTGGTGGGGTGGCGGAAATTGTTCATTTGAAGGGCACGGAGGAGTAACTCCAGCTCTTTGGGGTGGTTGTTTGTGCGCTGTGGGGTAATGCTGTCATTTTAGTCAGCAGTGCTGCGTGATTTCTTGGTACGTGACCAATGGGTGCATGCGCTCATGCTCACTTCAGCAACAGCGGCTCGGCGGGATAGCTCTCGAGCCAGGAGATGGGCGGTCTCGTTGCCCGGAACGCCGAGATGAGCGAGGGCCCAGATGATCTTGATGGAACGGTCTGGGGGGGTGTTGAGCAAGAATCTTGAGGGTTCTTGAGGGTTCTTCTAAACTTTTGTGCGGTATTTAGTTTAGGCCAATCATATTCTTGCTTGTTTTTGTTTTTTCACTTTTCCAGGTTTTGCGTTGCTTGAATTTCTGTAGGTTTGAGTGTCAGTGCTTGTAACGCAGAACTTCTTCTTTCCATTATGAAACTTCCTAACATTTTGTTATAAAACCTTCGTTTTATGCGTATATCCTATATCTGTCATGTTCATTGAGTATTTGCTTGTATATTTCCTATTTTTCACGTGCCCTGACCGTTTCGCTGTCTGAGTGTCATGGCTTGCAACACTAGGCCTCCTGTTTCTTTTTTATTTTTGCTGTTTTGCTTTCTGAGATTTCTGTAACTATTTTTACTTTATTGTTTCTGTCATGTATATGGTTATGTCAGTTGTGTTGTCTGGATTTTAATTTGGTTTTATAAATGTTTTGTATATGGTGTACCAGTACCAAGACCCTAGTGTTGTTCCTGGGCACCGAAAATAAAGGTTGATTGATTGATTGATTGATTGATTGATTGATTGATTGATTGATTGATTGATTGATTGATTGATTGATTGATTATTACAAATATGCTAAGAGATTTCGTGCAACTTTCCTTAAATCCTACGCTTAGTGAGCACATCGTATTCGGTGCTACTTGTTGCCGGCAGCTGTGCACGAATGGCAATTCCACGGTAAAAACACTTTCTTAACGCAGGTTTTCAACACATCGTAGGGGTGCAGTAGTTTACAAAGACATCGCAGAGATAACTGCGCTTTGCACAGCAGTCATTGGCCGGAGAGGACTGTCATGCCAACTTGGATCTTTGTTGGGCTGGTAAACCACTCCGATAGAGCTACTGCAAAAGCGGCTGCAGTTATGGCAAAAACGCCGCAGCCGTTGAAGAGGTTTCCGTCGGTTAGTTCTCCCTTCTCTGGGAATGCAGTGTTTTCGCGCAATAATGACGGCTGTAAACTATCATCATCAAGGCGCTTTAAGACGAAGAGCAAGAAGACTGCTCCTTAGCGCGTGTGCGTGATACTTCTACTTCTTCATTAAACGTTCTTTGTTCCATGCGTTCACTGGTCTCGCTCGTCTGGACAAATGGTGCCGTGACCAGGATTCTACCTCCACGCCCACAACGGACGTCTATCTGCGACTGAGCAGCAGAGAAGAAAACGGCGGCGGAGCAGCGCACCGACCTGGATCGCGCGACGAGATCGGAGTGGCCAGCAGAGGCATTGGAACGGCTAACAAGTAGGGCGTCATCATAAACCGCAGAGAAATGAGCAAAGAAGTGATAACAAAGAAAAGGAAGGCGCTTCGCTGCCAGATCACGCAGCTTATCAACGCAGCCGAGCAGCAAGTTAATGAAGCAGCCAGTAGAGAACAGCTACTCGCGACTCAGGCGCAGATCAAAGGGATAAGCGAAAGCCTCAAGAGTGCAAATAAGCAAATGGAGAAATATCTGACTCAAGAAACCGCCGATGCCGAATTTGAAAGAGTAATAGAGTATGACATGAAAATAACAGCAATTTTTTCTACCATCGAGTTCAGTATTAGAGAGCCTATACAAATTGAATTAAATAGCAGCGCAAGGCAGGCAGTAGCACCAAGTACCGCTCGAGGCGCAACGGAGCTAGTTAAACTGCCCAAGCTGGAAATGATAAAGTTTGGGGGAAGATCTTTTTAGTGGCACCGCTTCTGGGCTCAGTATGAGTCAGCAGTTCACCTCAGACCTAACATGTCGAAGGGACAAAAATTCAATTATTTGTTAGCATCTCTCACCGGTAAAGCAGCGGCTGCCATAGAAGGGCTCCAGTATTCCGCAGAGGACAATTACGATGAAGCGATAAAAATACTGCAAGAAGCGGTCAGAAATCTAGAACAATCGGTGGAGCTGCACAGGAGTGAGCTGTTGAACTTAGAGAAAGTAAGTTCGGCACATGAAACGGGCGATCTCCGCAGGAGTGTGCAGAGAGTACAGATCAACACATTGGCACTGAAGTCACTTAAGGTGGAACCCGAGAGTTACGCACCGATGTTGTTGCCAGTGCTGAAAAAAGCAACTCCATCAGAGCTATCAGTGCAGTTCAAGTCGAAAAAAGCGATAAGAAGCAGCTCAAAAGCGGAAGTATAGCGCGGAAAACAACTCAACGGGAAAACAATGTGCCGAAAAGATGGACAGGCTGATGACATTTCTACGGGAGCAGTTATGCTTTCGGGCAGAAACACAGCGTGAACAGGAGAAAACAGCTGTTAAACCCAAAGATAACATCAGGCAGCTAAGCACAACTTCCAGCTTCTACAGCTCAGCAGATAGAATCTGCCTATTCTGCAAGTAGGAAACCCATGCGGCTGAGGACTGTCGTAAGACTATTCCAATGACTGAAAAGAAGGCCATTCTCACACAGAATAAAGCATGCTTCAGGTGCACCCGACCGAATCACACTGCACGGGTCTGTAGAGCAGGCGTGAACTGCAAGAAATGCAAGGGACGACATGTTACGTCTGTGTGTAGAACAGTGCGTCAAGATAAGACGGTGCAGGTTGAAGCACAGCAAGCGAAGGCGACGACGTGTACTCTGCACGCTACTGAAAATATACAGCATGGTTCTGTGCTTTTGCAGACGGCTGTGGCATGGATAGGGGGACACACGTCTTGCCGACATTGCCGTTTGCTGTAAGACAGCGGAAGTCAGCGGTCATTCTTTAAAACTGGATTAAAACAGGAATAGTGATCGAAGCTTCACAGGTTGACGTGATTTCGCACAGTAGGCTTACTGCTCCCAATCAGAACATCAACAAAAAAATGGAACTGCAGCTACGAGTAGCGGACGAAAGGACCAAGACGACAGCCACAGATGCGATAGGACTACTAGTTGGCTCCGATTATTATATCGGAGTTTCTCTCTGGTAGAACACATCAACTTGAAGGTAGACTGATGGCAGTCGAAAGAACCTTAGGTTGGGTAGTGCAAGGTACTTCGGAGAAAAGTAAAACGAGACTGACGCAAACCCAATCAGTCATGGTTCTGAAAGTTGAAGCTGCGGAAACTGAACTTCAACAACACCTGCAGAAGTTCTGGAGCCTGGAATCATTTGTTGTCACAAAATACTAAAGAAAGCGAAATCATAGAAAAATTCGAGCGGAAAATAGAGCAGCGAGATGGTCGCTATCAAGACAGCTTGCCGTGGAAGGAGAGCGTTAATCTGGAAACCAACAAGGAAAACGCCACAAAAAGGCTATTACAGCTTACGAAAAGATTAAAGAAAAGAGAAGTAATGCTTCGTCGCTTCGATCATGCGATCTCCGAATATGTGACATTGGGAGTCGCGGAAGAGGTTCAAGAATCATCGGAACCTCTCGCTGGGCTTTGTTACTACATGACACATCACGCGGTTATTCGTGATGACAGAGCCACGACGAAAGTTCGCGTAGTATTCGACGCCTCTTCACACACGCAGAAGGGTATGTCGTTAAACAACTTGGAGGCAGGACCTAACTTCAGTGAAGACATGCGGTTGTTGCTCATCAATTTCCGCAAAGAAAAGGTAGCCGTAGTTAGAGATGTAGAGAAGGCGTTCCTACAGATCTCTATACACGGAGAGGACAGGGATGCATTGAGATTTCTGTGATGGAAGCACGACGCTGACGGAAACCTACTAAACAAGATTCAAACCTGGCGCATGACTAGAGTCACTTTTGGCACAACACCAAGCACGCTTCTTCTTGCTGCAACAGTCAAGCACCACCTGAAACAAGCGTCTGAAAGGTATCCAGAGACGACAGAAATCCTTCGGAAGGCGACCTACGTGGATGATGTAATCCTTGGGGCAGCAACGTTTGAGAGTGCGTTCAAGCTGTACAAAGAGGCCAAACAAGTGTTCAAGGAGGCGGCGATGAATTTGAGAAAATGGACATCCAATGAAGAAAGACTCAACCAAATAATTGATGAAAACGAAAAGGATGATCATGTAAAGATCCGCTCGAAGGACATACGATGCTTCTTGGTATGATGTGGAAGCACGCAAAGGACGTTATATCCTTTCCTGTGGAGAAATGGGCTTCCTTACCAGACGACACATGCTTGACCAAAAGGACAATATTACATGCAGCAGCCAAGATATTCGACACGCTTGGTTGGTTATCCCCGTTCACGATCGGCGCCGAGATACGCTTTCAAAGACTATGGAAAACTGACGTCACGTGGGATGATCCACTCCCTAAACAAGAATGCAACGAGTGGAGGAGACTGGTGTCAAATGCGGAGGAACTGCAATTGTTAGAAATTCCACGATGGTATGCAACCAAGGACAAATTAGTGGAATCGTACAAGCTTCATGTATTTGCCGATGCGAGCCCAGCAGCATACGGAGCGGCAGAATACATAGTAATGTTGTACAACGATGGCACGAAAGAATCTAAGCTACTGACAGCGAAAAGCCGCGTAGCTCAAATCAAAGAGTTGAGTTTGGCAAGACTTGAACTGATGGCAGCAATTTTAGCATCAAGGCTCAAAGAATACATAACGAGTCACTTCAGCGAAGGACTGCAAGATATAGCCTGCTACACCGACTCGATGATTGTTCTTCATTGGATTAAGGGGACAAGCAAAAGAGATTCATTCGTCACCCACAGAATCGTAGAAATAAGAGACAAGACATCTCAAGCAAGTTGGTCTTTTGTTCAAGGTGAAGACAATCCGGCTGACCTACTAACACGTGGAATAATCGCAAAATCGTTGATGGAATCGAAAATCTGGCGGCAAGGACCTAAATGGCTGACCTCAGATGAGCAGGAAAAAGCAACCATGATAAGCACGAAAATGACGATGGATTACCCGCTCTAAGTACAGTGCCATAACTGCACAGATATGACTGAAAGCAAACCAATCATGGGCGTCGAAAATTATTCATCATATGGGCGGCTTCTACGAGTGACTGCATGGGCATTCAGGTTCGTAAACAACGCCAAAAATAATATCGTAAGGGGCCATTGCCTGGGAAAGAGGTGACAACTGCAGAGACGTACTGGATACAACAAACGCAAGGATTAATCTGGAGACAAAGTGGCGATAGTGCGACAAGCGCAAAGACCTTTGAAATCAGTGGACAGGAAGTCTACTTGAACGATAAAGGACTCATCAGACTAACAGGACGCGTGCAATACAGCCAAGTATCAAGCGGGCATGTCATCGTACTGCCAAAGGACGCAATTTTCACGGAATTGCTGGTACGTCACGTTCACCAACTCGTGTTACACGGCGGCGTTCAAGCGACACTCGCGGCGCTACGCACCAAGTTCTGTATTTTGCAAGGCCGCCAGGCCGTGAAGCGAGTCCTAAACAATTGCATGGTCTGCAAGAAGCACAACACCAGACCTGTCAGTCAACCAATGCCTCCACTACCGGCGGACAGGGTCAACGAATCGTTACCGTTTCAGGTGATAGGGCTTGACTTCGCGGGTACGTTTTATGCGAGGTACAAAGACGAGATTATAAGGCAATGCGTGGTAGTTTTCACCTGCGTGGTAACGAGAGGAGTGCACTTGCAGGTTACCAATGACATGTCTACGAGCAGGTTTTTGCAGGCTTTCAGGCGGTTCACAGTCCGAAGGGGTATTCCTGCCATAATCTACTCGGACAACGGAAGAACCTTTAAAAGAGCTGTGAAGGAGATCAACAGAATGCTCGAAACTATCAGGCAGCAGCAAGTGAAGGATTACTGTAGTGTTCGAAGCATACAGTGGAAAACGATAGCCGAGTGCGCCCCGTGATGAGGAGGTTTTTATGAGCACCTAATTCGAAGCCTGAAGACGTCGATGAGAAAAATAATATCAAAAAAGACAGCTTCTGTGGAGGAGCTGCGAACAATTGTCGCCGAAGTGGAAGCAGCCCTCAACAATCGCCCTTTCACTAACGTGTATGGCGAGCCCAATGAGCCCATGCCACTAACGCCGGCAGACATCATAGGCGGACGGCAACAGCCACACGACGGACAAGCGAAGACACACAGAGTAGATGTTGAAGAGGAGGAATGGAGGAGTCGATGCCGACTCGTAAGAGCTTGGTGGAAGAGATGGCATCAAGAGTACATAAAAAAATAGGAGCAACTGTCACGGCCAAGGCACGCGACGCTAAACTGATGTCCGTATGAGATGTGGTGCTAACTGAAGACCGGGGCCCAAGGACGTTTTGGAAAATGTGCCGAATTGAGAAAACCTACCCTGTGACAAGGGCTTGCTTCCTTCGGGTGGGAACAAAGAACTTCTCAGAGGGTCGGCGAATCACATCTATCCCTTGGAGGGCTGCTTCAAATGACCCGCCAAAGCACAGTGCGATTATAGTTGGCCGGGCAGGGGCTTGTAAAATATCATCATCAAGGCGCTTGAAGACGAAGAGCAAAAAGACTGCTCCTTAGCGCGCGTGCGTGCTGGTTCTACTTCTTCATTAAACGTTCTTTGTTCCATGCCATCACTGGTCGCGCTCTTCTGAACAACGGCTCTTCAGCCCACCGAATAGCCCTGTTGGAGCTGTTTTATACAAATTCAAGACTTCGTTGAACATTTTGCACGTGTTTAGGTAAGCTTCCCGTAAAAAAAGCTGCTCCACCAAAAGGCAAAGTCAATAAAGTGTCCTAATCATTGATTGAGCGGGAAGTTTTCGAAAATAAATAATGCTTGTGGCTGTTTCGTTTATCTTGGATGTTTAGTTTATTTCGGTACGTTGGAATTTGTATAGGTAGGAAGTGGGTATAGACTGATCCTTAAATTCTCGGAGCTGACCAATATTATAGGTGTTGATCACTACAATGATTGGTACTACCGCTGTACATTTTGTCGCTGTACATGTAACTGTCGCAGGTATATCTGCGAACAAAGCGAAACTGGCGAGAAGTTTGGGGAATAAATGTAGCACCACCTGGCGGAGTGCGCCGTCCCTACACAGCAATGTTTGGGCGTGCTGGCTCCCATTGTGGCCGGCTGCGGTGGGCAGGTTGCTACCTCTAAACCAGGTCTTCAGTAAAGCCGAGACCGAACGCTTGTGACGCTATGTGACCGCCCAAAGAAGCGCCGTTCCTGCTAATTGTTCCTATACCATGCACATGGGTAGGAGCAGGCCCCCAGACCCGCCGACGGACTCACAAAACCTGGTTCCGATACCCGCTGACAGAGGGCGCTGTAGAATTCCAGGGCGTGGTTCTCTCCCTCCCGGGAAGGAGAGGGGAGGGAGACTTCCGCAACTGAAGTGTAGCTGCCGATTCGCTTGCGCGAACAGTACACTTTGCGCGGCGTCGGCGCTGTCGTTCTCGAACGAGCACCCGTTGTCGTTTAAGCTTACACCAGAGAAACACATCTCCGTTGTTTCAGCAGATTGCATGGAAGGTGTAACTGTGATTATTTTTAGGAATAACCTATATCCATGGAAGCAATAAACACTTAAGTTAAATTGGATAAAAGAGAATGACCTACACTGATAAAACAGCCTGAAAATTTCGGGGTCAGGAGCAGTGCACTAGTACTTTTCGGAGCATACCTATGCAATGAGTATGCATGTCCAGAGTAGGTGGCGCATGGTAAACCGGAGCGCCAGCCTTTTTAGGCCATAATTTTCTGGGACATTTCTAGTCTCCTCGGAGAGTTGATGTCGACGGTTTTTGTCTTTAACGTTACGGTAACAGCGTATGTAGTCCATATATAAGCTATACATTGGTACTCTATACAACCAGGACACAGACAAACGTCGCTTCTACCCACCATTCACAGACAAGGTTCTTTAAAGCCTCAAATTTATTTCTCTTTCAGACCCGGCAATCATCTTCGACCATTTCATTAAAGAGTCTCACCTTGCGCTACAAAGGAAGCAGCAGAAGAAAAACGACCCCTTGCCAAAGGCATGTATCGCCCAGTACTCTTTGCCTTCTGCGGGCTCTGCCAGGACAAAATTGCAGTACTCATGCATGCACTTACCCTGGTTTCATCAATAGAGAATGCTGAAACTCAGCAGTGTAGATGCTCTGAGATACTTGTTTATGTTTAGTGCCACGATTCTAACTATTGTCTGAAAATCAAAGTTAAATTAGCCTTCTTGAATGGAGCATTTGTAATCTCCAATAAAAATAATTGGTCTGATTCGGATATTAAAAGCTTTAAATGCTTTGTGATTATTAGTGGTGATGATTACGTGATGATGATGATTTCTAGTGGTATGCTCTTTGTAGCGGGGTAATCACGTGTCGGCTTACCAAAAAACTAAAAGATCTCTATTTTACTGTTCGTTTAATAATAGCGCTGCTCTTAGGGCAGGCATAAAGTTCTTACTTGTTGTGTTACAGGTGGTAGCTTTCGTAGGAAATACTCTCCTCTCTGCTTTTCGACCACCTGCCTTCTAATCTTGTTTTCGTCGCATCGACAGCCTTGATGTTCACCCCCTCTGTGCTACCCTTACATCATAGAACTTCTGGAAGCCGAATATTTTACTCATGTAGATTTGGATGGATACCCTCGCATTCTAACACTATGTGCCACATAGTTTCTGTTTATTTTCCGCAGACCACGCATACGCCATCATTTTGTATATACTTCCTCAGACAACTCTTACTTTGCAAGCAACTTTTTCTAGCCTAAAAAGGCAAAGCAGAGTCCTTGGAGTTATCGTAGAAATTTTCTTTTATGTCAAGTACGGGCCGTACTTCTGGAATGAGTATTTATCTTGCGTTTTTTCTCTTCTTTTACTGGTTTTTATCTACCCTGCTTCTTTTTTAGTTACCTCGGCTTTCCTTGGTTCCCCACTGTTCTTTCCGTATTTTATCGTTAGCCTTGTAGCGTTTCTTAGTCACTGTGTGTCCACGCTATTTATGTATAGGTACCTAAAAAATTTAGCTCTCCATCCAGTTTGATCCATTGCTGTCAAACATATTTTCTCCAACTTCAAACGACGTCCAGCCCACACCTAACAGCACTGCTTCGTTAGTTATTTTGCCATGCGCTCCTAAAGCCAAACGGCTTATTGGTCTCTAGCTGACTTCAATGCATACTGGAACGTCTGAACTTAAGCAGAGTATTTCATTCGCAAATGTCAGGCCCGGAACCACTACTCCTTTTCACATTATTCTCACTAGTTTCTATTTGTTGTACCCCCACAAAGCTCTATGCTTCATTATTGCTGCGTTACGCTTTCCTTTACTTTAAATGTGTCCTCGTGAGTTCTTAGTAGTTGTCCCCTTCATTTATACCCCCTCCCAAATATATATATTCCTTGACTCTGTAATACTTTATGGTGGATTGACACTGCATCACTGCTACTGCAACTGAAAACCATTGTTCGCGGTCTTCAGTGCTAAAATGTAACCCGAAGTCTGTGGCTTTCTGGCCACTAATATTTATGTGCCGTTGCATACCGCTCAGCTTATCAGCTAAAAGAACAATATCGTCTGCGTACAAACCTCCCTCAATACGCTGTTTTGCCACTTCGCCTTGCAACGTATGCGTTAGTTTGAGCCGTAATTGACTTTCTTCTAGTTTGATTTCTAACCCTGCCATCTAAAGCATATAGAGTATTGGTCTCAAACTGCATCCCTGTTTCAGTCCTCGATGGGCGTTGAACTGCTTTGCGCATTTATGCTCTTCCCATTTCAGGGGCGCTCTACTATCTTCATAGATTGCTATAATGAACTTTTTAACTTCTCCTCTAAGCCATGACAATTCAGTATTCTCCACAGCAGTTTTCTGTTTACGATGTCATATACCCCTTTATTGTCCAAGAACGTAATCCATAACCGTCTGTTCTAAGCTCTCGCCATTTCAATGCAGCGTGTTATCACGAACAAATATCATCCAGGCACCTGTCTTGATTAAATTCATTCTGGAGTTCCCGAACGATTTCTATTCCATCCGTGCTTGAATTTCGGATTTTGTCGCCTATAATGCGGATCTATACACCACTGACGTTACTGTTCAACGTCTTTGTGAAACAATGCTCACATTGTAGCCTCAGCCTTTATACATACAATTCACCCTACTTTTCACCCAACACTCCAGCACTTGCTTGATTGGTATCACGTTATCTATTGCCTGCATAAACGATACCTTATTGCTCATTCCAAGCAGGTTTATCAGCTGCATTGGTGCTCCGTCCGGGTCCAGTGCTGTTTGCTCTTTTCCAATCACGGTTGCACAAACTGATTTCCCTTTCCGTTGAGCCGAGGTTATAGGTGCCCACTTCCCTATGACTATTTTTGTAAACCTCTCCCTAATCACTCGATGAATATGCGCCAGTGCTTGCTCTCCATGGAAATGTTCGACCTCCTCATCAATCAAGAATTTTTGATGGATATCATTTTGGGCTTAGATATTTTACATTGTTCCAAAACTTCTTGGATGCACTTTTGTACTTATTTCCTATTTCTGCCATATGTTGTTCGCCTTTCTTGCTTGATCTTTGCTTGCACCACTTCCTGCACATCTAGTTTTTTCCCCGGTAGCTATCCCGGTTTTCTTTGACTAACTTAGCTTCCACGCCATTTCTTCTTGCCTCGCTATGATCCCTCGACGCATTTTCCGCTGCCTAATACCCTCTGTTATTTCCTTATTCCACCAGCATCTCGGCTTTCTCTTCCCTTTCCTGCGGTGTTGTTGCTTCGCTGCATCCACCTTATGCGTTATGAACACCATCATTTCATTGCGATCCCAATTTTTGTGTTGGTACTGACTTTGTCTTCTATCCCATCAGAGATGATCTTCAACTGTTTATTGTTCAAATTAGTTCATCCGGTCATACCTATTTCTAAATTCATCCGCGTTGAGCCTCCCAAGTAGAAGGTAAATGGCGTGTGGGTCGTCCCTAGGCTGTCTGTTCCGTTTTCATTTGTTCTCATTTCCGGAAGTCTTTCGTATACTGTCTCAGAGACTAGAGTATAGCGTATGCTGGACTCTGTGCTGTCGCTTTCCCAGGTTCTTTGTCCATCACACTTGTTTCTGTGTTTACTATTACAAGCCAGTTTTCTGACATATGCCTATCACTAGCGAACCATTCTAATCTGTGTATCAATCCACATCTTCTATGTGAGTATTCCAATCTCCAACTAAGATTATTTCACCGGAGTCTTTGAACTCGTTTATGTTTCTCCTCAAACAGTTTACCATTTCCACATTTTCCTCCCGAACTCCGCTGCCGGTCCACAGATACCCAACTCCAATCCATGTATTTTTCCCGTTATCGTGCACAGATGCTCTTTACACACACTCTTTACACATACTCTTTACACCCACAGATGCTCTTTACAGCTTTCATGCACTCTCTGCCACTCAGTCCCTTGAACAATAAGCATTCGAACGGCTCTCCCTCTGCTCATTCGTGCGGTTCTACTACCCTGACATATTATCTATGACAGGTGAAGCTTCCAGGTCTCTAAGGTGACGCTCGGCTAAGACGTACACGTTTATTTCTGCCCGTTCAAGTTGGTCCTGAATTTCCACCCACTCAACAGGCTTTCTGCCTCCCGGCATATTTATGTAGCTGATAAGTATTTATTGCATTTGGTTTCTTTTTTCGCTTCCCAATTACAAGGTTTATTTCTGTCTCACAAAATTGTTTGTTGTATTGTTTCCAGTGAAGTTCCCTTTGTCTACGTTCTCAGTTATGGCTAGAGGTTGTTGGGTTCGCTCTAGGCTTGGCTGCCGCCCAGCGTTGAGTGTTTATACGTCCCTAGGTTCCCATTTGACGAATAGTTTGCCTGCCTTAGCTTCGCGGTGCCCCTAAAAAAGCTACTGCTCTTACAACCTAATCGTCACCCCAGCTTGTTTCATACCCTGGGGCTGAAGTTAATTCCGTCCCACTGAAGAGTTTGCCTATGTGCATTGCTTTCCACTACACTGTTAACGTCTATCGGCCCGGCTTTCTTAACTCCGGCACGGTGCAGGCTGCAATCAGCACATTTGTGGTTGTCGCCCGCAGGTCGTTTACCCCCTTTACTATCTCCGAGCCAAGTTTTCCCTCCTCCCCCTTGAGAACACCGATAAGCGCCGCGGCAGTCACCACTAGCTTTCTAGCTTACCCGAACAACGCCAGCTGCCCCTTCGCTTCTGACCGGGAAAGCAACCGCCCTTCACACGCTTATCCCCCTCTATGCTTTCCATTACGCCAGCGCTGCTCTTCATGTTCAAATCTCCCGCAATGATTACCACGCTATCTGCCACGTGCTGCTCTTTTCCCTGCTTTCTGACCGGTTTGGCGTGCCGAAATTTTCGCAAGTGAGAGTAGCTATTCTTTTTCTAATCGGCCATCCCGTGTGTCACCTGGGTGCATGCTTCCGCTGCGCTGCAGGGGCCGAGGTGTTCTCGATATTTTTTGGCGAAATGACGATTCTTTCAAGCTTCCCTTCTGCTGCTTCTAACTTTTCCTCAATGGCACTGCGTTCGTCGCTTTTGTTACTTAGCACTGCCGCCAGTTCGCAACCCGCTTAGGTAACGCCGAGTTATCTAGTTCTACGCGTTCTAACCACGACAGCACTAAGCATAAACGACACGTACCTGCCCCTTCGTCTGCCTGGCCTCCGGAACGCTTGTGGCCTGAATGTCCACGAGACGAAAGGTTCACTGAGTTGGTAGGTCCAAACCGTCACGTGAGTGGCGTCACGTCACGGCGAGACGTAAGATTCACCGAGACGGAATTTCCAACCGAGCCTGGTCCACCGAAACGAAAAATCCACCTAGAGGGAAGATACAATCGAGTCTGAATGTACATTGAGATGAAAGATACGCTGAGATGGAAGGTACAAAAATAGGATAGGTTTAGTGTGCTCATTTGCATCAAGCAGATTGCGATGGGTTTGAATCAGTTGTGTAAAATTTTACCCCATCCAACTAACGGCCCGTTTTGACAATTTTGTAAGTCTTATGCATGCAGGCCTCAGTTTAGCGTCTATGAACCTGTTGCGCGTGAGCTTATTGCCCGGCCATTTTGTGGTCAATTTAAGCAATATCGTGTGTCATTAAAACAAATATTGAAGTCTCGTATTGAGTACTGACTTTCGTCACGGTCAAATCAATTCGTCTCCTCACCCACAGTGTGGTCGCATCCCTGAATACACATAAATATTGGCGTCCAAAAATTATATTTCGATAATTACCTATATGCTAGAAGAACAAACGTCTTGCACTTGTCATTTTCTTTATGATCAACACGTGATCTATCTTATTGGGTTAGCCGACGCACTATTCAAACGTGATTCAGTTAACCTTGACGGAAATAAACGTGCACACAAAAGCACCTCGCGGTATTGCGGAATACCTAATTGAATCAGTGCAGCATCAGGAACCATCCCTGCCACTGTTTCGCTCCGTCGTTTCAACTAAAGTGGTTCATCATTGTACAGTTGTAGTATATTCCATGGGCGAAAGGGGAGAAGTGATGCGAGGATGACAAACATTTCAGTTGAAACTGGACAAACATTTCAGTTAAAATTCAGTTGAAACTGGAAATTTTCGAATTTATGAATGTATTAATCTCCTCTATTCTGTACATGTTGCGTGCCACCCCTACAAAAATCCCCTTGTAACGATATAGGTGTCTTGTAAATAAACAAATAATAAATAAAAGATACTGTGAGGGTTTGAGGGCAACCCTGGGAGGGGTAGGAAGGGCTGCGGGCCAATTTTTGATGCGAACGTGCGGTACACTCGAGGTACATAGACGTTTTCGCTTATGCTACTTGTCCGTTATGCTGCCTTTTTTTGCTTGATGTAAAAAGAGGCCATCGTTGCCAAGAATCAGCTTCAAACTTCGTCGCAGCAGCTGATTAATGTACAAGGCTGCCATATTGTAGAGACAAAATGGTTTCAAATGAGATTATTCTAACATCAAGGTTTGCGAAGGCAGCTATACCGTTACACTATTCTGCGCTCCGTGCTGAAAGGTAACACCAATCTGTGACTTTCTTCATTTTTCGCCAATCATTGTATTGCCCAGAGAAAGTAGAGTCTATGGTGAGTCTTGTGAACACTGTACACACACAAAAAAAATAGTTTAAATTTTAAGAATACTACACAACTTAGTCAATGAGTTACCAATTCGCAACCAACCGCCTTTTCTTTACTTGTATAACTTCTGTTTGTGTTCGCAATGCAAAGACGGCTGCAAAAGAACATGGTTTTCGTCGTTTACAAAGTCGCTATTGCCGTATTTATGTTTTAAAGCTAAAAAAAATACCCCGCGAGTTTTCCAGCGGCAGCAACTATTGTAGCAGTGACACGAAATGACGCTCACTCATCTTGTGATGTAATGAATGGTGACCTAGATACTAGAGTTCACGCATACGCACCTGCGTTTGTGCAGAGGACGTTTCTTTTTAGGAAATGCTTTAGTGCAGTTCGCCACTAGGATGTGTCGAAATATAGTTATAGTGGTTTATTTTTGAAAAGTTCGAACCAGGTTAGGTTTCGGTTTCACCGTGCAACTCGCCCTTGGCTTCCCACGATATCTGTGATGGCGCATTAGCCATACTTAATGAGTCACCATGACCTACTGGTCACATGTTAAGCGCAGAGCACTTTAGAAGCTCGCCTTGCCGTATTAGCTCACTGCCTGGATCCAAATAGAGCCACACGGCGTTCCATCGTCTCGACGTAACCCAGAGGCTTCGAAAGCCAAGCGGTTTATATAGTCATAAGCGTTCGAAACTCGTGAACCGCTGGCGCTTGTCATACATTTCAACGTTGTTTACCGTAAAGAAAACTGTGGGCACATTTGAGGCAAAATATACGTAAGTAACCGGCAGCACACGCGTTCGTTTAGATGGGTTGGTTTTTACGATAGTAAGCGAAAAAAAGTGTCCGTGCTACCCCGGCACGTGCGGAAGGAAAAGCAAGCACAAAAAGAACAGAACTCTCGCTGGCGCAGTTTCCGGCAAAGGGTGCGCGAGCATTGCGAAGGCTGGAAATATGAACTGCATTGGCTGGTAGCAGTGAGCGGATAACGGCGCTGCAGCCCATTATGGCGAATCACTGCTCCGCACTTCCGACAGCTTTCACATTGAGTGGAACGGCTTTATTTTTTTACTTCAGCGATGGACCGGATAAATCTTCTATCACCGTTTCTAGCGAGCAAGTAGTGCTTCTCATAATCGATGTACGGCGCTTCGCTGTAAGCTGCATATGTCTGTGTGACAGACACGCCTGTGGAACACCTCAAGCCAATTGAAAGCGAAGTAAAGTACTTAATATTGAAATGAAAGCAAATGAAGTCTTTATCGTAAATCATAAAACCTTTTCACACGGTTGAAATAGCAGACTGGTCTTCATGCCGACCCCACATTTCATTTTGATAATACCGCCTGAAGAAACGTAGTAGCTGGTGATGATTTTTTGGGGGGAGGGGCGGTTGCGCGTGGGGGGGGGGGGTGCTAGAGTTAAGACTACTGCAAAAACTTTATTCAAGCAATACTCAGCTTTGAGGCCAAAAGTGCTGCAATCCAACAAGTAAACAGCAAGGAAACAACAATTTCCGATATGACGGCGATGGTGCTCGGTATATATACTTGTTATTTGTAAGCCTCGTTGTATATTACTGAAGCGTGATTTGATGAAGTAGTAAGCGAGTGGCATCAACTGTATGGGTTCAAATCTAGGAATAGAGGCGTTTTTTGTTGGCCAACTGTGTTTAATTGTCGATTCGCCGATGACGCGACGGATACTACGTGGAAAAGGCATGTAGGTGAAATGCGTAGGTGCGGGAGTGACGTCCCGCGGTTCACCATTTCCGATGAAATGGAGCACCGAAGTTCAGCCACTGCGTTCACTTCGGCTCTGGCTTCCTTACAGCATGAAACGATAATTGTTAACATTAAGCGGTGCAAGAAGGTTTATCGGGCACATTTATGCAGTCAACATGTGTATAGCGGGTCTTGACAATTTGTGAAGTATTACTGATGCGCGATTACCGATAACGCCAAAAACCATGGACGTCATGGACGTATTGCACGGCGGATCCGAAACATAAACTATCTCTAATTCCCTCAAAATTCACCACAAAACTACATTCTCACAATTTCACTTCATTCCAATGGCACTACAGTTATTCCTAAAGAACAAATAGCCTTGACAAAAACGCATTAGCGTATGAATAAAATTTAGAACGTTAAACATCGTCAAATTGTATTGCAAGACAAGTATGCCTTATGGATAACGTCGCGGGAAATGGTAAGGAGCATGCGGAAAGAACATTATTTTATGGTTCATTTTTCTGCTCAAATACATTTGCCTAAACGCTCTTAGAGTAGTCGAAACCTAAACTCCAGGGGCCCCATTCTCGACTTCATAAATTCACCGTGAACTGTGAATTTTCCGGACCCCGCACGGGCCACCTTGAGTATTCATGGTGACGGTGAGCAGCGACACCGTGGACCCCGAGCTCCCAAACATAAGCCGTGTCCAACCGTGGTGAGGTGTTGAAAGGTGAAGAGTAGAAGCTGTAAACGGTGGCCGTCGGAGCCTTGGTCAAGCTCCGGCCGACGGGCTCCCGGCCTGTCTACCAGGCAGGGAGCTCCGGGACCTCTTTGACTACCAGGGTAAAGTCAAAGAAGAAAGTACCCCCGTCTCCCTGCTTTTTTCTATGCTGTATGGAAAATTCAAAACCCCCCTCCAAACGTGATCGGTCCCTGAAAAGGGGCCGCACCGAAGTATCTTATCCCCCATTGCCAGCCTTAACAATTTCTGAACCGGACAACTACTCTCGATTTCTTGTTATGGAATCTCGCGATACAGCCCATTGTCTTGCAACGACATCAGTTTTCTTGATTGCTAAATACCTTGAAGGCATAATTGGAAAATTTTACAAGGCTAAAATACAAATAACTCGTGAGGTCCTTGTCGAGGTAAACAACAAGCAGCAGGATATAAGGCTTCTTGCTCAGACACGAATGGGTGATCTGGACATCAGGGTCACTCCCCACCGGAGTCTCAACAGCTCCCAGGGTGTGATCTCTGAGCCAGATCTTCTGAATGAAACAGATGCGGCCCTCCTTGAGGGATTGAAGGATGAGGGCGTCACGGCCGTGCGCCGCATCAATATCCGCAGAGACGATAAGGAAATCGCAACCAAGCACATAATCTTGACAATCAATCGATCCAAACTTCCTGAACACATCAATGCAGGCTTTATCCGATGTGCAGTTCGTCCCTGCATTCCAAACCCGCGCTGCTGCTTCAAGTGCCAGCGGTTCGGGCATGGCACAAACTCATGCCGCGGCAAAACAACCTGTGCCAAATGTGCTGCACAGGACCACCCTGCTGATAATTGCAACTCTGCTACCTTCATTTGTGCTAACTGCGGAGGCCCACACGCGGCTTACTCCAGGAAGTGCGATAAATTTTAACTGGAAAAGAAAGTAATCAACATAAAAGTGACAGAGAACATCACCTACCCAGAGGCGCGGAAGAGGTTCGCCTCTTTCCCTCTGGGGAGGTACGCCGACGGAGCTCGCCGGGGGGCGGAGCGGCGTCTGGTTTCGGCGGGGACCAAGTACCGCGAGTCGGACTTGGTCCCGCCTCCGCCCCGCGCCGCTGGCTGAGCCAGCAGCGGTTGTGGTGGCAACCTCTTCTGTCGGAACCGGTGCCGCTCCCGTCCCTCCCCCCCGCCCTCCAGTACTTTGAAGGGTGCCGAATGGATGGACACTACGGGCCCCGCACCGGCTCCCACCGCCACCGCTCCGCCCGTGCCACTTCTGGTGCCCCCGACACCTGCGGTGGGGACGGCTCAAACGAAGGGCGCCCGAAAGGGGGCCAAGTCCGGGGGGCCCAGCTCGACGGGCACACCCAGGACATCGGACGACGAGATGGACGTCGTGCCGTTCCTGCCTGCAACGCACCGCAAGGAGCGGCCTCCGACGTCCAAGCCTACAGAAAGTCCCAAAAAGCCCAATCCAAGAGTCACAGCCCCGAAAGACGACACATAAACATATACAGTCGAGTAGCTCTCACACTAAATAATGGGAAGAGAAAACATAGTTCATTGGAACTGCAGAGGCCTTCTGAATAATCTTGACGACGTGCATGAGATTCTGCATTCCAATCAGCCAAGTTTAATGTGTGTCCAGGAAACACATCTGAATTCCAAGCACACAAATTTCTTGAATAGTTACCTTGTATACACAAAGGACAGGGTTGGCTGCACACACTCTTCTGGCGGTGTGGCCATAATCGCCCGCAAATCCTTAGCATGCCACCCTGTCACCTTGAACACCGTCCTTGAGGCTGTAGCCATCCGCACAATAATATTCAATAGGTTGATAACGGTATGCTCGATCTACATCTCTCCTGATCGACTTTGAGGCGCTGGTCTACCAGCTGCCCGAACCATACATCCTAACAGGCGACTACAATTCACACAATTCTGTTTGGGGCTCTTCTCACACGGATGCCCGAGGTCGCCTGATAGAGAAGTTTTTAACATCCTCTGGAGCATGCCTTTTCAACAAGAAACAGCCTACATACCATAACATAGGACACAACACATACTGAAATCTTGACTTGGCTATTAGTTCGGCAATTCTCTTCCCATGTCTTGAGTGGGGTGTGGGCACTGACCCATATGTCAGTGACCACTACCCCACTTCACTGACATATATAGGTAAAGGCCCAAGCAGTTCATCTTCCCATAATAGGTTAAATGAGGCACGAGCTAACTGGAACACATTTACAGAGACATCGAAACTACACCACACATGCATAGGACACCTACACGTTGAAGAAGCTACCCAACTCCTCACGGCGCACATCCTCAACTCCGCGGAAAGGTCCATTCCCCACGCCTCTGGTGCCCCGCGCAACCAGCGGAGGCCGTGGTGGAATGAGGACTGTAGGCGGGCGCGAGAGGCCCAGAACAAGGCGTGGGGTATCCTTCGTCGGTACCCCACATCGAGAAACCTCACTTGTTCAAACGGGCTAAGGCGTTAGGAAAACGTGTGCGCCGTGAGGCAAAACGAGAGAGTTGGCACACCTTCTTGACATGCATAAACTCTTACACAGACACACACAAAGTCTGTACACGAATACGAAAACTAAAAGAACAACAGACACACAGCCTGCCCCTGGTCAGTACAACAGGAGACACACTAGAAGACCAGGCTAACACACTTCCAACACATTTCCAGCTCTGCACACTACACAAAAACTTTCCTGAAACATAAAACCGCTTGTGAAAAAAAGTCCCTACATGCCAATAACAGGTAAAATCTGGTTACAATTCTGAATTCACACTCTATGAGTTGAGGGTTGCCCTGAGCACATGTAAACCTTCAGCGTTAGGGGCAGATAAGATTACAAACACCATGATACAACACCTACACCCAGACACGCTTGATACACACCTACACCTATACAATAAAATATGGCTTTCGGGGTAGGTTCCACACTCTTGGAGGGAGGCCATAGTAGTGGCGTTCCTGAAGGAAGGGAAGGACCATTCCTCTCCCGCCAGTTATCGTCCCATCGCTTTGACAATCTGCCTGTGCAAGCTGCTCGAGAAGGTGATAAATCGCAGGCTCGTGTACTTCCTTGGGTACAACGGTCCTCTCGAGAGCTGCCAGGTAGGCTTTAGGGTGGGGCGATCTACCAACGATCAACTTGTTGCGTTGGAATCCTTCATAAAAGATGCATTTGTTCATAAGCAGTTCTGCCTTACGGTATTCTTTGATCTTGAAAAGGCTTACGACACAGCCTGGCGACATGGCATCCTTAGCAACCTCAAGTCCTTTGGTGTATCAGGTAACATGTTAAATACCATTTCTACTTACATGTCCACGAGGACATTTCGTGTTAAGGTTGGGTCATCCAAGTCCGGGATACATGTGCAGGAAAATGGTGTGCCGCAAGGTGGAGTTCTAAGCTGCACATTGTTTATAGTTAAGATGAACTCCCTCCAAAAAGCATTGCCACCAATCATTTTCTGTTCCATCTATGTAGACGATGTTCAAATATCTTTTAAATCCTGTAACCTGTCAATATGCGAACATCAAGTACAGCTCGGTGTTAAGAAGCTTGCTGGATGGGCGGACCTTAACGGTTTTAAACTGAACCCGGGGAAAAGTACTTGTGTTCAGTTCTTCCGCAAGCGCGGGCTTAATGCGGACCCTGAGATTACTTTTGGCCGTGCATCTATTCCTGTGTAAAGGAAGCACAAGTTTTTAGGTGTAATATTTGATGACAAGCTCACGTTCATGCCTCACGTCAAAGCACTTAAACATAAATGCCTCAAAACACTAAACATTCTCAAGGTCCTCTCCCACCAATCCTATGGTACAAACAAAGAACTGCTTCTCCGGGTCTTTACCGCCTTAGTCGGGTCTCGGTTAGACTACGGCAGCGTCGTGTATGGGTCGGCATCAAAAACGACACTAAAAATTCTTGACCCAGTACTCCACTTGGGCCTCCGCCTTGCGTTGGGTGCGTTCCGCACTAGCCCGGCAAAGAGTCTATACGTTGAATGTAACAAATGGTGTCTTGAGGACCAAAGAGCGTACATGGACTTGCTCTACGCTTTCAAAATTTCATCGATGAACAACCATCCTTTTAAACCTGTTTTTAATGATGCATTCACATCACCAGTGTTTGTAAATCGCCCGTCCGTTCCTTTGCCATTCTCACTTAGAGTGAGACAGGAAGCTTCGGATTTCAACATCTCTTTTTTAGACATTTACACATCTTCCTTTACTGACGTTTTACCACCCTGGCAGCTTCAACCTGTGTGTTGTAACTTGTCTTTCATGAATATTGATAAAACCAGGGTACCACAAACTGCAATTTTGGAGCACTTCTTGTCCTTGCAGTACAAGTATCAATGTGCAGAGTTTTATAGTGATGCATCAAAAACTGCAACCATGGTGTCTTGCGCTGCTCATGGACCAAACTTTGATGCATTCAGTACCATGAGCACATACACCACAATTTACTCAACTGAAGCATATGGCATCTTACTCATTGCACAACAGATTCTTGAACACAAAATCTCGAAGTCCATCATATATACAGATTCCTTGAGCGTTGTGCGCGCATTGGCATTATATAAGTCATGCAAAAACAGAATTGTCCATATGGTTTTAAACACTATCATGTCTATATATGCTCAAAAGCTTGTTCTGGTGTTGTGCTGGGTTCCCGGCCATGCTGGGATTGCTGGCAATGAGCTGGCGGATCAGAAGGCCGCAGTTGCTGCACTAAGGAACACAGTACATATAACAGTACTACCACAGATTGACCTTAATCCACAAATTCGACAACACCTTCGTAGGAAATGGCAAGCACAGTGGAATTAACAAACAGATAACAAACTACACGCAATAAAGCCACACTTGGGATGATACACAAGTGACTCACACAACAGACAAACGGAAGTCGCCTTGGCTAGGCTGCAGATAGGGCACACCCATGCAAAGCACTCGTATCTGCTGACGGGATCTTCTAGACCCCAGTGCAGCAGACGTGGAGAGGCACTATCCGTAGTGCACATACTAATCACATGCAAGGCACTTCACACAACACGACACAAACACTTCAGAGAATCTACAGACAACAGATCCCCCTACATCCATCGCTGTTTCTAGGTGACGATGCCATGGTTTCCGTGAAACGTGTGTTTGAGTATTTGTCAGACGTTAAGTTTTAAACCTCATTTCCTATCACGCATAATCAAATCTGGCCCTATACAACAGCCATCACCATTGCCGTTAATTGATTTTATTGTTGTTCTGGCTTTAGTAGCCACTATTTTTTAAAGATACTTTTGTTTGGTGCTCTTTGCCCCGGCCGGCCTTGCGCCAAGAAACTCCAACCATCATCATCATCATCGTGAATTTTCCGGAAGCTTTTTCTGATTGGCTTTCAGTTGTGGTCACGTCCACCTGGTTGACAAAGCTGTTTTGTGTGCTTTTGTCATTTTGACAATGCATGACGTTGATTAGCCTCATTTTGAAAGTTTGCCCTATCTTTCTCTACTGAAAGCGTATAATGCTTGGCCACAAATAAAAACTAGACGAAATGCAGCGGAGAGAATAACGTAGGCCAGACTTTGCTATTCAGCTACAATCAAGGCTGGTATGTCAGGACCTGTCTCTGATTCGATGAGAATATGCCACGTGACCTAAACAGTTGGCGGGAACTTTTAGGTCCCGCACTGGCAGCTTCAGCTACGTAAAAGTGACGTGATGTTGCGTAGTAGCTGGCCAATTGCGAGTCCTGTCGGCGTGAAACAGGGCAAAAAATTACACCGACATTCGGCGCCTTGAAATCGCCGTGGATCTGCAGCAGGCGCTATTTCGCATGACGCGTGGTTTAAAAGTGCTTTCTTCAGAAAGAAATATTAGTTTTGACTGCTTTAAAGTTGGCCATAACAGAGCATAAAAACAACGTCCGGTATTTTGTTTTTAGTTTGGCAATAAAATAAAAATTATTAGCTAGGCGTAGCATCAACATCAGAGAGCAGTAAAAACTTCTCTACGACAAAGGACCCAACGTAGAACATTTGTCTACGCCCCTCCCAGTAAGCTGGTGGGTCACATGATTGAATTCAAGATAAAAACAACTAACAAAACTGACGGTTTTATTCATCACTGTGCTGATTGAGTCAGAGTTTGACGAATGAGTGAATCGGCGGCATGAGTACGCTCTGTTGTAATCAGGCGCAGCGTTTTGCGGTCCTTACGCGTCAGTCATACAACCGATGATCAAGGCCGCCTTTTTCAGTGATCACGCCATAAACTTGAAAGAGAGCAGAAGACGATAGCGTGGAAGAAGAGCCGGTCGTTAACAGGGCTCTTGGACGTAAGCAGTTGCCAAACTCCGCCTCAAAAAAAAAATGGCCGCGTATCTGCTCCTTTCGTTGCAAATGTCGTCAAAAGACGATAGTCTTTGTATACATTTGCCAAGGAAATGCCCCCTTTGCTTTCCTTCTCACCTCTCATGCTGTTCCTGTACCATCGGGCTCATTCTAAGGTAAACACACTAAAGGTTTGCACAAGGCGATTTGAATTTACCGCATTCTACTGCTACAGGCCGGGTTCCTCCATGCCAGTGCTGCAGTACGGCGGAGACGCGCGTGAACGGAGGCGGCCCACTAGAAGGTTTATAGAGCCGCGTGGCCGTGCTCCACGTGCACTCAAAGCAGAACATGGAACCTAGCTAGTGGAACCGTTCGTTGCAGTTGCCGCGTGATTTTTCATATGCCGCCAGGGGGCGGCGGTTTTCTGCAGAAGATCTAAAATATCATTTGCTATCAAAAAACCAAGCATCCACGAATTTTTTAAATAAAGGAACACTGTAAATATCCCTTGTGCACTAATCTCCTTTGTTATATTTGCATAATGTCTTGATCTTGTTCAACAAAATTGACAAGTATGAACATATAAACCGGACGTAGACATTTACATGTGGATGTCAATATATAATACTATGGCGCAATATAAATTTTACTTTGGCCGGGTGGCTGGGTCACAGGCAGACAGACGGACAGACAAATTTATAGGTTTAAGTAGGCCAAGAAAGACGATCGTCTTTAAAAAACGGCCTGCACCGAGACCTCCCCGCTTTGGATCGTGCGTACGGTGGCACCACGGCTGCCACCATACGCACTATCCAAAAACGTACTAATCAATCAAACTGAAAATATAGTTAAAATGTGTTCCAAAGGTGCATAGTTCTTTATTTTCGAGCTTCCACAAATTATTCATCGCTTTCTTAACTCTCGTTTTAAGGTTGCGATTGTTTCTGCATCTGCGCAAATGCCTCGATCACTGAGCGCTTGTGCGGGGACTCCAGGTACAACATAGGTCCGATATGAAATCCTAAATTTGCATTTATCGTTTGGCCTACAGCAGATTGTATGCGAAAGCTAATGCGGTAACAGATCAAGCGGCTCTAAGTAATCCTTTCCAGCTTGCGTAAAGCCGTTGAAGCCACTTTTAATGCCAGCAGTCTCGTTGTAGACTGCCGGCATTTCTTTGTGTATTTCCTATCGAGCCCCTCATTTCCAAATCATATTATTCTGCGAAAGCTTAGCGAGTGCCTCGGTTCTGGCAGCCTTGCCAAGGTAGCATAAGAGGGTTTCCCGCCAGTTACCCGCTCATGACAGGCTGTAGACGTTAGAGTCACGCCCCGGGGTTCGAAAAGAACGTCCCCTTCTCCCCGTATAGTCTGAGTGGCGCTGGCTACCACCCTCAAGCGTCAGAGACAGTTGTGGTAAATATAAATACCCCAGAAAGTGAAGGAGAACACAGTCGCCCAGATAGCTGAATTGTTAGGGCATTCGAGATCTAATGGAAAGGCGTGGGTTCGGTCCCCACTCTGGGCGCGTGTTTTTCTTTCTTTCTTTCTTTCTTTCTTTCTTTCTTTCTTTCTTTCTTTCTTTCTTTCTTTCTACGTAAATTAAAATAAAATTTAACCACTAACGGTCAAAAAATAGTCTAACCATTCCCCTAGGCCTCCTTTGGCGTTGTAGACTGCCGGCATTTCTTTGTGTATTTCCTAACGAGCCCCTCATTTCCAAATCATATTCTCCTGCGAAAGTTTAGCGAGGGCCTCGGTTCTTGCAGCCTTGATCCCAAGGTAGCACAAGAGGGTTTCCCGCCAGTTAACCGCTCATGACAGGCTGTAGACATTCGAGTAACGCCCCAAGGTTCGAAAAAGAAGGTCCCCTTCTTCCCGTGTATTCTGAGTGGCTCTGGCTGCCACCCTCAAGCGTCAGATACAGTTGTAGCAAATATAAATACCCCACAAAGTGTAGGACAACACAGTCGCCCAGATAGCCGAATTGGTAAAGCATTCGAGATCTAATCGAAAGGTGTGGGTTCAGTCCCACTGAGGGCGCGTGTTCTTTTTTTCTTTCTTTATTTCTACGTAAATTAACAAAAAAATATAACTTCACTAACGGTCAAAAAATAGTCTAACCATTCCCCTATGCCCCTTTTTGGCGTTGTAGAGTGTCGGCCTTTCTTTCTGCATTTCCTAACGAGCCCCTCATTTCCAAATCATATTATCCTGCGAAAGCTTAGCGAGGGCCTGGGTTCTGGCAGCCTTGATGCCAAGGTAGCACAAGAGGGTTTCCGGCCAGTTACCCGCTCATGACAGGCTGTAGACGTTCGAGTCACGCCCCGGGGTTCCAAAAGACGGTCCCCTTCTACCCGTATATTCTGAGTGGCGGTGGCTACCACCCTCAAGCATCAGATACAGTTGTAATAAATATAAATACTGCAGAAAGTGAAGAACAAAGTCGCCCAGATAGCCGAATTAGTAAGGCATTCGAAATCAGATCGAAAGGCTTGGGTTCGGTCCCCACTCTAGGCATGCGTTTTTCTTTCTTTCTTTCTACGTAAATTAATAAAAAAGTATAACTTCACTAATGGTAAAAAAATAGTCTAACCATTCCCCTATGCCTCCTTGGCGTTGTAGACTGCCGGCATTTCTGTATTTCCTAACGAGCCCCTCATTTCCAAATCATTATATGTTGCGAAAGCTTAGCAACGGCCTCGGTTCTGGCAGCCTTGACGCCAAGGTAGAATAAGAGGGGTTTCGCGCCAGTTACCCGCTCATGACAGGCTGTAGACGTTCGAGTCACGCCCCGGGGTTCGAAAAGAAGGTCCCGGCTCGGCCAAGCCAAGCCAAGGGTGTGACACGTCGTCGCTCTTCGCTCCTTCGGTTTTGGTGATTGTACGTGTATCAGCCTTGGAACTTCTGCCCAGCTTGCTGTGGTCCTCTCCAAAGACCCCTGGCCCCTCACCGACCGGTCAGTGACGACGCCCGAGGCGCTGATGCGGCCCTCGGGCCAGCGTTGCCTCATCGTCGCCGAGTAGGCCTAGCGTCCGCCGGCACCGCCGACCCCAGAGCTAGGCGCGCCGCGGTTGCTATAGCAACACCAGGGCTACGCTCACTCTGCATGGACGCGACGCTGCAGTGCGACAGCATGGAGACTGAAACTACCGCCGTTCGACAACTTGCTGCGCCGGATCCGATGGAGGAACAACCAACTGCCGTAACGGGTAATGGTGGTCCGAGTGGCTCTAAGAGGCGAGCATGTGAGCAACCATTAGGAGTGCCTGCTACGGCGACTCAGGACACATTTGTGCGTAAACGTGACAGTGCATCTGCAGTGCCTGCGGTGGCGCCCGGGGTATCGCCGCTGTACAAAGTGGCGATTAAACCACGGGAGTGCTTCAACGTGACGACTCTGCCCAACAGGGTCCTTCAAGTCACCCTGGACTCCTGCCTCCAAACCAACGGGTTCCAAGGTTTCGCCATTCACCGTCCCACCAACACCATCTCCGTGTGGGTGCGTTCGCCAGCAGATGTTGACCGTCTTTGCGGCCTGAAAGAGATCCCCCTGCCCGCCCGTATTGCAGTGGGGGTTCAAGCGTACCTGATTTCGGGCTCCGACCTTCGCAGGTATGTCGTCTTCGGCGTCGACCCCGACGAGTCACTGGAAATCCTTGCGGCTACGCTCACATGTACGTCCCACAAGATCTTGCAAGCCCGATACATGGGTCGCGGCCGAACATGCCTAGTCACCCTTCAGGGCCCAGTTTCTGCCCCAGCTCGCATCACATATTATGGTGGTATCCTGCGATTCCGCCCGTACAAGTCAGGCGTGGTCTATTGCTACCGGTGTTTTCGGCCCGGCCATATGCGTTCCTCATGCCCGCAGCCTGAACAAGAAACAGAAAACTCGCAAGAAGCTGTTAAATATAAATGTGACATATGCAAAAAGGACGACCACGATGTTACGTCCAAGGAGTGCCCCGTTAAGGGCAAGGCTAATGAACCTGCTCGTCGCCAGAATACTCGCGACCGCAAATCGAGACAGCAAGACGCGTCCGATGGTGGGGTTGCGACGTCTAACCGATACGCGGTTTTGACACCCACCGATGAGGAGACGTTCCCTCCGTTAAGCCTGGAGACTGAGCCCGAGGACACCCTACGTATAAGGAAGCACTCAAGGGGGGCAAGACACGCCGGAATCGTAAGGAACACCTGCATGAGCAAGCAATGCAAGCTTCTGGGGAGCTGGCAGAAGTCGAAAAGCGTCTCAGTACGCTTCAGGAGGAAGTACGACGTCTTCGCCAGCGGAGAACTTTGCTCACCCGCTTGTCTGAACGGTCAGCGACCGCTGATAATCGCTCTTTTGCTGCTGCTGCTACGCCTGTCTCACTTGCGCCACCGCCATCTGCCAAGCTATCTCCGATGGAACTCCTCAATTTCGTGGCGCAGCAACTGCAACATCTGTCATCGGTTTTGCTGGCACACCTTCCATCGATGCAACGATTCCGAGGGACTAGAAGTTTGTGATGCAGTGGAACTGCAGAGGACTGGCAAGCAAGGTGGGGGAGCTTCGCTACCGTATACTTATCGGAAGACTCCCTGCCTGGGCCTTGCTCCTACAAGAAACTAATTCACTTCCTAATTTGCCTGAATTGAACACCTATGCTTCACCTAGTATTTTGGATTCTCGGTGCTCTGTCTGACCCACCCGGCAAAGCCGCAGTCTATGTCGCCAACTTTTACCCGCGAACTCAGGTTAACCTAGAACCGTGGTGCAATGACTGGCAGGAAGTAGTGGCCGTGTTAATGAGCCTTCCTCACACAAAGGTAATACTAGTGTCCTGCTACGTGCGCCCGCACAGCGGGAGTTCTCCGGCGTTGCGACTAGGGTGGATTCAGCATCTCCTCCGCGCGCACCCAGGGTGCACTGTGCTGGTCGGCGGAGATTTCAATGCACCGCATCCCTCATGGGGATATCCGTACTCTAGTGCCCGAGGAGCGATGGTGTTGGACGCGTTCACGGATGCGCATTTCGCTCTCCTCAATCATGTGGACACCCCAACCCGTCGACAGGAGCATCCACGGAGCCCTCCATACTCCCCCGACCTTTCGTGGTGGCTTGGAGCGCGGACAGTGTCTTGGGACCGGGAACCGGACTGCTGGGGAAGTGACCACTATCCCATTCGCCTCGGTTTAGCTCGGATATAAAGCGCTCAAACAGACGCCAGTGCTGTGTCACAGACTGGGACTTGTTTCGGAAGGGCCTGAACACGTCCGTCTGTGAAGAAACCTCGGATCCACTGCGTGTGCTATGTAGTGCCGTTCGGGATGACACGCGCACATCCTGGTTAGAGGAGAACAAGCCTGCAGCAGACCTCCATCTCTAAACCTGTGGGCAGCTCGACGCAGAGCAGAACTGGCGGCCAATGAACAGCCCACAAATCCGGAATTACGGAATTCGTTGCACCGCCTCACTGCAGCCGCGCGCCGTCATGAAAAATCGCTATCCCGTCAACGGTGGTTGGACTGGTGTGCCTCACTAGGCCCATCTTCTACCAGCGCGCCTGTATGGCGCACTTTTCGTAGTATGGAGCGTGGTGGCCGCCCCCAAGACCCGGCAGCCATGGCCTGCCTTGCCTCTGGACGCACTCCGAGCCAATTTGCTCCAGATGTGGCCAAGCAGTTCTTCCCGAAGTACGACCAAGCTCCACCAGCATTTGTCAGCCTACCTACTCTTCCACCGGAGGCTGGGTCGCTCCCAAGCCAGGAAGATCTTGACGGGATACAAGCTCCATTTACCATGGCTGAGTTCCTTGCAGCTATTGATAAGGCTAAACTGCGCACAGCGCCGGGCCCAGATGGTGTAACATATGAAGTGTTTAAGAACATGGACGGTCTCGGTCTGCAGTGGTTACTGGACTGGCTCAACAGTGTCTGGGCGTCCGGCGACATTCCACTTACCTTGAAACATGCCGAAGTGGTACCTATCCCGAAACCTGGGAAGCCCCCAGACCAGTTGAGTAACCTCCGTCCTATCGCACTGACATCCACCCTGTGCAAGCTACTGGAACGGATGCTCGCCACGCGCCTTTCCTGGTGGCTGGAACGATACGGATGGTATCACCCAGCTCAGATTGGGTTTCGTCCTCACCTGGGAACAGAAGATGGCCTGGACCATATGTCATCTATGGTGCTTTTAGGTGGCAGGTCACGTAATATCCGTACGATCTTGGCCATGGACGTTGAAAAGGCGTATGACAACGTGAGCCACTCAGCTATAATCAGTGTTCTGCAGAGACTCCGCCTTCCACCAGCAGTATGCCATTTTGTCAAGTCATTCCTTCACAACCGCTCGTTCTCTATCCGCATAGGCAAGGAACGCGTGGGACACTTTGTTTCGGAGCGAGGCGTGCCTCAGGGCTCCGTATTGTCTCCTGTGCTGTTCAACGTGGCCCTATTACCATTGGCGTGGCAGCTGGATAGCATACTGGACACGTTTTTTCTCGTCTATGCGGACGATATCACTGTGTGGTCGGTGCACGACATGTTGTCTCGTCAAGAAGCAGGTCTACAGGCTGCCGTGGACATTACGTCACAGTGGTTTTCGCTTATTGGCCTGAAGCTGTCTCCGCAAAAAACCACTTACATGTCTGTCACAAATCGTAGTGGTCGAGAACGGCTGTTGCAGACACCGATATCCCTGTTCTTGAATGGTGAACCCCTTGCCGCCACTGATCATATGCGTATACTGGGACTGGAAATCAGTGCAACTGGGTCGGCATCCTCATGGGTCCGCTGGACCCGACAAAAGGCCACCAGAATGTTACACTTGTTCCGCCGAATCGGCCAGAAGTCAGGGGGTGCCTGCTATCGAGTCATGCATACGCTAGTGCGTGCTATCTTCCAGCCTCGACTAGTTTACCAAGCCCAGTTCCAACACCTCACCTTGCGCGACTGGGATCGCTTAGAAACTGCAAATAGAGAAGCAATGCGAGTTACCACCGGACTCTCTCGCATGACCTCTATACTGACACTTCAAGCCGAAGCGCAACTGAACACGCTGGATGAAATCGTACATCAGCGTCGATCGGCTAGTCGTTTAAAAATTCAATCGATTCCCGCCTCGGCAGCACTTGCACACTACTACGATCGTGCTTCGCCTCTGCTACCTCGCTTAGCGGAGCCCCCTCCATGGCAGCGACCTCAAGCTACGCACAACCGGCCTCTAGGGTGCATAAAAAGCATTCACCCTCAAGAGAAGCAGGCCAACCCACCGCTCCCTTTTGACTCGCCAGATGGCCTTCAAGCGCATGTGGACGCAGGGGTAGCCGACGGCATCCTCCAAACAAGCCTTGTCTGCCCCACTATGCTATCCATCAACCAGACATGCTCGTATTTCACAGAGGCGCCACTTCCTTCTCTGTTGGCGGAGCTGGTTGCCATTCGAGATGGCCTGTGTGCTTTAGCTTCTGAGCTCGGCGCTGCCCTACCACCGCGCTTGGTGTTATACATCGATTCCACTCAGGCTGCTCGAGAGCTCCGGCGCGTCAACAGTACACTGGGCATTACATGCGAGGTGCACCAGATACTCCAATCATTCCCGTGCCCTGTTCGCGTCCTCTGGACCCGCCGGAGCACGACCACGCACGCCCTCGCCGACTCAGCCGCTCACCCGCAGCAAGTGGTGTACCCACTCCCATTTCTACAGCTCTCACTGGAAGACACCCTGCTCATCAAGAAAGATATTCTTCGGCGCTCCACGCGTGCCTTTCTCCCTCTGCGTGGGTCTGACCTTCCTGGCGGCTTAACCCGCCGTGAAGAGGTCGTGCTTCGAAGAATCCGCCTGGGCGTCGCACTGACGCCTGCTGTGCGAGCAACGTGGACTTCTAGTCTTGCAGAACCCTCCCCGACATGCCCCTACTGTCCTGCCCCTGTTGCTGAAGCGACATTGGAACACTTGCTAGGGACGTGTCCAGGGCTTCAATCAACCCGAGCTCGACACATGGGGCCCACAGGACATCGTCCAGGGCGACCTCCCGATATTCATCGGTGGGCGCACGGCCCACTTTACAAGAAACTGTTGGAATTTATTTCCGAAACTGGACTCTATAGTTTCCTGTAGTGCGCCCGCCTCACATTGTGTCTTTCTTTCCTTTTTTTTTTTTGCTTTCCTTCTTTGTCGTTCCCCTGTCCTGTTTTGTCTATTGTTTTCCTGTTATCTATGCCCTGTGGCAAAATGGCGCAATAAAAAAAAAGAAGGTCCCCTTGTCCCCGTATAGTCTGAGTGGCGCTGGCTACCACCCTGAAGCGTCAGATACAGTTGTAGTAAATAACCCCAGAAAGTGAAGGAGACCACCGTCGCCCAGATAGCCGAATTGGTAAGGCATTCGAGTTCTAATCAAAAGGCGGGTTCGGTCCCTACTCTGGGTCCCTACTCTTTCTTTCTACGTAAATTAATAAAAAATATAACTTCACTAACGGTCAAAAAATAGTCTAACCACTCCCCGTATGCCTCCTTTGGCGTTGTAGACTGCTGGCATTTCTTTCTGTATATATATATATATATATATATATATATATATATATATATATATATATATATATATATATATATATATATATATATATATATATATATATATATATATATATATATATGCAAAAGATTCGCCCATTTAGAGTATGCGATCACACACTGCGAAGGACGCACTATGCCCCGTGTTGGTATGCTCTGATACGGTGGCCATGGGTAATAATGGGTATGTGGTAAACGGGTACTGTGAAGACGACGAGGAGATAGCACCGGCATCGTGGAGAACGCGCCACGATCTCTGATAGCTAGACAGACAGACATATTCATGTTGATATCATGCTATCCGGAACACAGGAAGTAAGAGTAAAGGCTGTATTAAGCAGAGAAGCAAAGCTCCCGTTCTGAGCTTACAAGGTGGGAAGTTACGCTGTTGAGATAAATTAATAATGAAGCTGCATTTGAATTAAAAAGATGGAACCACAAGAAGGAATCTGTTAGAAGAATCCACAGGATTATCTAATAGTGGATAGCATTTTTACGCTGCTTGTCTACATTGCGAGTTATCTACAATCAGATTTGGCTGTGGGTAGCCACGTACGTTGAGTTATGTTGACTTTTTAAAGTTTTGTGTTGTACCTTTTCGTCAATACTGTAAGGCATACCGTATTAGTGGTTAAGGAGCTTTTGTTCACTATAGATATACATTTCTCACCAGATGTACAGAATAGTGCAGGGCTGGTTTGTTTTCGCATATTTTTATTCAAGATTGCGTCCTTATTTTTCGAGCTTTTTTATATCAGTGTTCAGTTTTGAGGAAATGTTTCAGATCCATATTTTACATTTAGTTAGTTCATTTTGGTATTTTTTTATTTCTTTGATTTTTGATTTACCAACTTTTTCTCCACCAATCATCTGCATTCATGCTATTACACAGACTAGAAGGGTTACCTTCAGCAATTATGCAGTTTTGTGGAAATAAAGGGCGGTACGCCGTTCAGCGGTACGCTGACTCTCGCTATTTGTTATTTGTATTTTCAACGTTCTTTTGCAGGTTATTTCAAGCGGTCTCTTTGTGGCTTCAGTTGTGTTCGTTTTAGAGGCGGTGTACGATGCATATTTTTTAATTTTTGCTGCTCTTTTTCGTAATTTTCATTTGTGTATTTTGATTTTTCAAATTTTGTTTGGACAAATATAATTATGTACGCTACAATAAAGGGTTATTGAGTGATTACCACCAAATATACATTGCAGTGGAAACGCAGAGCGTTACACGTACCATCATCTGGTTTTTTGCTATTTCTTCAAACATACTTACCGAACTTCTTTACTTGAATGTTCGTTTTTGGTGAAGATGTATAAGATGCCTATCTTTGATTTCATCAGCTCATTCTTGTAATTTTTATCTCATTTAGCGGTTTTCAAATTTATGTTAGGCGAACTATTTCCGTTCACGCTATTATAACTACCTTTAAACCTGGATATAACGAATTTGAAAAATTCGCAATTTTTTGTTGCATGCAAGTTTTGAGTTAAGACTTGAATGAAGGAGAAATGAAACCAAACAGCTAGACATCAGTGATAGTGAACTCAGCGCAGAACGATTCATTTCACTGTGAAAAACTGCATGATTTGCGCCTGCTTCTTTCCAACGAGCTTGGCTGTACACAGCACCCCAAAAAAGGAAGGTCACTTACCCCTCCATTCAAAAACGTAATTTAAGGATCACTTTTGCCACTTTCCGTTGCCTTAAAACTTTTCAAGAAACCAAATCGATGCACATAAGGCATATTTTCGCAAACGTGATGCTATTTTCCACACTCAAATTGTTAAAAGGGTGCTGGCTGTAATACTGTACCAGGCGGTGATGTTCTTCTTTCTCGCCTGCGGAGACGGCATTTAAAATAGCGAGCTTGTCTTAAAAATTCAGAACTTTTCGTTTTGCGGCAGCAGAACGTATCACCCATGAACCGACCCCACAGGTAGCAGTGGAGACGCGCGAATACACGCCGACAGGCAGGCCTAGCACCCAACCGACACCGCACTCACACTGGAAACGCTAGAAGGTTTCCGGTGTGGATGAAGTTCAGTAATAGTGCATTTGTCCAGCCAATTTTTCAGAAAACGTGCAAATCACAATGCGTCTTCAGCGTAGCGAATCCTTCACATCCAGGTTCGCCGTCGCGGTGTCTTCGTTATATACAAGTGACAAACATATGGTTGTCAATGGAGCTCACAATGGAGAATTGAAAGAGAAACTCGTTATATCAAAGAATTCGTTACTCAGGGGTTTGTTACATCCAGGTTTACCTGTACTAGATATGTTGCAGACTCTTATCACACATTTTAATGGAATTCCAGGGCGTTACACGGTTTGTCCAGATTCGATAATTTTGTTCTTCCGATTCTTTTTCATGGGCATTTTAATACCCAGTCTTCAATTTTTGACGGAGATGCTTATAATTCAAATATTTGATATAGTGAGCTCATTTCTGTAAAAAATTTATATTTTTATTTTTTCAATCAATATTTTAGTTGGGCTGATTATCATCGCTTACACAATTACGACAATTAAATATATTACTTCCACCAGTTATCCGTTTCGGGAAAATTTAGGGCATTTCGCGGTCCAGCCTATCAGTGTACTCGGCAAAGAATGTTGCGCTATAAAAAGAAAGCAGTCACAGGATTCTTCCTTGACTGGAACTGAACAGTTTGAGTTCACACTCCGAAAAGGAAACCACATACAAACGCTAATTCGAACAATAATGCAGTCACAGTCATTCCTATCGGGGAAACAAGAAATTACATGGTGGGCGCCTCTTACATGCAAAATGTGGAAATCCCTAACAGTAAAAACCAGAATACACAGAAAAAAAGTTAAAGCCGGTACCGTGAAAAGCAGTACAGTATTGGGAACCAAGCAATTTTTATTTTTTGTTATTCATTTTCAGATACTGTTAGTATAAGGGGCTGTTTCAGGTATGGGCAAATTCATCATAAATAAATTTCATACACAAAAAAATCACAGTACAAAGCAAAACAGTATAGAATATCTTATGCCGATTTAGAAATCTTGCAAAGGGTTTTTTCAAAACTATTAGTGGTATTAGGTCGCACAGAAACTCCCGCGTAAAAGTTCCTCTAGTCCAGAAGAGTTTGGACAGGTAAAAGAATGCTTAAAAATATCAATTGGGTGAGTTACTGAACACACCAGCTTGCATTATTTAAATGCTGCTGTGGGGTGCGTCTATGCCTCCGCTATTTAGGATGCCGGGGCGCTGATTTTAAAATGTATCCTTTCTATGCGAAGGAAAAAGAATTGGTGCCCAAAATTTTCTCGCTAAGTTTTCCAGGTCTCTAGGATCAGAAACGGCGAGTGTTGTGTGTTTTTCTGCAGCTGCTTTGAAATAGGGCCGGCGAAAGGTTATTTTTTATTGATGAACTTTTTGTCTCTTTTCCCCTGATACAAACCTGCTTGGTTTTACCTATGCACATTACTGTTTGATAGTGCAATAGGTTGACCAAAGTTCCCTCAATACATGCAGGTGACGGTCGAACCACTGCCGGATTGGAATCTTGAGAATGTAGGAAGCGGTCCCTATAGACCTGAGCTGAGCCAGCCTATATTCCTCACACTCGCCTGCGTGTTGCTCTTTAGAATGCAAAGTCTGACCTCCGAGTTTTCTTCAGGTCTGGCGGTAAGCTGCATACAGACGTTCGGCAGTTTGTGTCTAGGAAGTCGTTACAACCCTAAATATTCTCCATTTGGTTGCTTGTGTTCAGGAGTGAAAAATGTGGCGCCGTCCGAAGCACAGTATTTAAAAAAAAACGTGCGACAGCCGTGGAATTACGTACTTGCAATTTTGTTCCGCGGTCAAGTTGCATGTCTTCCGAACAGTCAAGGAATTGAAACAATATGTCAATTTTAATCAGATTTGACAAGAGTAGTTTTGTATGCGCAAAATAATAGAAATACTGGGTTGAGTAAAACGTTGAGATATCTAAAGCATATGCGCCAGAACGAGTATTTTGAAATACAAATAGAGCCACCATTGCCACTTAGAGAAAGAATTCTCAATTTGAAGCACGTTTTGCGTACACTTTTTAAGAGGTGGTTTACGCTACAGCAAATTCCAAATATTCTATTTTGCCTAAGATTTGACACGTTACGGCCCTTCCTGTTGGATGTGCACGGCTTCTGAACTCAATCTTGCTAGCAAGACCCAAGGGGGTCACAAACTCTCACAAAGGAACAGTACAAATTGATCAATGACATAACGATGCCGTCCCGTTGATGATACTGGAAACAGAAACCACGTGCAGAGCTATCCCATCTGCGAACCTGAACGTTTGTTAAACAGGTATTATTAATTGGGAGTTGAAATCATGCGTTTCATGAGGGAAAACAGTCACATCTATGACATACACGAAGGATATGCCACTGTTGCTGCTCTGCGAAAGCGGAGGCAAAATGAGCAGCCTTTTACGCACTATAAAATTTGACTGTTAGGAACGGTTGCACGGTTACGGCGGATATTCCAATTTTTCTTTCTGTGAACGTTTTCAAGTGCAAGGTTGGATCCGAAAATTTACAGCTCGACTGCACTAGAAATACAATTTCTCGCGTGTAAGGGCCGTAGTTTATGGCGTATTTACAAGTAGCGTATTATTACCAGGCAGTTGAGTGGTGTGTAAACTAGAAAAGGGTGTAGGTGCACGTAATCTGAAATCCATAAACATGCAATATTGGCCTCAAGTGAACACTATTCCACACTAGACGTCTGCTCGCCCGCAATTGGGAACTTTGAGTTTTGGGCAACGACCTCGAAGCCCACCTGACTGACGGCATAGAAGCAAACGACTGCGACGTGTTTATGCAGTATAACGACGCCGCGAGCAGCAGGTTGACATTGCTTTAGCATCGACGTACTGCACACCTATGCAATGATTCCGTCATCGACTCCGCCTTCAGCTGCAGCCGATGCGTCTGTACAGACGGCAACCAGCAGATACGCGCCACCTCGACGTGAGTTCGGAATAAGGCTTCACAAATTATATCTCCTGCAGTTTGATATTCTCGAACACAAATACCTCAAGCATGTGCGCATCCTCATACCTGTAAGCTCACCTACCAACGTGCCTACTTTGGGGAAACTTCCGCACACGTTGTAGCTGGACAGGGTGGGAGTGCATACCCTTGGCATCGCAGAGTCTTCCTACGGATCTGCGCCAAACTAGGTGCTGCTCAACGTGATTCAAGCTAAAATCGTCGTAAAAAGCGACGGGAAAGTACAGATATTGCTCCAGGAAGCAGCCGGACTTTCCCTGGAAAACTCGACCAAATTTTGCTGACGTTCCTGCCCCTATAAGGAGAATGATGAGAAAAAAACGCGTGGTTGATCAATCATTGGCAGAAGCGATCAGAGAGCCATATTCCCGTCTTCAAGCGATTTTTAAGAAGGAGACTGCGGCTCCTGACGCATGGGCTCTTCAGAAAAGGATGGTCTTTGCTTTAGTCCTGCTTTTTTTCTTTTCCGCTGCCAAGCACAAGGCTGGGGACTGCAAGAGCGAAAGAACTTTCGCATAAAACAGCAACCAACTGGCACCAAACAGCCGGTGCTTCGCGTGCACCACAAAAGGTGATACAGTCCGTGACTGTAGACGAGGAATCCTATTGTCAGGCTTGGAAACTCGGACGCGCCTCATCTATGGGCAACGCTCGTAATGCAAAAACATGGTTATCAAAAAAAATTACGACCATCTTCCCGCGAGGGAACCCTTGTGTGATGCGACGCATCGGGGGGTTCAATTGGTGTTTCCGTTGAGTTGATTATCTAAATCGGGTGAAACATGTTGTGAAGGCGTATGATGCATTTCCATCACATGCGAGTGTTCTCATACGCGGGAACATGGGCGTAATTTTACTTTAGCGTTTGGAATGACGCTGGCATTGGATTGTGTCACGCCACTCGCTGAAGGGACCGTCGCTTCCATCACGTCTTCATCGGAAGAATCAAGTCAAGCACGCAGTCGTCAAGCAAAGTGACGCGAAGTCGAACGAGAGCGAGCGCTGACTGAACCGCCGCAGCGCGCTACCCGCTTTATATTCACAGCGTCTGAAGGAGATGAGACAGCAGAGAAGAGTCGCGCATGCACGCACTTGCGCGACGGGAGCGGAGTGAAGCGAGCGAAGCGCGTGCACGCAGCTGTTTTTTATGATAATGAGACGGAGTGAGAGTGTTGCGCACAGCTGTCGGAGAGAAGAGCGGAGGAGAGTCGCGCATGCGCAGGTGGCATGCGGACGCCGCTGACGCCGACGCAGGAGGGACATGCCTCAGAGCAAGAGATGCGTCGCATCTAAAAACCTTCCGAAGTAGAACGATATGATTCCAGGCGTCGCACAGTGCTCTTATGCTCCTGCACTAATAAATGATGTGTTGCTCCACATGTCTCGAACCTTTAGGACGACGCCCGAACGTTGCTGTTACATACGCGGAGTACTCCACAGTGGGAGCCAGTGAATGTTCGCCATAAAATATGTCGCTTCTAAGTGTAGCGTACCGCTACTTCCACCGTAGCCGAACTCGCCATAAGTGCTTTTGAGAGAGGCAGCAACACGAGTCCCACCTTTATTACATGCCGCACCGTTAGGCAATCAGAGAAAGTTCTACGGTGACAAGACGTCACGTCGCAGACCCGCTCTATCAGCACCGTATCACCACCATCTGTGAAAGCGCCCCCGACAACGGCCCGCTCGGATTCATGGCATATTCTATTATTTTATTTAGCAGAATTGAAAGGAAAGCTTTTGTGTGAACCGTCTTTTGAAAGGTCACCAAAACGTTCAATGAAAATTGCTCCCACCCCCCCTCGCGGGAACCCCTGTGTAGACGCGACGCATAGGGGGTTCCGTTGTTGTTTCCGTTAGGTTGATTCTCCCATCGCGTGAAACGTGCCGTGAACCCCCTGCCGCGGCTATGACGCAACGTGGCGCGGCTATGACGCAACACAATCCGACACAATCCACTTTAATCCAACCCAATCCAAATCCAATCCAATGCAAGCCAAGCCAAGCCAATCGAATCCAATCCAATGCCCCTCGCGAGAGAGTGTTCGCTATCGGAGAGGAGAAGGGATGAGCGGCGGAGAGCGCAGCTCGCGCGGCGAGGAGAATGGGGGAGGGGTGTGGACGAACAACAACAACGCCGTATGGAGGGACAAGCCGAGTGAATGAGATGCACTCGCATCTAAAAGACGAGTGAGCACGCAAGTCAGTTTTTTATAACGAAGCAACATTCCAGATGTGATCGGATGTTAGAGAAAGGCTCCAGCTCTGCGGTACAACCGACGGTCTGACAGGCAAAACTAATCTCTATGAGGAGGACAGCTCTAGCTCGCGCTTTGTTCTCGTCCTCAGGTCCAATTTTTTGTAGTATGCACAGCGCAATTCATAATGAAGCAGTGCAAACTAAACCCATTTTACGTCTCTTTAGGCAGTGCTGGTAAGGCCTGCGTATTGCTCTTCACATGTGCCGTCGTTATGGCTATCCAACAAAATTATGCTCGCATATGACTGCGGGGTCATTTTTTTGGCTTTCCGTTGGTTGGTGTCACCACGTGCTCTTCCCAGAGTTTACTCTGACAATGCACAAGGATTTCGTGCAGCCAGTCGTGATTTGAAAGCGGCTTGCGGACGTTTGGGCCATTTACCTGTAATATATTGCCCGGAAATTCTTTGCTGAACGCATTTGGTGATGAAGGCGGCTCAGCGAAAGAATAATACGATCGATCAAAGCTACCCCCCGGAAGACGGTGAGGACAGGTTGCTTCCATTTTGAGAAGTTTGCTACCATCTTTACAAAATTCGAGAATGTGGTAAATGCAAGGCCACCTGCTATACCTGCATCTCTGACGCTAATGTGAAGGGGTACTTATGACTACACATATCCTAAGGGGTAGGAGGTTCGCTGCTCTGTCTAGCTGGAGTGCTGCTGGACCGTCTTCAGATTGTAGGATGGGCAGCCGCACAAGGTGAACGACTTCCGGAATTGCTGGTATGAAGAATACCGCTTATTTCTGAAAAGCACGCATATCAGATAACTACAGCCCGGTAACCAGTTTAAAGGGACACTGAAGTGGATTTGTCAAGCTCCCGTTTTTGCTTGCACTGCGTAGACTGGCTCAAATTAGCACACTTTTCATCGTTTATCCGGTTGACAAATCGGTAATTATTTTACAAAGCGCGAAAGAAGAAAAACTACCATGCGCGGTTTGCGGCGGCCGCACCAACTAAGGCTGTGACGTTGGGAGGAGGGGCGCCGTGATTGGACGATGCCCAAGGTTAGCAATCAAAGAAGTTTCGGCTTCGGTTTCGGTTCTGTAAAACATAACCAATGGCGTTGTTGGATGGGCATTCTCAATATCTCAGTAATCATCGTACCGCGCTTCTGCCATGTTGTCGGCTGTAAAATGCACAAGATAAGCCTCCCAGGACGGCTTGTAGTCGTAGCATTCACTAGCCGAGACCTACGCAGTGCATGAACGCCCTCCGCGTACACGCAGACGCCCAAATGTCATGCGCTTTTCCCCCATATTTGGAGCTTGCCTCCCTCATGCGTGTATCGTAAAAAGCGTGTTCGCACCAGGCCAAGGGTCTGTTCATTCTGGCCTGTGCCCACTGCCTGCAAGCAGTCGGGGCTTATGGCAACAGCACGCCAACGAGAACTCGCCAGCGCGCCAGTGCCAGCCTGCGTGCGTTTTGTGATCTAGTTCGTGTAGCCATGAACGTTGCGGCCCAAAAAAAGGTGAACTCAATATAGAAAACATCGGCGGAAAACAAAAAAGTTAACTTACAAAAAAAAAGCACGTACCCGCGGGGATTACGTATATAGGGTATATATTGTACAACAGGTTTACACTTTTATTTAGTTTTGGCATTTCAAGCAGCTTAGGTGACTATTTGTTGTACTGCGCTCGTGCACTAAGCGTCGCCCGAGTTTCCACAGTAGCTCACGTCTAGCAATTGCATTTCGTAGACGGAAAAGCGTTCGCAGATGCAAAGTCGTGCTGCTGACTGCTGTGCTTGTTCGCCCAGCGCAAAAAAGTGCTTCCCGCGCCCTAGTTTTACGCTTTACGGTAAAAATATCAGTTGATTTTATTTCCTTAGTACCTATATTGACTTCGCTGACTCTTCTCCCGCCTTCAAGAGGCCTTATATTTTCCTACTGGCGTACATGTCAGCGAAGCGTCGCATGTGCAGCGCTTGTGTGAAGCGACCTTGACTTGGAGCTAGATACAGTGTACAAACAAAGTAAAGAAAGGCACATTCTTCCATTCACAAACGTGTCCTGGCTTCGTTTCAACTAAGCGAACGAATTTCGACCAAGCAATTTTTTTTTAACCTCCTTGATTGCGACGACCCGCCGGCGGCCGGCGGACGAAACGCTGGGCCGACTGACTCTGTCGGCCGGGGAGCCGTGCAGTAGCGCAGCCAATGGACCTCTCCCTGTATGTAAACAACGTGACGTCACTAAGCGCACGTGCATGACGGGTGGCTTCTGCTGGCGGCCGCGAAGTGAGGTGGCGGTTGGCAGAAAGCGCCTGCGCCGACGGCACGGCCTGGCCGCGCGACGCCCGAAAGGAACGATGTACCGTTAGTTCGGGCCGTCACTGGTTTCCCACATTGCAGGGGAGGGGGGGGGGGGGGGGGGGGTGTCTAGCTATCCTAGCTATGGCCGTCGCACCTCCATGTAGCTTTCCGCATCTAAAACCTCCGCAACACTTTCGTTTACCGTACGGTCAACTGAACGGCGACGCTTTCGGATACTCAGTGCGTGGCAGAACAGCCTAAACGAGTCATTCTGAAGGTTGGTGCTGTTGCGACGCATCTCAAAATGTTTTTGAAGATTCTTCATGTTCGGACACATACCAAGGAAAGCTAATTTATTGTTGCTTTCGAGGTCCGCTTAAGCTAAGCGCTGTGCATCAGGCAGCTAAACGCTCCCTGTTCTTGGTCTCTTTGCGTCGCCCGGAGACAGTGGCGTACACAAGATTTCATGTCGAGGGGAAAAAGGAAAGGTAAAGCATGAAAGGATTAAATAGTAAAATAAGCAGCAACGAAACAAAAATATGAAGAGCAAAAAGCAAAAATTATTCCAATAAAAATATCGCGATGGTGTCGTTCTCTACGAGATTGATCGATTGTTTTCTTACCTTTACCTCAGTAAAATATCGAAATGGTTCATCGTCATTGTGAGAGTAACATAGCAGCCACATATGGTTAGTGCGTAGATCTTGCGAAAGTGCACTGAAATATTTTCGGTAGTCATTATTTCATGATAGTTAAAGTTAGTGTCCATGTACGCCCGCTGCATACGCCAGCGTCAGGAGGCCGCAACAAATGAATACATTTTCTGAGTCTGTTCGCTAAGGGCAAACACATTTTTCGAGTCGCGTGAGCGGCCCATCTCGCTCCGAAGGCACAATGCTACATGTGAGCACGGCAAGCATCTCCGTTTTCCGGCATCCTCAAGGCAGAATATAATTGATCAAGGTAAACATTTATTGTACTTACAAGCAATGAATTTCGTTCGTCTTGAACAGATCCCCCCATAACAAAAGACCAAACTTATCGTTGTCGATCAGGCGGCAGGCGGCTATCGCGGATCCCTCGTTGAAACATTTATTTCCCGTCGCCTAAGCAGCTTGGGCATTCATTGTGTTTTTAATACAGTGCTCTACCTCCTCAAAACATGACAATATTTCGCAGCAAGAAAATTTCCATCTGCCCCCTCCTCCCTCCCCCCCCCTATTTCACTTAAGCAAATTTCTGCTGGTGCTGCATGGTAGCAGATGGTTGATAAACAGTATCATTTCATTGCACGAATCAGCGCGGACTGCCAATGTAGACGGTATGACTGCGCTTTGGAGAACAGCTGAAGTTCGAGAATGCGAAATGTTGCTACGAGTAAGAGCAGACTATGTCGCTGCTTTGGCTGCCTGCCTCTTCGGCACATTGCGCGCATCCACAATAAACGCCGAATTTACCTCTGTGGGGACTCCGAAAAGTCTGATGCCACTGATTTTGCTCGCAAAATTTGGGTAGCCGAGAGCACAGCAGCCCACCGGCATCAGAAAAGCCAACACGTAAACAAAAATTCCATTTTTGCGCGTGCTAATGCAGCCTCACTGCATACGCGCCGCGCGCCGGTCCGAATGTTTGGCCAACCACCGTCCCGGCCACGTCCAGCACGTGCGATTTCCGTGACGTCACGGCCGCCGCGTGACGTACCCCGGGAGAGGTCTATTGCCAGCTCATCCCCTCCTGACGTCACACGAAAGCGCCACAGAAAATGGGCGAGCGTAAACAGAGGCGGACAGCATTTTCGAATCAGTTTTTCTACTAAATAAAATCGCGTAAACGCGCCTAGAGTTGTCGAAACATGGCCTTGGGACTCCGGACTACAATTTGCGCTAGTAATCCCGCAATGTTTACATATCACTTCAGTGTCCCTTTAAGGTTGGTGTCATCCAAAAACGCGAGTTGCCAGTAACGTTTTGCAAAATTGGTAGAGTTATACGGCGCACTTATTGAGGGATATTCATGTTAGTGTGCTTAAAGTTACCTTACCAGAAGCTAGAAAAGTTATGAGGACAGAAGGGCTGTTCTGCTGGTCGAGTAACTTTTTGTGGGCGGAGGGTGGAGATCGACTTTTAAGCTACTGCGGAAATGTCACGTGGTTCCCTTGAGCCACGCGGAGAGGGGCTGGCGAAACACCGGTGTCTTCCAGCGTGAACATCACGGTAGACCGTTGAATAGCCTTGTCTCCCTCAGTGCTTCCCGCCAGAGCTGAACGGAGTAGCCATTCTATTGGAATTTGCAGCAGAGTCCTTCCTGCTAAACGGTGTGGGTACCGCACCCGCGCCCTTCCCCCTCTTCTATTTTGAGTGCACGCTAGAGCCAACGCCGGCGCATGTGGTCAGCCACCCCGCGGCAACCTGCTGAGCGTCCCGGCTCCCACTTCCTTCGAATATTTTCAGGTCTTGTGAGATATGCCGACCAACCTTGAAGGGTTAAGGTTGATCGACATACGTCGCAAGACCTGACAAAGCATTTTGCATCGCCTAGCAAACCGGGCCAATGAAAGTTCTCTTGAACATGATGCCTTGTTCTTCAGGAACCCTGACTGATGTTCTTGCGGGCCACTCAGAGAATGTCGTCCCGATAGGGATTTTAAACCACAAATCGTTTACATGTTCTGGCAGTCACGAGGTCATATCTCCGTTGCAAAAGATTCTGATCATAGAGTAACCTATAATGGTTGCTTCCGGATATGAAGGTCTTTCTCATTTTGAGGAAGCAACTGTTCAAGGTGGAGTCCTCCCGCTGCTCCTGAAAGAGTGTATCATGCGTAATGTGTAATGGGGTTCAATTGGTGATTCCTGTAAGAGCATGAAGTTGTCCTTTGTTTGGGCGATAGCGGAAACCTAATCTGAAGTATAGCTTCACATGGGTGTCTCGTCGCTGCTTCTCTGTGCCGGCGCTTAGAATTGCGAGTTACCGCGCATCCAGCTCGAGTCTGTATTCTGGAAGTCCAGCGCGGGTGGTAGATTGCCCAGTACAAAATTATAAATGGATTTTTTCATGCAGCAGCGTTTATTTCACCCGTAAAGTACGGCGTGTCAACCTGAACACTGCCTCTGGCAAGCACTTTCCGGATTATTTTAGAAGGCGCCCGTGTCTACTTCTTCCTCTAAGACCGTCATCAGGAGCCAGTGCTCCCCGTACAATGGCCGTATTACTTCCTGAGTGCCTTAGAACGTATGCTCGTTTCCCGAGTAAGCGTCCTTCGACTTCGGGCATGCCTTACACGGTAAAGAAAACATTTTCACGCATCGTGTAAAGGCCCTTCTTTGGGTCTGGTATTTTTTCTGGACACACTGAGGTTGGACAGCCATGACGAGGGGTAAAATGCTTTGCCAGTACGCAAGCAACGACCTCGTCATCCCCAGGCTGGCACTTCTGTCTTGTGGTCCAGTTTTTGGCATGTCTTGGCACTCTGAAAGTCTTTCTATGTGTTGCGACTGTCCACAGCGTCGGGACCGACTCCGTCGCACAGGAAGCACTTTGCAGGTGGCCTCTTCTTCGCATGAGGTGGTTCTTGTCTTGGGTCTCACGCACCATCCGCAGCTTTGCCAAGATTCGGTATAGACTGGGCTTCAAGGAAGCGGTTCGTATACGTTTCTAGCGTCAGAAGAGACTTACACTCCCGTTCCTTCAGTCAAATGTCGAGCCTTGGGCTGCAGCAATGAAGGATCTTCTCGGAGATCATGTGCTTCGGCCATCTACACCCAATGCTCAAAATACCCAGACAGCCAAGCGGGCAGCTACTTTCCCTTCTCGCTGCTTTGAGCCCGTGCCGTCATAAATTTCTCTTTATACCCTTGCGCCGTGAACTGGAAGCGCTGTAGCATGGCGTTCGTCCCGGTTTGGTCGTCCAGTGCATCGTCTGCGGTCATTCTGACATTGCCGCCAGCGCCTCCCCAGAAAGGCACATGCTAACGGCAGTGGCCCATTTTATTAGGACCAGCCCTGTCCAGTCGCTACGCGTTCAAAACAATGCAGGTAGGCATGTACGTGGTCGAGCCACTCTTCGAACATGGGCAAGAGCTTCTGGGGGTTAACAGCGGGTGTTGATGAGGAAGCCGCACCCTTATCTGTCACTGGCTCTTGCCTTAGCGCCCCTTCCTGCAGACGACGTCTGAGCTGTAGGAGATGTCTCTCCGTTCGTCCGCTTCACTTTGCATCATGTTCGGTGCTTGTTCTTCTCTCCAGAGCGCCCGTTTCTTCTTGATCCACGTGGAATTAAGCTCCTCGCCTGAGAGGCCTAACTGCGTTCCGGACGCTATTACCTTATCTAGATCCGTGCCTGCTTTTCGTTGCGTCTACGACCACGACACTCAAATATCCCATCGGCAAACACTATACAAATTCTTAGGCTCCCCAATATTTGTAAAGGGGTGGGCCTGTTAGGTTTTCTTTAGAGCATTGGAGACAGGTAGTCGCACATGAGTCCCCGCAGGCGATATTCGACAGCCGAAAGGACAGACACGGACATAATACATAAACTGCAGAAGGAACTACACTATTGTACGGGAGGGTTCACGCAACAATAAGGCGAAAACCAAACTAAAAGGCCAAACATCCTACGTTGGACTTGCGGTGCTGCCGGGGATAGTCGGCCAGCTGCGTGGCCTCACTTTCGGTGGCCAAGTCTCGTTGTCGCTCTCGCAAGCAGGAGTGGTGCCACCCGGGCCCGTGTGCTGTCCCGGGAGCTGCGAGGACAAAAGAGCACAGGGGAAATCGAAGCACGGCCCAAAGCCGAGAGCGATGCCAAGCCTGTAGTGCCGTGTCCAGACCTGGTTGTCTCGCATGGCACTGGCGTTTTGACTGAGGGGACTTTACGATCGTGCTGTTTTACGATCGAATGGAGGGTTGCCCGCATGCGTCAAAAAACTATTTATGACACCACTCCGACATCTACCTCGCCCTCTACCGTTTCCGCCTAGCACAACAGCTCCAGCTCCAACCAACCGACCGCTCAAAATTCCACATGGATTCTTTAAAATTTCTTCAGACAAACCTAGACCACACTCGTGCGGCAACTCCACATCTTGTTGATTTCGTTGAAGCAGAGCACATTGATGTGGCTGTTGTTTGTGATCCATATGCCAGCGGATCAACCGTGCTTGGAGTGCCACCCAATTGGCTTCGTTTTCTGCATCAAGACACTCCCCGATGCATGGTCCTCATACCCCGGCGTAAATTCGATGTCTTTCCCCTCACCGTGTCTCCTTATATTGTAGCTCTGCGACTTCAAAATCAGCAGTCCACCATGCTTCTCATCGCTACTTATGCTGCGCCATCAGTGCCGATGGACTTTATTTTGTCTCGGATTAATGACGTCCTCGAACGATACTGTGCTACGAATGTGATATTGGCAGGAGATTTCAACGCCTGGAATCCCATTTGGGGAGGCGATGTTTTGAACTCCCGCGGTACCCAGCTCGCCCACTTCATCCACTCAACCCGACTCAAAATACTGAATGACCCAAATTCGGTAGCGACCTTTCAAAATGCCTACTCGGAGTCTTGGATCGACCTTACCCTTGTTTCCGGTGCCATTTGGGAAGGTGATTGTTTGTGGAATGTACATGACTCCCAACTTTATCAGATCACAAGTACGTAGTATTCGGCCTGCAACGGTTTCCACTGCCCTTGAAAAGACGACTTACCAAGGCATCATTACAATATTTGGTTGAGGAATTGGCAGCAGATGATTGGATTCAAAATTTTAACCCGCAAGATGTCTGTACGAAGTCCGCCCTCAACACAGTTCTTGACGTTTTCTATTCCAAATTAGCCAGATTAAAAAATAAGTTTGAACGACCCCTGAAGAAACACAGGGGAAACGCGTGGTGGAGCGACGCTCTGGCGAGGGAAAGATCGGTGGTGCGAGTATTGCGGAGGCGGTACCAGAAGTGCCGGGATCCACTCTTGCGGGCAAATCATCGTATTGTTTATTACAGGAGTCTCGCCGCCTACAGAGAGCACATACAGATCGCCAAGGACAAGGCCCTAAGACAGGCATGTGCAGATGCGTCCCGCAAGAGCTTGTTCGGGCAACCATTCAAAGCCGCGTTTCGTAAGCACCGAGTACCTTCTGTTTTATCCCCTCTGCACTTACCGGATGATACGTCGACAACAAGCACATTAGAGTCGGCAGGTCTCCTCCTGAAAACTCACTTCCCTTCTGATTGCCATGAAGACGACACTCTGGCCCACAAAGCAATGAGGGTCGTCATTGCCACAACTAGATACCACGCGGAAGTCCACGACGAGCTTTTTACTCTGGATGAGTTGCGATTGGCCTCCAGAAAACTGAATTTGGGTTCTGCTCCGGGACCTGATAACATCACCACTCCCATGGTTCATCTTCTTGTTCACCACATCTCTTCGTTCCTGCTTCACGTGTTCAACTCTTGCCTTCTTCTTGGCTATTTTCCTCCTCACTGGAAGCAAGCCCACGTTAAATTTTTATTGAAACCTGGACGTCCGCCAACGGAGCCTTCTTCATACAGGACAATATGCATTACGTCGATGATTGGGAAGCTGCTAGAACGAATGCTGAATTCACGATTTTACTATTTTCTACACCGTTCCGGGCTCCTTCATCCACATCAGTATGACATTACCTTGGGACACAACACAACAACCGCTTTGTTTGATTTGCGTAGCCGTCTGCAACACCATCGAGACCATGGTGGTCTGTCTCTTGTTATATCCCTTGATTTCGCTGGGGCATTTGACACTACTTGGCACTCCCGACTTTTGTACTTTTTTCGCACACACAATTGCCCTAGAAACATCTATGAGCTGCTAAAATCTTTCCTTGAAGGGCGCACTGTTCGTTACGAGGCGTTCTCAGGAAACATTACCCACTTCACAACAAAGGGGTCTCCTCAAGGTTCTCCCATTAGCCCGCTTTTGTGGAATGCCTATATTTTTGACATGCTCTGCATTCCCATGCCGGAAGAAACGTATTTACAGGCCTACGCAGATGACACGGTTATCGTCATTCACGCGCGCACGCGCCGTCAACTAGAAGCCACTGCCCATGAAACGCTTTCCAAGATTACTACTTGGGCAGAGAAGGCGAAGCTAAGGCTAAACCCTTCCAAATGTTCTTGCCTCCTCGTTTCAAGAGGTGACCGAGGTGCGATACGGAAGCCTACCATCAGACTTCTTGGTGTAACCCTCAAGCAAGTCACCGAAATGAAACTGCTAGGAGTTGTATTTGACAACCACTTGACCTTTGTGGCCCACACCAACCATTTAAAATCAATTGTTGAGAAAATGGCTGGTTCGCTCACTAGATTTGCACGCATGCACACCCTCGTCAACCGTTCTCATCTGCGTCAACTGCATCATCTGGTCGTCCTTCCTGCAATTTCCTACGCCGCTCCCGCTTGGTGGCACTTAAATCAACACCATAGTTTAAAAGCTCGAGTTCACTCATTGCTTAGGTCATCATTGTTCGTGATCACGGGAGCTTACACCGCGACGAGGACAGCAGCCCTTGAGGTTATCGCCAATGCGCTCCCGTTACACATTCACCTTGACATCGCTGTGCGCATCTTTTTACTGTTTCATCATCGACAATCAATCACATTCCACTCGGTTTCCTTCAGACCTGCCGACGTAGACCTTCCCATCGGTCTCGCCACTCACCCTGCGCGACGTCTTCGTGTCCGAAGTGGCCGCCTGACGAGCGCGGAGGCGAACCAGCGACTTCATCTCTCCGCTCTCCACGCTTTCACAGACGGTTCTCACACACCCACTGCGGCTGGAGCAGCCTTTGTCATTCTGAACGGGCCTGACCGCGTGCACGCCGTAAGAAGGTTCCGTTTAGTTTCTCCCACTACATCCTTTGACGCTGAAGTGATAGCCCTGCAAAAACTTATCGAGTTCCTCCTGGACAATAGGCCTTCCTCTCCTGTCAATATATACTCTGACAGTCTTTCTGTACTTCTGGCACTCAACAATCCTTTCAATAAGTCCTCCACAATCCACCAATTGAAACATGACATTCTCTTGCTCTCGAGCTCGGTCTCCTTGGCCTTGTACCATGTGCAAGCGCACTCTAACGTGTGGGGAAACGAAATCGCCGACGCAGTCGCGCGAAGTGCTGCTACGAGAGGACAGGATGTGTGCGGGAAAATATCCAAACATATGGTCCGCTCGTCGCTATTGAAAGCAGGTCGCCTATTGTGGCAGGAGGCGTGGTCATCGAACAACAGTGACACAGAATTGTTCCGCTGGACTCCGAGTGTTCTCAATCTACCTGCTTCTTTTCCGCCGTCTAAAAAACTTACTCACCTTATAACTGGACATGGCCGATTCCCTCACTATTTCTTCCGTCTCGAACTTACGCCGGACTGCCTGTGGTTTTGCGGTGCGGCCGCCACTTCCGTCTCTTACTATCTGACGCAGTGTTCAAAAACGTCATCATACATTCAACGACTGCTTCGCATTGTGCGGCCACCACTTGAACCGCCAAACCTTCGGCATCTATTGGATAATTCTGAAGCCATCCAGATCCTAATCGAGCTCGTCGACTTCATTTCCCGTTCCTTACCCGACGTGTGATGCCGGTGTGTCTCCAATGGCCCTTCATCGGCGCCGTACCATCCACAAGCCTGGGCATTCCTGCGGCCCAACATGTCACGTGTGATCTGTGCGGCTCTCCAGTGCGTTTTTTTTTTTACCTCAAGTTGTGGTTTGTGTGCACATGACAGGAAATACGTGTTCTCTCTGGAATCCTGTTCCCTGGGACAATTCGTGCCTTTCTTCAGCGTGGTATCGTTTTTTTTTTATCGCGTGTACCATGTGACGGTGAGTGGCAGCAGTGTTTACGCTGGACCCAGTGACTTTCTATTTATTACCTTTACAGTGCCTCGGCGGTGCTTCGTTTTGTATTTTCTGGATACTGTGCATAATGTGCTCGGTGTTTCAGCAGGGCGTCGCAGTTAGATATTCTCGTGTACGGGAATACCCCAACTGGACTTTCATTTTAAAACAGCTACCTCTAGACGGACATTTGTGGCGAACTTTATAAGTGAAACACCATATCTATTTGTATTTTTTTTTCTCCTCTGCTGCCTCTCCGGGTTTTGTTTTCACGCTGCTAGCTACTACATTTTTCAACTGCACTTCACAATTAGGACATTTTTCTACCTGTTTTCTTTGTTTACTTTCATTCACATCCTTGATTGCCGACTCTCTTCTCACGTTCTATGTACCTGCTGCCCGAGCATATGGAACGTGAAAAGTAGTATTTTTTTTTAAACCCTGCAAATTGGCTTTCATTAAAAAAAGAGAGAGAAAGTTTGGCTTTTAGCCCCATTCATTTATTTTATATTGGCTTTAAACCTGCCATAGCCTTGCTGGAGCGGGTATTGTTCCCCACTTTATTTTTCTTTATTCTTGGGGGGAGGGGGGGAACACGGAATCTTAAAAGGAATTAAAAGGGGAAATCGAAGCACGGCCCAAAGCCGAGAGCGATGCCAAGCCTGTAGTGCCGTGTCCAGACCTGGTTGTCTCGCATGGCACTGGCGTTTTGACTGAGGGGACTTCTTACGAACACTGCCGATCCATCGTTGATCTTCCCCCACATCCACACAGTCGTCTTCTTCTTTCTCCTGCATTCTCTCTTGTGCGTATCCCATTGGGGATCTTCCCCTAGTCTTCGGGACATTTCTCGCCACTCGTCGTCACAATTGGTTCCTTCAACACACCTCGTGACACCAAGTGTTGTCAGTCTCCTGCAGCTGGGGCAGACGAGTGCTGCATGCACCTAGTCATTGTTCATGCTGCCATCTAAATTTACAATTGCTGCCCCTGTGTTTTTCTTATGTAGGCTAGAGACCTGGGGCGTGGCCTGGCGAGGTATTAGGTGATGGAGGTGACCAATTCCTTTGTTGTCGGTTAACTCCACTAGCTGCAACGGAGGATTATCTGAACCTTTCACGGTTCCACTAGGCTAACTCAGCGGCTGCACCGACCACAGCGACTTTACATGCACGGGCAGAGCGGTGTTGGTGCACCAGCTCCACAATCGTTTTAAGTTGAGGCTCTGTTGGCAAAGTTAGTATGCGGGTTGTGGGGTTCTACACTTCCCACAGTATGTATTTCCCACCCCGCAGCCACCGCACTCCGCAGACATGCCTTGCGAGCGCCAGCTGCGGGCACGTCCGCTGTTTTTTCGGAGACAGACAAAGGCAGGAAGCGGCATGGCCGAAACACCAATGGCAGCGTTTATTGCATCGTGCAAATCAGATACTGCGTACATGTTAATTGTAGGCCATAACGGTAACATTGGGAGCGAGGCATTAAACAACGCTAGATACAGTGGAACAACGGTGGAATACCGGAGCAGCGCGGTGCCGCACTTGCGAGCGCAGATGCAGTCTCCCAGCTCACCCGGAAGCTCCCTTTTTGGCGCGTTCCCCACGTCCGGACCGGCTCGCCGAAACGCCCGCGCGGTACGGCATCCTCAAGACAAGAGGCCGTCCTCAAACGGTGCGGCTAGTGCAGAGGAAGAACTCGTTCTTGGGTAAAGCAGAGGAGAAAAGGGTCCACTCCACCCACGCGAAAACAAACCCTATGGTTGCTGGCGCGCTCCCATCGCACGAGCGAGGCGCGCTGTGCAACGCCGGCCGCGATGGAGAGCTAGCCAGAAAGGGGTTCGCGTGAAAGTCGCCATCTCCACAGGGTCATTCTGAGTAGCCCTTGAGAGCCTGCTTTGCATTCGGATTACTTTCCTCCGAATATTCTAGTAGAAACCTGATATGACAAAATAAAACTATCCCTCGCAATACTCCAGTTCTCACACCCCCGTGGGGTTCAAACCTCCCTGGTGACCGAACTCGCCGAGAGCATGTTGCGCTGCGGAGGTTGCGCGTTGGAGTGGCCCTTACGCCGTCTGTGACGGCCTTATGGCCATCGCACCACCACGGTCCATACGGCTCCACCTGTCCATTCCTGGACTCCGCCATACCTGAAGATAAAGTGCAGCATGTTCTGTGAAAATTCCCTGGACCGCAAGAAATCCTTCTACGGCATCTTACTGCAACTGGCCTCAACCACGGCCGCTCTGCAGATTTAGAGTGGTGTGTCCATGGGCCATTTTATCGACAACTGTCGAACTGATTCACGAAGGCAGCTTGCTCTTTTACCTGTGAATTTGTGTATAACTCTCGCACTGGCCAACATTTTAATTAAACAAACTAGTATGATGCAGCGCGTGCAGTTCTTCCGTGCTTTGTGCACGAGGTTCAGAAAGATGGTTGCTCATGTGGATACCTGGTTTTGCGTGTTCTTTCTCGGGCGCCACTAGGACACACAGTTGCGGTTCTCCCACAGGCATTTCAAAATTGTTGTGGAAAGTGATTGCGTCCTTCCGAACAGGAAATATTGCCTCTATGACATGTGGGTCGGTATGTGAAACCAAGAATTAAAACAGACTATACACGACTCTTACGTTATTTGGAATGTCCTGCAAATATTAACCACCTTCCTGATGATCCGCTTTTGATGACTTTGTGATGTAAGCCGACATCGGCCACACTTTCTTTTGTGGACGCCTGATCCAGTGGTCAACAATGTTATTGTTACACTATTTTCATTAGTTCTTTCTCCTCTTTCCTGTATTTGTATTTACTCCACATTTTCCTCCTCTGTGTTTTTGCTGGTGTGTTCTAACTAGACGTTGCGTGCAAGCACTAATCTTCACGTCTATAAGCCATTGCCATACAAACTTACTGAAGCCTACAGAAGCCACACGAGGCTTAGCTTCGCCCACAACTATTTTGCTGTACATTTACGAACTAAATACACCAGATGTCATCTTATCGTTATGGCTTTTTCGCATCATATATTCAAGTGAGGCACTCTGGCGGTTAAAAAAAGTTGCAGTTATCAACAGGGGAAGTATTATTTCGTGGAGCGAGGAACCCCCACTATTTCAGCAGCAAGTTCAACATTCGTGTGCTGACTTCACACTATGAGGGAAAAAGTGCAGTTTTAGATACTGCGGGTACACAACAGAATTGGTACATTGTTACGCTATTTTTATGCGCATTCCTGGTGCTGCACCTTGACCCAGTGGCCCAACGCATATTTTTCACTATCGAATTTGTACTACAACGTAAACAGCAATATTAGACAGTTTGAGTTTTTCGTACGTAGAAGCTTCACATACGTAAGGCTTTCACGGGTGACGAATGTGCATGGTCAGAACGCAAATATTCAGCGTGAGCCCTACGTACGTACGTGAGATTCGAATTCTTACGCTGCGGGTCTCACTTTTCTCCTGTACATAGAGTTGACCAACATGGCGGCGCCCTGCCCTCCCGCTTCGCAGCGATAACACCTTCGTCGTTAATCTCTCGATGCGATATGGTGTTGTAAGCTGTTGATTTTGCATTGAAGTTGCCCATACTTGCCCTGACCTAAAGTTTCATGCGACAAATTGGTTTTATTTTTGGAATGGCGATTTCGCAGCTGTTAAACCTGACGAAGTAGCATTTGTCGTCGTAATAGCAACGGTCTCTCGCCATGGCGCGTGGCTACAGCAACGTCTGTGTCTGTTCGTAGGTAGCTTTAGATTTGAGGAATCATACGCACAGGGATATAAGAGTTTGAAACTACATGCGCGTGGGCTACGTATACTTCTCACGTTTGCAAACGTGAACTGTGTACGTACGGGAAACGGAAACTGTTTATTAGAAATGAGACAACGCACCTATTCTTGCTGTGCAGGACTATCAGCAAATCATGGGTTTGGACGAACGCCAGTTCTTCGTCGGCCATTTCACCTCTATGATGCTCATACTTACCGTGGAAAGTGTCATAGCCATCTCGGTGTTGTCCTACCCACTTGAAGAAGGTATCCAAAACTTATAGGTATCCGACCATTTTTTGCAACTGTTATGCAAGGTTAATTGAAAATTTTACAACTTGTTGTGAACATGCTCGGATCACACCGACTGTCCGTTTCAAGGTGGCTTGACAGCAGAGCGTTCAATTCATTGTTCACTCTGAGGCAGAATGCGTGAACACAAATTTGTTTGGACTGGACTTGTATCATTAATTTCATTTTTGAACTATTACTGGTAATATTCTGCACGCGACACCAGCTCGCATGCGTTCGACGTTGCAATTATTAATATTAATCATCAAAACTGATTAAAGCCCGTCAATGGCACAGCTGTATGGCAGGAAAAATGGGAGCTAAATCTGTTAATGACACTACCGCTGGTCTTCAGAAGATGGGAAGTGTGCGAAAATTGGTTCCCACTTTTTGGTTCTTCTGGAAGGAATAATCTGTTTAGATGTGACATAAAGGACAACGGTTGTGGAATATCCAAGTCACAGAAGGTTGTGGTGTTTCTTGGTTTTCAGGGCTTGGTACCTTCAACAACGTGGATGTTACCCTAGTGTTCGCGGGCTTCACCATTTGCGCGATCGGCGTCGTGCTTCTGGCCATCGTGCTTGCGTGTATCTTCCCGGCCGGTGGTAAGCGAGCCAATATACGGTGCTTTAGTCAAGTCTGCACTGAAGTCGCAAATTCACGTACCCCTCACTCGTTGGCACTCGGCCCGCTGTGGTGGCCTGTAGTTTTTTTTTTCTCTTTTCTGCAGGCCTGCAGCCCTTTCTGAAGAAAAGCGAGTGGGCAATAAAGCGGGTGCCGGATGTATTTAAAAAGATGGGACGCGCGTGTCCGGTCGACATGTTTCATTGCTATGAAGATTTTTTATTAGCTTCTTGAGCACAGGGGAAATATGGCTGAGGCTAGTTTACGTTTTGCCTTCCTCAAACAATTTCACCAAGCTGGCAACACCCACAGGAGCGTTCGATAAGTCGCAGGATATTCATACTTTTACAGCCCCTAAACACAAGATGTTTCTGCTTTAGGCAGAGGTGTTTTTCTGTGCAGACTTTGCTAAGTATGGAATGAGTTTACATGCTCATTTGTGATATTCACATGAAACCTTTCCGAAAACAAATTTCAAAAGTGACACATTTTCAAAACTTGCCAAAATAGCCCTATATCTGTCACACACAAACAAGCGCAGTAAAATATAGGACGAGGCGTGGACAGCACAAGCTTTATATCTGCATCTAGACAAGCTTGACAGTTGTCGTTTTTGTAATATTGCTTAATTCTTTTATGTTTTCAGTGCCAATTTTAGCTTGTGTAGTGAAAATGGTTCACTTTATATAAAAGTACTCTTAATGCGGGTTAGTCACGCATTTTCCTATAATTTGAAGACCAAGGTAAAAAAACGCTACCTCCGATTTCTTTAAACTTTCTCATATCGAAGCCTACGTTGTCTTCATCGCATGTTTAACCCCACGATGCACCATTTTTTTAGTTTTGTAGCTGCAATACACGAAACATGACCTTGAAGCGGTATTGCGGGGAGCGACTAGGCTAGTCTTTATCAAAGATATGACGGAAAAGCAAGATGAGAAGTGGTCGGTACAAATAAGGCATAATCAGACTAATATTGAGGTGACCACATTTACTGTAAATTAACCCTAAATAAAATACCAAGCATTTTATCGCGCACTAAAACTGCTTTCGAAGTGCATTGCTGAGGCTAGCGCTCCCACATTTTCTTGATGCATCCCTTACTGCAGTGCTCGCTGTTTTCTTGGTGCCCCAGGTACACTCATTCACATAAACGGAAATGTTAGGATGAGTTCCAGGCTCCTGTGAAGCGACGACTGTGTTTGCGTTGCCGTATTAAAAGGATGCACGGGTATAGAAGGCCAATCTTGAAGTAGCGCGAATTTAATAGGGACATATGAAGAGGAGGATGTGCTGCAGCGCTGTCACCTGTGAACTTTCTTTATGCGTTAATATCGTCTGTCTTACTTCAAGACGTTTAATTAAAGTTGGCTGCTGAGGGTAGAGGCACGCATTTGTTTGGTGGAAAGCGACAACTACTGAACAACTGCGGCTGTTCTACCCGCTTTAATAAATCAGAGAAACAGGTCACAAACACTCCTCAAGTGAAATCAAACGCCCATTTCCTACCGGTGACTTCAAATACTCTTTATGCTCTGGAGCTTTGAGGGAACGCAATAACCTTATTTGACTCATCCACAACAGACAGCTCACCCATGTCACATTTAGCAGAAAGACAATTACACAAAATATAGACAATTGTGATGTGTTTATTTTCTAAGGTTTCTTAGTGTAGCGCCGAGTTTTTTGTTTCAATGAACTAATGGTTGCTTTTAACTTGTCTTATTAACAGTTTTGTTTAAAATGATGTCACCTCGACAAATGGTATTGGTCGTTACCATGCTGTGTCTTTATAAATAGAAAATTTTCAATGTTGTCGGCAAGCCCACGACAAGTGCGTTCATTTTTGCCTGCCTCTCCTGATGTTTCATACACTGAATCAAGCGACCCGATGTGGTATCCGTAGAACTTGAATTCATTTTCTCTCGTTTAACGAGCACAAGTATATGTTTTACAGTTTTTTTCCTTCTGCGATGAACCACATCTTATTGGTAGTATGTGGAATAACTAAACAGGGAAATATTACCTTTGTGCATGGCGGAAATACGAAGAGCAGCCATTAAAGCAAGAAAAAAATGTAATTATTGGTGCAGCGACAGCTAAAAGAAGCGAAATTTAAAAAGTTTTTGAGCTGCGAACAATTTCCGCATGATCATAGCTTGCATGTATTAGGAAATTCTACCACCCTCATTTAATTTTAGGGCCCTACAAAAGTATTGTGAGAAGCACATCTTTGGCGATGGTTGCTTAAAATCGCGAAAAGAAAAAAAAGTTATTTCAAAGGAACTTACTCACCTTCACAAGTAACTGTAGATTTTTTTTTTCACAGTACTTGCATCTTATCAAATATTTATCTGATCATTTGGAACTCTGCGGTCTTATAAACCAAGATTTAAAACTTTGTGGTTAGCCGCTAATTATTCATTTCGGAGCCGGAGCTCTTACACGAGATTAAGGAGCGGCCCACGGATAATTTGCAGAAAGCGTAGTCACCTCAATTCCAGTCTGGATATTTTCATTTGCACCGAATATTTTTCATCTTGCGTAGCCAGCCAAAGCTTGCTACAGGCCATTCAAGTGTAACCGCCGTACAGCTACAGGGTACTAGTTCTTGCGCTGTAGCTACGAAAATAAAAACACCGACTGTTTGCCGGCGCAGTGCCGAATCAACCGACTCGGACTGGTGCGAAGCCTCCCCTTATGACACAGGCACAAGCTGGGAAATCTTCAGAGGTAGGGGCGAATCGCCTCGCAGTTGAGGTTATCCGATGACGTGGAGGGCGTGCCCGCTAGGCTAGTGAACGTTACCATTCCAAGCAGCGCTGAGAGGCTTATCTGACGTATTCTACATCCGACAACTTGCTGAAGCACGGGATGCCGATTTCTGAAGTAAGGAGAATGCCCAACTAAGGATAAGATCGGATTACAAGCCTATTTTTTCCAAAGAACCGAAACCAAACCAAAACCAAACCGAAACCAAACCAGGGGTCACGGCTGTTAGTTGTTGAGGCCTCCGCCAACGTCGCATTGTATTTTTCCTTGCAGGTTTTAAAAATTAAATTGGGCTTTACCAACTGTATAATCGATAATAAGTGTTTTTACTTTAAGCGGCGTCTGGAATGACAACAAAAAAAGATGCTTAACATATACAGTTAGTTCAGTTTTGAAATCTGGATATACAATGTGAAAGCTTGGCTTATCCTAGTGAAATCTTGGTATCAGTCTTTAATTTATATGCAATTATTATACCATTCGTTCACAGCCTGACTTTGTTCATGGTCTGGGTTCCGCATCCGGCATTTTTCGATCCGAGCGGCTCGCATTTCATCAGTCTCGGACGCTAGCTTCGCGCGCATGACATGTGGAACCGTCTCCAGAATAACTCGCAAGGCGCTATCCGTGGTGTGGTCAGACGCAGTTACTGCTTCCAAACGCGGGGAACCTTCAGTAATCATGGTGATGGTATTGGCGACAGCTCGGATCCCGATCCACCCAACATAAGCTGCAACCTACCGCGGTGATGTGTTTAGAGTTGGAGAGTTAAATAAACGGCCGTTGGAACGGGATGCGCGTGAAAGCAAGCGCACTGTACAGCGTTTGCCTTGCCTTTTTCCCATCCGAAGTAGAGCTTGTGTCTCCTCAAAATGGCCATAAAAATGTAGAGCTCTTGTCACTAAAGCGGAAGATTAGAGCGAAGTTAGATTGTGCATTTCAAAGCTACGTTAACGGTGTGTGGTGGGCGTTCACCGGCGCCTTTTCAAGCAAGAAAAAGCAGACGACGCGCCGAGACCGATCTCAACGCTACCGCAGCGCCACCGCCTGGTCGGCAGCAGCAGCGGCCCGCGCCGCCGTGCTTCGAAGGCCGTGCTCTTTGCCAACTGACCTAATCGAAAAAAAATTGTATTTCGCGCGTTCGGTTTTCTTACTGCCTTGATGGTAGTTCGCGTCGCAGCTGACAGATGGTGCGACCAGTCCGCACCCGTTCTTGCAAGAGGTAGCGTCAAACATCCCCCTCGCGAGGGGCACGATCAAATGCAGAGCATTTCCGGGGGCGCATGACGTTAAGTAGTTTGCGTTACGTTAATGTTGTTGCACTTGTGGCAACTGCTGACGAGAGAGCGCTCGTCAGCAGTAATTTGAATGAGTCAACGATATAAGGCGCGTTCGTAGTCCCAGTATGCGTCGGCTTTGTGGCGCAGTGGGTAGAGTACCACGTACATTGCGTTCCGCCCGCAGGGTCGAGGGATCAAAGCCGGGCGCCGGATAGTATTTTCTTTTATATAGTGTAGGGGGAGGGGTGCGGACAACGACGGTGCGGACTACGACGTGACAACTCGGGTGACATCGTGAGTTACTGAAATGCTCTGCGTTTAAAACCACGAACGGTGGCCGTCAGAGCCCAGGTCAAGCTCCGACGGATGGTCTTCCTGTCTGTTTACCAGGCAGGAAGCTCCGGGACCTCTTCAGCTATCAGGGAAAGGCTGGCGAACAAAATACCCCCATTTCCTGCTTTATACTATGGCATATGGTATTTGCAACCCCCTCCCCCAAACCTGATGGGTCACTGATAAGGGGCCGCGCCAAAGCTTATTTTCCTTCTTTGCCTTTGATATCGCCCCCAAAGCCCGACACTTTCTCGCGCTTTTTGATAATGAAATCCCTTGGTAAATCAAAACCCATCATTTCCTAGTCAGTGTTACTGATCTCCAAGTTTGCGGAAGACGTATCGCAAGTCCTACAAGGCTAAAAAGCCACAACAGCAGCAGCCCTGATTGAAGTTGAAAGCAAGCAACAGGCCTTTAACCTCCTCGCGCAAACACGCCTGTTCGATGTTGACATCAAGACAACGCCCCATCGCAGCCTTAATAGCCCTCAGGGCGTCATCTCGGATCTGGATCTAATAAGTAAAACCCAAGGCGATCTGCTCGATGGCCTTCGTAAACAGGATGTGACGGCAGTGAACGGAATCACCATACGCTGAACTGACGAAATAATAGCAACCAAACACAATATTGAGGTTTCATCCCTCAACAGTCCCTGATTATCTCAACGCACGCTTCATGAGATGTCCGGTCGGACCCTATGACCCAAACCCACGCCGCTGCTTCAAGTGGCAGCGGTTTGCGCACGACATAACCTCTGGCCGTGGTAAACTTACGTGCGAAAAAATGGAGCAGAAGGTCAGCGATTGCCTTGGTTAGTACCTTGTAGATGACTGACACTAAGCTGATAGGCCTGTAGTTTTTCAAGTTCTTTGTGTCACCTTTCTTATAGATTAGGATGACGTTCGCGTTCATCAATGGTTCCGGTACACTCGCTGTCGTTATGTATTGTGTATACAACTTTGCCAGTTTTGCTAGTACAATTTTCCCGCCATCCTTCAAGAGGTCTGCTGTTATCTACTCCTCACCAGGTGATTTGCCCCCTTTCATTCCTGCGTCGTAGGTAAGCACCGATAAGATGCAGCTGTCATACACTTTCTTCTGAAGGGACAATGGTAGGCTGCCATTCATTATCTGAGAATACCTTCCCAATGAATTCTACCCCATTCTCAGCCTTCAAATTATCTCTGCCTCATGGTTGGGATCCGGGGCCGCAACTTGGCCTAAGTAGATATATTCGCTTACAACTTTCGTGGCCTCGCCACCTATCTGAAACCGCTGTGCTGTCCCGAGGTTATTGATCATTACTTTAGTTTTCTGCATAATAATTTTCAGGCACACGGTTCTACTCTGTTTGTCCAGTGCGGTAAGCATGCTTTGCAATTCCTCCCCCGAGTTACTTAACAAGACAACGTCATCAGCAAATCTGAGGCTACTCAGGCATTCTCCATTAACCCTTGCTCCCACCTGTTTCCAAACCAATCTTCCAAATACTTCTTGTAAACATGCTGTGAATAACATTGTAGAGATTGTGTGTCGTTGCGTAACGCCCTTCCTGATAGCTATTTTATTGCTCTCCTTATGGAGGATGATGGTAGCTGTGGATCCATTGTAGATATCCTCTAGTATTCTTACATAATGCTCATCTATACCCAGTTAAATGCTTTTTCATAATCTATGAAGGCTATATATAGGGGTTCAGTATACTCAGCGCACTTCTCTATTACCTGATGTATCGTGTCAATATGGTCCATTATCGAATAGCCCTTACAGAACCCTGCTTGTTTTTTAGGTTGACTGAACTCTAATGTTGCAGAAATCCTGTTAGGGATTATCTTGGTAAGTGCCTTGTCGAGGACTGACAGTACGCTTATTGGCCTGTAATTTTTCAAGTCCTTCATGTCACCTTTCTTATGGATTAGGATGATGTTTGCGTTCTTCCAAGATTCCGGTACACTCGCGGCCATTAGGCATTGTGTGTGCAGGTTTGGCAGTTTTGCTAGTACAATGTCTGCACCGTCCTTCAAGAGGTCTGCTGTTATCTGATCCTCACGAGGTGCTTTGCCCCCTTTCATTTCTTTCAAAGCCTTCCTTACTTGTTCGGTCGTTACTGGTGGGATGTCTATCTCCTCTGAACTACTTTCTCTTTCGGCATTATCCTGGATGTCCCGGCTACTGCACAGATCTCTATAGAACTCCTCTGCTACTATGACTATTTTATCTCTATTTGTGATGACATTGTCTTGCTTTTGTTTAATTCCGTACATCTTGCTTCTTCTTCGCTCCAAAGACGTATCTTCACTGCTTTCAGGCTGACTTCATTCTGTGCAGCATATTCGATCCTCTCCCTATTATACTTCCGTATGTCAGCTGATTTACGCTTATTGATCATCTTCGAAAGCTCCGCTAGTTCGGGTGAACTCATTTTGTTCAAACGTGCAAAGGCGTTTGGGAAACATGTGCGCCGTGGGGCAAAACGAGAGAGTTGGCACTTTTATTGACATCCACTCACTCATACACTGACGCACACAAAACATGCAGGCACATATACGTAAGCTCAACGGACAACGGACAACAGACACACAGCCTGCTCCTGCTTAGTACAAGAAACACACTCGTAGGCCAAGCTAACACACTTACACACTTCCAACATGTTTCCATTCCAGCACACTACACAAAAACTTTCATGAAACACAAAATGTCTTGCGGAAATACGTTCCTGCGTGATAGCAACAAGTCCCACACTTCCTACAACTCTCCTTTTTCAATTCATGGGCTGAAGGCTGCTCTGACCACATGTAAGCCTTCACTTCAGCTTGCAGACAAAATTACATACATCGTGATAGAACACTTACACTCCCATCCCGTCGAAACACTTCTACATCAATGCAATAAAATGCGGTTTTCGGGCAACATTCTACGCTCTTGGAGGGAGGCCATAGTTGTGGCTTTCTTGAAGGAAGAGAAGGACACTTCGTCTCCTTCCAGTTATCAGCCAGATGCTTTGACAAGCTGCCTGTGCAAGCTCCCCGAGAAGATGATAAACAGGAGACTCGTGTACTTTCTTGAGTACAATGGTCTTCTCGAGAAATACCAGGTAGGCTTCAATGCAGGGCGATCCAGGAACGATCAACTCGACGCGCTTGAGTCAAATATAAATGATGCTTTTATTCTTAAACACTTTTGCACAACGATACTTTTTGACCTTGACAAGGCCTATGACACCGCTTGGCGCTACGAGATCCTCAGTGACCTGAAGTCATTTGGTGTCTCAGGCAACATGATGAACACTCTTGCTAGTTGTTTGTCCGATAGAACATTTTGTGTGTGGGTTGGCAGTGGACTTTCAAGTGTTCAGGTGCACGAAAGCGGCGTTCCGCAATGTGGAGTTCTAAACTGCACTCTGTTCATAGTTAAGGACTCCTTTGGGAAGGCGTTGCCATCTAGAATTTCTTATTCAATGTATATAGACGCCGTCCAGATATCTTTTAAATCAAGCAATATGTCCATCTGTGAGCGACAAGTCCAGCCAGGTGTCAAAAAACGTGCCAGCTGGGCAGACGAGAAAGGTTTTAAACTTAACCCAGAAAAAAACACTTGTGGTGTCTTCTCCAGGAAGCGTGAGATCCATCCGCACCCAGACACTACCCTTAATGGCGTTTCGATTCCTGTGAGGAAGGAACACAGGTTTTTAGGTGTGGTATTGGACGAAAAACTTAATTTCATCTCTCACATAAATCAACTGAAACATAAATGTCTAAAGGCTATAAACATTTTTAAAATGTTGTCACACCAGTCTATGGAACGGACAAGAAACTCCTCTTAGGTATTTTCACAGGCCTGGTGGGGCCTCGATTGGACTATGGAAGTGTCGTTTATGGGTCTGCAACAAAAACAGCTCTAAAAATGCTCGACCCAGTACGGCATGTGGGGCTACGCCTTGCATGTGGCGCTTTTCGCACGAGCCCAGTCCAGAGCCTCTATGCCGAGTGTGATAAATGGTCCCTATATCACCAGGGGATTTACATGGACTTGTTTTATGCCTCGAAAATCATGGCCCTGACTAATCACCCTTTTAATTCCACCATTAAGAATACATCCTCACAACAACTGTTTTTAAATCGTGTTTCCATCTCTCTGCCTTTTTCACTTAGTGTAAGAGAGGAAGCCTCTGAACTCAAGGACCCCTTTTTAGACATTCACAAGACACCCATCACTGATTTTATACCATCATGGAATCTGCGCCCTGTGTTCTGTGACCTGTCTTTTACACAGCCTGATAAGAACAGGGCACCACGAATGGCGATTCTGCAGCATTTCCTGTTTTTACAGGATAAATACCGATGTGCACAATTTTATAGTGATGTGTCGAAGACTGCTACCGCTGTGTCTTTTGCTGCGCACGGACAGAGCTTTGGTGTCTGTAACCCCGTGAACGTCCGGAGCAGTATATTCACGGCAGAAGTATATGGTATCTTAATGGTTTTATATCACTCCACGAAAGAAAAAACCGTGGACTGGTAGAGGTAGAAAGCTTTGCTTTAAAAAACAGAGAAAACCATCTTGTGGACACTTTTCCCAAAATACCGTCAACATATTATAAATCAATATTATCCAGTGGAATAACGCTGTGTCATTTTTGTGGTTGTGCACTTCGAGTAGTTACTACAGTTGCGGCGCCTTGTCAGGATATGAGGCGCGCCGAAGTGTAGGGCGCGGGATTATTTTGACCACCTGAAGATCTTTAACACTGCCTGTAATTTCGAACACGAGGCCGTTGTTGCTTTTCGTTTCCAACAGAAAGGCGGCCGCCGCTGCCGGAACTCGAAACCGCGCCCTTATGTCGACTAATCTCTTGACGACATACTTTTCTGCGCATCTTTTGCATCTTTCATATACAACAAAACCTACGCGCTTTTTTGTAGCGGAAGAGACGAATAACCGTGTCCTCCTATGCAATTTGTATTCGCAGGCATACTGAGCAACTTTGTGGTGACATGTCTGGTCGTTGCAGCCACATTGGCTGCACCATCTGAAATGGCACAACCTCTGGGAAGCTACATAATTACGAGCAGACTTCCCAAGCTGCTGGTGGCAATCGTGCCGCCACTTCGCCTCATTGAGACATTACGCATCATGTTTATTGCGCAGGACTATGAAGGTGAGCAAATAAAAAACTAGAGCATTTTTTGCCACACAATCCAGCGAAACGCGGTTAGGAGTACCAGGTAAGCTTTTTTAGCAGGCTTGTATCTGGAAGACTGGTGTATGGCCTTTACGTTGTTAGGTACTTTAAGGAAGCGGTGATGGAGCCGTCAACACCATCAAATTAATTTTCCTGCGGAAAATTTGTAGCATTTTTCTATAACAAGTTTAATATATTCAATTGCTTGCGACCGAACCATTTTCTTTATACAACGACTGCTTTCTCGACTGCACGAACATAAACAAGGCAATCAGCTTTGGTATATTATATTGCAATTGTCTGTGGCGCAATGTTCCTAGAAAAACAAAAAAAAACACCGGCATTCGTTTGTCGGAATGGAATGAACATGTTCCTGCTATTGAGCTTAGCAATCGGTTAGCGCGCTTTACACAACTGGATGCACTCACAGGTTGGATACATGGATTTCTTTTCAAGGCATCTACTTTTCATTGTGCTCCGAACTAGATGAATAAATTGAACAATATGCACACCTTCACCGCTTACTATACAAGGTGAACTAATTCATTTGGGCAGGAAGAGAGAGCAGTAGTCCTTAATTTTCCGGAAAATGAAATCACAACCCTCAGTTTCCTTTTGAAACAATTCTCCACTTTCCTATGATGCAACCAAATTTACGGGCTCTTCCGATCTAAACCAAATTGTCTCTGGTACCCTACGAAGCGAAAAACGCGTCACTTTGCCAAGCACCCCTCCTATCGCCCCCCACTACTGCTGAACAAAGAAAAACGCAGCTCAAATTTTTTTCTGCAACACTGAAAAAAAAAAACATTTCAGAAACGGCACTTTAAATACTTAATTAAGCACCTGTAGCACGGCCATTATCCCACCGAAAAGGAACATTTATGCCATCTAGAACTCCCAGGGTCACAATACGCCTTGTATAACATAGGCCTTTTAATCGCCGACATATTGTCACGATGCCAAAGACGACGCAGTGGTCTTGAAGGGAAAAAAGTTTATTGGAGCGAACTTGTGCTCCCCTAACAACTCAAAGATTACAAAGGCGGCGAAGGAGCAGTCAGCAAAGTGACTTATACGCAAGCGAGCGTCGGCGATCGAATACCCCGGCATCTGCTCTGCAGGCTTTTTATCTTTCGGCGTGCGTGGTTCTCGAACCGTCGATTCGCATCTAGAACATTCTAGATCCAAGAAGATTATTCTTGGGCTGTTCACGTTAGATCGAAATGCTCTCCCTATCAGAACAGATAACACATGCGGCACAGAACGAAAGCATGGAACACGCGCTTCCCTTGGTACAGAGGTAACACAGACCGGCGCAGCCGGGCAGTAAAAACAAAAAATTCCCGCGCCTTCCCGCGAGGGGAACACGAGTAAATTCAGAGCATTGGGGCCTCAGTACTGATTGAAGGCAGTGTTGCTTCCATCGCTTCTTCCGTGATGCTGGAGTAGCAGACACGAGTAAACGTGGGCACGAGCGTCTACCAAGGAAGGAAGGAGCAACGCAGTGACTGAAACACGAGCGACCGCTAGCCGCTATATTTGCAGCGCGCGCAGTAGAGGGAGAGCAGTACGGGGGGGAGAGCGCGCATGCGCAAGCAGCGCGCGCACTTCCACGCCCCACCGCACTGCTATCACGCACCTGTTACGCCGAGACCGCGACGGAGCGAACGGGCTGACTACGACGCATGCGCGCGCCAGCTGCTGTTGAGAGAGAGGAGGGAAGGAGAGGCGCACCTGCTGCGGACGCGAAACTGTTGACACCGTCCGACGCAGGAACAGGCGAGGCTAAGAAATGCTCTGCATTGAAAACACAAATAAACCCAATGCATGGTTCGCGGCATTACCCCCCCCCCCCTCTAAGAGTGCATCAACCCGATGCTAACATAAGCGACAGTCCGAACAAATAAAAATAAAAGTTCGTCATCGTCCGTAGAAAGGTTTTAAGCAAACCACGTGGACGACTTCGGGCCGCGTGTGTCGTGGTGATGTGCCGAAGTCACCATCGGGGATCACTTCATAGGTAAGTTGGCCAACACGTCGTAGAATCTTGTAAGGTCCGAAATACCATCGCAGCAGTTTCTCACTCAGACCGCGTCGTCGGATGGGAGTCTTCAGGGGTTTCAGGACTTCAGGGGTTTCATGTCGCAGTACAACTTGTCTTATGAAAAACTTGGCGACTTCTTGTGCAGTCCCCCTGGGAAGAGCGGCGGTCTCCGCGTAGCGCGTCATGTAGTCTGTTGATACGACAATGCACTTGTTCTCGGATCGTGACGTAGGGAACGGGCCCAGAAGGCCCATTCCAATCTGTTGGAAGGGCCTTGATGGGTCGGCGATCGGCTGCAGAAGTCCGGCAGGTCTCTTCGGTGGCGTCTTTCGTCGCTGGCAGTCACGGCAGCTCAGGACGTAGTGGGTGACGTCGGATGCAAGGCCGGGCCAGAAGCACTTCGTCTTGATTTTTCCAATAGTGCGAGCTGTGCCGAGATGTCTGGAAGACGGATCGTCGTGGCATGCTTCCAAAATTTCGTCGCGAAGGTCTGTAGGAATGTAGAATGTAGGAATGTAGGAATGTAGAAATTCTTCTTCACGAGGACGCAGTTTTTCAGGGTGAATGCTGGTAAGTTCTGTTTGAAGGTCCTAGGAACGCCGACGTGAGGCAGGCAGTCGGCGTCGGAGTGTTTCCTCCCGGATTTGTAGACTACTGTAACGTCGAATTCTTGCAGGCGCAAGCTCCACCTTCCAAGACGGCCAGAGGGGTACTTCAAATTGGCGAGCCAACACATCGCATGGTGGTCTGTCACAACCTTAAAGGGTCTTCCATACACGTACGGGCGGAATTTCGAAATGGCCCATATAATCGCGAGGCATTCTTTCTCAGAGGCTGAGTAGGTTTTTTCCTCCTTGGACAGACCACGGCTGGCATAGGCGATTACTTTTTCGCACCCGCTTTGCTTTTGGACAAGGACGGCACCCAAGCCTATATCACTAGCGTCCGTGTGCATTTCCGTGTCGGCGGTTTCGTCGAAATGCGCGAGCACAGGCGGGCTTTGCAGGTATTTTTGCAGCGCGCAAAAGGCTGTTTCTTGGGCATTTTCCCAGCTGAAAGGGGTGCTATCTTTCGTCAAGCGTGTGAGTGGCTCTGCAATGCGTGGTAAGTTTGCGACGAAGCGCTGGTACTATGCGCACAGTCCGAGAAATCTGCGCACGCCCTTCTTATCTTTTGGCCTTGGGAAGTTCGCTATGGCTGAAGTTTTCGCCGGGTCAGGCTGACTCCCGCGGCGTTGATGACATGGCCAAAAACTTGAGTTCCTCGTACGCGAAGCGGCACTTTTCAGGCTTCGGCGTTAACCCCGACGTACGGATGGCCTCGAGTACAGACTGCAACCTTCCAAGGTGTTCTTCGAAAGTCCGGGAGAATACCACAACGTCGTCGAGGTATACGAGGCAGGTGTGCCACTTCAGGCCAGCTCGCACCATGTCCATGACTCTTTGGAACGTTGCTGGTGCCGTGCATAGCCCAAACGACATCACCTTGAACTCGTATAGGCCCTCCGGGGTTACGAATGCAGTCTTCTCTCAATCTCTCTCGTCTACTTCAATTTGCCAGTAGCCTGTCTTCAGATCCATTGATGAGAAGTACTTTGCATGGCAGAGGTGGTCGAGGGCGTCGTCGATTCGTGGCAGGGGTACACGTCCTTTTTGGTGATCTTGTTCAATCGCCGGTAGTCAACGCAGAACCTCAGTGTGCCGTCTTTTTTCTTCACGAGTACGACCGGCGCAGCCCATGGACTTTTCGATGGCTGTATAATGTCGTCGTTGAGCATGTCGTCGACTTGAGTCCGGATGGCTTCGCGCTCGTGTGAAGAGACGCGGTACGGTGACTGTCGGGTAGGTCGGGCTCCATCCTCGGTTATTATCCGGTGCTTCGTTAGAGGTGTCTGACGTAATTTTGAGTTCGACGAAAAACACGCGCTGTAGCGACGCAGCACAGCCAATAACTTGTTCCTCTCTTCTTTCGGTAGCGCCGGATTCACGTTGAAGGTATGCGGAAGCTTGAGGGTTTTGTCGGGTGCGCGTTCAAAGTCGGCGACTGCGATCACGTCACTTGCTTGTTGCGTTTCTTCGAGGAACGCGATTGAAGCGCCCTTGTTTAAATGCTGGTACTCCTCTGTGAAATTGGTGACCAAAACGTGGGATTTACGCTGCTTAAACCGCGCAATGCTTCTTGCAACAGACACACCGCGGTCGAGAAGCAACATTTGGTCACTCACCACGATAGCGTCAACGTCGGGAGCAGCACCTTCACAGTACACGGTGACCATCAAGCTTGCGCGGGGTGGCAGGGTGACGTGATCATTGGGGATCCTTACAGCTGCACGGTGTGCGGGGTTCGATTCCGGCGTCATGGAGTGATCGGAGGAAACAGTTATCGACTTCGTCTGCAGATCGATTATTGCGCCGTTGTCCGTCAGAAAGTCCATTCCGAGAATTACGTCGCGGGAGCAGTTAGGCAAAATGACGAACGCCGCTGGGTACGTCGTGCCGTCTATGGTGACGCGCGTCGTGCACGTTCCACTTGGCGTCACGAGGTGGCCTCCTGCTGTGCGTATATGCGGACCGTCCCATCTTGTCGTAACTTTCTTCAGCTTAGACGCGAATAACCCGCTCATTACCGAGTAGTCGGCTCCCGTGTCGTCGATGGACAACTGGACGTCGGACGCCGCCTTCCTCGAGTTCCGGGTGCGTCGGGGCGTCGCATCTCGGCTTGTGCGTGTTGACGGTGGGGCACTGTGCGTCGTCGTTGTCGTCTTCTCAGCGGCAGTCTCGGGCACGTTGGGTACGCGTCGCGCCGTGTAGCTGTCGTCGTGTTGGGGAGTCTCGTCAGGATTCGGTCGGATCGTCGGGATGAGGGCAAGTCGTGAATCACGGTCTTCGGCACGCCCTTGCGTCGTTGGAGGGTTTTCATTTTTCCGCCGTTGTACAACTTCACCTCCAGACGTTGCTGCTTTTAGTTTCCCCCTCGTGGGCTGGTGGACTTTCCCCGTGCGAAATCAGCATTGCTACGGCTGTTGGGCGACTGGTATGGGTAGCGTGACGGCGATCGGTTGAAACAGGCTGGTCCACGGCTGGTGTTGGAGAGGTATTCTGCGATCTCCGATGGGCGCTAGCCGGGTCGGGGGCGTGGTGCGTCGACGGAGAATCCTCGCAGACCGAGCCTTTTGTAAGGGCAGCGACGGTAGATGTGGTCGGCCTCTCCGCAGTGGTAGCACAGCGGACGATTGTCAGGCGTTCGCCACACGTCGATCTTCCTTGGGGCGGCGGGTTGCACCGTAGGTGGTCGGGCCGGCGACAGGGGACGACGGTACGGAGCCTCGCGACGATAGGGCGCAGGTGGGCAGCCGCATAGGCCATGGCTTGCGGCTCGCAAAGTGCTTCTGGCGTCGTTGAAGTTCCCAGCGCTTGCTGCACTTCTTGTCTAATGACGTCGGTAAGGGTAATTACTTGTGGTTGCGGCGGCGTTGGGAGCAGTTTCCGCAGCTCCTCCTCCACTATTTCGAGGATAGCCTCGCGTAGGCTATCTGCGGGAATGCGCATGCTCTCGACGCAATTCGTATTGGCCGTGCCAATAAACCTGCGGTCGTACTGCTTAGCGCGCATTTCCAGGGCTTTCTCAATGGTGCTTGCTTCGGTCACGAATTCGGCGACGGGTTTGGGCGGGTTGCGGACAAGTCCAGCAAACAGTTCCTCTTTCACAGCGCGCATTAAGAAGCGTAGCTTCTTTTCTTCCGTCATTTTGGGGTCCGCGCGGCGAAATAGTTGCTTCATCTCCTCAACGAAGATAACGACCCCTTCGTTGGGGTGTTGCGTGCGCGTTTCCAACAAAAGGGCGGCTCGTTCTTTCCGCACGACGGTGGCGAATGTTTTGAGGAACTCGCTCTTAAAGAGAGTCCAGTCAGTTAGGGAGCTTTCATGGTTTTCAAACCACGTTCGGGCCGTAGCTTCTAAATAGAAGAAGACATGACGGAACGTTCCTTCGTCATCCCACCTGTTAAAGATGCGGACGCGCTCCACTTTCTGCAACCAGACCTCAGGGTCTTCTCCGGGGGATCCTCGGAATGATGGTGGTTCCCGAGGCTGTCGCAGGACGAGGGCAGGGTTAGAAGCGCTGGTCATGGTGCCTGCGTTGATCATGGTGGTTTTCCGGTCGTCTTCTTTCTTCACGTTGTCCGGAAGCAGTCCGAACTCTGGTTGAGGATCTTGCTGTCGGCGGATGACACGAGTTGGGCTTGCTTGTCGGCTTGACGATGGCTTAGGGTTCATGTACCCCGCACCTCTACCAGATGTCACGATGCCAAAGGCGACGCAGTGATCATAAAGGGAAACAAGTTTATTGGAGCGAACTTGTGCTCCCCTAACAACTCAAAGATTACAAAGGCGGCGAAGGAGCAGTCAGCAAAGTGACTTTAACGCAAGCGAGCGTCGGCGATCGAATACCCCGGCATCTGCTCTGCAGGCTTTTTATCTTTCGGCGCGCGTGGTTCTCGAACCGTCAATTCGCATCTAGAACATTGTAGATCCAAGAAGATTATTCTTGGGCTGTTCACGTTATATCGAAATGCTGTCCCTATCAGAACAGATAACACATGCGGCACAGAAAGAAAGCATGGAACACGCGCTTCTCTTGGCACAAAGATAACACAGACCGGCGCAGCCGGGCAGTAAAAACAAAAACACAAGTAAACCCAATGCATGGTTTGCGGCAATATTGCAGTAATTTCTTTCAAAGGCCGCCACTACAATGCGCGTATTAAACTTCTCCCGCAGGTTGGTGGTAATTGTTCCCACTTTTACGGAAGGTTTGAAGCACACTTGGCCTTTAGTCGTTTCTGGTTACCGTAAACAGTTTGCGTGTTCAGTAGAACCACTGAAAAGACATTCGGTAGTTTTTCCTCCAACAACCAAATAGCCTGTCAGTTCAAAAATTTGTCAAACATCAACTTCAACATGTCGTATTACCTTCAATATGACTTTTTGTGCAAGATATTGTTTTAGCAGAAGAGGCTTAGTTTGCCTTGAAATGCTTGTCAGTGCTTGCAGTAATTATTCCCCCTAAATTGATTAATGCTTCAGGAACACGGTTTCTTCCGCACACACTCTTCACGGGTGGCAAATTCGCATGGGGTGCCATTTTTATCGTACCTAGACGGGAACACGTGTGTTGTTCTTTTCCCCCAGAAGCCAAATAATACTAAAAATGTGACATCAACCACGCGTCACCGACAAGTATTTCTGTAACTATTCCACCTTTACGCTAAGTGTAGACTGGTTCCAAGACGAACAGTTTATTTGCTCGTTGTTGGATGGCACAACGCGCTAACCTGATAATATACAGGTCTTGAGATAAAATTGGTCAACCCGTCAGTGATTACACAACCTTTTTGCAGGTACAATTAATCCAGAAACATTTAAAATTTGTAACTTTTGGGAACCCCAAACATCCACATTTTTACTAAGCTTCGTGCTCTTACTCTGTGTAGGGATTCAATTACGGGCATTAGGTTATCGCCCAATGCTTTATGATCAGGGGGCTCTTTGTGGGGCACTTACCTAAGCGTCGTAACGGTAGATGTCATCGTAATTGGTGGTGGTTTTAGTAATGCTAACGCCTGCCTGTACATTTGCCAATCAAAGTGTTTATAAATGTTGCGTAATTTTCAGCGCTTACCGCCACAGGCGACAACATCTGGCGCTGATGTAGGCGCTTTTGTTTCTCACAATAGAGACACAGCGTCCAGAAAGACGGTTTGGCAAGTTTGCTCGTGCATTGTGGCGCGTGCACGTGTTCACGGGGGAAAGATTTTACTGCGAAGAAAGGGCCAAACGCACGCGAGCTGTGGGAGGAGGAATAAGTTTTTGATAAACAGCAAGGTGCTGTTGTCAGGGGCACCCGCCCGGTGAGAGGAGTCCTCACTCCAGGACCCCGTGGAGTCTACCGCCCTTCGCTCTCTCGACCAACGTTTGCTGGTCGGAGAGGTCAGAACTGGTCAGCATCTCCACCCACTGCTGACACGAAGGATTGGGGTTTGGTGTGAGTTGCGGCGTGTGGGAGCACTCCCAAACGATGTGGTATAGGGTGCCTGTCTGCGGGCAGTATTTGCAGTTGGCAGTGTATTGTGTCGGGTACATGGCGTGAAGTATGCTGTTGTGAGGATAAGTGTTTATTTGGAGTCTCCGTAGCGTGGTGGCGTCGTCTTTGGCTATTCGGTGGTCCGGTGCTGGATATTTACGACGAGCCTGTCTGTAGTGTGACAATATTTCTGCGTATGTGTGAAGAGGCATACACTTGGGATATGAATCTCTCTGTTGGTTTGGTTCCCTCTCGGAGACGCCCCGGTGTGAATGTTCTCGGGCTGCAGCGCGAGCCGCTTCGTATCCTTCGACGGTGGTGTGTCCCGGAGACCATACGATTTCTATGCTTGGCAATTGGGGGTGTCGTTGTTGCAGTATGTGCAGAGAGGGTTTTGAAATTCCTACATTTAAGTAGTTTCGGCACGCCGTCTCTGAGTCTGTGATGATGGTTATGTACTCTTCTCTAGTGGTGGTTGCGAGGGCAATTGCAGCTTCTTCTCCTATCTCCGTTGACTTTGTTAGGACGGTCGCTGCTTATAGCTCTTTTCCTGATGCGTCGATTACGCTGATTGCGCGAGCCGCCTGGTCCTGGTAAGGCGATGCCTCTGTGTATGTCACGCGTCTCACGCGGCAGAGAAATGAGGCTCGGTTTGAGGCATTCGATTTCCACACAATATATTTACAACACTAAAACCTCTAACGAACGCGATCATAACAAACTCACAAGCATATCACAATACACCAAAAAGTAACACGCACAAGCTCCCACTATGAAAAATCTACTCAAATAGTAACTATAGCACATTACTGTCTATGCCAAATTCAAACAAGTCCCACCCTGTAGCAGGTCGAAGCCGCTGCTATTCCGATGACGTGTCCCGGTGGGTAGGCTTCCCTGTTGCCGAAAGTCGCAGAACGTCGCGACGGCCCGTGTTGGTCGTCAGTGGTCCGGATGACCGTGGTGCGATGCCACGGCTTCGCTGAGCAGCGCGGCTTAGCAGGCGTCCAGCAGTGCGAAGCTGCTGGACGCCTGTCCCGAATCGGTGGTCCCGAGCTGCCCGCTGCCATACGGTGCGATGCCGCTGGTGCGTCGTGGGGCACGGCCCGACGGGTCGCCGGTGGTGCGATGCCGCCGGTCAGCAGGAGGCCAGCAGAGCGAAGCCGTTGGTAATAGGTGAACCGGAGGTGCCCCTGCCAAACGGTGCGACGCCGCTGGTGCGTTGTGCGGCACGGCCCGAACTTGCCACCGTTCCTCCCAAGACCTCGTTCCACCCTGTCCACTCCACTTCGTCCTCCTCCTCTTCACCTCGCATTCTACCGTGTGAGGCTCCCATTTGCTGGACAAGTTATCTCCTCGTCCTCTTCGATTACCCTGTGTTACTTCTTCATTCGTCACTTCAAAATCCTTCTCGCCGTCCCGTATGCTGATTCTTTTTTCTCTTAATCTTTTCTTGCAACATCTTCTGGGGCCAATCCCCCTTTGAGTATGGGCTCGTCTTACCACATGACATTACCCCCCAAAATTGAAGAGTTTTTTTCTTATAAAATATGCTACACACCACGCCGGCTCGTGGAAACAAAGTCCGCAGTCCGCACGTCACGACAACATTAGTCCTACTAAGCTACTACATCATTCCTACTAAAATACTAGTATTCACCACACACCAAGTTCACTCTTCACCAAAACTAACTTGAAATCCTACAGTCAATCACAACACGTAACCCTAAAAGACAACCCTTCCTCATCCTCTTACACTAATGTACTCATGAAAAGTGCTCTAGATCACCAGAATCAAACACATCAACAAATCTCAAGATTGCAAACACTCTTAATCACACTACACTTCTCGACTACCTCATTTCCGTGTACACGTCATACCCCTACAACACCATGTCGTCTGCAGGATAACACATTTATGCTTTACCTTAATACCCAACCTATTTGTATTTCCAGTCAACTCCATGATTTCAACCGGCTTTGTTGAGCTTTGACTTCATCTTCACCTTCTTACGCCTCTTCTATTCAGCACTTTTCTCTACACTGTCATCTCTGCTTGAACAACCATCAATGTTCACTTGTCTCGCTAACCTATGACCCGAGCGCTCGCTCTCTCCAGTCTTTGCCGATTGCAATCTTTTTCTTGATTTTGCGAGACTCGAATGGTCTCTCCTTTTTTGTCTCCTTTGCGCATCTGCGCATTCGCTCTCCTCTGACGTTGGTACTTTAGCTACTCCCGAAGGAGAACTCACTGCCTATCTTTTCGAAGGCGCCACCTTGGCCTGGGTGCGGATTACGGAGCCAGCCGTTTTTCTCACAGGCCTTAGCTGGTTGTCTGCACGTAATCTGGGTAGCGTACCCGCCGCGGTGGCTCAGTGGCTAAGGCGTTGCGCTGCTGAGCACGAGGTCGCGGGTTCGATTCCCGGCCGCGGCGGCCGCTTTTCTGATGGAGGCGAAAAGCAAAAACGGCCGTGTGTACGAGATTTCGGCGCACGTTAAAGATCCCCAGGTGGTCAAAATTAATCCGGAGCCCTCCACTACGGCGCGCCTCATCGCCTGCGTTGCGTCGGCGCGTTAAACCCCACAATCAATCAATCATCTGGGTAGCGTGCGCTAACTCAGCGAACTTCCCAGCTACCCTATCACTTTTCGCACATCTCCGCCCATGTAGTCGAACCTTTGTAAGACCAAAACACTTTTTCATCCTCTGCTTCGCACGCTGAGGAAAACGCGGACACTTTTTCTCACCCCCTTCCTTCTCAGCCCCGTTACCAGGTGCCGGCGACTTCCTTTTACTTGAGACCAGCCCCTGTCCAGTGCCCAACCTGAATTTCTCGAGTCGGGAGTCTTCATAGACCACCAGGAACTGGGTCTGAGGGATCTGTCCTAGCTGCTCTGAAATCCGCTGACTTGGCTGCGCACTGGTGACCCCGTCTTCCATCTTTGACGCTGAGCTGTCCGCTGAGCCGTCTAAAGAATTTCCGCTGTCCTTTTGTGGGACAAGTGTACTCACAATAGTCCTCGGCATTTCTACCCCACCAGCAATGGAGCTTTCTGTCCAGTTATTACGGCCAGTGCACGGAGCGGCCTGTATCTCCGTCTCAATTATTACACCTTCAGAGACCATCAAATCGATTGATTCATTCGAAGTACTAGGCTGCCGCAAGCTGCCCTCGCCTGGCATGTTCTTAGTGAACTCATTACCAAGAACCTGGTCTGTGATTCTACCACATCCGACCAGTTCACTGCCTCGCCCTTCAAACGCACCTTTCTCCTCAGTATTATATTGCCAGAACCCTTTTCTTTTTATTTTTTCACTGCCATCATCGCGGTGCGCAAACCGCGTTTTTTCAACCGCACGTGCTCCTTCGCTGTCACCTATCTGCGTTCTTTCTTTCTCATGCGCCTCATAGAAGTCGGCGACCCGCCTGCCTTCAGGCTCACGTGCGGCGCGTTCACGGTTCGTTATGCGTACCCTTTCCTCGAGGCGCCGCGGTAACTCTGACTTTTCTCGGTCCAACTCTTCTAGCTGGGCAGACAACCTCTCGCGCTCTTTGCGCCACTCTTCATTTAACAATGCGAAAAACTGCTCTTTGTTCAAACCTGACGAACTAGCCAAGGTTAACATGTTCTCGAGGTCCATCTCTTTCCCAGGTGAGACGTGTGGTTGGGCCAAGGATAGATCCTGGCAGGCCCGCCAAATGTTGTCACGCGTCTCACGCGGCAGCGAAATGAGGCTCGGTTTGAGGCATTCGATTTCCACACAATATATTTACAACACTAAAACCTCTACGAACGGGATCATAACAAACACACCAGCATATCACACTACACCAAAAAGAAACACGCACAAACTCACACTATCAAACATCTACTCAAATAGTTTATAGCACATTGTCTATGCCAAATTCAAACAAGTCCCACCCTGTAGCACGTCGAAGCCGCTGCTATTCCGATAATGTGTCCCGGTGGGTAGGCTTCCCCGTTGCCGAAAGTCGCAGAACGTCGCGACGGCCCGTGCTGGTCGTCAGTGGTCCGGATGAACGTGGTGCGATGCCACGGCTTCGTTGAGCAGCGCGCCTCAGTAGGCGTCCAGCAGTGCGAAGCTGCTGGTAATCGGTGGTCCCGAGCTGCCCGCTGCCAGACGGTGCGATGCCGCTGGTGCGTTGTGGGGCACGGCACGACGGGTCGCCGGCGGTGCGATGCCGCCGGTCAGCAGGAGGCCAGCAGAGCGAAGCCGCCAGAAATAGGCGAATCCGAGCTGCCCGCTGCCAAACGGTGCGATGCCATTGGTGCGTTGTGGGGCACCGCCCGAACTTGCCACCGTTCCTCCCAAGACCTCGTTCCACCCTGTCCACTCCACTTCGCCCTCCTCCTCTTCACCTCGCATTCTACCGTGTGAGGCTCCCATTTGCTGGACAAGCTACCACCTCCTCTTCTTCGATTACCCTGTGTTTCTTCTTCATTTGTAACTTCAAAATCCTTCTCGCCGTCCCGTATGCTGATTCTTCTTTCTCTTAATCTTTTTCCTTCCAACAGCTTCTTCTGGGGTCAATCCCCCTTTGGGTATGGGCTCGTCTTACCAAATGACAGTATCTGGTGGTCGGCACATGTTGAAACCGTTTGCGGATGTATCCGATTCGAGCCTGCCGTCTTGCTTTATTGTATTCGGGGTGCATATTACGGGGGATGGGTGCTATCCGTATGTTCTGTCGGATGATGGGTAGTGTGCGCGTTTTCTCGTCCTGCTGAAAAGGAACGGGGTATCCAAGTTGAGATAAAGTGAAGCGGCCGGCAGTGGTGAGGCGTAGTCGGCGGAATTGGGAAGTCTGATTTTCCTCACATATTTCTTCCCGGGTTTTAGATATTCCAATTTGCAGGAGCTTCTTCGTCGAGGTTTTCGGGGGGAGGCCGAGTGCTGTTTAGAATGCTTGTGTTATCATAACATTAAGCTTGGCAATTTGGGCGGGTTTCAGACTTAATATGTTTCGTAAGCAATTCGACTGATGAGAATAGCCTGTATTATGCGGATAGTATCCTTTTCTTTCAGCCCTGAGCGTCTTTGGGAAATCCTGTGTATAAGGTGGATTATTTGGGTAACAGTGCGTTGAAGTGGTAAGACGGTTTGCGATCCTGATCCGTCTCTGGGAATCGTCAAGCCCAGAATACGCAGGTGCGGTACGTTGGGGATGGTTTGTCCATCGATGGTAACTGTAGGGTCCAGTATTGTGTCCGCGTTCTTTTTGGATAGCCGTTTACGGAGTGTTAGTAAGGCTCATTTTTCAGGGGCACACTGGAGGCCTCGGGCGCGTACGTACTCCTGCGTTGTATTTATTGCCTTTTGTAGGGCTTCTTGTTTTTCTCCAATGGAGCCGGTCAGTGTCCACCGTGTGAGATCGTCGGTATAGATGGCGTGCCGTAAGTTGGGGATGTGTAGGAGCTGGGGAGGAAGGTCTTTCATGGCCAGATTAAAAAGCAATGGCGAGATTACCGAGCTTGTGGTGTTCCGTTTGGGCATACTGAGAATGTATCTGATCGTAGGTGCCCAATGCCTAAGCGTCGGTGGGGTCGGTGAGGAAGGCTTTGACGTATTCGTATAGTCTTTCCCCGCAACGAATGGAATTCAAGCCTCGCAGTATGGCCGAATGCGAGACGTGATCAAATGCTATCTGATCGTAGGTGCCCAATGCCTATAGCGTCGGTGCGGTCGGTGAGGAAGGCTTTGACGTATTCGTATAGTCTTTCCCCGCAACGTATGGAATTCAAGCCTCGCAGTATGGCCGAATGCGAGACGTGATCAAATGCTCCTTTAAAGTCAATTGCCAATATAGAGTATTTATGCTGATTTGAAAGCCGTTAAATTACATCTTCTTTCAGCCGCAACAGTACGTCCTGTGTGGACAGATGTGGTTGGATTCCGTACATTGTGTGGGGGAAGTAATCGTTGTCTTCTATGTTCGTCTAAAGGAGGTCGTGTACTACGTGCTCCAGCACTTTACCTACGCATGATGTCAGCGAAATGGGCCGGAGATTCTTCGGTACTAAAGGTTTGCCTGCCTTGAGAATTAGAGTGACGTCGGCATGTTTCCACTGCGGTGGTAAGATTCCTGTTGTCCACTGGCTATTGATATAGTCCAAAAGTTGATCTAGTGTTAGAGGGTCGAGGTTGCGTAGTAATTTGTTGGGTACTTGATCACGACCGGGGGCGGTGTTCCGAGTGAGGTTTCTTGTTACCGCTTCGATTTCCTGTTTGGTCAAGGGGGCATCCAGATCTTGGTTAAGGTTACCAGTATATGTAGCATTTAGGGGTGTCATGATTTCATTAAGCAAGTCCTTTTCAGTACCGGGGTAGTTATGGATAAGTGTCCGAATTTGGTGGCTGATGGCAGTTTTGGTTTCGTGAGTACCCATGAGAGTCCTCAGGAGTTTTCATGTTTTGCGTGTACCAAGTTTCCACTGAACTTTGCCGCGAAATTTTGTCCAGTTTTGTCCGCTTATGTGATTCGCGTATTCTTCTGCTTCTTTAGTTAAATTTGCAATGCGGAGTTGAAGCTTGCGCTTTCTTTTTCTATTTTTCGAGCGTTTAATCAGTCCTTGACGGGCATCCCAAAGGTGCTGGAGGTGGGTGTCAACAGCGGGGTAATCTTGCGTCAGCGGAAGCTCTCTAGTGTGCTTTTTGAGCAGGCCTAGCAGCTCCTTGGTCCACTCTTCTAGATTTTGGATGGGATTATCCGGTGTTTCTTCTCAGAATTTCTTCCAGTCTGTTATGCGAGATGTACTGAGTCTTTGGTTCCCACGTGACCGATTTCAAATCTTGAGTTCTATTATGTAATGGTCGCTGCCAAGAGCTTCTCCGAGACAGCGCCATGAAAAATCTTTTATATTGCGCGTGAGCGTTAAGTCTGGTGAGGTGTCTCGGGAGACATTATTGCCAATTCTTGTGGGTGTATGAGGTTGGTTGCAGAGGGTTAGGCAACTTTGCTGTATTGCTTCCTGTCACAGGGCACCTTTGCGGGTGTTACGAGCAAAGCCCCAAGCCGTATGAGGCGCATTAAAATCCCCTACTATTGCCAGCAGATTTGCTTTGGCCCGTATGGTGGCTTGTTTCATCATGGAGTTAATTTCCGGTAGATGCGCACAGGGTGGACTGTAGATAGTAGTAACGTAGATGATTGGCTGTTTCTTATTGGACGGAAGGAGCTCCCCGAATTCGTAATCTATGGCTGTTGAACGTGCGTGTTGCTGGGCAGTCCATGTGTTTCGCACCAGTATTGCCGTACGGGCCTGTGGGGTTGTGCAAAAAGCATTGTAGTCTCGAAGGGCAACCTGATTGACGTCTACTTGCAGGGCTATGATGTCCGAAAAAACATTGTTGTGAAAATTGTAGTAATGAACTCTTCTTATTTCAGAATGAACGACAATTTCATTGCCAAATAGCCGTGTTGTTTGGGGCGGAGGTAGAACCCGTGTTATGCCGAAAGCATTGAAGTCTCGCCATCGTCCCAGTTAGATTCGGCCGGGTCCTTTGGCCTCCGTGGTAGAGGGCTGTATTTAGGTGTCTTGAGCCGCTTGCGCTTGTTTGCCTCTATGACCGTGAGCCGCTCGTCAAGTTGTTGGTATTGCGTCTGGAACTTTTGAACCGCGTCGTGAAAGCGTTTAAGATTTTCGAATTATAACAGTAGAGTCGTGTTTGTGGGAGGGTATGGCAGTGGTGCCGTGGTTGAGGTGTTCGTGTTTTCAGAGGTCGGAGCTGTGGTAATTACTGTGTTGGTATTATCAAAAGTCCTGGTTATTTCCAGTGATTTGACCTGACGTTGCATTTGGGCTCGGAGTTCAGCTATTTGTTGCTCCAGAATGTTGAACTACTTTGACCTTTCTTCCAGTAAGGCTTTGAGCTGAGCGTTTTCTTGCCTGAGTGCTTCATTGTGTGCATCGTGGTTGGGCAGGGTGGGGAGTTGGGGTGTTTCGCCTAGTGGGAGAGGGGGATAATGCGCTTCAGCAGCGGGTAGAGAAGCGGCAACTGCCGACCAGCTTACCTGTGGTAGTTGGTGACGGGTTTCCAGGGGAGGAGGATGCAGGTAGTGCTGCACAGGTTCATATCGATGATATAGGTTGCCCTGAAGTTTCACTTCACGTTCACGCACTCGGAGGAGTGGTGGTGGAAGTCTAAGTTTGCGTTTGCAGTCCTTGCTGGCTGTTAGATGCGCAAAGCTGACACTTTGGCTTACACGTGTGGTCCCACACAGGGTTCTTTGCATGGCCCTGTTTGCATACGTCCACTTGTGGATTGGGGCACACGTCCTGTCGGTGCCCGAGAGCACCACACAGGGAGCACCACTGGTACGTTCGCCTATAAGGTTTGCAGCGTGTGAGTATGTCGTAAGCCCTTACGTAGAAGGGCACGTGTGGGCCTTCAAATGTGATGACTGCTGTGGTCGTGGCGCCGAGCATACTTGCTTCTACGATGGTTGGTCCAGTTGTGACGACGGCTTCGCGCAATTGGTCCGGTGTGGTGCCGGGGTCAATGCCATGTATAATCCCTCGAACGGTACCGGGCGGTGGTTTCAGATATGCGGTGACCTCTAAGCTGGTGATTCCAAGTTGCAGGGTCGTGATACGCCGAAGAGCTTCCACGCGGTCTTCGTCTGGTGTGCTCACAGTGACGATATTTTGCTGAGCTTGTGGTTACGTGATGACTTGAGCGTAGAATCGGCGTTCTGGGATCCAGCTAGCTTGTTGGATGCTGTGCATGAGTTGTCTGTCGGGCCATGCCGCAATTCGGAGTCCCGAGCGCGGGTGAAAGACAATCTTATTGTCGGTTTCAGGGAGTTTGGGCGCAGACGGAATACGAAGTAGTGGTATTTGCGTACTTATAAGTCCCGCTTGTTCAGCAGGTGGTGGCGGCTGCTTCTGTGACTGGCGCTCTCGTAGGATTTGACGCCAAGGGTCATGTTTTGGGAGAGTTCGGCCGCTGAGTGGATCGAATTTCATTGTTTCTTCAGCAGCGGGGATCATGGTCGCTGGGTTCGGCTGCATACGGAGCGCAGCTGGCGCGGAGAGCGGCGCCAGAGGCCGGCGTGGCTGTTCTTTGGCTGCCTAGGCCTGAGTATTCCTAGCAGCCTCCGTGGCGTGGTCCGGTCTTCAGATGTTGGCTGTGGTCCCGTGAGGGGACCAAACTGACCTTGGGTGGTGTCCAGGCGCGCCAGATGACGTTACAGATCCGATAGGATGGTTTTCAGCTAGTGTCGGGCAGTATTTTGGCGTGAAACAACTTTAATGCGGGAGCCCATGCAAAGCGAGTTTGCGTTGCTTGGCCCCCTAGCGGAGGAATCCGAGCTGTGGGCAGTGTTTTTTATAAAAAGAAGCGTGACGTGTGCGCGAGCGACGGTTAAGTTCCTCGGTGCAAAGCGGATTTTTTAGCGCACTGCTTCGATGAAATGTCCTTCATGCCTATCTGGTGTTTTCTAGCATTGTTGCATTTTTTATAAGGGCGTGAGGTCGCAGACGTGTATGCGAGGTGGCTGGCGTTGGTACCTGTTTTCTTTTGCCTATTTTTTTCATTGTCCGTCATCGTCCGACAGAGCTGTCCGAAGGGGCATCGAACGATGTTGGACACCGAGGCCGAATTCGCTCGAGGAGCGAATTCATCCAATCAAGGGGTTTGCCAAGGCTATCCAACACGCTGGGCTCTGTCCGTCGTTCTCGAAAACAAGGCGGAGCCGAGCTGTGACTCTGTGAGGCCGTGTGCACTTTGAAACTTGATTCTCTTGTGAAAACGTTACAAGCGCTTGTATCCGCCGCGGAGGCTCAATGGCTAAGCCGTTGTGCTTCTGAGCACGAGGACGCGGGTTTTATTCTCGTCCGTGGCGGCCGCTTTTCTCATGGAGAAGAAAAGAAGAAAAATACGCCCGCGTGTGCTTGATTTTGGAGACGTTAAAGGTACCCAGGTGGTCAAGATCAATCCGGAGCCATGCCCTCAACCGGCTGCACTATGCCTTGAACTTCCCGAAGCCTCCCAGCATGATCTTCCCACCAACCCTACTCCAGTCAAGACAACTTTTACAAAAGCTCAAAAATTGTGCCCAACGGCGTCGTGTCTGCCGCGTAACCGGACTACAACTCTCGGGGAGACTAGCGAACATCGACTTTGCAAGTTTTCCGGTCGCAGCTGCATGTTTCCACCGTCAATAGTGAGCTAAATTTGAGGGCGAGGATACATTTAAGGCCGAGGAGAGCTATTTGAGGGTGACGATACACGCCCACATGACTTTTCCCACAACGTCAGTGCGAAGAGCACAGAGAACCGTTTAGAGCTCCCACTTCTGTCAAGCAATGCTCCTCCAGTGCAGCAGGCAGATGCCTAGACATTTACATCCATCACACAGAGCCAACGAAACAAGGATAGAATATTCCCCTTAGCGCACGCCAGAAACGTCCGCAAATTCGAGACAGGCTAGCCTGAGGCCAGCAGCTCACCTGCAGTACATTTGCTTCATCACGGCGGTACAAGACCACGATCGGTCGACGGTGACGCCTGTCACGAAGTAGTGCTTCCTGGTGCATGAGTGCGTCATGGTGCATCACGAGGAAGTCTTTTGAGAACAATTTTTCATGCGCTGTCCAATAAGCTCACTGGGGAGCAAAGCATCGTTACATCCCACGCTTCACAATTACGAATGATTAGGCTTAACACATAGAAGTTCCAGCAGGAGACACTTATGAGTTAACGTCATGAATGAAAATGAACGGCAAGCTTGAAGAACGCAATGAAACTCCACTCGCAGACAAGGATGATTCAGCATCAGCTGAAGCCGACGAGAAAACCCTGAAGTCCCAGACGTGAGTGAAAACATACAGCATTCACCATGTGAGTTGGAGTACGTCTTCGTTGCAGGCTTCGTGAAGGAGAAAATTTTACTACAAGTTCCTGAAACATGGCTGGGCCTAATCCTGGTAGTGCGGCAGGTGGTGGAATGGTCTTTGCTCATCACTTTAGGTAATTGTGAAGAAACAACGAAGTCTGTTAGAAGTGAAGCAGAAGAGAGAATTGAGCTCACACCCAATACAAAAATGAATTTGTCGGAATAAGAAGCCGCATAAAAACTAACCTAATGCAGACATGAAACCGATTTGAGAACACTGCTCGACACCAAGACATTGAAAGTTTTTGGGCATCACGTTCAAAAAAATAATCAGATCACTAAAAAAACTGGAAACATTTAGGGACGTGGATGCACAGTTTTGTCATCCGCTTCACCTTAGAAACGCCAGGCTGTACTGAATGCTTTCCATGGTGGATGCACTTCTTGAGTAAAAAAGGGACAAATATGCTTGCAGACGAAGTATGCAGGACCCGGTTCTTCTAATCTGTGCTGCGACAGAGCTGGCAGAAGCTTTAGGCTCGCCAGGACCAGCGAATCAGCGCCTACCCTAACGAGGAGGTAAAGATTACCACCAAGTTTTTATAGCAGAGCTGTTGTAACAAGAGTCGTTCGCCGTTGCAGAAAGAACCATCACGAAAGTGCGATCGCTCGTGAGTGCATGCCTGGCGGTGACTGCCAAACATCCTCAGCACGCGGGGGAGCTCTAGCAAACAAAAGCTGGCAAAAAGCGAGGCAAAAAAAAAGGCGAGTGCTCACAAGCACGTGCATCATGGCGCCCACCAAGTCCCCGGCACACATGTTGGCTTTAGGAAAAAAATTGGCTCCAATCCACGCTGTGAAGGTGGTTGGAAAGCAAAGCTGTGGACGACCCCCACAACGATTCCACATGCAACGTCAATTGACATCACACACGTGGCTCTACAAAGAGTGAAACCAGAGATTCTACCAGCCGTTACCTGGGATTCGCGGGGATGCCATCCCGAACGCCGCAGCGTCGGACACGGCCTGACTCGAGCGCCGGACGCCGCCGCTAAAGGCCCGGCCGTGCGTCGACAGAAAGAAAACAGAGGAGCGTGTTTCGATGGGTGAGACAGCGGAACCTAGCCATCCTGATGTTCTAGCTCAGGGCTACATGCCGCACGACACAAGCGCAGACCCAGAAACAATCCGGCATGTGAGCTTGGTGATTACCATTTACACAGATTTAAAGTAAACAGTTTCGTAAGTTTAAGAATTGTGAGAAAGCTGACGGAACTTTTATAATCGACATTTATCAGAGCCAGTTGCTCCATTCGTCTTTGGAATAATTGTTAAAACACAACCAAATTCGTATCCAGCACTTTAGAAAACGCGATCCCATTCGTGACAAGCAGTGCGCGAAACGTGGCGTTTCTCTACCGGCAAGATATCTGTAAGTGGTCTCTACATTTAGATTTCCCACCCGGCAAACCAATCTTTAACGTATCTTTGCCGTACGACCACTTAATATCCGGAGTCCGGCTTACCCAGAAGGGGCTGCCGAACCAGTTAACTAAGCCGTGCGAAGTAAGCGGACAATGTACATGAAGCTTTGCCAAAACAGGCCCAACACCGTCGATAGAGCAAACGACAAAGCCGACGCAAGGGTCCCGCTGATTCACCCACCGGAGTGAGCGAGGGGAATACTGAGTAATAGCGCCCAATCCCTGCGTCATCTACACTGCCCTCCGTGAGTGGAGAGCGCTCACGCTTCCCAAGCCGCGTTGCGAGTTTCTTGTCCCCCACGCTACCAAACAATCGCTGGCGGGTAGAGGTAGAAAGCTTTGCCTTAAAAATTGCAGCCCCAACGTGAAGAGCTCCCGGGCATGTAAAGAACACTCCAGTGTTAATACAAAAGATCCCAACACACCCTGCTTGGGAGAGGTCACTGCGGCTGCGGCATTCTCTGGAAGCCATTGCGGATAATAAGACGAGGCTAGGAGTGTGCCACTCCCTCCTGAGATGACTTGCAGATCCCGCCACCCGCTACCTCGAGGCGATGACAGAGCTGGAAGATATCTACAGTGCTGAGGGTGATTTCGCACCCATCACTCGCCGCGAAGACGACGACCTCTTCGATGCATATAGCGGCGATTACTAGCAAAACAACTGTGCAAATAAACAGTGATACTCAAACTTAACTGTGTGTCTGGCAATGCTCACCAACAGCAGCTTGGTCATTCAAGTCTTCCGCGTGAGGGCAACCTTATCTGAATTTTTTATGTTCAAGTTCAACGGTAGATCCGGAGGGGTCGCCGAGCTCCGTCCCCGAGCACGCAGCTCAGTCAAAGAGCACGCGCTCGGAAACTCCTTTTAAAACGCGCCCGCCTCCCCAGGACGGGAAACTTAATTTCCCCGTAGCCTCTGCATCCGACCCTTGCAAAAAAGTCTGCTTTCCAGTAAGCTTTCTTAAATTACTCTGTCTCCACTAAACCCCTTTATAGGCTTTTTGACGATGAAGGGTCTTTGACATGAATGGTATCCAATGCTACACGTGATAAATGTTTCGTCGGGCTCCTCGCAGGTTTGCGAAAAGAAAACAAACGGGGAACGGGTGTTTTTCCCCTATTTGTCGTTGAATTTGGGCTCATCACTGCTTGATTCCGGTTTTATTTCGAAGGTTTGTTTCAGTGCATATTAAACGATTAATTCACAGAAACATGCACAGGCTAGTTTGACTGAAACGGTCGGTCCACCCAGCGTTGTAAGGACATTTAGGTGGTAGAGGGAGAGACCCGTTACACCAAAGACCCGCAGGCGAACTTGATGCAGTTTCGGGTAGTTCCACAGGAGGTGCTGCCCATTTAAATCCTGTATGGCGGAGTCAAACAATGGCAGGTGGAGTTGTATGGGCCGCGGTATTGCGATGGCCAGGAGGCAGTCACGAACGGATTAGGGCCACCGAAAAGCGTTCTCTGCAACGCAATCTCCGATCGGCGATTTAAGGCATCCGGGAGGCTTTAATCACACGGGGGCACGATAGCTCGCGTGGTGCGTTGGAGATTTTGCTTTTGCCGCTCCACATGCCCGCAAGTGTCTCTGGGGAGATGTAGCAGTATACAAAAGGCCGCGAGGCCTCAAATGTTTTCGGCTCCCTGTACATTTTGGAAGCAGTTTAGACGCTGTTATTGAACAAGTACAAAAAAATCACAGAAAATGTGCGGAAACACAAAATCATATACACACAGAAAGACCAACTAACAAACACTGCAACGCACAGGGGGAAGGTTGTGAGTATATACGTTGTAGCCGTATACACGCTTAAGAGTATGAATAAGGAGCATAAGAAATCCGAGAAAAAAACAATAAATAACACAAGAATGCACAAGGCCTCTCAGAGTGCTGGACTGCATTCGATCAAGCATTTCTTAGCATACCTTCAGTAAGTTCTTTCAGATGTCTTGCATTCACAATCGAACAAAAAGAGATTAAGAGTTAGGGGCGCACCTAAAAATGTCCACTTTGTTTACCATAGTTTGTGCGAATTTTGGGTACGGTCTTTTTTGGGTACGCAGGCAACATTTAGTTTCCCGGGTTTTATGAAGGAAGCGATTTAAACGGTTTCGCTTAAAGTTCTGCAGCAGACGAAAATAGGGTATTTGTTTGGTTTCTAGGATTCTATATTTGTTGAATCGATGGTGTGTGGGTGAAAAATCGGCTCGCCATGATAGCATTCTCTTGTACGCAAAGCGTTCGTCTAGACCAGCGATTGCTCATGACAGTTAGAACAAGTTATATCTCGAACCAATAAAGAGTTAGTCAATTTGGAATAGAAGAGGCCATATCACATTGCCAACTTCCAACTAGAAAGCGCTACGTTTGCGATTCTGCATAAACACCCAACTGTCTTGCTTAGTTCATTAATGAAATGTGCTTGGATACGTGAACATTCCAGGAGAGATTTTGTGAACTAAATATCAAGAAATTGGAGTTCTCGAACTTCTTGAAACTTTGTGTTTAGAAACTTTACATTCTTTCCTTTCTGAATATTGACGTTAATCGGCTTTAAGATAATAAATGTTTTTCACAAGTTCAGACTCATTTTTCTCTGTTCTAGCACGCAACTAGCTTGTATGAGCAACAGGTGACTTTATTTCGAATTCTATACCAGACTTCGGAGTAAAAAAATCCTTTGGTGTCGTCTCTATACATGATAATTCGCAGATTCAGGTACTGAAAAAATCGGTGATCCGGTATTTTATTCAGGTGAACCATCTTCTTAGAAAAAACGTTAGCAAAAACATGCCCAAAGCGGGGGTTGTAACGCATGCCGTTTGATAATGCGTGCGATGCGTGTGCCAATGTAGTCAGACGAATTCACAAACACTGTTCTTGAAGGGGAAGTCGAATAACTCGATGGAGGGGAGAAGTGAAAAAAAAGACAGGAGTCGGCTCCCGCAGGAGAGGAACGATTGGTGGAAAAATGGGAAAGGCCTTTAGTCTGCAGTGGACCTAACAAGGCTGTTGGTTTATTTGTTATGAGATGTTTAACACCCGATGGTATGATGATGACGGCGATGGCGATGAGGCACGCCATAGTGGAAAGAACTGGATTAAGTTTGACCAGCTGGGGATGTTCAACATGCGCGGAAATCTCGAACACTACGGGTGTTTTCGCTTTTCGCCTCCATCAGAATAGCATAAGAAGGCAGTGGTTGTTGACGAAGATGGTGATCATGATGGTGACTGCATGTAAACATCTATGTTATATTCTATGAAGTTCTTGCAACGGCGAATTGTAGAGCGGCGCTGTTTCATCGAACTGAGCGTAAAATGTATTCACAACATGAAAATTTTTTATAACAGGTATAACACCCGGAAGTGGCCTAGAACGCAGTCGCTTACATTGCCAAATCGTTATGCCTACGGAAGTGTTTATGTATTCCCCAATCTGGCAGCGTGGTATTCTCTATCATCTTTTATTTTATAAAAAGGTAACTTCATTGCAAATAGCAACATTGCTTCCGAAAGTTTTTTTTTGAGTACATAATTTCTAGCGTTCTTCATGTAATCATTCAAAGGGCTCCTTATAGCTTATCGCGTTAAGACACATGCGGAGCTAGGCTTTTGTTCCTCCGGGCTTGGTGCTAAAGTTAGCGGAACAGGTTTTGCGGTACGGCGAGTGCGGCTATTAGCAGGCTGTGCACACGATTAATTCACAGAGTAACTATTCAAACAATAAGGTCACTTTCTCCCCGACGTGCGTCTGTGGGGAAGGCTACCTCCCTTGACGTAGCATCTCGCTTATAGTTCGACATTTTTATATTAAGTTTTGCCCTTGATTACAAAGTCTCCTATTGATTTCACAACATGCTTCATACAGCTTATGCATTCCGCTGTAATCACATAGTATATATTGTTCTCCTGCCTTTTTCTAGACTGCTAATTCGGGTTCGTGCGGCTCTACAGTCAATATCACCTAGGCAATCATACGTTGGGCACTTTTAACTTTTAACAGAGGTAACATATTTCGCTTTGTTGTACCCAGGCATAAAAGATGCGTGTTTGTGTCAAAGAAAATATTATGTCAACAGGTGGCGCTGGTTGGGGACTGGTCCCACGGAGAGTTCTCGGGAAGGACAATGTCACCATTCTGGAAATCTGGCTCGTCATGCTTGCGAGCGACGTGGGCTTTGTTGCGCTTGGATGGTATCTTTCCAAGACGCTTCCGTGGGCTTCGAATAATCCTCAGATGCCGTACTTCTTTCTCCTGGTAAGCATTTGCTTCGCAATTCAGTGTAGCCAACCCCGTGTTTTTGCGGACCGTGCCTGTTTGACAGATGTGGCGTTAGATTCTTGGCGCCTTATTGTATGCGGCCAACTCCGGTTACACAATATAAAATATCCCTATTTGAAATAAAAGGAGAGAGAATAGAATGGGGCTATCCCAATTACGAGATTTCACTGCCCTGCAACTGCAACGCCACTGTGGGTCTCTCTACTAGCCATCACTGGCCGGCCGGGTCATCGCTGCGCAAGTTGGCCTCCCTCCGCTCCCTTGATGTGATTATCCATGGGTGTAAACCTCGGTTTAAACCCGCACATTCTCTTAAGTGTCCGCTCTTAACCAGCAGAGTGGGGGGAAAGGGGAATGTAGCATGCGGTGCAGGGAGCTTAATCTAAGCGGTGTGGTTGTGCGATTTGCTGTAATATCCGAAGAGTGTGCTCTTGTTAATTCGCAGCGAGTGCAAAGTAAAAAACAAAAGCGTTACACCTCACTTCGCTTTCGGCAACCTGGTAGGTCCATTTCTTTGAATTTTAGCTTGGATGTCTTCCAAGGGAGTAAATTGTCTCACCAGGGATGCTCATTTCCTGTTGATAAGCAATAATACCGACAGATTTCATGTGTGTCGTTAGGGTGGCCATCTTTTTAGGCAGGTGTCTCACACGACTTAGTGTTGCTGGCTGGCAAAGTAGCCATAAATGTACGCTAATCTTTCTAGTGGCACTGCGGTCTGTTTTTAATTACTTCTGAGTAATGCCGCAATGCACCCAATTCCCGAGTAATTTGAAAGGGGGTAAATTTGTCACTGCTTGGAGTAACACTTGTGACGTGTCAACATTACCAGCAAACTTAACACTATTGAAAGCAACGGCACAAAAGAATACTTCTTGCAGTGCTCCTTAAAAATTGTGTGTATTTCATCGCCCAGTAGGTGTCATGATAGCCCAGTTGTGTGAATACACTTCCAAGATCACTCTTGGTCGCCCTCCTTCAGATTTACAAAAAAGACGATGCTTTCCACAGGTGTCGTGATGCTCAAACATTTTTTTATCATTTCTAACCATCATCTTTTCTACATCCTACCAAATACCTCTCGAAAGAAGCTCTTCAACTAATTCGACAAAATGTCTTTGCCTTGTCGAAGGCGCTTTCCTCGCTTGAGTAATGAATGATCCAGGTATTCCTTCCCCCTTCTTTCAAGGTGGAAGGGGATAATGTTTGGAGGTTACTTCCAACCGAGGAAAATTGCCACCCACACTATTCCATTTCTCTCTCACCCCTGCTACCCCTACAAAAGAAAACAAGAGGCTTGCTTTGCCTGCTGGCGCCCCGGCCACCGCAAAGACGTATGCCCTCATCCACCCACCGAGAACCGCTGCAACACCTGCGGCACGCTAGCAGCCCAGCCAAACCACCCCTGCACGCCGTCGTGTATCCTATGTGGCGCGGCCCACCTCACTGGGTCGACTGGATGCACCAACCGCTTCAAACCACGGCGCAGGACCACTTCCCAAGCCATGACTGGGCAACACCTCGCTTCCCTGAAGACAAGTAGCACGCCGCCTGCCACTTCAGCACTCACCCGAACCATCACCGATACCACCGGCCAACCTTCCTACAGCCAAGTCACACAAGGATTCCCTTCTCGCTCACCCGGAGGCCCCGCATCACAGGTGAGCCCCCAGAGCCCTCCCAAACTATCCCCTCCCTCTCTACCCAATTCCACACACCTTACGCGCAGTGCACTAGACACTAAACACTTACTTCGCGAAATGCAAACAATGCGCGAAACAATCCTCCAACTTCGCCAAGAGAACGCGCGCCTCGCGCAGGAAAATCATGCTCTCCGCCAACGTCTCAACTCCCCCACCCTTAACTACCCTGCTGCACCAACGCTGCCAGAAGCACAAGCTGCCCTTGCATCGGACTCCCACCCTCCCCCTCTCAAACGAAAAGCAGAAACCGATCAACCTTCCCAAACTGCGGCCTCTGCCCCCACCACGCTGGAACTACGTGCCGAATATCAAGAGCTTTTTCTATCATTTCAAAACAAAACGACTGAGCAAATAACTGCGCTACAACAATCAATGCATGACCTTCACACAGAGGTACTTGAATGGATGCGCACCATCACCCAACAGCCCCTGATCACAGCCCCTCCCTTACTAGCGCCCATCGACGCCCCCCTTCCTATTGATGCTGACGCCGACCAAGAACTCTAAATGCACTGTTTTCTGGCAATGGAACTGCCGTGGGTACCGAAACAAGCGGTACACTCTGCAGGCGCTCCTCACCACATTGCCCAAAACCCCTGATATTATAGCTTTACAAGAGACTGGACCCAATGTAAAACTACTAAATTACACACCCTACCTTAACCCTAACTTTCCTCAAGTGGCCACGCTAATTCAACGCAACTATAGCGTAGAGCAGCACACTCTGTGTTCGGACATCCCCCACATTTTCACCGTTATACTGCCGAAGAAACTCGGACAGACCAGGCTCCACGTTCTCAATATATACAGTTCTCCGAAGCAAACAAAACATGCCTTCCGCGACCTCTTCCACTCTGCTCTCACAATCGCCAACCGTCATCCACTCGTCATCCTAGGTGATTTTAACGCCCCTCACATCGCCTGGGGTTATCACCGCACCACCAAGAAGGGTCGCCTCCTCTGGGACACTATTCAAGCCCTCCACATTACAGCACACAATGAGCCCGATCTAGCCACCCGAATTGGTACCAGCGTCCAACGCGACACGGCACCCGACCTTACACTCTCCCACTGCCTCGGTCCGGCCGCTTGGCAACCTACTCCACATACACTGGGAAGTGATCATTATATTACCGAGCTAAGCACCTCGCTACAGCTATCCCCCCATGAACATCCCACCCACACTACTATCACAGATTGGGACGCCTTCCGATTAGAAAGCCAACACATACCACCCCCACAAGGGAGTACAGAGGAGGACTTAGAGGAGTGGGTCTCTAACATTCTGCGTACAAAGCAAGAGCACGATCGCCCAATCAACCAGGGCATTCCTGCGGAGTATGTAGACTCCAAAATGCTTCACCTTTGGGAAGCATATTCCAGTCTCGAGCGACGGTGGAAGCGTCACAAACACCGCCATCGCCTCCGCCGAAAGTTAAATTTACTTCGGCAGGAAATCACGAAACATGCAACCTATCTGGCCAGAACCAGCTGGATCCAACTATGCGACGATATGAGGGGCAAGCTTTCCATGCGTCGCACATGGGCATTACTCCGTCATCTCCTCGATCCCACAAAATCCCGAACGCATCAACACACGCGTATAACCCAGCTTCTCCATGGTTTAAACCTGTCCCAAGAGGCCATCCTTCGACAGCTCCACACTACATACATCCCGAAGCCATCTCCTTCTGACTCCACCCCCCTTTTCTACACCGGCACCGCTAATTCGGAGCTAGATGCTGAAATTACGCGAGAGGAGGTAGAGGCAGCATTACGCGCCCTTCGACGGCAAACGGCTCCCGGCCCGGACAAAATCTCGAATAAAATTCTTCGCCATCTGGATGACACATCTATAGACCACCTCACACAATTCTTCAATGCACACTGGAACGCTGGTACACTACCTCGTAGTTGGAAACACTCCGATATCACTTTGATTCCCAAGCCAGGCAAACCTCTCGCACTGCCCAATCTACGACCCATCTCGCTCACCTCCTGCCTCGGAAAACTTTTCGAACACGTCATTTATAATCGGCTATCCGCACACCTTGAAGAACATTCCCTCTTTCCCCCCAACCTCATAGGCTTCCGCCCCGGACTGTCCACACAGGACGCCCTTCTGCAAATCCACCATGATATTCTACAACACCCCCCCACCAGAGACTATGCGGCGATCCTCGCCTTAGATCTCCATAAGGCATTTGATCAGGTAGGGCACTCCGCCATTCTTAGCTCCATCAACACACTGCACCTAGGCGATCGAACATACACCTACATACGCAATTTCCTCACCGATCGCACCGCCACTCTCCGACTGGGCACCGTCAAATCAAACATTTTCGACATGCCCAACAGAGGCACCCCCCAAGGGGCCGTTCTTTCGCCTCTACTATTCAATCTCTCCATGCTCCCTCTCGCGAATGCTCTAGAAAATATACCGTCCCTCCACTCAACAATATACGCGGACGACATTACACTTTGGGTCACGCAAGGCAGCGACGCCCACATAGAGGCCACACTCTCAGCAGGGGCTGCCACTGTCTCCCGTCTTGCTGCACAAGCAGGCTTGACTTGCTCGGCGTCTAAATCAGCACTCCTACTCCTTCCTCCACCTAGAATTAGACCCACTCCCCTGACCACCATTCAGGTAATGCTGGACGGACAACCAATCCCCCGGGTCTCCCAGCTTCGCCTTCTCGGCATGCATCTCCAAGCCAACAGGAGCAGCACAGACACCATACATCTTTTGCGCACTCACACCATCCAGACTATTGGTCTCATTAAACGTATCACGTCTAGGAAACATGGGCTAACGGAATTAGAACGGCTGCGAATTGTGCAGTGCTTCCTGGTGAGCCGTTTTTGCTATCACCTCCCGTACGCACAGCTCACCCCCTCTCAACGTACCTCCCTCGATGCCTTACTTCGGAGAGCCTATCGCTCCGTGCTGCTACTGCCCCCCCACGCACCCACCCAACGACTCCTCGCGCTTGGTATACATAATACCATAGACGAACTAATCGAAGCCCATCGCCTGGCCCAGCTTACGCGCCTTTCCCAGACCCCGGCTGGTCGGCAGATCCTCGACCGAATTCATGCCAACCCCCCGCTTATACTAGATCCTCCAGCGCACATCCCCCGGCTTCTCCGCGGGCGTCTCCAAATTAAGCCGATCCCGCGAAATATGCATCCAGCTTACCACCGCGGACGCCGTCTAGCCCGAGCCCAAGCACACCTCTCCCGCTACCCTTCCTCTGAGCATACTCTCTACGTAGACGCAGCGGCCTACCCCACCCATCCTGCCTTCGCACTCGCTGTAGTAGGCGCTTCTCCAACAATCCCTCAGGCTTCAGCTACAGTCGCCACCACCTCCTCGGTAACTGCGGAAGAGGCAGCCATTGCCCTTGCCCTAACTCAATTACCTACCCCCCAGATCATTTTATCTGACTCCCAAACTGCCATACGAAATTACACAAAGGGCGTCATTTCCACAGCTGCCCTCAAAATTCTTCTTCAGAATCCCCCTGCCCACCCCGTGATGCTGCTGTGGACTCCGGCCCACACCGGCGTAGGTTGTAATGAGACGGCACACCAACACGCCCGAGCTTTGATATCCCGGGCTCCCGTTTCTTTTACGCCTACACACGGCATCCCCGAAATGTCCCACGCGTACCTACTTACGTACAGGGACATAACTCAACATTACCGCCTCCTCCGCAGGAACCTACCTCCCCCGCACCCTTCACTTACTCCGCTGGCAGCGCACATGTGGCGGCTCTTACAAACCCACACTTTCCCACACCGCACTTTCCTTGTGCACACTCACCCACACCAATTCACCTCCCCTCAATGCCCCTCATGTGGCGCGCTGGACACTCTCTTCCACTCGCTCTGTGAGTGTCCGCGCGACCCCTTCCCCCCTTTCCCCTCCTCTTCTCACTGGGAGCAGGCTCTGGGGAGCTCTGACCTCGCAACGCAAGAAGCCGTCACGGACAGAGCCCTGGACGTCGCGGGGGCCCTTTGGGCCTCCGCCACCCCCCTACCCTGAACCCAGTGTAAAATAAAGTGGCACTACTACCTTCATGCCTTACACGTTAGCGTGAGCTTTCTTCATTTTTCAACCCAACAGTAGGCTTTTCACTTCCAAGGTTTTACAAGCAAGCTCCCTCAAGTGGGGAGTTTCGAAAACTGCTTAATTTTCGCGCTCTTTCTGCCTGATTCAATTTTCTGCTGCGCATAAAATTTAGAATAACGAGAGAATGTTTCTAATCTTTCCGTCTCTTTATGTGTTAGTTGTAGCTACATGCAACGTTTCTCTTTTGACAATACAAAACTTCGCGACTAGTCTAAAAGTTTAAATTGTGTACTACGTATGTTCACGACCTGTCTTTCGCGAGTGTGGAGTTTAACTGCCTTATTTTCGTACGACTTCTGCCCGTTTTATGTTTCCCGTGCCCTTAAAGGAGCCATGAAGAGAAAACAAAAGTTTGTTTTATTCGAAAGATTAGGTGTTTCATAGTACCCCAAGAGCTTTCCCGGAAGCAAATGATGCTTTATTCACTGAGAAATAAGGCAATTTAAGCCAAAATTTTAAATCTCCCGCTAAAATTGCACATTCCGTGACGTGAACCACGGCGTCATACGAGCCGGTCCATGAAACAGATACTTAGTATGTCGACTCCATATAGCACCCACACGCGGGAGTCGACCGAGACGGCGGCCATTTTAAAAATACTAGTAAAACCTAGTGCACCCGCAGCCCTAGTCATGGAATCGCCTGATCCGGAGAACAAAACTCTCGCCGAGGAGCTCGGGCTTGCATTTAACAACCTCACACCACTTGAACGCTCAATGCTTCCAAGTGCACGAGCGGCAAGAGTTGTGGGATACGCGGTGGACGGGAAAGCGACCATTCCGCGATAGCCACAACAAACGAACGCCCAGCCGTCGGCACCGCTGCCTCGTCAGCCCCGTCGCGACGGACGAATACAGACTGGTACGTATGTGCCGTATTTTGAATTTCAGTAGCAGTATCGCTTATGCCAGTTGGCCGGTGTCGTGTATGGAAAGCCGTTCGTTCGAGCTCTCTGCTCCGACCAGAAAGATTCAAGCGTCAATGCGCGGTATGTAAGGCAATTTTTTTCCCCAAGGTCAGAGCGCTTTGACGAACTCGGCGACGAGCGCCAGCATGTCCGGGTCCCTGCCGTAATCACTTCCTCGGAAATGAAGCGAGCACACTCGTACTTCCTTTAGCTCTCTTTCTCCTCCGTTTGCAAAGTTCACAAAACGTAGCCACTTCGCCGAGGTTCGTCGTTGGGCAGCACATGAAAGGAGATCTCACCGGCGGCGATGTCGCACTCCCCCGACGATTGGCCCGTACTATATGGGCATTTCAAAACACAGCAACGAAATTTCATTGTAAAGTACTCGAACAAACTGAAGTTTTCAGTGGTTGTAAACTTTAAACGAGCTCGTAATGACAGCAGCAAGCCAACACGACCCCCATACCGAAACCTGTGCGACGAGTGGCACTATCTCGTTGCTGCTCTGTGTTCCTTACTCCTCTTGTTTCTATTTTTACCTTTGCTGGTTGGCGATACGACGGCCAACCTCCTGTGAAGGGATTGCGATACCAAGCAAGGTCGCGGCTGTGCGTGCTGGGATGGTTCGTTGGCCCCGAAGAGCCTTGACCCCGAAAATTCGTCTGCGAGACGGTGGCAACGGCGAGATGTCGAGCTCGGCCAGCCGTAGTTTCGTACACATTGGCATACACGCTTGCGTGTTCGTTCGGAACTTCAACCGTTTACTCCACCGTTCTTTGTCATAAAAAGAATGTGCAGTATGTTTCGCGGGCATTTAGCTCGCTATGCAAACTGTAAGCCCTGCCCAACATGCGTTTGCTTTTGCCGGCCTCCGCCAATCGCAGAGCATTCTCAAGTGACATCATAGGTTCTGTTGCGTAAAATGAGCTGGTGGGTCGCATGGTCATTTCCTTTTTTCCTAATTATGTAGCTTATTTGAGCGAATTTTGCGTTATAAGTGGTGTCGTTATGGTTCTAACGAGGCAATCTTTCGAATGAACCAAACTTGTGTTTTCTCTTCATGGCTCCTTTAAACTTAGTATAACAAGGGATGTTTGTGACGTTTCCGTCTCTTCAATGCGTTATCGCTAGCTAAATAAAACTTTTTTCTTTCGGCAATTTACAAATATAAACAAATGCTCATGTGTTCGAGATTTCGGCGCCCGTTAAAGATAATTCCGGAACAAAACAAATCACGCCATATCCACGGAATGAATGATGATAAGTGGGGCGAAGCTCGAGAGGGGGAGATCATCGGTAACCGTAACTCTCCAGTGAAAGTTCGCCCATTACATCATTAAGAAAGAGGTAAGACTGTGTGCGTACATTGTACAAATCAACTTTTATTTTCGGAGTCAGCTCCCAGGCCCAGACCTGGTGAAAGACCCCGCGCCATCGAGGACTACCCCACACCTCCACCACAATTTGTCACATAGGATGGGACACAACGGTAAAGAAAGAACTTTTATTTAGGGTGAACTTGTGCCCGAACAAGACGAGAGGAAACGAGCAAAGGTCCTTGCGTCTCGTTCGATCTCCGAGAACGACTGCCTGCGTTCGTGGCGTGATCTCTTGCGTGATCTCTTGCGCTCGCGCCTCCGTTGGCGAACACAGACAAGCTCGCGCTCCCGGTGCCGAGTTTGCGCGGCCGGTTGCAGCCGGTTCTTGCGCGTGCAACGCGGCCCACTTTGCGACATCTCCGAACGCATGCGGCGGTCACGTACCACGAGACACAAGGTATGGACAGACCCATGGCTTTAGGAGCTTCGCCCCTAATATTAAAAAATATTCTGGACAAAACTACTCCGGAACCCTCCACTATGGTTTCAGCTCACGTGTAGAATCGGCTTATTAAAACTCATATTCAATTAATCAATCACTTTTTAAAAATTCAGTGGTAGACCTGGAAGTTTAAATTGGGTTCTATATCTGTGCACGAGCTGTCACAAATTGTTTCAATGAAACGCGATATAGCAATTTTTCAGGACTCGAAGGCAAATAGAATACTTAACTAAAGCGTGAGGACACTTTGCATTACGTCTTGTGGTTATGAGAGAGTTGTGGTGGAATATAGCTCATAAGAATAATTCGCCCTACTTTGACTCCGCCCGTGCTTTTTCCAAACAGCCCCTTGCATATCACTCACAGCGGACTTGCACTCTAGAGCACAGTGGCTTGCCTGGGTAAGTGTCGGATGGTATCCAAAATGCGCAAAACTGGCACGAAGAAAAGCCTGGCTCTTTTCGTGTGGCCAAAACATTTTTATGGGTTGTAGCAACCATTCCAAAATAGCCCTCTTTTTCGATATCGAAAGCACGCGTGCAATCGCCCGGGAGCGAAATATGCGCTACGACGTTCCTAAACCCTAAATAATACGCAGCTCCCAACATTATAGCAACTTCCGGCTTTGCACTGTAAAGTCTACAGCATAGCTCTCGCTGCAGAAAGAAAATCCTAAAAAATGTGTAAACCTATCTTTTCCTTATATATTCATTTAAAGACCTTCAAGCTCATTGCCATATCACTTATACTGCGTTTCTTTCTTTAGCCCAGCTACTGGTTCCCACGAGGGGTCGCCACTGATGCCGTGACGCAAGCCAAAGATCCTGTGCGCTTTCAGAAGATGCCACCTGAAGCCAAGCCTTTGATTGTAACTTACAACCTTACAAAGGTACGAACGTCAACAGGACAACACCAGTGCTTGGGTCATCCAGTCGGAAGCAGGGTTGCGGAATTGGCAGCCCCATTCAATTCCAATTCTGTTTCAAGGAATTAGACCTTTCTGCCATTCTAATTCTTCCAATTCTGCGGAAATGCCAACATTTTGCCCCGTCCCAGTTATGCAATGGTCGGGAAGTTCAATTTCACTCCTGTAATTCCTTAACGTAGACGCTACCTCCTTGTGGCTGTATTGAGTTACCTGTGAATGCAACATAGAGATGACGTTATATCATGCGTTTAGAACTGCTAAATTATGCCTACACGTCGCCGATGTCGATTGGTGCAGGGTCTTGGTGTTATGTCATACAGAACAACTAATCAACTGCTTTTACAAACATAAAGTGGCGGTATTCCCGATCAACATTAAAATACAGTAAATTCACGTTAGGACGAGCTCGATGGGACCATAAAAATGTATTAGTTCTGTGAGAAATTCGTCTTGAGCGGACTTTCTCTTGCTTTGTCCATAATACCGTAGAGAAGAAGTGCTGTCCGTATTACCCATAAAATGCGCCTTAATAGAGTTCGCCTTAACGATAGTCTAACGTATTTACGTGATCAGCATGCTGCAACGGCTTGCTCTTCCGTGGCGCTAGAGGAGGAATTCATTGAGCGATATATTATTTATTTCAAAAAGGAGGACCAAAAATAGCTGGTGTGAAGAGAGGGGGGTGGGAAAGAAGGTAGGCACCTACTTCTTCACGCCCATGATGCCGCTAGAAACGCCGCGCTAGACAAATGTGTTATGTGGTAAGAGAGTCCGAATAGGTCTATGTGCACAGCTTCAATATCAGCATGTTGAAAAACACTATGCTTGTGTCGCTACAGACAAAAGTGGAAGAGTGTATCTTCAGAACAAAATTCACAGCATATCCACGGGGTGAATGATGATGAGTGGGCGAAGCTCCTGAGGGGAAATCATCGGTAAAACCGTGACTCTTCAGTGAAAGTTCGCCCGCTACATCTGTGTCCGAACGTAACGTCTAGAAAGTCTCGCTTAAACCGCGCGTCGGCACCTTGGGGCTGAGCTCGCCTGATGCGTTTTGCAGACGCCTCACGAGCTCTCACTGCATCGGGGTCTGCCTGCCGATACGCGCGCTTTCTCGCCGCTTCCCGTTCTCTGACGTTTTGGAGATCCTCTTCGCGCCGCAGCCGTGCCGCTTCGCGTACGGCAGGGTCCTCGCGCCGTTGCCGTGACGCTTGGGCCTCTCGTTCTCGAACGCTGGGATCTTGGCGGCGTCGTCGCGCAGCCAGACGACACGCTTCGGCCTCCCGCTCTCGTACGGCAGGATCTTGGCGGCGGCGTCGCGCAGCTTCACGGAGCGCTTCTGCCTCGTAGGCTCGCACATCTGCAGCCTTATCCATCGGGCGACTCCGAGCGCGCGCCAACAGCGAACGGATTTTATTACAACGCTCCCCGCCATCTAGTAAACAATTCAAGAACTAAACTAGAGGTAGCCACGCCACCTAGTAAACAATCCAAGCGCATCTCTTCATCATGTACAAGTACCGCCATCTAGTAAACAATCCAAGAACTAAACTAGAGGTAGCCACGCCATCTAGTAAACAATCCAAGAACTAAACTAGAGGTGGCTACATACAAACGTCGAGGATGGACAGACCCACGCCCTAAGGAGCTTCGCCCCTAAAAGATGTCGCGTGTTAGGTTATCGCACAGGGTGATAATTATGCGTATGCGAGAGACAGTGGGGTCCCATTGGAGCCGGGCACGGGGGTGCCATTTGGTTGGAGGGGGGTGATACAGAATTGGTACATGTTTTTCCACCTCACAACCTGGAGTTCTACATGCTCATCTCCAGCCCCTCCAACATGGATGCCCCATTTTCCGCAACCACTGCTGTGCGCACTCACCGCCAAGGTGGCCACGTTGAAATGGCGGGAGTACGACGCTGTATCTGGTTGCTTCGCCGCGAAAGGCTGAAACGCATCGCCCATCCGCACGTATTTATGTACTTACCGTTCAGCCGGTCCAAACAATACTTGTCAACCAGGCCCTCTCCAACACGGCCACTACGCCTAGGAAGAATGTGTTGCTGCCTGCTTGTTTCATTTTGCGAAGCCAGCCAAGTGTTACTTGGTAATGCTCTTGTTTGCTTATGATCACAAAAGCGGCATTAGCTAACCCGTAGGAACGTCGTCTGCACCTTTCTCACCCTTTCATGCACTTGTATTACCTCGCTTTTCCAAGCAATGAGAGGAATTTGTATTGTGACAGCGCAAGGGTCAGTATGGTATACCGCAAAGAAACAGCTTAGTTTGTCATTCACCATGCAAAAGTCGCCATTTCTACCACATTTCTTCTTTCGTTTGCTGATTGTCATTGCATTACTTAACGCTATCTCCTCAATACAGCACATCACATTGAACCACTCTTGTTACCCGGAGACTAGTTGGCAGTTTTTCTACATAAATCTCGAAGGTCCAAGCATTGCAGTAAACAATGAATGCCCTGAGCCCTTAACCGACCGTGTTGCAGCAAACTGTAGCAGTCGGTTTTTACACACTCGTCTGGTTTGGACACTGCGCACAACGAAACGATTCACATGTAACCGCTTAGTGCACATGGTTTCCTTGAACGCGACCCCAGAGAACACACACGCACCGCCAAGCGAAGATCTTCAGCCGTCAACGCCTACACTAATCCCCCCGTGATACCCCACAGAACTAAATCACCTCCTCAGAAAAGAACGTATTGGAAATAAGATGAACTCTGCTGCTTGAAGAGCCAATCTGGCTGCAGATCACACAGGAAGAAATGTACAGCTCATCCAAAACTGCAGCCCAATCCACTCTGGGCGAAAGGCGCTTAGTTTCATTCTCACTCCATTCCTCCAAACGATGTGACCATTTCACTCCCACGTCATTCCGGGGTAGCGAAAAAAATGCAAGGAAGCCTCGACTGACGCCCATGACTTCAATGGCGAAGCTGATGTAGGGGAGCATTCCCGGACACACAATTAAAAGTACTCTGCAGCGTGCGTGTATAGTTTGTTTGAAAACTTAAATGCTTGAACAACTTATTCAACCGACACATTCAGTACTTAGGTGGTGACAAAGTGCCTGAGTCAGAAATCACGGCTCTATTCCCGTCAGGCAACTTACAAACTTGTTCAAAGGATTTTGCACTCTTTCACGGTCTTGACGTTCATGCACCATTGGAATTATGTTATTACAACGGTGTGGTGGCTGTTGGCCGGTTTTGTTTCAGTTGCAGCGCAGTACACATTTGATAGCCACTTTAAAATGAAAGCCACAAAAGCAAGAAAAAAACGAAAGCGCATCTGCTTCGACAAGAAAATCACGGTGAGCCACTCCATGCTGGCGATAGCTAAAGCTTCCCCGCTGTTTCCAGACTCGAAGGATGTAAGTTTCAGAAGGATACGTTTCAGTACTATTGCTTATTTTTATAGTTGCGGTGCCGGCAATCGTCGTCATATCCATCGAACAGGTCGTCGTCTTCTTCGCGCCGAGTAATGGATGCGAATTCATCCTCAGCACTGTAAACATCCAACCGCTCTTGCTGATCGACTCGAGGCCGCGGTACGGAATCTGCAAGTCATCTCGGGAAGGTTGACTTGCAGAAGGATGACATTGGCACACTCGTAGCCATGTCTCCAATTATCCATATTGGCTTCTAGAAAAAATGCAGCGCCCACGGTCACCTCTCCATAAGATGGGTGTCTTATTTTTACCATTAGCACTGCGGTGTATTCTTAGATGCGCGGTAGGCCTTGACGACAGCGCTGGATTTTATTACTAAAGCCACTGCGCGAGTCGGGGAATCGGCGGGGTTCGCGAGGCAGGATATAAGCTGGCTCGCCCTTTCCCGGCTCCTTAAAGGGACACTGAAGTGAATTTGTCAAGCTCCTGTTTTTGCTTGCACTGCGTAGACTGGCTCAAATTAGCACACTTTTCATCGTTTATTCGGTTGACAAATCGGTAATTATTTTACAAAGCGCGAAATAAGATTCTTTGTAGAGCTGGAATAGATGTATTGTACAGGTCCTGATATCTTCTGTGGGGCGGCTTACCTGTAAGAAACGGGGAAAGAGGGGGTGGGGAGGAGGAGTCTGTTGAATTACACAAAGATGAACGTGCCGCTTTTAGCCAATTTCATTTAGGACAATCGTCCTGGGTACTTTCATGCTCTGACTAAATCAACTTTTTTTACAACAGTTGCTTGACCAGTTTTGTTGTATAGAAAACCGGCGCGAATGCCTTCACGAAGCGTTTTGGTACCTCACAAAAACTTAGGAGCATTCAATATAATTTCCTTCACACATAAAGTTTGTCCAGTATTTTCCCATTTTTCTTGCAACGAAATTTTCTGCTGGATCAACTTTTCTGGTGATCTTTCACAAGGCTGATCCTAGGAGAGATCGAACAATTGCTTTCATTTTAAATCTATTTTTATGTTGTTTTTATGTTTTATGTTGTTTTCATGAGTTACGTGCGCACTACCTAATAGCCACAAAAAATTTAATTTTCCTCTAATGTCGTACTACGGTAAAAAAAAAAATTCTAGACGTGTTGCGAATCACGCCTTGCTTCAGGTGGCTGCAGTTACCTCTGTGTTCCAATTACCTCTGTGTTCACGCAAGGAGAGGCGTCAGACTAGGGTTTCATAATTTGTTTAAAACCACTAACATAGCAATGGTAGTATTCATACAGCAAACGTTTCACACTGCAACGAATAAAACAATATTTCATTGGTGAAGTTTGAATGCGTAAGGTTCTCAACCCGTTCGAGGCGAACTTGCGGCTCCACAAGTTTATTTATTTATTTATTTATTTATTTATTTATTTATTTATTTATTTATTTATTTATTTATTTATTTATTTATTTATTTATTTATTTATTTATTTATTTATTTGATACCTGCTTGCCTTTGCATGCATTAGAGCAGGGAGATACATAACACAAAGCATCAGAAATGAGACCAAATAACAAAATATTTCCACAAAGCGCGGTGAAAATAGTCATTATAAACAGTTGGTACAATCATACGTGGAAGATAATTACACTCTCGTATTGATATAAGATAAAATAAATCGCGCAAGGCATTACCTTCGAAGGAAAGTTAATAATTTGCTTTAAGCTTGCGGTCCCACTTTGGGATATGTAGAATGGCGCTTGGATATACTTCTCCCCTTCTATTCCAGTTCGAATGATAGATATTACGAAAAAATTTCGACATGAGGTTTTGTCTACGATCTTTCCCGTCTTACCATTCAAGTTTACTTTTACCTTCCCTCATGCTAAGTTGACTGTGCCAATTACCTAATACGAATTGCACTGCCCTATTCTGTGTGTTTTCGAGCGTATCAACCAGCTCTTTGGTGTAGGGATCTCAGAAAACACATGCGCACCTCAACATTGAGCGCACACGAGTAAAATACGGTTGTTCTTTTAAGGCTGATGGAGGTTCACTGAAATTTTATCTCAGAAAGCCAAATACATGTGCAGCCGTAACTTTTGTGTTGTGAACGTGCCTATTTAACCTCTAACCACTCGTTAAATGCACTCCTAGTTATTTATATTCCCCGGCCGTTCTTAAAGCAGTGTAATTTACGGTGTACGTATTGAATTGCAATGAAGGTTTTCTTGTAAAGGTGGCGTTAACACACTTTTTAACATTCAACGACTTTTCTGCATCGGCACCCCAGGATGTTGTTAAATTATAATCATGCTGCAGGTATTCGGAATCACGTTAATTCGATAGTCCTGTAAACTACACAGTCATTCGCAAACATATTGAACAAAGATTTGAGGCCAATAGCAATAACATTTATGTATAAAAGAAACAAAAGAGGGCCCGCAACTGGTCCTTGGGGAATTCCTGAGGTCACGGGAACATATCCGGACGAACAACCATTGAGAGCCACCGACTGCTGTCTTAGAGAGATATCCTCGGCTATCCATGCAATAACCGATTCATTCAGTTTATGGACCGCAATGTACTAACAAGAAGCTGATATGGAACACCACCAAATGCTTTTCATGCAATACAAGAAAATACAGTCAACTACCGTAAGCTTATCCATTGCTAAAGCCAAATCGTGCATTACCTCAACAAGCTGCGTTGAGCAAGAAAAAAACCCAACAAAATCCGTGTTTCCTAGAATGCTGGCTATTATGTTTAACCAAATGAGTCATTTCCGAATTGTAGCTAGGTCACCTTCAAACACCGCAACTACATAAGCATCCAGACTTCGTCATTCACAAGGCGCTGTTGTTATGGTAAATTTAAAATAACACGTCTTTCTAAATAGACAGTCATAAAATCCCATGAAGCATGGCACTAAGTTGAGCCTACCAATGCACGAGCTTTCCCTCTTCTACGTTTATCACCAACAAAATAGTGCAACATTGTTTTCCGCAGTATTATTGTAAGAAGAATGGCCGCAAACTTGCGCTTTTGCGCGCCCTTGCCTTTCTTTGGTGGGGAGTCCTTGACATGGCGCCGGTTGAGCTCCTGCATGGTGGCCGCTAGCTCGACGCCCTTTAAGGCCACTTATTTTGGTGAACCACCTCCACCTCGGGTCGAACATATCTGCCAGGTCGATTTCTCCAATGCTCTCCATTTCTTGAGGGGGCAAATAACCTCGAGCTGATGCGTCGACGAAGCCAGCGCGCGAGGCGTGGTAGCGGCTAAGAATGGCAAGGCTTAGCTCACCCGTCGGTGTGGCACAGTCTTCTTGTTGCAATAAATGTCCTTCCGATGGCCTAAAAGGTTCCCTGGTAATGTTCAGTGAGTCCTTGCACCTTCCGCGTTCACCTAGAAACCTCATTACTGTTTGGCAAACGGAGTTCGTTCATTTAAAACGTAGAAACACCGAGTGCATAAAAAACGCGTCTGCGGCATTCCGCTCCCTAACGGCTCTTTCTTCACCCAGGGAAAAACTGGTCCTACGCCGGCGCGTCTCCTTCCGAACACGTCTGTGCATGAATTCTCGGCGCCGAGACCCGTGCCGTTGTTCGGCTGTACGCCGCTTACCGAAAGAATGACGTATAACCTGAGACCTTACGTAGGCTGGTCTCCTCTTGAACACCTGTTGCTCTGCGGCCGTTCGCTTGCCAGAATTCGGCCGAGGACCGCTAACTGAATGAAAAATGTACATTGTGGGGCCGTGCGTCGGCCGGTCTTCTGTATAACACCGGTTTCCCGACGAAAACGCCTATTCTGCCGCCGGACGCGCGGTTCACCGTTGAAAGAGCGATTACGAGGCAGCCGCGCTCCGGCCGGTATCCTTTCGAACACCAACTACCACAAGAATATGGATATTCTGTGGCCGGTCGCTTGCCGTGCTTCGGCTGAACACTGCTCCCCGAAGGAACAACGGATGCCCTAAAGCCGTACTTCGGCCGTTATCTTTCTCGACATCGGCAACCGAAAGTTAACTGAATATCCCGCAGCGGGGTAGCTACCGTTGTGTGTCTGAACACGGGCGGCCAGAGAAATGCTGAAGCGGTGGTTGTTGAATGTTGGCCGCTCATCGTATGATCACTAGCTGCCAGAACCTGGGTGCTGGCCGGACATGTCAGAAAGTGGCCATAGACGGGCCGGTCTTGGGACACAATTTCTGTGCCGCCTGGGTCTTGTGCCATGCTAACGCGTTAGATGCAGTTTGGAATTCTCCGTGACTTAGAAGAGTAGCGTGTACTTCTTACTCTGGGAAGTAGCTTTTTCGGAAGCGTCAGGGGAGTTCGGTCGTCGCTTCGGAGTTGAGCTGACGTGTTTTTTTTTTTTTTTGCGCTCCTCCGCTTTGGAGAGACTTCATTTCGGCGGCCCCTTGTCCGCGCCGGCCGTCGCCCTTGATTTAAATATCGCCCGGCTTTCCTTCTGCTGGTGTGGGCAGTCATGTGCCAGCTCCCGCTCTTCAGTACCCGTCTGTCGGCCGCACTGGAATCCAGCAAACTCCGAAATGGTTGGGATCGCCGCAGACTTCGCTCCTCGTCACAGCCAAGCTGGCATTTCCGATTAACCGTTCCCTTCGAAGCTTCTCGTCTCCCAGACGCAGCATGAGGCCAGCCAGCAGTGTTCGAGGTGTGTTGTGTGCGACGTAATCGACCACAGTGTAACTATTCTTGTGTAGTCTTTCCTGACTTTTTTAATGTATACTTTTCTCTATCGTATCCTAGTTCCCCCACTATTCCCGTCGCCGGACGGGCTAACTACAGGTGAGCTCCCATAAGAGCTTAGTCATATCTTGCCCATTTCTTTTCCTTCTTCCTTTGAAAAATCACAAATCCCCCCTGATTGCTTCTTTTCACTTGATTTTTTTTCCGGATTGTGTCGCCCATGTTCGCAAATGCGCTGTTTGTGTATTACTCCTCTTGTGTGTGGTAAAAGAATTCAGTGGATTTCCGGCGCTTGTCCTGTGTTGCCACTTCTTTGTTGTACCATTTCCACCGCGCTATTTTAACATGTTACACACTCGTTCATCCATTCCCCCCCTCCGCCCCCCCCCACCACCGAATTCATCAGCTAATTGTATCTTCGTGCTCGGTTGAAGGCCCTGAAAAACTGCTGGCGTTTCTAGCCAATAGAAGCTTGAACAGAGCAGTGCAACTAAGAAATGTGTGCACAGGCTTTATACCCCAGCGGCGTTGCTTCGCCTGGAATCGTTTTCCCTATCACATGGTTCTCAAAGGTGGACGGGCACCGGTGCCGAAAAAAAAAAGCTGTGTTCCTTCAAAAAGTCCGATTCAGCGTAGGCTTATCGAGTATTAGATGTAAGCATGTACAATGCACCAATTTAAATGTGCTGCGAAGGATTGGAACAGCGTCTTTTTAAAGACCAACAAAAGCAAAGTGTTGCATTAATCTGGAATAAATACCATATTAGTACGTAGTTGCGGTGCTTTTAGATATGACTGCATCTCATTCACTCGCCTTGTCCCTCCATACGGCGTTGTTGTTGCCCGTCCACACCCCTCCCCCATTCTCCTCGCCTCGCGAGCTGCGCTCTCCGCCGCTCACCCCCTCTCCTCTCCGATAGCGAACACTCTCTCGCGAGGGGCATTGGATTGGATTCGATTGGGTTGGCGTGGCTTGGCTTGGGTTGGCTTGGCTTGGGTTGGCTTGGCTTGGCTTGGCTTGGCTTGACTTGGATTGGATTGGATTTGGATTGAATTGTATTGTATTAAAGTGGATTATGTTGGATTGTGTTGCGTCATAGCCGTGCTACGTTGCGTCATAACCGCGGTCGTTCCAGCACCGGCGTTCCGATTTCCATCGATGCGTTGAATGGAGCCTAACAATTCTGCTATCGCCCGCGCAACCGTAACAAGCACCGATCACTGTGATAACAGGAATGCTAGCACCACTGAAGACAAGGCTGCGAAACTGCGTGAACGTGATGCTGAACGCAAACGATTGAAGCGAGCAGCCGATTCCGAACTTCGTAAACGTGATGCCGAACGCAAACGGTTGAAGCGAGCAGCCGATGCTGAACTTCGTCAACGTGAAGCCGCTGCCGTACGCGAGGAGCGAGCGGCCGACGCTGAACTTCGTCAGCGTGAACCCCCAAGATGCGTCGCATCTCCACAGGGTTCCCCTGGCTGGAAGGTGGGGTAATTTTTTCAAGATTACGTCCATTTTCTTTTCAGCGTGCGCTTTGAAAAACACCAAAGTCTGGGCACTGCATGCAGAAATAACGCAAGTTTTCGACAGTTCAAACTAACATCGGACCTAACAAACGTGGCCGAACGAAACATGTTTCAATATCGTGTGGTATATTAGTATAGCGTAGTCAGCCCTACCCCGAATCTTGTTCTTTTACTGACAATTCAGCAAGTAACAAGAGAATTCTCGTTGTACTTTTTCTTCTTAGACAATAAGGAATCTAGAAAATGTTATTGCACATTATGATGAACAAATACGCTTTTTCAGATAATGTAAATGTTTGTCGACAAGGCCCCTGCAAAACGCGTGCCAACTTATTGTCGCCAATCAAATGCTTTTAGCTATTAACGCTTAGATTAGCTCAGATTCAGTAACTACCATATACCCAAGACTACTATTAGTACTAAGCTATGCGCATAAAGAAACTCACTCGTGAGATTTTTCCCCTTGTTAGGTAAGCTTAGAAGATTTGGAATAGATTGTATATTTGGGACGGCACGCAAGCCGTATGATCACTGTTGCTGGGTTGCTTTAAGTCGCAATCAGTGTATGTGATAGCAACTTTAAAAAATCTCGACAAAAGCAAGCCAGAGACCAGAAGGCCATCATGGAAAACATGCAGCGCCATTATGGGCTGGTGGTAACAATAGCCTTCAGTATTTCCAAACACAAAAAGTTTGGTAAGTGTTTATTAGTTACACCGAAGGGCTATTTACCATTTATAGTTCCATGTTCTCGCTCTCCTATAATAAAGTAAGAGGGAAATAACTACGGGAACTAACTTTCCCCAACAAAGCTGTGGTACGTTTAAAGCCGATAAACAAGCAGGGCAAAAAGACAGAAAACCTCTTTGAAGAAAGCCCAATTTCAAGATAAATAGCCGGCTCCCCGGCGTTGGCTTTCGCTGTGTCAACCACGTGAGCCCCAGCATCCACGGCAGCCCAGCAAGGTTCGCCAACACGAGAACAAAGTAGACCGTAGTGCCGAAGCACAGCCGTTCATTTGGGGTCTCACAAACCACCCGAGCACGAAGCTCTGTGGCGTTCACGAATCACGCCATCCGTTCGTGATTGTGAGGAGAGGCCAAGGAGGTTAACCTCCTTGGGAGAGGCACTCACAACGTGCGACAACAACAGTCCCCACTAGGGATACATGGTCTGCCGCGGTCTCGCTGTTCCGCCGATGTCACCCAGACCGGGTATCCAATCTCCCTCGCCGTCTCCCGCGCGCACAGCACACGTTACTCACAGTGCAGAAATCCGTCTCCCGCACGCACAAGACTTATGCGTCGCCGACGCCAATAAATGTGGCATTGCGTGTCGTTCTATGGTTGGATCAATACACTTGCCCCGCACCGTCATCCAACTTAAAATAAATTGATGCTTCATTTTAAAGGTGCTAGTGTTCCTAGGGCTGCGATGTCAAATGAAATATTAGCCACTGTAGGAAAGCGAAGCGCTCAGCCATGGAGGGCAGAATAAAAAAAACATCCCCCTCGCGAGGGGCACGATCAAATGCAGAGCATTTCCGCGGGGGGCGCGCCTACAAGTCTTATGGATTACGTATTGGTTGTTGTTGTTGTAATTGTTGTCTTCCAGCGTAGACATTGTCGATGAAGTCGATGGTGAAACGTGAAACGTGCCGTGAACCCCCTGCCGCGGCTATTACCCAACGTGGAGCGGCTATGACGCGACGTGGCGCGGCTATGACGCAACACAATCCAACACAATCCACTTTAATCCAACCCAATCCAAATCCAATCCAAGCTAAGCCAAGCCAATCCAATCCAATCCAATGCCATGCCCTTCGCGAGAGTACAGTGCCTAGAATATACTGGTATATTCTAGGCACTGTAGCGAGGGGGTGTTATAGCGCCGAAATCGCGCCACCACACGAACGCGTGATGCGAACCTAACGCGGCGAGAGAGGGTGTTCGCTCGTCCCCACTTGTTGTGCGCCCGAACCGAACGCGGCGAGAGAGGGTGTTGCAAGCGGAGAGAAGCGCACCTGTGGCGGCCGGTTGAATAAGTCAAGGATATAAGGCGCGTGCGTAACCTTCCATTCTGTGTCGGCTTTGTGGAGCAGTCGGTAGAGCGCCGTGTACCTTGCGTTCCGCCCGCAGAGTCGTGGGATCGAAACCTGGCGCCGGAAGTGTAGGGGGAGGGATGCGGACTACGGACGCCAACGCGGGTGACATCGTGAGTTACTGAAATGCTCTGCGTTTAAAATACCTAATCCGCTGGAGAACAGCAGAACAAAATAAACAGCAGAAGAACGAAATAGAGGCAGCATATATGCGCAGAAAATAAACAACACAACTGCAATTCCACGACTGACGCACAGAAGCTTGCCTCAAATCAGCAGCTATCGTTGAGGAAAAATTTTGAAAATTAGACATTATGCACTCTATTAACATCATGTACAAAGCAAATCACTCATATTTCATTTGTTGGGAATAAGGTGCATTTCAAGCAGTTAAATAACTTGTGTTGAAGAAGAATAATGTGCACAAGAGAGAAAAACACACAGTTGTTGTGGGGGCGATACCAGCGTACAACGTCCTTCGTTTGCAAATTTTATTGTTTTTCCTGTTTGTTTTTATGCCGTTTCTTTTGCCCGCGGTGTTGTCTTCGTGGATGCCATTTGCACCACTATTTTGTATTTCCTCCCCAATTTCCTATCAGTTTTTTATACCAGTCCTTTCTTTCCCTTTAAAGTCCCTTACTCTCATTTCCATATGTGGTGCAGCCCGCCGCAGAGTTCTTTTTCCTTGGTTAACCTCCTTACCTTTCTACTTCTGTTTCTTCATTTGTTTCAACTCGCACGTAAGGTCACCTTAGCTGCTAGCTGTTAGCATCCGAAACCTCCGTAAAGGCATGGTGGGATTACTGGTGGTGCAATAATTTTTTTCCATCAGAATTGCTGTTAGGTATGAGCGCCTTGCCTTTTGTGTGTTTCTTTGTGCTTGTTCTTGCAGCGAGAGAGTAATGTACAAAATATGTATACGTACGAAAAGCACTGTAGTGATGTGTGCGTACAGGATTTAATTCGGTTCTACTTGCACAAATAACTTCTCATTTCTCAAACAAAACCTGTGGGAGAATATGGGGCACGACGGTCAATGTCAATATTGTCTTTGTTTTGTTGCCGGAAATGAAACACGGGACATTTTATGCGGGGTGAAATAAATGGTTACGCAGGGGCTGATGACATTATGATGCCCGCATTACTTTTGCTGAAAATAAGAATGCTGATGACCTCAACCACAATGAGCATTACCCGAAACTTTCATAATCAGCTACAGCATAACTGGAACCCAGCTCTGGTAATGCAACTTCGTCATCAAACTTTTTGGGAGCATACTCAAATGGAAGTGTGGAAATTGGAGGAGGTCTCGCATGACCAGTTTGACGTCATAAATAATAATGCTGTGCTGCGGATATTCAACGGCTGGGCGGATGATTTATTATTTCGTCATGCTATCTGGTGTATACCGCTATCTGGTGTAAGCCAGGTGGTACTGGCTGGACCGATACGTGTAGATGTAACTGTCACAAATAAAAGCAATCAGCTTAATTTATCGAAGGTCATCTTAATAAAATCTGCACGCAATACCTATTAAGTCTCTGAATATTCTACGCGATTCAGTGATAATAGTCCCATGATAAGCAATCTGATTAACTTGCTATAGTTATAAATTTGACAGCTGTTTCAATATTACCCACCTTGATTTACTAATTAAGGCGCAATAGGCAATTTATAGCAACACACAAATTAATTTACTTGTAAAAAGAGACATATATGCTTCGCATTGCATAAAATACACGAGGGGGCAGCGCGGCCCGAAAACGCGCGTATGTACGTTAGCAAAAGAGCCATCCAGGGCGGTTTATGTAAAGTGAGATTTCCGCCCAAGACCGCATGCATTTCAGGCAACACAACCCTAAGGGGGCATGGTCCTGTAACGGGGCGCGAACGGATCCGAAGTGGCCGTTTCCCTTTGTTAGTAGAGGCGTACAGTGACGGATACAAAGTTATTTCGTAACCCCCCCCCCTCCCCCCGAGGTTGGTGCCCAGACATGAGCACCTAAAACTCGCATAAACGAAATTTGCTCTTCCGCCTCCTCATCCGTGCAGTTGTATGCGTGGCCATATAGGAGTGGAAGTACAAGTAGCCGTCAAAAACATGTAACTTCGCTTATTAATCGAGCATCGCTAAGGTCATGCAAATCATGAACAGGAGAGCATATGGGTGCGCTATATCTTCGAAAATTTGATTGCGTGTTTCAGAGATTGAAGGAGCACCCATAAATCAAAATCTTGTACCTTTCATCTTCGCCTTGTCCTCCTCTAGAAAACCATCCTATTGTGCAAACAAAATTACCATTATTATTACTGCTTTGCGCCTGTTTCACCTTTTACTCAAACAAAACGGCGTTCAGTGTGGGTGTAACAGCACAGGTAAACGAAACCTAATTATACGCTAGACGCTGGTAAAATCTTTAGGACATTTGTATGTTTTTAATTTACGAATCATATACACTCAAAGGGATCCCATCTGCCCAGTAATGTCTCAGGTAGCATGGCATGACCAGAAGACAGGTAGTTCAAGTCGGCAGAAGCCACTTTTGGGCACGTAGGGAATTATATCCTTCAAGACAGGTGGCAGCCGCTTTATTCGTCGCGTCGGCAGTGGGTGCGTTGCCGCACGGGGGTAGATAAGATAGTTTCAACAAGCGTTGAAATGACACAGCAGACGACACCATGGTGTGCTCAAATGAAGCTTTATGAGTTACTTCCGCATGACTGACACTCCTCACAAAATACCGGAACGTAATTTCGCGCCTAGTCCCCATTTGCTTTTGCTTTATGTTTCATTTATTTTTGCTCATCAAACACGAATGCGTTGAAAAAACTTATAAAAAGCATACAATACGCAGCATATACACTCAGTCATTGCCCTAAAAGTTGCCTAAATTTACTTTAGGCCCTGCATTCGTGCGAGACTCACGAAAAAATTAACTGTATCATCCACTACTGATCTGGCTACAACAGCGTGGCATCATGGCGGCACCCGTCCTAAGACACCTTTCAGGGCATTGATTTGCCCCGCCGCGCTAGGACGGAACCTTTGTCTCCACCTGTCACAGGGACAATACAACTGGTACTAGCCTGGCTTCGGAAACGCATCGAGGATGGTTTGCTCTATCTCTTGTGGTTTGATGACTGGTGCAGACTTCTCGGTTTAAAAAAATTCATGCCAAAATAAAAAAGCCAAAATACTGGGAAGCGATAACGTTAATCAACTTCTTCATTAGTATCCCACATGCCTGACCACACAACCCTAGGGGGTGGCCGCCGAACTAGTTCATAACTTTTAAGAAAAACCTCGTCTCGTTGCGCGTTACTCTACTCGTTGAGCTTCCCCGGAAAGCCAATAAGCACGCATGCATTGCACATATTTTAGTGACGGACTATTCGTTGCTGTTTCGCGGGATAGCGACGATGGCAATCAAAAGACTTCACCGAGTCTCCAAGCATAGTCATGAAGAAAATTGGCCTGGTTTCCAAGCAAAAGCATGCATAAACTTAGCCTACCCAATAATAAGCTAGGTGGCATCACCATCGTCGCCGTTTCCCCAGACATAGCGCCACTAGTGCGACGGTGCCCCAAATTTCTATTTACGATCAGTGGTATCGCAAGCACCGGAACAGAGGAACCTGTACTGCGTTCATCCCGACAACCACCCTGTAATGACTGGAACGCCGAAGATAAAAAATGTTAACTCTGAAAGCTGCAGTGAAGCATTGGACAAAGCAGGGTGAAGGAGCAAGAAGTGTATATTGAGCGAAAAAATTCCAGTGGGTGGTAACCTGCACCAACTCACCCAACCACAGTTCTTTCAAGGTTAGAAGGCTGCGGGAGGTAGAGCAACACACTTAGCGAAGCTTATAGAGGGTATCGCGAAAAGCTGCCCTTCAAAGCTTTTTCAAAGAAGTCAATGAGAGGAATGGCATTAGCAAACAAATTTATATCAGAAAGAAGTAAATAGATATATATGTATACTATTTACTGAAAGGGAAACAATGATAAAAGCGTGTGACAACAATGTGGTGCTAATACTGGAAACGCATATTCAAAATCACAATCTCCTTTTAAGACTGAAGGTCACCAGACTGTACCGCCTATTTTGGATTCTTGAGAGGACATGTGCCGGAAGCATGGAAGATGAGGAGCGAAATTGGCCAACTTGTATGCATCGGCAAGTTACGTGTAGCGAAAATATTCAATTTTCCAACCTATATGTGCTACGAACAGGAAGGATGACATGATACGAAGATTTAACACATGCCCAAGGTTAAATTTCATAAGGAGCTGTAAGTGGGCATTGAATTAAGCAATACCTACAAAACATCATTCTGAGCTCTTGAAAGATAAAAAACTGTGGTGTCACTTGTCTTTTGAAGAACACTGTACACATTTATCAATAAGATGCCGTTTTTCAAGAAACCAGTAATACTTTGCCTTGTTGGTGCATTACAAGGCCTTAAGTACTTTGATATAGACTGGTCATTTATGGCTACGCATCCCATAAATTTTTAGTGTGAGGAATACTTACAGCATCTTCTGCAGGGAAGCTGGCAATGATAAATGGTTTAGTTTGCCGAGGAACCCTCCATTTTATTCTCACGCGCAATCTCACGTGTGCAACTGCGAACCCTCCAGGCCATGCGTCTGCACACACTATGACGACGCCGTGAGCACCCTCCTGCCACTCCCTCTGTGGCTTCGTACCATGTGATGCGGCACTGTGGACAATGATAGAAGAAGCGTAGACTAGCAGCTGTGGTGCTTGGTTGTGGCCAACATTACCAGCCACCAGCATTGACTACCCGCTCTCTGTCAGCTGGCGAGATAGGCCTATTGCGCAGTGAATAGACACCGTGCTTCAATCAGCCCACTCCCGTCCCCGTAGGGAAGGACGCAGAACATTAACCACTAACGCTTCTTCCTGTACAGCTATTATCGGTTTCACATCCGTCCTACAATGCGGTCTACTCTTTTGCTAGAGCTAGTCTATTGTTCATGTTTTCTATGTAGGTGATTGTCTGACTCGTTCGGTGTGACTTGACAATTTTCTACGATCCTTCTACTTCTACAGCGGAGCCTGGGGGTTAAAGGAATACCTAGTGAATTCATCGTACTAGCGAGCATCGACATAGCGACAAAGCCAAACTAGACGCGAAACACACGCTGGAACTTCAACTCTGTTCACGCCATAGAAATACGGAAAACGCCTATAAAACGTGGAATAATAAAAACACAGCAGAAAAAAAAACATTATGGCACACTTCAGATTTGCTCATATCAAAATGCCACACCACAGTGCAAACCCATATAACAAGGCGTAAGTAAAGGAATACGTAACTGCATTACTTAAGCTGACAAGCTTGTCTAGTTTTGAGTGATTCCCACCGATATTGTTAGCCTTGTACTACATCGGGAAAAAGTGCAAAATTCAACAAGAAATATGTTTGTGGTGCCTAATTTACTTGCACCGCATTTTTATACGTTTAACAAAGCAGAAAACCTGCTTAGAACACTTGTCATTTGGAACGGAACCGAAGTAAAATTATTTCAAATGAAGTCCTTCATCTTTTCACAAAACAAAGAAGGAAAAGCAATATTGCAAAATTTATCACTCGAGAACATTCGTGTGGTTCAGTACACAAGAACAACTTCCATGCCTATGCAGTTACCCTCAGTATTTCGCCATTGAAATATGACCTCATTTTGCAGACAACCTTTTAAGCCTTGAAGCCTAAATATACACCCGTACATCACAGACATGAAAAGTTGAAAGGGACAAAAGCCTGGTACCATGCATAGGCCCTCTTGGACACATTCAGACCTGAGTAACTGGAACATTCTCAACCAGATGTAGCCAAATTAATCCTGTACAAAGATATCACTCTCAATTTCAAGCATAGGATTATAGTAGCTACTTGCAATTAGCTTGTTCTTCAATTACGTTCTCTTGTTGGGATCCGTGGAGGGTGACTCATCGTGGTGGGTGACTCATCTCATCGGTCATGGGGAACGGGCACAAAGTGTGTACTTGCACTTCTAATAGCCTGTTAAGCTCAAGGATAGACTATGGATGTATTGTATATCAGTCTGCAAGCATACCAGCACTGAACGTGTTGGACCCAGTACACCACTTGGTGCTTCGCTTGGCCACAGGTGCATATCGAACGAGCCCCATTCCATCCCTTCATGTTGAATCCACTCAGTGGTCCTTAGAGTACCAGCGCACTTTCACAGCTCTGATGCATGCTGCAGAGCTGATTTTTTTGATGGTACACCCTTTGCACACCATTAGGAACATTAACTCTAGTATTCAACTTTTTTGAAAAACGACCATCCCTAGCACTTCCCTTCCATTTAGCAGTGTCACGCCTCGTAAAGGACTTCCAAATCCCCTTTACTGATGTTTACTGCACCTCTATTCATGAGTTGGTTCCTCCGTTGGACATTTGCCCAATTGAGTGTGACATGTGCGTCAGAGAAATACACAATACAAATGTACCAAACTTCGTTATTGCTCAGCATTTTCTGTCACTCAGGGACAAATAAAAGGTAGCTGAATTCTGCATGGATGATTTGAAGACTTCTGCACGTGTGTTGTGCTGCAAATGTCCGCCTATTCACTTAATACAAAAGAATGAGCAGGAACACTAGTATATTTACTGCACAGGCATACGGTATCCTGCTAGCTTTGAATCACAGCTTCCAACACAAAATTAAAACTTAGTTATATACACGGACTCTCTGAGTGTTGTTTCGAAGCTTTCATCTCTGAAGGCTAGTAGAAACCCAACCTTTTATGCTGTTTTTAGAGCTTTGTACTCGGCTTATAGTCTCAAGCTTGCTGTCACAGTCTGCTTGGTTCCGGGCTACTGTGGCATTGCGGGAAGCGAAGCTTCAGACCAAAGTGCTGCAGAAGCTGCCCTTCGTGTCACCACAGACACAAACCTTGTTTCATATCAAGACCTAAAACCATTTGTGACGAGGAAGTCTCGAACCACTAGCAACAACAGTGAGACAAAGCAATAAGTAATAAATTACATGTTATTAAACCATAAATATAAAATCCTCTTACCGAGAAACATGCGAGATCCATACAGGTGGCCTTACACAGGCTTAGAATTGGCCAGACACATCACGCCTTCATACTTGTTAACTGGCACAAACAAGCTACGGTGTCGTCGATGTGGGGGGCAGCTATCTGCCGTTCATGTGCTTATTGAATGCAAGATGCGGAACATTGAAAGGTAACGTCACTTAAATGAATTTTACACATATAGTATTCCCTTGCAACCTTAATTATTTTTATCAGCCCATCCCATGTTCCCTTACGAAAACGTTTCTAGTTATTTTGCAGATGGGCACTTTTGAAAATGCTTATCATATAGCCCATAACCTTACCTGTGTTCATTATGTGTTTTAAAACAGTGGCAGAACCTCAGGCTTTACAGTTTAGTTGACTTTCGTAACGGCTTTATTATGACCGTATACACCATTTCTCTTAGTATACTCAATATGTTTTAATTAGGGCCATACACAACAATCCCTTCGTAGAGGTCTTTAAAATAGTGCATTTATTACGAATCCTTCTCATCTTATTCACCACTGTCATGGCGCTCTTTGACCTTTTCGGGCTTGCGCCATTAAACCTGAAGCCCTCATCAGGATGACCAGAAAGACACTGCCAAGTCGTAGCAAATCTTTATGGCATTGAATTCATCGGTGTTAATATAAAAATCTCAAATAATTCCCTTCATTGCATTTCTTAGCCATTCTTTAGCGACACCTGTATTGATATACAACGTATAACCATTTCAGTGCCGTTACATATCCTAGTGGCTTTAGGCAAACCTTTTTTAACGTGGAATATTCGACTCCGATTTTTCAAAATCTAGGCACGATCGAAGCAAAATATTATTTCATATTAAATAATCAAGCTTTGTCAATGCCATAGAACATAAAACTCATTGTTTGATACGGATGAAAACTATCCAAGCAGGCGTTTATATTTCGTTATTACCCAAGTATATTGTTTGCATGCACCGACGAGAATCAGCGGCCGCGTACTCTTTTTCAGAGCTGCCTGTTCCCACATACGAATTCGATTCGCCACGTTGACAACGTTTGTGAGCCACGAACGCGTGTAGAAATCTATGTACCAAGCAGAGCGCAGCCAGATAATTTGTAAAAGGGGGCATCAAAACACATATATCTAGGGTCGTTTGCGAGATTACGTAGCTGGTGGCTCAATGCAATCTTCAGCGCTTCGATATGTTTTAACGGGGGATGCATAAGGCACATTTCAAAGTACGTGCGTACCAAACAGTCTGACGGCATTACAAAAGTACAATGACGTGTCTGAGTAGAACTTCCTGCTGGGACAGTCGGTGAGCAGTTCCCACGGTTTGAAGCGCATCGGAAAAACGGAGACGCTGAACGTAGAGTAGACGGGACAGGCGCTTCCTTTCTACTTCTGTTCACCGTCCTGTATACTCTGCGTCATGACAGAGTATACGCTCACGAAATACGCTTACGTGCGTGGAAATGGCTGGCCACCTCTCAGCCATCATCGTTAGCTGGCTGGACCAGGACCAGGTCCACCAAGCTGGTTGGGGTGCGGGGGTCAAAATAGTGGAGGTGGGGCCTGCCCGAAGCGCCAGCACTGCCCACCGGAGTCCAACCTGCCGAATCGCAGGGACAGGGCGAACCCATCGTCTCCTACTCGGGACACGCAATATGGAACGCGCTCCCTGTACGGCTGCACAAAGGGCGACCTGCAGTTGAGGACTAGCCTCCAGCGGAGTTCCACGTGTACGCGCAGTAGTACCTGGACGCCTGACGCGTCCACGGGGGCGTAGTGGGCGGTACAGATAACCACCCATGCCGTCGGGTTCAGGGCCGAGTAAAACCACTCGCGAACTCTGTCATATAGACGGGCAACTGGTTCAGGGAAACATTCCCCCGAAGGGAGACCTCCGGCCGATTGCTCACCGGGGTCCCGAATGGGGTAGTGGTCCGCCCTGACGCAGTTTGTGCATGAACCGCTTGGTGGGTAGGGGGAGTCCGTGGCCACCCCGGCTAGGCCGAAGTGGGTGTCAAGTCCAGGATTACCCGCACCCCGGGTGTGTGGTAATTGGACGCCGGGCTGAGTTGGCCCGGCGCTCCTGACACATTGGAACCCTTGTTTCCACCACACGGCCGCTTCGGCCGGTTGCCACGCACCCCTTTAGCCTATCTACCCTGATAGAACTAGCAGTGTGTACGTTGTTTGTAATAGCTTTGCCTTGACTTACGTGCATAGTTCAGAAAATTTAAATGAAACCCTTGGTTATATCGTAACGTGGTTTTCACGTTTTGTGGCACGTCTCGCCCAGCTCAGCGAGATGGACACGGGAGAATCGTTGGCACGTTTACCACAGCACACATTTATTATGCACAGTTAAATTTCGCCTCTCCATCTTCTTGGCGAACTGATGGAGACGAAATAGTGATGTTCTTTTGATGTGCGAGCCGAGAGGACGATCTCGACTCGCTCCGATGACCGACGACCGATGCTTGGAGCGGGTGAGGGATGAGGACTGCCTTCCTTGCTTGATATTAGGTTTATTTACATTATTTACATGACTCCACGTTTACATCACGTCAGAGTGACGGCTACATTGTCACTCTGACAGCAGCAGCTTTTTCGGTCGAGATCTATCCTGAACTAGATCCCCTCTCGACCGACCTTCGACAAAACCCAACACTCCGGTTTTGATAGCAAAAACCCCGCCTCCAAAAAGGGGGCGTTCAAGAAAGAGAGAAAAACCTTTCAAAACAATTATTACAAACTATTGATTGGCCACAGTAACCAGCCAATCACACACATGTCCTCACCTGCGGTCACGTGACCTAACACTCTCTCTTACACACTCATAGTGCGTTTCCTACGCACGCTGTTGCACCCGGCCAGAAAATACAGGCCATCTGCGGCCTTAAGTGAACCATCCATTACGTTCAGCGGGCGGCATCTGCACAAACAACAGCCAAGCCGAGGTCCCGGAGTGGTCCTCGCGCGGCTGACCTCCCTCCGCGCGGCGCCTCCCGCGACGTCGGGCGTCTGCGCGCGCGGCGTGACAATGAGGGTTGCTAATTCCCTCCCAGACTAAAGGGGCGCCGCCGGCCACCTGAACAGACCACGGGGAGAGACGCTGCCAGCCGAGGCGACCATCGTCGAGGCGAACGACCCGTCGACGAAGAGCGCCCGCCGCCGGAGTCGAAGATTTTCCGAACTTACACCGCGCGCGCTTTCAACACTAAGAGATACGATAATCTGGCCTCCCGTCAGCTTATTATGCCGAATGACCCTGCCACCTTCGACGCGACAGAGGTACTCAGGCTAATCGCCCCCGTCCTTTGACACACAAAAGGACGGGCACAACACACGCTCTCCACGGCTCCGAACTTGGCGTCCGTGCGGCTACATGAAAAGAACACAGAATAGCCGCAACCAGCGTACGCGACGCCGAACATGAGCCACCGGCGGCTTTCCTTAATTAAATTAGGAGCCCGAACATAACATGCACAACTACAACCCCTAAGCAAAATAAACAACAATTCAAACAAAGAATTCAACCAAAAAACTCCTAAATACTAATCCCTAACAAAAACCCAGAAAAGCCAACAAACCAAACCAAAAGTCACTACAATAAAGTCCCTAATAAAGCAACCCGTCCTAGTTCCAGGCTATACAACGTCCATATTAACAATCCTAGCAACCATGATCATATAATACCAAGTCCCTAGCGAACGGGCCTACCGCTGTCTCTGGCTCTGATGTGTTGCACCCGTAGCATAGCCACCCGCCGCGGTGGCTCAGTGGCTAAGGCGTTGCGCTGCTGAGCACGAGGTCGCGGGTTCGATTACCGGCCGCGGCGGCCGCTTTTCTGATAGAGGCGAAAAGCAAAAACGCCCATGTGTGCGAGATTTCGGCGCATTATAAAGATCCCCAGGTGGTCAAAATTAATCCGGAGCCCTCCACTACGGCGTGCTTCATCGCCTGCGTTGCGTCGGCGCGTTAAACCCCACAATCAATCAATCGTAGCATAGCCGTGACACGCTGGTAGTGGTAGTGGTCCGCTGCAGCGGTGCCGGTGGTGGTGGTACCGATGTAGTTGTGCGTGGTAGTCACACGGTGGACCCCCTTTCAGCTACCCCTCGAGTTAGCCCTCGTAGCAGGAGGCAACCCCTGGCCTTGGGGCCGTCGCCGTGGTAGCAGGTAGCACCGGGAATCTCCGGGAACGTCGTCGCCTGGGGACCGCCAAGGCGTTAGTTGACGGTGCGTTCTCGCTGTACACAGGCGCCCGACTGTCGTCGCTGGGGCCACCAAAGCGCAGGTTGGTGGTACGACGCGGAAGTAGGAGCCGATGCCACCTCGGTCCACTCGGGCCCAGGCTGACGTGGCTCTGGTCGATGGCGTGGCCTCGTACCCCCGGCTTGTTCCTCGGACTCATGCAAACTGACCTTCCTGCTGTGGCGTTCTTCTGATCTCTCCCCCTCCCGGCCTGTGCCCCGGGATTAATAGCCTTTGCCCGGCCATCGCGGCACTGTTACATTCGCTGTGCCTGTGTCCGCCGCATGGGTCACCACCACATTGGTTATTTCTGCACGTGCCTCCATCGCGATACCTCGTCATTAGCCCGCCCTCTTCGCGGGAAATTTGAATTTTCTTTCTTCGTCTTCATATTCGTCGGCCTATGGCTCCACTATGCCTCGTAATCTTTGTTCCAAAAGGGGGATTTCCCCCTTAATCATTATTCATGACAACGGTGAATGCAGATTAGACAACTGTATTTTGAACATTTACTTCAACATAAGACTGCAGTGTATAGTCGCAGCTCAGCAGACAGGAGGAGACAAAGACGATGTCAATAAAACGCCACTCAATAACGCCCTCTCTTTTTGAACCTTGCGTCAGCGGCACCATGGCGATATTTTTAAGGGGAAATTGTGTATATACAGCGCTTGTACAGCAGGATTCTAGGTAGTGCCTAAGACAAGCAGAACTGGCCAGGCTAAACTAGCTGGTGATTATGATTGGGAATGAAGGTTATGATGATAGTAATAGGTCGCACCGCGTTGCACAACTCTGGCCGAATTTTCTTGTCGCAAGAATACCACCGTCCCGGTGCTGTTTTCGATGTAGGATGAACCCGTAGGGTAATGCTTCACGCGAGGCAGCTGCACAATGCTAACGGACGGCATGGCCGCTGATAGTGGAGAGGTGGCGAGTTAATCTCGTACGTAATGTGGGTCACCTAACGCCGGAAACGGTAAGGGCTGGTATGACGGAAGAACAGTTTTTCTGAGAACCCCACGTTTCCTGACGTTGTCCATACTATCACTAAAGACCCTGGACTAAAGTGTTCTTGTCGGTGGCGCCCTTCGTAGCAGGCCTTCTGAGACTCGCTTGCGAAATAAGACCGTGTGGTCGCCTTCTGGTGTATTCAGTCGATGAAGGAGTAGAAGATGGGAGTAAAGTGTGACGTGTGTTCCTGGTTTCTAAGACGAAAGCTGAAAGCATATACATAAGCGTCCGGTTGAGCATTTCGGTGAGTCCGTTCATTTGCGGATGCTAGGCTTTTGAAAGTTTGCACTGAGTGGAGCAAAAGCGAAGCAGGTGGTCGATAACTTTGGACATAAAGTATTGGCCATGATCTATGAGTTATTGAAATTACAACGGTTACTAGAAAATCCACGCCATCGGAAGCACAACACGTACGGAAAGCACGTGTGACTCCAAAACGTGTCGCATAGCCTGTCGCGACGGCCACCTATGTGTTGTCGGACTTCGATTGATAAAAAGGGCCCAGAATATCCAAACAAACACGAAAAAAATGTTGAAGCAGAATCTCGATAGGTTGAAGCTGGCCTGCGGTGAGCGTGCACGGTGTTTGCCACCATTGGCACAGGTCATAGCTGGTAACGCAACGTTGCGCAGAGCGATATAGCCCGTACCAGAAGAAATTACGGTTTCCGGCATTGTACGTGCGGAGACCCGAAGGTGGCCAGCTCTTGGGACATTATAAGGATTTTGGGCGGTGGTGGAACACAAGAGTTCGGGTGTGACGAGGATAAGGTATGGATGATCGGTGGGGAAGTTACGACGTTGAAGTACGTCATCTTGAATCGTGCAGGCACGAAGGACAGGGGATGGGCTGGGGAGCAAATGCGATCGATGATGTTGGACAGTGAGGCCTCATATCCTTGTGCATAGTTTATTGTCTATTGTTCATAGGCTACACATTGTACATCAGCAATGTCACGAAGGTCAGAAATAGGGAAGAAAAGGAATCAGAACTATTCCCCGCTCAAGTCTGAAGGGCAAACAGGACACGCTGCAGTCTGTGGGTGTCTCGGTGTAGGGTAAAAGTCACAGAAAACAAAGGTAATTTTGAAAATATAAAGAGGGATGACCAAACCGGCGTGTGGGATATTTTAAGACGAAATCCAGACCAAGCATGGTAGTCAGTTTCCACCTGAAATTGTTGACCGTATAGCTACGATAAAATTTTAGCAACAACCCAACAAGCGCAAGGCGCTCCCGTTGAGCAATGAAGTAATGACACTCGGCCAGCGACAGGAGGCCGCTGCCATACGCGATCACACAGCTCTGGCCCGCTCGTTGCTGAGTGAGGACAGAGCGCATCTCATGACCGCTACCTTCGATGGGTAGTACCGTAGCGGCCGTTGCATCAAAATGGACTAATATGGGCGGCAACATCAGGATGGCAATAATCGCAGATGACGCTTTCTCTTCTCTCGGTCCCGAAGTTCAGAGGACATCCTTTTCGAGAAGATCTCTCAGCGGCGTGGGAGATCGGAGAAGCTGGCGGTGAAGCAGCGAAAGCATAAGCAGAGGCCGACAAAGCTCCTGACATCTTTAGACGATGGTGGTTTAGGGAAATCTACCACAGATAGAACCTCATCAGGGTTGGACGAAACACCCATAGCATCAACAACGTGGCCAAGCAACTATTGGGTGACACCCAAACTGACGCATTAAAAAGTTCAGCAGAAGGCCTCCATTTTGGAGAACTTCCCGTACTGCCGAAAGCGTCCTGAGATGGGTGTCAAATATAACGGAAAAAGTAATGACGTCGTCAAGGTAACCCAAGCATGCGGGCCACTTGAAACCGCAGATAAAAGTTTTCATTATTATCTCAGAGTTAGCCGGGGCATTACATAGACCAAAAGGCATAACCATTAATTGGTCGAGCCCCTCCGATGTAACAAACGCTGTTTTGCCCGATCTGAATTATCAAATGAAATTTGCGAATACCCAGCACGGAGGTAGACGGAAGCAAAATATTTGGCCCCCTGGAGACAGGTGAATGCGTCTTGAACCCATAGTAATGGACAAACTTTCTTTTTCCCGATCTTGTTAAATACACTCTGTAGCGCCAGCTGCCACCCTTTTTTTAAACTAATACTACAGCCGATGCCCAGGGACTCGACGAGGGTTCGGCGATGCCCTTGCGGAGCAACGTTTCGACCTCCTGCTGAATAATAATGCCGCGAACCATTCATCGGGTTTGTTTATTTGTGTTTTGCCTGTGTGCCAAGGGAAGCGCGTGTTCCATTCTTTCTTTCTATGACACATCTGTTATCTCTTGTGATAGCAAGAGCGTTCCGAACTAACACGAACATCCCAGAATAATGTTCTTTGTTTTGGATGTAATTCAACGGTTCCAGAAACACTCGTGCCCAAAAAAAAATTCCCGTGGAGCCGACGCCGCGGCATTCGATTCGCCGAGATTCGCCTGCGCACGTCACTTCGTTTACTGCTGCTTCGCCGCCTGTGTATTCTTTGAGTTGTTAAGGGAGAACAAGTTCGCTCCAATGAACTTGTTTTCTGGGGAACACTGTGCTGGCTGGCCTGAAGTGTCACACTTGCCTCGTATACCTCGACGTCGTTGTGGTATTCGCTCGGACTTTCAACGAACACCCTGCAAGGTTGGAGTTCGTACTCGAGGCCATTCGTACGTCGGGGTTGACGATGAAACCTGAAAAGTACCGACTCGCGTACGGGGAGCTGACGTTTTTGGGCCACGTCAATAACGCCTGGTGAGTTCTGCCTGACCCGTCGGAAACTTCTGCCATAGCGAACATTCCAAGACCGAAAGACAAGAAGGGCGTGCGAGGATTTTTTGGACTGTGCGCTTATTACCGGCGTTTCGTCGCAAACTTCGCACGCATTGCACGGCCACTCACAGGATTGACGAAAGATCGCACCCCTTTCAGCTGGGAAGGCGCACAATAGAAAGCATTCTGCGAGCTGCAACAACGCCTGGAAAGCCCGCCCGTGGTCGCTCATTTCGACGAAAACTCCGAAGAGGAAATGCACACGGACGCCAGTGATATAGGCTTGGGTGCAGACCTCGTCCAAAAGCAAAGCGGTTGCGGAAAGGTAATCGCCTATGCCAGAGCTGTGGTCTGTTGAAGGAGGAGAAAAACTCTTTTGCCTCCGAGAAAGAGTGCCTGGCTATCATACGGGCCATTTAAAAATTTCGCCCATACGTTTATGGAAGACGGTTCAAGGTTGGGACACACCACCATGCGCTGTGTTGGATCGCCAATTTGAAAGACCCCTCTGGCCGTCTGGGTAGGTGGAGCTTGTGCCTGCGAGAATTCGACGTTACAATCGTCTAGAAATCTGGCAGGAAACCCTCCGACGCCGACTGCCTGTCCCGTACCCCCGTCGACCCACCACCACAACATTCCGACGAAGACGCGCATGCTCTGGAGTCGGGACAGAAACCGACCTAGCCGCCGAGCAGCGTGCCGACCCCGTGTCACGCGTCATGATCGAGTACGTCGAAGGACGCAACGTCGCCGTGCCTAGGGCTTTGAAACGGAACTTACCAGCATTCAGCCTGAAGACCTCCGTCCTCTTGAAGAAGAATTCCAGCCCCGGAACGCGAACTACTTATCTTCTTTTTATCCCCGCAAACCTTCGTGACGAAATTTTAATAGCGTGCCACGACGACCAGGCTTCCGGACATCTCGGCGCAGCTCGCACTGTTGAAAACTTCAAGACGAAGTACTACTGGCCCCACTTTGCATCCGATGTCACCCACTACGTCCGCAGCTACCGTGACTGCCAGCGACCAAACACGCTGCCGACGAGACCCGCCGGACTTTTGCAGCCGATCACCTTCTCATCGAGGCCCTTCCAAGAGATTGGAATGAACCTTCTGGGCCCGTTACCTACGTCACAATCCGAGAACAAGTGGACTGTCGCAGCAACAGACTACATGACATGCTTCGCAGAGACCGCCGCTCTACCGAAAGTGACTGCATAAGAAGTCGCGAAGTTCTTCATAAACCAAGTTTTTCTGAGACATGGAGCCCCTGAAGTCCTTATCACGGAACGCAGAACGGCCTTTACTGCGGAGGTCATGCAAAGAATCCTACGCTACAGAAACATGGATGACCGTGGAACGACGGCGTACCACTCACAAACGAACGGACTAACGGAACGTCTCAACAAGACCATCGCAGATATGTTGTCTATGTACATCGATGATGAACAAAAGACTTGGGACGACGTCCTTCTGTATGTCACGTTTGTGTACAACACGACTATTCTGGAAACTATGCAGGTGACACCGTTCGCGCTTGTCTACGGAAGACGGTGGACTACGATGCTTGACGCCATGATTCCGCACGTGGAAGACGACGACCTCAACACCGACGTCCAAGGATACTTTCAGCGTGCGGAGGAGGCCCACCAGTTCGCTCGAACTCGCAAAATGGACCAGCAGCTTTTGGATGCGAGATGCTACAACCTCCGGTGCCGATACGCGGAGTACCACCCAGGGGATCGTGTATGCGTTTGGACTCCCATCTGACGACGTGGACTCAGTGAGAAGCTTCTACGACGGTATTTCGGAACCTACCGGATTCTGCAACGTGTTGGCTAACGCATTCGGCGAGGTGATCCCCGATGGTGATTCCGGAACATCACGACGACTGTTGCGACACTGATTCCCCGAAAACCTGCCTTTGACCCTCCGTCATCGACTTGCCACGAACCGGCGTATTCACAGTGGCGAACTTTGCGCCTACTTGAACTATGCGCCTTTCAGCGACCTCGTGGCTTCTCAAAAGCGCCAACCGGCCAGCGGGGGTGCTAACAAAAGCAATGCTGGGCGCCCTGCACAACAAGCCTCGGCGGCGTGCCCGCGCCTCATTGTCATGCCCTCTTGTGGCGTGTTGTCTTCAATAAGCCACTCGAAGAATATTTCCACCAAGGGATGCAAAGCGTCTTCGTGGTAGTGCAACATCGCCAGGACAAAGGAGGGCTCTGACCACGGCGGATTGCCACGGCGGGAGCAACCTGGCGCTCACCTGCCCAGGAGAGGAGGGGTCTCTCGTGCGTGTGCGCGTGTGTTTTGCGTGGTGGCGCTGCCATCAGTGCCATGCTCTGTGATTGGTGCATCCTGACGTCAACCGGAGAAAAGGGGTGAAGGGGAATGGACCCAACGTGCCCTATTTAATCCCGCGCGCGCAGGAGCGCACTGCCCGCTCTCATACCAAGATGTAAATACTTGTATATAAAGTTTTTTTCTTCGTCAACTTGCCCGTCATGACTGCCCCGGCACTTCACCCACCTCGGCCCACATCGACCACGCTACCATGGTTCGCAACAGTGGAGTCAGCGGTGAAATTCCCAACAGTGGAGTCAGCCCCTGGCTTCCCAATAGTGGTGGCAGCGGTGGGATTCCCAACAGTGGAGTCAGCCCCTGGCTTCCCTACAGTGGATGGCAGCTCGGCGGGATCGGCCAGCGTCAGCACCTTGGTAGGGTAAGCGCCTGAAGTTTTACCTCTCGTTTTGCCAGACCTTGCTAGCGCAGCGTCGTGCGTTCTAGGTTTCGACTTTGCTTTCTACTTCGTTGTAGCGAGTAGACGAGGGTAAATTATTCGGGGTGCAGTATCACGATGGACAAGTTCAGAGTGCGGGACCTCCTCGAAATTTGCGAGGAGTTGGGTCTTTCTGTTGGCCCCGCAAAGCCAAAAAAACAGATCCTCGAGCTCATGGAGGCAGATGAGGTAACTCTAGAGGAGGCCCAGGAAGCTCATGAGGAGATTCAGCGGCGGGCTGAAAGCCAGGCGCGGAAAGGGCAGGAGGAAATTGAGGCCAGGGAGAGAGTTGCCGAGAGAGCGCAGGAACTCAAGATGAAGGAGTTGGAGTTTCGGATGTCCGCCGAACACTCTGCTCCATCCTTACGGGAGTCCGCCAGCCTAAAAATCCAAGACCTTCTGCAGCCGTTCACGGTTGGCGAGGACATCGCTGGTTTTCTGGTGGATTTTGAGTGCGCTTGCGAGAAGGCAGGTTTCTCTTCCGACGATTGGCCCCAAAAACTTTTGGCGCTACTGCCGTGTTGTGTCGCCAATGTAATCGGGTGGTTGAGCAAAAAGGATGCCAAGGTGTATGACAGGGTCAAAGCAGCTCTCCTGCGGAGTGGGTACCGCCTGTCGGCAGATCCCGCAGCGCGAGCTAAACCCGCACCCGCGCAAGAAAGTAGCGAGTCGACCGCAACGGCAGATCGCGAAACGCGAGCTAGATCCGTAGCCCCGCACCGAAGTAGCGAGCCGATTGCGTCGGCAGGTCGCGAAGCGCGAGCTAACCCCGTATCCGCTCAACAACGTAGTGAGTCGACCGTCTCGGTAGATCGCGAAGCGCGAGCTGAACCGGTAGCCGCGCAGGATAGTAGCGAGCCGATTGGGTCGGAAGATCGCGATGCCCCAGCTGTATGCGATGCCGCTCGAGATAGAAGCGGTCTGATCGCGTTGGGAGATCGTGAAGAGCGGCTTGAGCCCGTAGTCGCTCAGACTAGAAGCGAGCCGTTCGCGTCGGCAGATCGCGAAGCGCGAGCTAACTCCGTAGCCGCGCCGGATAGTAGCGAGTCGGCCGCGTCGGCAGATCGCGATGCCCCAGCTGTATGCGATGCCGCTCGAGATAGAAGCGGTCTGATCGCGTTGGGAGATCGCGAAGAGCGGGCTGAGCCCGTAGTCGTTCAGACTAGAAGCGAGCCGTTTGCGTCGACAGATCGCGAAGCGCGAGCTAACTCCGTAGCCGCGCCGGAGAGAAGCGAGTCGGCCGCGTCGGCGTATCGCGAAACGCGAGCTAACTTCGCAGCCGCGTCGGAAAGTTGCGAGTCGGCGGCGTCGACAGATCGCGAAGCGCGCGCTAACTGCGTAGCTGCGCCAGAAAGTAGCGAGTCGGCCGCGTCGGCAGATCGCGAAGCGCGACCTAAGTCCGTAGGCGCGCAGAGAAGTAACGAGTCCACTGCGTCGGCGGATCGCAGAGCGCGAACCGAACCAGTAGCCGCGCAGGTAGGCCCGGGCAGCCAGAACATGCCATACAAGTTTGACTGCAAGTCGCCTGGGATCGGCGCATTGCCGCTCGAATGCGCCGCGATACCCAAAAGAAGGAAAAGGAGGCGGCCGAAAAACAGTCAACGTGAGAAGGCAAAGAAAGAACGTGAACCCTTTCACTTTGCAGCGTTCAAGGCTAAGATGGCCAGAAGCAGCAGAACTAAACGGAAACTCAGACGTCCGAGGGAAACAAAGAGGCCGCTCCCTAGCCGTGACAGAGGCCGAGGGGCACTATGCCGAAAAGGGCAGAAGGGGGTGACTGGGTTCCGCCGGAATTCTCGGAGAGCTGGGGGGAGGACGTTTCGGGGAGAGTGCGTTCCCCGCCGACGCGTTCGTCATGGTCGGGCGTCCCATTCTTCTCTGGGTTCCCTTCACTTCCGTACTCTCCGCACGCGTTGCGCCTATTTTCCCCCTCAGTGTCAAAGACCTCCCCCGTACACTGTGCGGTGTACTTTGCAAAAGATGAGCACAGGCAGTCGGCCTAAGTGGCAGCACCGTTTCGGCAGGCCACACCCGGAAATGTTTGTTTTGACGAGGGCCTAGGATGTTTTCAAGGATTCAGACGAATCCGCGTGCGCGTGCATAAACTGCGTACTTTACTCATTCTGTATTGCCAGTCAAGTGTTTATTGAGTTTTCGTAAGACAGTGGAAGTTAAGCGTCTGTTTTTTTGGTTGGCAGTGTGTCAATCGTCGTGCTTTAACGCCGCATAGTTAGACTTTTGCTTGGCGTTGTAGAAGTTGTTATTGTTAGTGATCTAACTCACCGGGATGTAAGCGTAACTTTTGTGTGTTTCGATTGAAGAAGTGGCTCATGTGCTTGATCTAACACCGCGTAGTTAGACCTTTTGTTAGCGTTAGAGAAGAAGTTATTCTTCGCGATCGAACACAGCGTGAGGTAAGCGTTGTTAGGGTTCGTTGGAGAATAGTTATTGTTCGTGATCGAACACAGTGTAAGCTGGGCGTAATTTGCGTGTCAGTGTTCATTTTCGTCTCACCCTGATGGAGTGTACGAAATTGTTGTATATAAGCACCGGAAGTAGTTGCGTTTAGTACATGTTTATGGTCAGTTTTTGAATATTGAGGCATTTGTATGTGCCAGTTTGGTTCTCTCGCGTAATGGTGAGCCCAGCGCAATTTTATGGTTCAGTATAAAGAAGGAAGCTACAGATTATTGTTGATTGACGTAGCCGAGCTCTGTGAGCTAGCTATCTCAAGGTCATCTTTCAGATAAGTGTTCGTATCCCTGTGGGTTTTCATGTTATTACAAGTTTCATTTTCGTCAGTGTAGCGAAATGTTATGTTCTTCAAAGAGTCGTGTAAAGTCATACTTTGTATTGCTGTACCGTCGTATCGGTCTCGTAGTTTTGACATTTGTGCCGTAGACTGTGGCGAAAGGCATGCATTGCCTCGGTTGTCTCGAAGTACGGCAGTTGTAGCCGAGTAATTCTGACCAATGGTCATGGGCAAAAAGGGGAATGCCTTTTGAGCCCTGTTGGCTTCTTCGCTCGTTTGCGTCATCTGCCTCGTAGAGCTCCTATAGCCCATTCATGATTCTTTGGTACTGTTGTAGTTGTTGTTTTAACAACTCCCAAAATTGAGGTCTGATTCTGAGCTTGTGCCACGAGATGAGCACTTCGAATCGTTTCAAGGGGTGTAATGTTTTAGCTGTCAGGTTGGTTTTGTTTTGTTATCATGGTCTGGCATTTCGAGTGGTGTTCAGAGGGCGCTTTCCGCATCGAGTGTGGTTCGACAATGGTTGTCCTGCCGAGTTAGTCATTTCTGCAGGAGCCTTGAGTTCGTGCCTTCTGTGGGTTCTCGGAGGAGACCAGAAGAGAGCAGAAGTTCGGAGAACTGCGCCTCAAGCCCAGGATGGACCTGCTGACCAACCGCATCATTCTAGCCGAGCCGCGATCAGCCGCTCGTCATCCTGATGCATTGTCTGGCGGCGGGGGTGCTGTTGCGACACTGATTCCCCGAAAACCTGCCTTTGACCCTCCGTCATCGACTTGCCACGAACCGGCGTATTCACAGTGGCGAACTTTGCGCCTACTTGAACTATGCGCCTTTCAGCGACCTCGTGGCTTCTCAAAAGCGCCAACCGGCCAGCGGGGGTGCTAACAAAAGCAATGCTGGGCGCCCTGCACAACAAGCCTCGGCGGCGTGCCCGCGCCTCATTGTCATGCCCTCTTGTGGCGTGTTGTCTTCAATAAGCCACTCGAAGAATATTTCCACCAAGGGATGCAAAGCGTCTTCGTGGTAGTGCAACATCGCCAGGACAAAGGAGGGCTCTGACCACGGCGGATTGCCACGGCGGGAGCAACCTGGCGCTCACCTGCCCAGGAGAGGAGGGGTCTCTCGTGCGTGTGCGCGTGTGTTTTGCGTGGTGGCGCTGCCATCAGTGCCATGCTCTGTGATTGGTGCATCCTGACGTCAACCGGAGATAAGGGGTGAAGGGGAATGGACCCAACGTGCCCTATTTAATCCCGCGCGCGCAGGAGCGCACTGCCCGCTCTCATACCAAGATGTAAATACTTGTATATAAAGTTTTTTTCTTCGTCAACTTGCCCGTCATGACTGCCCCGGCACTTCACCCACCTCGGCCCACATCGACCACGCTACCATGGTTCGCAACAGTGGAGTCAGCGGTGAAATTCCCAACAGGGGAGTCAGCCCCTGGCTTCCCAATAGTGGTGGCAGCGGTGGGATTCCCAACAGTGGAGTCAGCCCCTGGCTTCCCTACACGACGCACGCGGCCCCGAAGTCTTCCACGTGGTTCTGTTAAAACCTTTCTACGGAGGGTGACAGATTTTATTTTGTATTGTTTTGGACTGTCACTTATGTTGGCATCGGGTCGATGTACTCTTAGAGGGGGGTAAAGCCGCGAACCATGCATTGGGTTTGTTTATTTATGTTTGCTTTTACCGCCCGACTGCGCGGGTCTGTGTTATCTGTGTTATCTGTGTGCCAAGGGAGGCGCATGTTCAATTCTTACTTTCTATGTCGCATGTGTTATCTCTTGTGATAGGGAGAGCGTTCCGAACTAACGTGAGCAGCCTAGAATAATGTTTTTTGTTTTGGATGTAATTCAACGGTTCCAGAAACACTCTCCAAAGACGAATTCCCGCAGAACCGATGCCACGGCATTCGATTCGCCCACGCACGTCACTTAGACTGTTGCTTCGCCGCCTGTGTATTCTTTGAGTTGTCAGGGGAGCACAAGTTTGCTGCTATAAACTTGTTTTCTTTGAAGACAATTGCGTCCTCTTTGGCTTCGTGACAATAAGCCTTTCGCTACGGGGTGCAGTGGGTAGGGGAGGCGGCGCTGGTGTCTATACGATGTCTTCTAGCTGTAAGCTGTCGAAGATGAGGGCTATCGAAGTCAAAGATGTTTTAGTATGAGTGCAGCGGCTTGTTCTATAGGAAGCCTGGACGCTATCTTGTTCCAAAAGTCTTCATCGGATGGAACTGAATTACCCGCGCTATCAGAATCTCGTGTCTGTTCAACACTCAGAACCAATCCTTTTTGGACTTCCATCAGGCACAATGTATCCGGCGAAGTTCCGTTCGGCCAAACCCGGGGAAAAGTGCCGAAACTGAGGAAAGGTAGGCAACCGTGAAGTCTGCAACCTTTACAACCGTATGCGGTAGTGCCACATCGCGCGAAAGGAGTACATCCAGAGTGGGCGAAAGAGGGTGTTTGTGTATAAACGCATTGCATGGGGCCACTAGTAGTAGCCTTGCAACGTGAACAGATGTTTTTGCATGAATGTTTTGACAGGAAGGTGTTTCATGCCGGGGTACACAAACTTCCCAGACGCCATGTCCGTCACGGAAATGAAATCAGCAGAAGAGGTCCATTGGGGCGGCGCTAGGTTTCGAGCCCTAAATCATTTTGGTCGCAACGGGAGGTGTGAAACGCTCTACCGACTGAGCCACGAAGTCATGCCCGGCTACCTGTACGAACACGCCTACTGTCCTTCCTGATTACTTGTCCATTCAGATGGTGCTACCGTCTAGGAGGGGTGAAACGAAGTAGTGCGTAATGACGCTAATGATCGCCAATAGTTTTTCGCCTCGAGAGGGCAGCGTGTAGCAGCGGTAGCTGTTGCGTTTATCAATCCGCCGCCTATGCGGAACGCCGCTAAGCTTGTGGATCGCCGCCACCGCCGCGTTTCACAAGCTCAGCTCGTCGCAACGCAAGCGTCTGGCGTACACGCCAAGGAGCACGGCCAATGTGGTCGCACGTTTACCTAAGCGACCAACCAGCACGACGTCACTCCCCAAGCACACCCACAAGACTGCTGCCGAACTACAAAACATGCTCCTTTCACTGTAGTTTACTGTGACTTCACGAAACGATTCCCTGACAACATGTTCGGTTTCGTTCGCACGTTTCGGATTTCAATCAGATTTACGCAATGTTCCGGCATGTATTATCCAGTGTCTAATGTTAATGCGTCTAACGGTGCCATACAGGCGAAATATAAATATCGATGGGCATGTTCGTATCGATGCCTATTAAACATTGAAATGCTCCTGTGAAGGCACATTTCTCATTTCTCTTTCGTGTTTTTGCGGTTGTTATGAAATAAGGATCAAACATATTTTTTTCTTTTGAAAGACGAGAAATACAATAATTGAATTGAAGTGAAATAATCGTCATTAGCAACGGGTGAGCTCTACGAGATGTGAACTTAGATGGCTGATCGCGGCTGCTAGGTGATATAATTCATAAAGCAAAAACGTATTTGGGGATCTTCAGATAAACACCTTGAGACATCTGAAGGCTTTCTTCGGCAGTAAGATTATGGGAAGGCAAGGAAAGTCACGAGACACTCATTGAGCACTGAGTAGGAGCAGAATAGTCCGAGAGTAAGTCATGGCCTATGATTACATCGTGGTGACCTCTCTTCGAGACAGCGAACATTATGACAGGTTTCAAGGCCAGCGTTGCGTACGCGTGCCGTACACATTCCAGAGACATCGGACGTCCCTCCATCGGGGACCTGTACGACACTTGGTTCGACCGTGGTGAGGACTTTACCAAGGCGGTGCCGCACGTTTCTACTCATAACTGAACTGTTGGAACCGCATCAGTTAGAGCTTTTACGGGGAAACCATGAACGTCGAGTAAATTTTGTTTTGTGGGCCGAGTTAACAGAGGGTTTTCTGGTCTAGTCGATGATGCATCATCAAACCGGGGAGGTGCATTTGCAAGTTTTTCGAAGGCGAGCCATTAAACTGGGGCAGAAAAAACCACGTCAGGAATGTGGCGATTGCTACTGACGAAGGCTGATTCCAGAATGCGGCGGGGCGACGTCCATTTGTGGCAGAGGGTGACTTAAAAAGCCACTGGGGCGGTCTTCACCGTTTAGTAGGGCCTAACCTACTTCGATGGGGACAAAGTGCTGCTGGTGTAGCAGTACCGGGCGACGTGTCCCACGCGGGAACTTTTAAAACAGACTGGCTTGTCGTGCATAGTAACCATGCCAATAGCAGCCAATAGTAGCAGTAGTAGCCACGCATAGTAACAATAATATGTAAGAATAGAACAATGTGATCCATGACCGAAAATTCTATGAGAACGCGGATCTCCAGAATATGACATTTCTTCCCATTTAAACTGCGCATGAGCCGACTATATCGCAGCAGCACAAAAAGATGGCCCAATATTTCGCAGATTTACTTTTGGTTTTGAATGACTTGGTCCAATTAGTACAAGTTCGTGACACCAATTTCGGGATGCGGGATATCCGTATTTCTATAAACCCCTCTACCGTTGTCTTTCACGGTTATCCACCCTGGATAAATGGTGAACATACTTTATGTGTTACTCCGCCGAGAAGGCTATTTTTACCTAAGTAAACCTACCTGTTGTCTTCCTACAGTATTTAAACACCTCCCACAATGTACTCAACATTGTTAGCCGTGTGTTACATCAAAAGCGATGTTTTATAAATGCCTCAAATAGGAAAGAGTAAAATTACATGTTGTGTGTCAACCCTGACAGAGTTAAGACTAATCTCGTTAACTTTGCGTACGTGATTGCAACAATTGTTGAGCCGAGCGTCACTAGCCCCTTCGGACTCGTAGGTGTTCGGGTCCAACATAGCGCTCGACGGAGTGGACCTTGTGATGTACGAGAGGACGTGCACGGTCCTACTGGGTCACAACGGCGCCGGAAAGACGACCCTCATGTCCGTTCTCACAGGTGCACTAATTCGTTCTTGATTCTCTCTGTGTTTTTATGAAGAACACCTTCATTTTAATCAAATTGAATTGCACGTATCTACCTCCACTCGGGTAAATCAAAAACAACAAAAAGCCACGGGCAGGATTTATAAATCACAAAGAAATATATATGTCGTATGCAAAAGCTGCATCTCCGATGTCCTTGCTTATGTTTCTGACTTACAAGTTCAAGTTTTAGGACTGGCACAGAGGTTAATGTTTGGCAACATATATAATGTGTATTGGAATCGTGAATGGTGCACAAAGGACTAACAGTTTGTCATAGTCGTTTATATTCCCCCCAAAAAACATCAACGTTGATTTGAAAACGCAACTCAAAGGCATGGTTAAAAAATAACGGTTGTTTCTTCTCCATGGGCCCAAAATTTTAAGACTAGAGGAGGCAGAGCACACACGACAATTACGTTGGATAGCACGGTGCTCTTTTCGTTCAGGTCATGGACCAACTGTGCACGATAACACGCCAGTGCTTTTATTCAAGACGACTGATCTATGCGGACATATATATGGTAATAGGGATCCGCTATGATTACCAAATGCGTACAAATTCGCGCTATGCGTGGTCAGCACCCAGAACGCGCTTCCACACCTCGATCCTCAAACAGGTTAGGGAAGCAGGACGACAGCTGCAACTTCTGGACTTGATATTTTTGTAGTGTTCATAACACTGCACCGTCCATCACGACATCTATTACGTATCATGTGCACTACTGGAAAAAAACCTCTCCCGTACTTATCTCCTATCATGGGTACTCAGCCCAATCATTCACCGTGAATTGTTTTCCTGTGATCCTTGCACGGAACCTTCCCTGCACATCGTACGTTTTTCAGAGGTCATTCTATGGTCAGGGTGGGTATTTTATTAGAGCGTTTCCGTGCCGTAGTTTACATGTTTTAATTTAAGCCGTGCTGTCTGCAACGAAGTTTGTCCATCACTGAAGGCGATCGCTTTCCTCCTCTAATCATTAGGGCGGAAACCTCAAAATGTCCTTTTAATAAACGAAACCCGCCTCTGATGTCAAAAAGAGAAACGGCTCCTTCAGAAACGATCCCTTCTAAGAGGCGCTCTATATCGAGAGATTTAGCACGGCATCCGCGAAAAGCGGCTTTCTCGGGAGCGTTTTATAGCTCAAGCCCTTCCGCACCGCGATCGCGAACTGGTCAGCAGCAAGATATGACCATCGGCGCCAGTACTGCGCAGAGGGCAGAAGAACGGACGGATAAGCAAGCAGACAAATCTATTATGACCGTCAACACTGATTACGCGCCGGTAGGAATGGTCAGCGATATAACCCGTACGATACATATTAAAGCCATTTGAAAGTGTTAAAGGAGCCATGAAGAGAAAATGAAAGTTTGTTTTATTCGAAAGATTAGGTGTTTCATAGTACCCCAAGCGCTTTCCCGGAAGCAAATGATGCTTTATTCACTGAGAAATAAGGCAATTTAAGCCAAAATTTTAAATCTCCCGCTAAAATTGCACATTCCGTGACGTGAACCACGGCGTCATACGAGTCGGTCCATGAAACAGATACTTAGTATGTCGACTCCATATAGCACCCACACGCGGGAGTCGACCGAGACGGCGGCCATTTTAAAAATACTAGTAAAACCTAGTGCACCCGCAGCCCTAGTCATGGAATCGCCTGATCCGGAGAACAAAACTCTCGCCGAGGAGCTCGGGCTTGCATTTAACAACCTCACACCACTTCAACGCTCAATGCTTCTAAGTGCACGAGCGGCAAGAGTTGTGGGATACGCGGTGGACGGGAAAGCGGCCATTCCGCGATAGCCACAACAGACGAACGCCCTGTCGTCGGCACCGCTGCCTCACCAGCCCCGTCGCGACGGACGAATACAGACTGGTACGTATGTGCCGTATTTTTATTACGGTTAATAATAGTTCAATTTCAGTAGCAGTATCGCTTATGCCAGTTGGCCGGTGTCGTGTATGGAAAGCCGTTCGCGCGAGCTCTCTGCTTCGACCAGAAAGATACGAGCGTCAATGCGCGGTGTTTACGGCATTTTTCCCCCCAAGGTTAGAGCGCTTTGACGGCGATTTGACGAACTCGGCGACGAGCGCTAGCATGTCCCAGGAGTGAGCTAACGTAAGGGTCCCTGCCGTAATCACTTCCTCGGAAATGAAGCGAGCACACTCGTACTTCCTTTAGCTCTCTTTCTCCTCCGTTTGCAAAGTTCACAAAACGTAGGCACTTGCTTCGCCGAGGTTCGTCGTTGGGAAGCACATGAAAGGAGATCTCCTCACCGGGGATGTCGCACTCCCTCGACGATTCGCCCGTACTACATGGGCATTTCAAAACGTAGCAACGAAATTTCATTGTAAAGTACTCGAACAAACTGAAGTTTTCAGTGGTTGTAAACTGGAAACGAGCTCCTAACAATAGCAGCAAGCCAACACCATTCCGAAACTGCAACGACTGTCACTATCTCGTCGCTGCTTGCTGTTCCTTACTCCCCTCGCTTCTATTTTTACCTTTGCTGGTTGGCGATATGACGGCCAACCTCCTGTGAAGGGATTACGATACCAAGCAAGGTCGCGCTGTGCGTGCTGGGACGGTTCGTTGGCCCCTAAGAGCCTCGAACCCGAAAATTCGTCTGCGCGACGGCGAGATGTCGAGCTCGGCCGGCGGTAGTTTCGTACGCATTGGCGCACACGCTTGCGTGTTCGTTCGGAACTTCAACCGTTTACTCCACCGTTCTTTGTCATAAAAAGAATGTGCAGTATGTTTCACGGGCATTTAGCTAGCTATGCAAACTGTGAGCCCTGCCTTACATGCGTTTGCTTTTGCCGGCCTCCGGCAATCGCAGAGCATTCTCGAGGGACATCATAGGTTCTGTTGCGGAAAATGAGCTGGTGGGTCGCATGGTCATTTCCTTTTTTCCTAATTATGTAGCTTATTTGAGGAAAGTTTGCGTTATAAGTGGTGTCGTTATGGTTCTAACGAGGCAATCTTTCGAATGAACCAAACTTGTGTTTTCTCTTCATGGCTCCTTTAAGCTGGGCATATGATGCGCTCAACTGGACGTTCACGCTCCCGTCTACAACACCTAGAAGAGGTGCTTAGACGCACTAGGACTTTGTATTAAAGCAACGCTTTGCTAACCTTGTCAAGCCAAGTTTCACAACGCCACCAACTTCAACTTCAGCTCGCCGTAGCAGCGCCGTAGCCTTTGCCCTTGCACCACGTGACTCACCGCGTCGAGCTCCACCGCCGCCAGCGGCGGCTTGGCATATGGGCTCTTCGCAGTTGGGCCCCCGCTTGACCACGTGACTCGCTGCGTGCCTGGCTAACAGGAGTTCCGCACTAGCCTTTTCAGTCAGCTCACCCATGGATGAGAGCGGGACCATCCTGTGTTATCTAAGCGTCGCGGTGGAGAGGGAGATGTTGAGTCGTCGTCGGCAAGTTTCATCTGACCACCCCGCGTATATCGCCCGATGAGCTGCTTCACTCGGAAGGGTCCGGAATGTCAAGTCTACGCAGGTAACGTCAGAGAATCAGAAAAAACTAGCTGTTTGGCTCGCGATACAGCAGAGCCAGATCGGGCTAAACGAAAGTTTGAACATTCAGGTTCAGCGGAGCTTAGCTGCAGCCATGTTTTTTTTTTCCAACTCTTCACTAGTGCGCAAACTACTGTGCCTGTAAGGTTCATGCACTGAGGTAACCGTAATGTTGCGCCCCCCTTCACCTACTTCAAAGACACGGGCTCGGAAACGAGGAGAGCAGCGCCCGCTCGGGGACAATAGCCACGACCATGCTGTTCATTCTCCAGGGTGGCGTACCACTCCAGGCGACCATACTGTTGCGTCGAGGCCGCTGACGCAGTGAATGGCGGCATTATCCTTTCCCACTTTCCTCTTCCCTACCAATCCGCTACCGACCCATCTATCCATAGCAGCGCTCAAGCGCAAGAAAATGGAATAAACGTGTTTTCAATCAATCAATCCACTCGCAGGTACGTTCTCTTCTTGCATGGGCAGTGTGGTCTTAGAGCGCGGAGGGTCGTGTACTGGTTGCGCCCACACGGAGCAGGCCCAGAGACGTCGTCATATCTCAAAGGTGCCTCTGTAAATTCAGCCAACTGGACACAAAGGGCGTGCTGCACCGACGGGGATTGCGCCCGGCCGGGAACAAAAGGATTGCGCACCCTTTAACCACTTCGAGCGGCGTACCCGCCGTTCAGCGTACATACCCGCCGTTCATACCCGCCGAACGGCGTACCCGCCGTTTTTAGAACAAATTAAAACAAAGGACAGAATTTCAGACTGACATCTGTAGATTTATTAAAGTGACGCCAAAAAAAATTGCATAATTATGTGTGGTTACAGTACTGTGGGATGTTCGTGCTATGCGGAAAAACTTCGAGCGCTGTACTAGTGGAAACAGGACTCTGTTCTTCGTTCTCTATGATCCGTCACAAGGTTTTGAAAACTGTCAGCATTTACTCCGCTGTGGTATTTTCATCGAACATCATGGTTATACGGTAAAAAACAGTTTGTCTATCTTGTTTCTCTATCAGCTACCGCTAGGTTTTAGCACCTGTGACTGAGTATTGGGCACGCAATCCTCTGATGGATCGACTACATAGTGTCCATTTGACAAACGATGACATTTCAGAGAGACTACCACCGTGTTGTCTCTCAGAAATGCAGAATTTTTTTAGTTCAATTCGATGTCTACTTCGTATTGTGTAAGGCAAGAAATGAGACTGGCAAGCTGGTGGCGTCGAGGTACATGTACAGGACATAAATTGGGCCCGTCCGTACGTCCTCGCCATGCAAGAGGATGGACACGTTGACTTCGTTATGTCTGCACCTTGTAGACCAATAATTAGAATTGGGATATCTATGGCGCACTGTTCTCCTGGCAAGTTCATTCCTGATGTCAAAAATTTTATGACCTTACGATTTGTCTCGTTCACTGCTTTCCCACAACCAGTTCCCCTGTAATGGTAGTAGGAGATTTAAGTGCGGACATTTTGGTACGATCGATAAAGCAGTTGACGGGCTTATTTATAGAGAAGTTTTGTTGATAATGACAAAATGATCTGAGACAACCTACCACGCCGTGCTGGTCAGAATTAGACGTGCTATTGTCAATGATTAGTTCACTGGTGTGGGAGTGTCATGCGAAGAAATCGCAACGACATAAAAGAAACGCCTAAAGAAGACAACAACAAAGAAGACGCAAGGCATGCGGCGCGAAGGTCATCGACACCGGCTACGACGCCGAAGGCTCGCGACCACGGCACGAGCTTGCGCCGGCGACCAGCCAATGGGAAGCGGCCAGCGACAGCACGTGGCGGCAGAAGGGGCCGAAGAGGAACACCGAGAGTGAAGAGAGACCGGAACGCTGGCGGCCGGGTGCCCTGACCCGGGCCACGTCCAAGAGGTCCTTCACAACGGAACTCCGGACGCCCTCTCCCGCAAGCAAGTTGTCTCGTCGACATCGGCATAAGGCAGCAACGTTCCAAGAGAGCTTCGTCGGCTCTTCAGCGACGGGAACTCGGAGCGCGTTACCCTACCTTCAGCCACGAGATGTCACACCCTGACTATGCTACCGGGAAGTGAGGTGCCGTGGACCATTCACGGTGACAAACCATGTACTTTCTCTACTGTTGTTTGAACTGTACCGTTTTTCCAACAGTTAGCCACGCTGACCTTTTGTTATTCCCTCATCACTGTACCTGTTTCTGTTGTGTTCATTTCGGATGGTTTGGAGCAATACAATTTAGTCTCGTCGAAAGTTTTTCGTTCTCTTATTATTAGTGTCCCGAACCTGACAGGGAGATCATTTAATTTATTATTTTTTTGGCACTAGGCAACTTTTACTGAAAAGGATTTGTGTCTGTCCTCTTTCTTTTTTCTGAGCAGGAATCCTGAGCCCCACACGTGGCGTAGCTCACGTGGCTGGTAACGATGTGGTGCTCAATCGGCGACTTGTGAGACACGACGTAAGCCTCTGCCCACAGTTCGACATTTTCTTCAATGACCTAACAGTCTGGGAAAACTTGGTGTACTTCGTAACGGTAAGGGTCTCTACTAGTGCGCACACAGTTACAGGCGGTATAATCGGTAATTTTTTGTTTGCGTCCAAAGCGTGCAACATTATAGTTGTAGGCAATTACACTCTCATTGAAAGTGCCACAGATTATGTGCGTCTCGCTGTGATGCGCTTAGAAGCGCCTACAGGTGATGTTTGACGTAGCAAGTTTATGAGTGCGTTTTACGTCCTGCAAAACGTTAATCGAGAGACCATTTGCTTTCGTTCTTCAAAGTGAACGCAATTCCGGCTCAGGACGTCTGACGGCGAAGAATACGTGAAGGGTTGTCTACCACAAAACTCGTGCTGTGTATTGTCGCGCAATTTTTTGTTCGTGGTGGCGAGATCAATCATACGCCGAACACGTGTCGGCCATGCACAATAGGAATAAATTATTCCTATCGGCATATCAATGCAGCCTCCAAACACCACCCAGGATCACGGTATATCCATATTTCTGGCAGCAAACTGTTTTTGTGAGGCATCACCATGGCATCAACCGAGGAACACCTCAGAAAATCCACCACAATTCTTGTAGTTCTTGTGGAATTTGTTGTAGCATGCAATTCATGAATATAGTTAGCATTGTGAACATTTCCTTTTCATAAAGCGAACTAAATCATCGGTTTTCTCCATCAAGCAGGGTTCTGTGAAAAATCTTCGCGCTGAGCGGCAAGATGTGCTGAATTAGAGCGACTTTGTCATTGATGTTTGGTCCCGAAAATGAATTCTGCCTAATGTTCACGGCACTCCGTAGCCTTCCGCGGGCATCATTGTCCGTATTATTCAAAACGGCAATGCGTAGCATTCGGCAGGGTTGACGCTTCCACTGCGTCGTAAGCATCGTTTGGTGACTAAAGGCAGAAATTCTTTTAATACGCCGATAATTAGGCAGAGCGATGGGATCAATTAAACTGCTTCGATCGCAGCAGAGCCATTTCTTCGAAACACTGAGACATTAGTTAGGTGATCACTATGCGCACTCAGAGCAGATAATCTGCCTGATTAGTCCTTTTGCACTGAAAAGTTCAAAAGCGCAACTTATGTCAAGAACAACCGAGAAAAGGGAGAAAGAACTCCAACAGGCAGGATGAGAATACGTCTAAAACCAAACATCGGGCCACAAATGAGCTTCCCTAGTTTGAAATGACATCGTGGATTGAAAAGGTGGATTAGATACTGACACCTTGTCACGTGACAACCTCTTTCTGCATCGCTTCGCTCTCCCTTTTTCCTTCCCTTCTTTGTTCCTCTTATGTTACTTGATCCCCTTCACCAATTATCCTTTGTCGCTCTGCTGCCATACCATCCTTGTGTTTCTTTGTTTTTCCCCCTTGCTACACCACCTTCTCCACATACCCTTCAGCATCCTTTGTTGTTCGACATGCAATTCTTCCGCAATCTGCTCTTCTTTTCAGTGCTCTTTCAAACTACTCCTTCTTTATTTATATTTTTTTCTTTGTTGATATCTTCGCTTCCTTGAGTACTTCCCCTGTATCCCTCTTTAATTTTGCCTGCTTAAATTTGTCGTATCCTCTGCCTTTCCTACTGCTGCTCCTCATGCACTTGTCGCCTCGCTCTCCAATTGCCTTGTGAAAATCCCATTCCTCCTTCGATTCGTACTCCCCACTTCCTCACTAAGGCATTCTTCGTCTGTCGCTCCCGACAAGCTCCACTGTTTGCCCTGTCGCCCTCTTTTTTCCCTCACCATCTGTACTCTTCCTGCTTGTTCTGCCTCAGATACCTTTTTTTATATTCCCTGTATCCTATTTTCTCGCTCCCTTTGTGAACCCCCCATTTTTCTTCCCTTGATTTGTCCAGGTTCAGCTTTCCCTTAGCTATTTGGCACATGTTCTCGACTGATGGAAATACCAGTGATTTAATTGGTGATTTGTATTATTTATATTCTGATTTTTATTATCATTAGAGACTGGTCAGAAGCGTGCCTCGTGCTTGGTATCCGGGGTCACAACTTCATTGGGACCCCGTATCCCAACCTCATTTGGCCCTTCTAGTGATCAGCAGATTGATGCCCCCCCCCTAATGAGCATCGTTTTGTTTGCGTAGGAGGACGACTAAATAATTCTCAGTTGACGATAAGCACGCAGCATCCAATCGTACTTTCTTTCACTCCAATCGTACAACGAATTCACCAGATCAATAATTGAAAGCAAGCACAGACGACGTGCTATATATCGAAGTTCGGGATACATAGATGCAGTTACGGGAGCAATATTGGTATATCGGTGGTTATCAAACGGCTAAAACAGTGATCAACCAATGCTGTACTTGCAATATACGTGCTCAGAAGCCAATGAGCGAGCCGTTCGCCCTTCTACTAAGGGATAGAGAAATTAAAATTGATCCGTTCAGTATCATTGAAGGTGACTTTACTGAACCACTGTACCATCTCGACGGAGATGGGAGTTGGAAACCTTACATAGTCATGTTCACTTGCACCGTCAGGCGAGCAATACTCTTTGAGCTTGTCCAAAGTTTCAACAAGCATGGCTTTGCAGATGCATTGCGTCCGTTTAGAGCGAGAGGAATTTCCAAGACAGTATACACAGACAAAGAGCTTTCCCAAAGCAGATTTACCAAAAGAACTGTCGAAAGAGCTTTAAAAAAACATTTCAAAATGTTTTGGAAGACGATACGAGTTAAGCAAATGTTGAAATACTTCAGAGGTGATCATATCCGCTCGAAATTCAACGCCGAATGAGCCGCCTGCTTAGGCAGAATTTGGGAAATACTTAAAAGAACAATACTGAAATCCCTGACAAAAATTAGTAAAGCGATCTCTTTCTTCTTTGATGAACTTTCCACTTTACTCAAACAAGTTGAAGCCGTTGTAAGTTCTCGGCAAGTGACTACCATTTCAACATCTTTACATGACGCACCCTTAACTCCCGCACATTTTTGGATCGGCCGAAGACTGCTGTCTATGCCCGAAGTAGGAATCTTGGAGATTAAGAGGAGCGCCGTTCAAGAATTTCGGGGACGCTGTATGGCGACGGCGGAAAAAGGTAATAGATGCCGTTTGGAGTAGGTGGCATAGAGAATACAAACTACAGCTGCTGTCCCCCTACACTGTACATAATCTCTCGTCAAGAGACGCTAGAGTTGGCAACATCGTCCTTATTGCCAATGACAAAACACCAAGGTCGCTTTTGCGATCTCGCAGTGATCGAAACAAGTGTTCCTAGCGCAGATAACAGAGTTCGTCTTTGTCTTCTCGTATTAGACGACCACTGCAAGATATCTGTCACTTGGAAGTCTCAAGTAATGCGGCCCTGTTTTTGCAGCCGCATAGATGTTGGAAAACGTAATTTGCTGGTTGCTAGATTCTAATCAGGCTGACACGTACGCGGAAGATAGGACATGAAGCTTTCAACAAAAAAAGGCTATCCGCACGCACGACCTTCTTCTTCTTCTTCGCTTTTGGCTAATATTCAATAAACACTTCAGGTTTTTATGGTGCACCCCACAAGCTCTGCACTCTGGCCTTTTCGCAAAACGTACGGCTTAATATTGCTGTTATACCCCACACAGGGCACCTTGAGCAATCTTTGCGACGGTATTGGCGACACCACGGACCCCGATCCCCCCAACATTAGCTGTGACCTACTGTGGTGATGTGTTTGAAGGTGCAGGGTAAGAAACCACAAACGGTGGCCGTCGGAGCCCAGGTCAAGCTCCGGCGGATGGGCTCCCTGTCTGTTTACCAGGCAGGGGGCTCCGGTACCTCTCCCGGTATCAGGGTAACCTGAGCGAAGAAACTACCCCCGTCTTCTGCTTTTATACTATTTTATATGGTATTGTCTGCACCTCCCCTAACGTCATCGGTCCATTAAAAGGGGCCGCACTGAAGTATCTTTTCCCCCATTGCCATCCTTAAAGGAGCCATGAAGACAAAATACAAGTTTGGTTTATTAGAAAGACTGCTAAGTCCCGATAACAATGATACCAATATCATTGCAATCTTCGAACAAATAACGGAGATATTGAAGAAAACATGTGAAGCCGTGGCGACCCCCTAGCCAATTTCCCGCAACTTTTCTATGACGTCACGGAACCTTGTTTGTGCGATTGGCGGCCGCCTAACTGACCTGTCGCGACGACACATGACTGGACGTCTGTAATGGGGCCTCTAGTTTCATTTGACCGCATCACTTGAATGCTAACGTGCAGTTAACACACTGAAAATTCTATTTTATTGCTGGCCCGTATGACGTCATTCTTGCTCATAACACGTCACTGTGGCGCAAAATTTGAAAGTTTTTAAATACTTCTTGCTTTTTTTTCGTTAAAAAAACATCTTTAGTGGCTCTAATGGAGCTGAGTGAGATACTGAATCCTAGTTCTTTCAAATTAAACGAAGTTGTATTTTCTCTTCATGGCTCCTTTAACCTTTCCTGAACCGGATCATTACTCTGGATTTCTTTTCATGGAATCTCTTAGTCTAGCCCACCCTATTACATCGCAGTCGGCCTTCTTGATCGCAACATATGTTGAAGCCATAATAGGAAAATCGTTTAAGGCCGAATAACAAAGAAGTGAAGTCCTCATCAAGATAAATTACAAGCAGCAGTCCACAAAGCTTCTAGTGTCAAACTAGACTGGCTGATCTGGATATCAGGGTCACACTATCGGAGCCTGAAGAGCTCGCAGAGTATTATATACCAGCTAGATCTGCTGAACGAAACGGATGCGGATCTCCTCGCGGGCTTGAAGGATCGGGGCGTCACTGCCGTGAGACGCATCACCATCCGCAGAGACGACAAGGAGATTTTCACCAAGCAAATCTTCTTGACCTTTAACCGCTCAGCACTTCTGCAATGTATAAATGCCGGCTTTATCCAATGCTCCATTCATTCTACATCCCGAACCCACGGGGCTGTTTTAAGTGCTAGCGGTTCGGGCACCGTACAAACCCTTGCTGTGGCCGAACAACCTGTGCAAAATGCGCGGGACGGGATCACACTACCGACAACACTTCATCCAACACCCTCTCTGGTGTGAACTGCGGAGGGCCGCATGCGGCATACTCCCGCAAATGCGAAGGATTTCAACTAGAAAGAAAGATAATCAACATTAAGGTCACCGAGAAGATCACCTTCCAAGAGGCGCGGAAGATGTTCGCCTCTTTCCCCTTGGGGAGGTACGGTGGCGCATCTCGCCGGGGGGTTGAGCGGCGTCTGGTTTCCACAGGGACCCTATTCAGCGAGTCTCACCTGGTCCCTCCCTTACCCCCAGTGGGTTGCCTCAGGCACCCCAACCCGTCACCACACCGCTTGCTGAGGCTGCAGCGGCTGTGGTGCCAACCGCCTCCGTCGGTACCGTAGCCGCTCCCGCCTCTGCTATCCTTCCTCCAGTGCGTTGAAGGGTGCCGAGGGGATGGACATCCGGGGGCCCCGCATCTGCTCCCACCGCCACCGCACCGCCCGCACCATCTGTGGCACCCCCCCCCACCCTCGGCGGTGGCGGGTCATACGAAGGGCTCACGAAGTGGGCCAAGTCCAGCGGGCCCGGTCCATCGTGCAGCCCTCTGACACGTGATGACGAGATGGATGTCGGGCCGTACCTGCCTGAAACGCTGTGTAAGGAGCGGCCACCGACGTCCAAACCGACAGAAAGGCCCAAAAGCCCCTTCCGAGAGTACAAGCCACGAAAGACAACACATGAACACACACACACCACGCACACACACACACACACACACACACACACACACACACACACACACACACATACACACACACACACACACACACTCCAGTCATTCCTAAATATAAATAATGGCAACAGAGAACATCATCCAATGGAACTGCAGAGGACTCCTTAAGAATCTTGATGTGTATGATATGCTGCATGCCAATCAGCCATGTATTATGTGTCTCAAAGAAACTCACCATCAATTCCACACAAACAAATTTCTTAAACAGGTACATGGTATTCAGAAAGGACAGGGTTGGCTGCACACACTCTTCAGGCGGTGTGGCCATTGTCACCCGGAAATCATTAGCATGCCACCCTCTCTCTAAACACTGTCCTTGAGACTGTTGCAACCCATAATATCTAATAGATTGATAAAGGTATGCTGCATTTATATTTCTCCTGATTTTGCACTCTGAGCTATGATTTCCAGGCACTGGTTGACCAGCTACACGAACCATACGTCCTCACAGGCGAACTTAATGCGCACAACTTTATTTGGGGCTCCTCCCGAATGGATGCCCGAGGTCGCCTGATAGAGAAGATTCTTACATCCTCTGCAGCATGCCTTTTCAACAAAAAACCGCCTACATACCATAACTTAGGACACAATACATAATCACATCTTGACTTGGCTATTGGTTCTGCAGTTCTTTTTTCCATGTTTTGAGTGGCGTGTCGGCACAGCCCCATATGGTAGTGACCACTTCCACCCTTCACTAACTTAAATGGAAAAAGGCCCAAGCAGTCGATCTTCCTACAACAGGTTTAATGAATCAAAAGCAAACTGGAGTACATTCACAAAAACATCTAAACTACACCACACATCGACAAAGCACCTACACGTGGAGGAAGCAGCCCAACTCATCTCGCGCAGATCCTTGACGCCACCCAAAAGTTCATTCCCAGCGCCTCCGGTGCAACGCGCAACCAAAGGAGGCGGTGGTGGAATGAGGGCTGTAGACGGGGGCGTAACGCCCAGAACAAGGCGTGGGGTATCCTCCGTCGGTACCCCACTTCGCAGAACCTCACCTCCTTTAAAAGGCCAGAAGCACTTGGGAAGCGTGTGCGCCGTGAGGCGAAAAGGGAGAGTTGGTGCACCTTCTTAACGTCCATAAACTCATACACACACACACACAAGGTATGGACACGAATGCGCAAACTTAACGGACAACAGACACACGGCCTGCCCCTTGTCAGCACAACCGGGGACACATGCACTTGAAGATTAGGCTAACGCACTCGCACAGAACTTCCAACGCGCGTCCAGTTCTGCACACAACACAAACACTTTCATGAAACACCACACATCTGCAGAAAAGAAGCCCTTATATGACAAAGACAAATCGCAATCGTCTTACAACTGCGAATTTAGACATCATGAGTTAAGGGCTGCCCTAAGCATATATAAGCCTTCACCTCCGGGTGCTGACAACATTACATAAACAATGATACAACACATACATAAAGACACCCTAGAAACACTTCTCCACTTATACAATAAGATGTGGTATCCGGGGCACCTTTCCATGTCTTGGTGGGGAGCGATAGTTGTAGCCTTTCCTAAAGAGGGAAAGGATCCCAAATTACCCACAAGTTATCGTCCTATCGCACCGACCAGCTACCTGTGCAAACGTCTTGAGAAGATGATGAACAGAAGGCTAGGGTACTTTTTGGAGTACAACGGTCATCTCGAGAGCTGCCAGGCAGGCTTCAGGGTGGGGCGATTCACGAATGATAAACTTGTGGCCTTAGAGTTATATAAAATATGTCTTTGTTCACAAACACTAGTGCATGACCGTATGTTTTGACATTGAAAAAGCATATGATACAGCATGGCGCTATGGCATCCTCATTGAGTTGAAATCTTTTGGAATATCCGGTAACAAGTTGAACCTATTTGAAAGCTACTTGTCGAGCGGAACCTTTCGTGTGAGAGTAGGTTCTGCGCCTTCTAGAGTTTGTGTACCAATAACAAACGTAAAGTGCCTACGAGCTGCCGCCCTTCTAACAAACCACGTAGCAAGCTCTGCAATCATATGACTACATCCATAAGTGCAAGGGGCACCGCATCTCATTTCAGAGTAAAGATAAATGGGAACTATACTTGCGACATCAGCAACGTGGTTTCTGTACTTGAATGCGATATCTGTAAAATGCAGTGTGTTCGCGAGACCAAACTCCCCTTCAGACAGCGGTTCAACAAAAACAAGGTTCATATCTCTACACTACCTAACCTTCCGATATAAAAGCGTGGCAATGTTCCGGGCCACTCATTTTACCATATCAAAGCAACGGTACTTCAGTCAGGCTTTCGTACGCATCATGACAGGGAAGTCGAGGAATCCTTCCTTATACAGTAAAAGCTCGTTTATTCGGATCTCACGGGACCGGGAAAAATGTCCGAATTATCCGAATGCCGAATTAATGAACGAACTGGAAAAACAACATTAAAACCACGTTGGAGAAGCATACCTTTATTTGCTGAAGCATTTTATAATAGTCGTCTGCTTTTTCGCGCAGATTCCGGCTGACATTACAATTTTTCTTAACTTTTCCAAGTGACCAACAGCTCGCAAACTGTCGGAACTGCTCAGGCAAACGTCCTCCAATATCAAAAGCGCCTCCGAGACTTCTCGTGAGGTGCGATGAGGTCGCGGCTGCACCTCCTCGCATGACTCTTCGTCAGAATCGTGGTCTTCCTGGACGCCCGTGACATCATTAATAATTTATTCATCGGTCGAGAGAGCAGCATTTGTCCGAATTAAGCGGTGCGGGGCCGAATTCTGGCGAATTAACGAAGGTTTGGTCCATAGACTAACATGCGCTTTGGCCGGGACCAATAGAGTCGTCCGAATTATCCCAATTTCCGAATTAACGGGTGTCGAATTAACGAGCTTTAACTGTATTTAAATTCGACACAGTAACCCGTGGTTCAAATGAAAGCGCAGGAAAACTTGGTTCCATGAGTGACCGTGTTCAATATTGCTATCCATTTCTCCCTCTCCCTATTTATTGTGCACGTGTGTATTTGACATTGCTGATTTCCTATACTGCACGTGTCGGACTTATTATTAGGTTGTATTCATCTGAAAAGATTGTCGCATGGGGCCTCGGTATATTGCATTTTAATTGTTTACCTTGTCATCCCCGCACGTGACCTTGCAACGATCACCTTTGTATGCTGTGTGACTACAGCCGCCGCTGCTATTCTTACGAAGGCCGGTCCCTTAGCCAAAACGTTAAACCTCTTCTCTTTGTACGTGTGCCTTTCTTTTTTACCTCACACACACACACACACACACACACACATATATATATATATATATATATATATATATATATATATATCTTGAGAGGCTCTGGGAGTTGCAAGGCGGGAGACTTTATTCGTGCGGTCACAGCGCCAGGAAGGCCCAGCAAGAAAGGCGATGTCGATGACACTGTCGCCGCCGAGATGAAGATGATGCGATGATGATAGGGTGCACACCCAGAAGAGGGCGATTGTCCACATGCTAACACATAGCCTGTACCGCTTCTCACACTTATCCTCCCCCTTCAGGAAAAGCGGTCACCTGACCGCTGGCTAGGGCGTGTCGGAACGATAAACGTATGGCTTCAACCGAGAAACGTGAACAATTTCAGTCCCGCGGCAGCGACGATCGGTGACAGCGTTGTTCGGAGCCACGCGATAATTCACCGGGGACGTTTGCTGAAGCACGGTATAAGGACCGATGAATCGCGGAAGCAGCTTTTCTGACACACCAGGTTGGCGTGCCGGTGTCCAGAGCAAAACTTGGTCCCCTGGCTGAAAAGAGACACTGCGGTGAGTTTCATCGTAGTGAGACTTGCGGAGATGTTGACTGGCTTCAGTATTCGCCCGGGCCAGTTGGCGGCAGTAAGCGACGCGGGCAACGCATTGTGCGTTGACATTCGCCGTGCAGTCAACAGGTGCAAAAAAGAAAGTTGAATCGAGAACAGAAGGTGGTGGGCGCCCATAGACGAGATAATACGGCAAAAAACCAGTGGTGCGTTGAACAGCAGAATTATACGCGTATGTCACAAAAGGCAGAATAGTGTCCCAATTGATGTGATCTGGTCGGATATAGGCAGAAAGCATATCAGAAAGTGTCCGATGAAAGCGCTCAGTCAACCCGTTTGTTTGAGGGTGATAACTCGAGGTCGTTTTATGAACGGTATTGGCAGCACGAAGAACTTCCGCGAGGACTGCTGACAGAAACGTCTTCCCACGGTCGCTTAGAAGAGCGCGTGGTGGACCGTGGCGCAAAAATACGGAGTGTAAGAAAAACTCGGCGACCTCTACGGCGCAACCGGTTCGGAGAGGGGCGGTTTCAGCATAGCGGGTAAGGTGGTCAACCGCAGTTACTACCCACCGATGACCAGCTGGGGTAAAGGGCAGCGGGCCGTATAAGTCGATGCCCACAACATCGAATGGTGTTGACGGACAAGGTAGTGGTTGCAGCGGTCCGGCAGGTGCTGTGGTTGGCCGTTTACGGTGCTGGCAGGGCGCGCGGGAAGCGACATATTTGGAAACACTGGTAGAAAGCCCAGGCCAGAAGAAACGACTTTTGATTCGGTGGTAGGTCTTGTGAAAGCCTAAATGTCCGGCCGTAGCGTCGTCGTGAAAAACGCGCAGTATCTGCTGTTGAAGAGCACGCGGAACGACGGGAACCCACTTGTAACCGGTAGGGTCGTAATTATAACGATGCAGGATACCATTAAAGAGACGGAACTTCTGCAGCTGACGACGTAAGCGGCTGTTCGCCGGCTCTGCCAAACCGTTCAGTTCATCCATGAGTTTCCGACAATAATGGTCTGCCCGCTGGAGTGCAACGAAGTCTTCGGGACAGTCGAGCTTCACGACGCCCAAAGGCGCTATTGGCAGGGTGACTTGAGCCGCAGGAGCTGATCATTCACTTTGTGTCGAGACAGGGCAACGCGAAAGGGCGTCCGCATCCATATGCTTTTTGCCAGATTTGTAGGTCACAGTGAAATCATACTCTTGCAGCCGCAAGACCCAGCGGCCAAGCCGTCCGTTCAGGTTCTTGAGCGACGAGAGCCAACATAAAGCATGGTGGTCAGTGGCCACTGTAAAATGACGTCCGTACAGGTATGGGCGAAATTTTTGTACTGCTCAGACAACTGCGAGACACTCTTGTTCCGTGATTATATGGTTTCGTTCGGCAGGTGTCAGGGTACGACTTGCGTAGGCCACAACGTTTTCTACTGAAGATGCGTTGCGCTGCAATAGCACGGCACCGAGGCCATGCCCACTGGCGTCTGTGTGTAGGATAGTCGCCGCCGTTTGGTCATAATGGTGGAGCACCGGCGCAGAAGTGAGAGCGTGCTTTAGATTTTCGAACACTGCTTCGCAGTCATCAGACCATGTGTAAGAGGTACCAGATGCGAGAAGTTTGTGGAGGGGCGAAGCAAGCGAAGCGAAGTTTCGTATGAAACGCCGGAAATAAGAAGCTAAGCCAAGGAAACTGCGGAGGTCTTTGAGACGGGTTGGCCGGGGAAAGTTTTGTACGGCGTTAATTTTATCGGGGCCCGGGCGAATTCCGTCCTTGCTCACTACGTGTCCGAGCACCTTGATGGATTTGCTCGCGAATCGGCATTTTTTCGTGTTTAGTTGAAGCCCGGCGTTGGCAAGGCATGTAAGGACTTCATCTAGGCGGTGTAGGTGGTCAGCAAAAGTAGAGGAAAAACAACAATGTCGTCTAGATAGCATAGGCAGGTTCTCCATTTAAGGCCACGAAGGACGGTGTCAATCATTCGCTCAAATGTGGCCGGAGCGTTGCACAGCCCGAATGGCATCACGTTGAATTCGTAAAGACCATCGGGCGTGGCGAAAGCTGTTTTCTCTTTATCGGCTTCGTGCATGCGAACCTGCCAGTATCCAGAGCGAAGGTCGAGGCTCGTAAAGTACTCGGCACCTTGCAAAGTGTCCAGGGCATCATCGATGCGGGGCATCGGGTAGACGTCTTTACGAGTTATTTTGTTCAGCGCCCGATAGTCGACGCAAAAGCGTGCGGAACCGTCCTTTTTTTGCACTAACACAACAGGCGAAGACCACGGACTCGATGAAGGACGAATGATATTCCGCTTGAGCATGTCGTCGACGTTATCTTGGATAACCCTCCGCTCGGATGGAGAAACGTGGTATGGGCGGCGGCGAACAATAGACGATGCATCTGTATTGATGCGATGCTCCGCAGCAGATGTCTTGCCCAGAACAGATGAAAAAATGTCGAAGGAACGCTGGTGTTTCGATAGCAAGACTTGTAATGCTTGCTTCTGGTCTGGTGTAAGATCAGAACTTATTGCTGAGTCGAAAGCAGAGGCTGGGGTTGGCGGCTTGGAGGTGTGTTCATCTGTCGAAAGTGTAGACAGTGGGAGCACAGACGCTGCCTCATCGTCACAAACTGAAGCGACCGTGGCACCTTGCGGTAGCAAAATTGTTTCGGTAGACGTATTTACTGCAGCAAGGAGAGCTGAACCAGACGAAAAACAGACGAGGCAGGAAGGTATGACCACGCCTTTCAAAATAAAATTCCCAGCTGGTTCAATCAACACATCACCATCAGTGACTGTGGTCGAGGATACGGACAAAACTGTTTCTTCTCCTGGGCACAAAATAGAATCGGTCCTCGCTACTAAGCGGCGTTGCTTCGGTCTTTCGGAAACACTGGCAATAGAGGTATCGGCGATATGAATTGTGGGTTGGCGACAGGTGATGACCGCTGAGGCCGACGACAGAAAATCCCAACCCAAAATGAGTTGATGTGCACATGAGGACAACACTGCGAACTGTATGTGATGACGTATGGAATCGATGAACAACACACGAGCTGTGCAGAATCCGGAGGGTCGAATCATAACCCCGTTGGCTCCACGAAGAGTCGGACCGTCATAGGGCGTTGTAACCTTGCGTAACCTACGGCACAAATCTGCATGAATCACGGAAACACTGGCCCCTGTATCGACTAAAGCTTCGGCCCAAACTCCTTCTATGAGAACAGTCAATGTATTTGAAGGGGACTTAGGGGGACTTGAAGATTTTTCCTGTGACGCAGTTTCCCCCCAGAAAACTGCTGCTTTCAGTTTTCCGAGAGACGGTCGGCAACGTGAGAGGCAGGGCGGAGAGGAGACGACGACCGGCGGTAAGGCGAAGTTGACCGACGTCGGGGAGAATGTTGCGTGCGAGGAGGGTCATAGGAGTCAGGAGGGGGCGGCGAATAGCGACGGGTAGCTGGTGGAAACGAAAGTTGTCCATAACGGCGTGGGCTATAATCACGGCGTGCGTTCATAGCGTAATTGTATCGCTCGTCCTGCTGCCGCCGTCGGCAAAAACGTGAAATATGGCCCGGATGCCACAGTGGTAACAAACTGGCCGTGAAGGGCGCCCGACGGAATAAGACTGCGGAGTAGAAGAGACCGTAAAAATGGGAGCCACGTGCGCGCAGGATTGCCCCACGTGCGTTAGCGACGTCGACGTTTGCATGACCGGTGGCAGTGTGGAAGCAGAAGTCGCAGGACATGTGCAGGAGTGCTCAGCCTTGTACGCAGGATCGGTTTTAATAGCGGCCAGCTCATCCCTGATGACATCACGCAGGCTGGGAACCAAGCTTTCTTGTGGAGGTGCGAGCACTGTAGTACTCGGAGGCTGGTGGCGGTTGTCTAGGAGATTGTGCGAGACGTGTCCTTCAAGCTCCTCGCGAATGATCAGCCGAATTATGGCGCGCAAGTCGAAGTCCTTCGAGAAGCCTTCGCCCGACATGGCTGGCTGCACCCTCATAGATTGCAGGTCTTCGAGTCGTTTGCATGCGGCTATGACGTCCTGCACGCGTGAATGGTTCTGCAGGGCAAGTGCCTGAAAAGCAAACGGGGCAATTCCCTTCAGAATATGCCGAACCCGGTCTTCTTCCGACATGCTGCCGTCCACTTGTCGACACAGGGCCAAGACATCCTCAATGTAGGACGTATAGGTCTCCATAGGATGTTGCACGCGCTCATTCAGTTTTATCTTGGATGCTTCAGCGCGCGTGGAGGATGTGCCGAAAATTCGACGGAAGTCAGTGGTAAATTTGTCCCAATCTGTAAAATCTTCGCGATGATTAAAAAAACCAAGTTTTAGCCACCTTGGTCAGACGGAAGGGCACCTCCGCTAGCTTGTAAGAGTCATCCCATCGATTGAAAGCACTCACGCGGTTGTAGGGGTCAAGCCACTCTTCGATGTCGTCACCGCGGAGGCCAGCGAAAGATGGAGGATCGCACTGGGGGCTGGTGATAGTAAAGGTAGGTTGGATCGGGGCTGCAGCGTTGCTGCCCGAGCGGCTGCTCTCGTGCTGCATGGGGCTGGTGGGCAGTAGCAATGGACGACCTGATCGTAGCTCCAGTGGTGCGGAAGCGAGAGGTAGACTGCGGGATCAAAGCACCTACCACCACTTGTGAGGCTCTGGGAGTTGCCAGGCGGGAGACTTTATTCGTGCGGTCACAGCGCCAGGAAGGCCCAGCAAGAAAGGCGATGTCGATGACACTGTCGCCGCCGAGATGAAGATGATGCGATGATGATAGGGTGCACACCCCGAAGAGGGCGATTGTCCACATGCTAACACATAGCCTGTACCGCTTCTCACAATATATATATATATATATATATATATATATATATATATATATATATATATATATATATATATATATATATAGAAATAAGAATTGGCAGGCAAGAAGACCTCGACGAGCCAACGAGCCCCTCATTTCCTATTCTGATTCGCTATATATATATATATACCCTCCTGAAACGTTCCGTATATACGGAATTATGGGAATGCGGAGTGCATTCTTAGCATGACACAAAGCCGCCACAAAACAAGAAAGACTTTTGAGAAGCATAAGAAAATGAAAGAGCGCATGCATATTGAAAAAATTTGACACCTATTTTAAGTCCGTATGATCACTACAACCGCGAAATTATTGTCCGTATGAATTCCGTATATACGGAGTATACGGAAATCATACGGAGCGTGATTTTGCTTATTATGGAAGATAAAAACACGAAAACAGTGTCAAACGTGCATATTATGCGAACTCATATAATCCTCGTGTTTGTGGAAATAATATCTATACTCATTACGCTTGGGGGCGTAACACTCCGTATGAACTCCGTATTCTCATAATTCCGTATATACGGAACTTTTCAGTAGGGTATATATATATATATATATATATATATATATATATATATATATATATATATATATATATATATATATATATATATATATATATATATATATATATATATAGAATAAGGGTATGCAGTCATGAAAACCTCCGAAAGGAAAGGGGTAATGCGGTAGGTCACAGAAACAGATGAAGAAATTTTTGAGTCAGAAAGAAAGGGGTGAAAAAATGCCCGCCGGTTGAGATCCGAACACACGACCTCCTTTATACCGGTCTGGTGCGATGACCACTACACTAACGGCGGGGCTGTTTCCCCACCACTTTCTCGGGCATTTATACTGAGGTATTTTTTGTTTCCTGCCCTTGGGGGTGGTAGCCAGCGCCACTCGGACTAATGGGGGTGAAGGGGACCTTCTTTTTAACCCCCGGGCCGTGACTCGAGTGTCTACGGCATGTCGAGGGTGGTCTACCAGCGTTGAACCCTCTTAAGCTACCTTTGGCACCAAGACTGCCAGAACAGAGGCCCTCGCTATGCATGTGGAGAATCGGAAATGGGGGCTCGGTGATTTAAGACAGAATAAGGGTTGGCAGTCACAAAAACCTCGGAAAGCAAAGCGGCTCCCTTCTCAACTTTCGTCTCCCGCGGGGGTCGAGGGGTGGCGTCCTCAGAGCACTTGTAAATATAAACCCCCGCTTTAAAGTCCAGAAGGGAGCCGCTGCGGGTTCGCATAATTGGTCAGTGCACCGCACGCGTTATGCGGAGATGTGGGTTTGACTCCCGCTCCCGGAAAAAACGCCGGATTTTTTCTCGACTTATATTTTCGCTTATTTATCACTGTATCAAAGAAACATGACAAACACACGTCATTCGGCACTATTAAATATTTCGGAAACAGCCGAATAACACTGGCAATGATGACTGCAACCTTGAAATATATATATATATATATATATATATATATATATATATATATATATATATATATATATATATATATATATATATATATATATTATAATGGGGTTTATTAGCAAACGGCTAGAGAGTGGTAACGGGGGCTGGTTGTATCAGAGGCCAAGCTAGCTCGGGAGTCCACGCGCAGGTATGGGGCTGCTCCGGTGACTGAGCCTCGCACATAGACCCAGTTGGGGGATTGACGCCACCAAACAGTCAGCCTCGGTCTCAGTTCAGCGCACACCCATTTGGCCACACTGGTGCGCCTTCTAACGGCCACTATCTCTGTTACAATATATATATATATATATATATATATATACATATATATATATATATATATTCATCCTCTATCGTCTGCGGAGTTCCGATGAAGAGGATCCGATTTCTCGGCGTTGCAATCCCGGCTTCCTCGTTGTTAAAGGGGTCCTGAAATACCTTCCGCCGATGCGTGGATGTACATGTAACCAAGTAAAGCAATGTATTAGAAATCTCCTCCCGCAATAATTTTGTTGAAGCGATGAGTATTAGCTGAGAAATCGTAAATCAACAACCGCGCATTATCGTCGCGCCGCGTTTCCTCCTCCTTTCAACTTACTCTCCCCTGTTGACGGCGAGCGAGCCTTCCCTCCCATGATGCTGCGCTCCTCGACGGTGACGTACTTCCGCTATTGCGCTGCTCACACAGCCGTCTGCTACGGGCAAGCTTTGTTGACACCATGAATCCAGCACTCCGCTCAAGGCTGGAAAAGCGAACGAAAAATCTGGCCCCATGTGTGCGGCAGCCTGGCCCTGCCCTTTCGCGGTCTACGTTGCTGCAGAACTTTGCTATCGCCGGCACGCGACTTTTTATCGGCGGCGAACTCGCAGCCGCACGGGGAGGATCCTGCGCTCGCTCCCTTGGATGCACAGCGCACTGTTTATCCAAAAAGCGCCGTATCAGATGTGGCCCCGCTGGTGCCGGGTCTTATTTTTTGGCGGTGGTAATTCCTACCGGCGGCATGTGAAAAAGACATTTTAAACCGATACAGGACCCGTGCACAAAACGCCAGTTCAGCTTGGGGCGACGCGTGGTGGAGAGCGGCAACGTTGGCAAAACATGCTCCGCCACGGCTCTGAGCTTCCTCGCGCTGGAGCGAGCACCATTTCTTTGACAATATCAAACAACGGTTGCCCTGGCAACAAGGCACAAACCGCTCTAGAAGTCAGTTACGGTTGCGTGATCCCGGTTCAGCTTGGGGCCCCACCTCGCGGCATATGGGCACTGCAGGCATACTACCCACTCCCATTTGGAAGTGCGAGATGCGTTTGGCATTACAGGAGGCGATGGTGTGTGTGTTGTGGACGCCTTTGTTTCGCGATGAAATGCGACGTTGTGCTTCTGCGGGTGGATAGTGCTTCCCATGGTCTGGATTATCTTTCTCAAGCGGCGTACGACTCAACCTCGCATGGAGTATGTGCAGTGTGCGTGGCTAAAAGCCATCTCGGCTTGTGCGCCAGAGTTAACTGACTTGCTGTTCGTCCCCGCAAACCGCGCGCGAGGTGAGTGCCGAATTTACGAGGGACAGGAGGAGGCAACCCATCGTCTGTCAATCGCGGTTCCGACTTGCAACGCATGTTGTGACGTTGTGTTCGTTCGAAACGCATCTCTGGGTTGTTTGGAAGTTGAATAAAATGTGTGCGTCAAACCCGGGCATTCGGCTCAGGGCGTTCTCTGCGATTGCAAGAAAGAAGTGCCACGGGGCTTCAACGCTTTCTTTATGGAACGTACTCAAGTAAGAGAATATTCATGTCGTGTTATGGCCCTGTTGCATTCAATACGAACGGTTAAGCGTTTGTTTACACTTGTTTCGTTTGTCGTAAAATGTCCAAGCACTCCGGCACTCCGCTGGCAGATCAGCCGGCGAGCCGACGCTGAGCAGACGACTCATCTCTTTCCCGGAAGTGCGTGAAAAAGCCGCCCAATAGCAGGATGTCTAGCTCATGACGAACATCTGGGAATCGATGATGTAGACATGTGAAGATGGCGGCGTCCAAAAACACGAAGGAAAGGGTGAGAAAAAAGCGACAAACTTTGCAACAAAAGTGTGAGCTTTCCGCTGCGCGTAAAAGAGTAATACTTGGCACAGATGATGTTGACGACCCAATCTAACGATTGCGCTAGTCAATTTAGTGTGCTCGAAACGCCTTTCAGGGTCCCTTTAAAGCTTTGCTGACCCCGAATAAACCCCATAACAGTTTGGTGGAGAGTGTGGAGTCCTTTTACCGGCTCTGGAACTTCGCAGCCGAACCATCCCTACAGCCATGCCTGGCGGTGGCTACCCTACCGTTGTTATTCCGGCCACAAGCATAATTTCTTCTGACGCGCACGCAGCGCCGACGGGATCCTGCCAGGTTCAGCAGAATGGACGAGCAGGATGTCGAGGAGTGGTTATTGTAATAACGCGTGAGCATGCACAAGTGGGACGATGCTATGAAATACAACAACCTCGGTCTTTGTTAACCCGAACTCGCACAACTGTGGTTTAGCCACCAGGAAGCCAGTATCACCGCATGGTGGGCGTTCAAAATGCGCTTCACTTAAGTTTTTAGCGGTCCGCTGAGCGTAAACTGTGCGTCAAGCAACGCTTCTGCGTCTGAGTGCAATAAACTGATGATACGCTCACCAGTTATGTTGAGGTCGTTCTAGACCTATGCAGGTGTGTCAATCCGTGAATGGCTCAAGTCGATAAAAACTGAAGCACGTCACGGAAAGTAGAGACGATGATGCTTTCAGATGCTCTTGGTGAGAGGCCCACGTACAATGGCCGGCGTAGTATACGTTCACCACAGTTTTGACGAGCTTCGCCAGCAGCGAATCTTCATACCTTCAACTTCAGCTCATGACGACACTATAGCGAGTTTATTCCGTGACCCCGATAATTCTTTTTTGTGTGCCGCGCATAAAACAACTAGTCCGGGAGGAAGTCGCCCGTCAACTTTTTCTGCTGCCTTGCAGTTCCAAGACTCTGTCCACTGTTTAGCCGATGCTTAGGATTGAATTCGGGAGCAGGTCACTTATACCCTGCCGTGTACTGGCGTTACGAATCGTCGTTACCGCACGACTGCTGTAACTGCTGCAATAACGTATTGGGTAACTGTCCCAAGACCACCCTCGGTGCCGTATCTGACATTTGCAATCTCACCAGCGTGCAATCTTACAAGCGCCAGCGGCACCGATGAGCCCTATTCCTTCAGTTCGGCATGCGCCTAACTATAACAAAGGCTGGCCAACGTGAGATAATTTCCAACCTGCCTCAGGTGTGGATATGCCGGAAATTTCCTGCCGGCGTACAGCCCTCGCTGGTTGCGTTCCTCGAGCGCCCACTTACGGTTTGTCCAAAAGGCCGCCGCCCGAAACCACGGTTCCGAATGATATCAGTTAAGCCCATCACCTTCCGGCTATCACTTTTGGCAACCATCGCTCGTTGTCGACGACGGGAGAGACTAGTGACGTGGGGATGGCGACCGTCCCCGCGTGTGCACTCCAACCGCTCTGAAGAGGAAATCTAGTCAGCACAGTTCCAAAAGCAAAGCCTGTGTTACGATCGAACTGTCCAAGGCCTCGTTCTTCTCCATTTAATGTAGCTGACGTATCAGATAAGACAGACGTATTTACACAGATATTAGTGGGCATTGGCGCTGGTGCATCAGTGATCAGTGCCGATTTTTCGTATGCTCAGAAAAGTGATGACGCCGTTGGGCGCTTTTCGCTTCGTTCTGCACACCCCAAACATATTCAAGCATTGGCGACGTGCACAGCTCATGTCACCATCCAAGGCATTTAGTACATAATCGAATTTATTGTGTTTCCTTCATGCTGTCATAACGTTATTCTAGCGTGGCACTTCCTCGCTCAATACCGTGACGTCATAGACTCTGTGCCTGGGGAAGTTGAACTTTCTACAGCTTGAGACCTATATAGTGAGTATACATCCACCGCTAAACTGGTCGTCACCGAGGACACGCAGCATCCACCGCAGTGCTTATCATGCTAACGCCATTGAGAGAATTACAAGGCAGTATAATATGCATACTCAATCCTTGTTACTCCTCTACTTCCTTTTTTTTTTCAGCTGAAAGGTGTACCGAGGAGTGACCTCAAGGACAACGTTACCGCCACTCTCAAGTCCGTCAACCTCCTTGACAAAATTGACAACTTTCCAAGCCAGCTCTCGGGAGGCATGAAGCGGCGGCTGAGTCTGGCAATAACACTGGCTTCTCGACCAAAGGTGAGAAGGAACGTGCCTTTTGTGACCATGCAGTGACGGATTTCCGCCCAGCAAAGCCATGGTATCGTTGCAAAAAGATGCACATTGGTCACACAGCAACTTCTGCTGCTGGAGCCCTATTCTTAACTGCACAAATTGCCGGCAATTCAGGCAATTTTCCGAAAGTCTTTTCTGATTGGCTTTTAATTTTGGTCACGTGCTTCCGGTTGACAAAGCCGTTGTGTGTGCTGTCGTCATTTTGACGTTTCATGTCGTTTACGGACACCAGTTCTAAAGTTTGCCTTATTTCTCGTTGCTAAAGGCGCATAATTCTTGGCCGGCAATGAAAAACCAGAATAAATGCAGCGGACACAACAACGTAAGCCTGTCTTTGCTAGCTATTCAACAACAATATTGCTTGTAATACACACCCCCTCGGTGATTGGCTGAGAAGGCGTGACGTATTTAAACAGTTGGCGGAACGATTACGTCATGCATTGGCAACTTCAGCCTGCGTAAAAGTGACGTAATGCTCCGTAACAGCTTGAAAATGGCGGCTGTTTTTGTCGCAAATACAAGCAAAATAGGGCAAAACATTGCCCCGGCTTACGGCGCCACAAAATGAGCGGCAATATGCAGCAGGTGCAGTTTCGCATGCGCGCTGTTTAAAGCATGTTTCCTACCGAAAGAAATTATAGTTTCAACTGCTTCCAAGTCAGCGATCATAAAACATACAAATAACCTGCAGTATTTTGGTTTTATGTTTGGCAATAAAATAAAAAATTATTCGTTTGGCGTAACCACAACATAAGAGGGCAGTACAAGCCTCTCCATGACAAAGAGAACCCAATGCATGGCATTTGTCCATACTTGTCCTAGTAAGCTGTCGGGTCACATGATCGAACTCAAGAGAAAATAACAATGAAAAGTGACTATTTGGTTCATTACAGCGCTTATTGCAGTCGAACTTGACGAATGAGTGAATACATCGGTGTGCTCAGCGGTTATCAGGCGTAGCGCTTCGCAGCTCTTATGTGTCATAGAAGCGATGGTCGCGGCCGTCTTTTTCTGTGATCACGCCATAAACTTGTAATAATAGCAGCAGACGATGGCGTGGCGGCGGTGGCGGCAGGGAAGGTGATAACGCAACAAAGCTTGCATTGAAGCAGAGAGCCCAGCTATGTTAATAAAAGTGATCGAAACAAATACATAGATACGGTAAAAAAATTATGTGATGTTCTTTAGCTCGACATCCGCCTTTCGCTCGCTTTTGGATCAACGTTACTCGATCTCCTTGTGGTGTTGGCGCCCAACTTGACCTCCAGAAATGTGTTTTTCTTGTCAGCCTCAGCTACCGTCTTAATTTTTATAGTACATGCGAAGAGTTTTTATATCTTTCTTGCGAAATATTTGATACCTCGGTAGCGATCTTTACGAGTGACTCGTCAAATTACACTGCATGTCGTCATAGCTATAGGTGCAGCACGTCACTGATTGCTTACGTCGTGCTCACGCAAGACAACATGGGCGAAAGGCCGGCAATTTGTGCAGTCGATAATAGGGGCCCTGGCCTGCACAACGAATCACTGTAGCCCGGGCTTTTTAACAGCAGAAAGCTTTTAGTTCCGCCGTCAGGCGTTACCAGAACACGTATCCCAGCCGCGCCCCTGAGCATAAGCCTCGTGAGAAAAGCTTGGCATTGGCCACACTTGTGCCACGTGAGGAGCTCAGAAAAATTAACAGGAAAAAACTCCCAAGCATTTCCCCGAGGGTGAACATGGTTAAGTGCGAATGCACGGGGTGATGCTATGAGGGGGAGTAAAGTTAAAATTCGTTGGCGTTCGCCCGTGAGCGCGCGCGAGCCGACCCACGGAGGTCTGGCAGTTTATCGCTGCATATATAGGGGGGTACGCCGCGCCTAGCGCGCCGAGCCAGGTGGCTGAGAGAGGAGGCGAGCGCAAGGGGAGAGGGACAGCGGCGCACGGCAGCTGCAGCCGAGCGAGGGGGAGAGGAGAGAGTGTGACGTCACGGTGGAGAGAGAGGCGCGCGGCAGCTGCTGGGGAGAGGAGGCGCGCTGTGACGTCATACCATGACGTCAAGGCGCGAGGAGCAGTGCGGGGAGCGGCGCGCACCCGCGCAGCCACGGCGAGGAGGCGGAGCGAGCGCGGTCACGTGGTGAAGTGACGTCACCGCGCCGTTGCTACCGACGCTCCTCTCCGCTCCACGCCGTTGCTGTGCGGACGCCGCCGCCGCCGCCGCCGCCGCCGGCGGTGGAAGGTTTAGGGTCGCTTATAAAGTGCATTCGCACTTAAAACTACTGAGTGGACGTTATCGTGTGCCTCGCGAAGAGCACGCAGCGTTGGCCGGCCCAACCACTCAGAACTCTCTTCCCAGCGTTCATGGCGTGATCTTGCGCGTGCTGTCCTCCTCGCCTGTTAAAGTCCGTTTTCGCTGAAGTGGGGAGCACTGACGCCGAGTTCGCAAAGCTGGTTGCCGTATGTTCCAGCGCGTGTTGACGTGACGCATTTTGGGAGACCTGTGAAAAGCTGCGGACGAAATAATCCGCGCCTGCCTGTCATGCGGAACTCTCAGCGGCAAGTTCGCAAATACATGTGGGCTGCAACAGCCGGGTTTATCACGAAGCGGACGCCAATTATATTGTTTTTCCAGCCTGCCACCACTAGTGCAAGCTGCGGCAAGTTTTTTACTAAAACTTTCGGGAGATACTCTCTCGCAGGAAGGTGAAAAGACGGGCAGATAATATATTAGAGCTCAAGAACATCTAATTTTTACATCACTCTTTTGCATGCAGCACAAATCTTACAAGTGCTGCAGATTGATTGATTGATTGATTGATTGATTGATTGATTGATTGATTGATTGATTGATTGATTGATTGATTGATTGATTGATTGATTGATTGATTGATTGATTGATTGATTGATTGATTGATTGATTGTGGGGTTTAACGCGCCGACGTAACGCAGGCGATGAGGCGCGCCGTAGTGGAGGGCTCCGGATTAATTTTGACCGCCTGGGGATCTTTAACGTGCGCCGAAATCTCGTACACACGGGCGTTTTTGCTTTTCGCCTCCATCAGAAAAGCGGTTTTTTCGAACGCGATGTGAGAACGCTGCCGATGGTCGGGTTGACAGTACCAGAGTTATCTCTGCAGGAGTTTCGTGTGTGATCGTCGTGCGAATCGCCAGTATCTTTTACGATGTCGCGGCATGTGGTGCGCGGTTCAGATGGTCAAAAAGGAAGCGACAGTGGCCACTGTTCGTCGTGTCGTGGACGATATTTCCTCGTCGTGGAAGGTATTCGTTCTAAACAGTGCCTTTCCTGCGGCGACGACACCCAGGGCCTCGGCGCAGGCTCGTGTCGAAGAGTTACACTTCGCAGGAAACTTTTCCCCGGTTGGTGTGTGCACCATGGAAGCGCCGGTTGCGGCCGCGACGAGCAAAAGTGCTTCCAACGACAGATAGAGTAAACTGGACGGCAAAGAAAACGGCGCCCGAGCTGCAAATGATCAGCCTGCGCAGTGAACTTGAGAAGAGAGGGCTGTACAAATCTGGCGTGATGGCGGCTCTTACAGTTTGCGTAAGCCCTTCGAGAGAGAGGGAAACGTTTATTAGGAAAAAAGGGGCTGCCGCAATTGTATCCCTAGGGCTGTCCTAGAGGTACAAACCCTAGGAAAATCACGACACCTTCGAGACTCTGGCGAGAATGTAGACACGTTCGATTTCGAGGTGCCGGTAGAACATATGCCGCTGCAGCACGCGACGCCGACAGCGGGAGTGAAGAATCCACTCACAAAGCGGGTTAACAAGCAGTTGACACAGGACAATGAGGCGACTCAGAGTACAGAAGACGTGCACAATGCCGAGGCCGATAACAGCGTAGAGGCGGGTGGAAAGTATCCGAATGCGACTCCTGCGGCTGGTGGGTGTTCCTAGTAGAAACCCCGTTTGAGGACTTCCCACTAGCGGCAAAGGGGGATCCGTTTGTCTGTGCAGTGTGCTTCCGACTGGCTGCTCTGGATGCCTGAATGGGTGCAGGAAGAGAAGATTTCACTCAGCACGAGGCTCGGGGCATGCAGGAAAGGCAGCTGGCTATTTCCAACCTCACCAAGCACTTGGACATCGAAACAGCGACGTGCGAGAAAGACAGCAGGAACCTTGAGCACGAGATACAGGCAGACAGGAGCATGAGGCCTTGCCAGCAAAGGTGGCACGTCTCAGTTGGGTAGTCGAAAGCCAGACGACAAATCGGGTAGCGACTGCCTGTAGTCGTCAAACAGGGGGCGAGGAGGCTACCAACAACACGGGCAGTGGTGAGCCCGCCTCCCCTGAAAGTAGGGCTATCCAGCTCTCCATGCTTCGGGACGGGTTTACTAAGAGCCCTGAACTGTTGGAAGTTTCTGGTTGCAGGCAGCAGGTGGAAGGCGGACACGCACAGCATCGGCCGATGAAGTCCCTGGATGAAGCCGAGGGGAGGGAGTTGAAGCCGAGGGAAGGCGCGCCGACCAAAAGGACCTGCGGAGACTGAAGAGGCCCCCGAGCGAGAGTCTCAAGAGCAATCTTTGGCGACGCACAAGAAAGGCTCTCCACAGAGGGCGAAAATAGGCAGTGTGGCGTTTGTGTTTGGAGATGGCAGCGTCCGGTATCTATAACCCCACGTGCTCCAGACCACCCAGTGGAATGGCCACGTCCAGTTAAGGATCCAGCAGGATCCCAGGATACATGAATTGCTGAACTGGTAGATGGGGCTCCAAACCTCTGGAGCGGTTCGAAAGCATTCGTAGTCATTCAGGGTTATCTAGTGCATCGGGCGTGCCGACATAGACCTCACGCGTCGGTCCAGCATCTCCTCTCCAGGATGACAGAATAGACGAGGCAAAGACCGCAGTACTTGTTTTTGGTCCAGGCTCTACCTCAACAGTCAGGCCCCGATTAGAGCATTTCCAGTCTGTGCGATCAATGGAACACTTTTATGAGGGCTGCCTGCAAGTAACTTGGAGGGAATTGGAAATTCGTCACCACAGGCCGAGCGACAGAATTGGGGACGCAGGGCACAGGATACAACACGAGCAAGGCGGAGATCCTGGGACAGCAACTGGGCCGGTGACTCTTTTTTAGTGCTGCGACCCTCCAGACGTTTCCGGCGCAATTGGAGGCCCGACACGTGGAAGTGTTTATCATAGAGGGCGATGAAGCGAGCTTTTCTGTAAACAGAGAACCGACCACGCTAGTGGAGCCCCCGAGGAAGTATCCAAGCAGGAGGATTTGACGACCCGCCCCATAGAAGAGGTGCTGCCGCAAGGTTTGGCCAGCTGACGGCACAGACCGAGAGGCCTATGGTGAAAGTCGCAGTGCAGACGACTGTTGCTGTGTTTCCTGAACATGCAGGGAGCAATAAAACAAACAAAATTGGCCGAGCTCACGAAGGAAATGCGGGCGTACCGGCTATCGGTGTGTGCATTCCTCGAAACACACCTTCGGGAGAACTAGCCCCTCAGCCGATCCTCACATGCATTTGGAGGGGTGCAACTGGCCGGCCAATCTAAGGGCGAGGAAGCGGGATAGGGTGTCTCTGTATCAGTACCCATCAATGGACACGAGAGAGGCCTAACGGCCAAAATCGCATGTGGCTACCGGGCAGCCCAGCGGACAAACCGGTGACACTGACAACAGTGTACTCGTATACGGGGGCGGAGTGTGAGAAGAACGACGAGATTAGCACATGCCTCAGCACAGACATGCAGGAGCTCCGCAGCCAGGTCGAAGATATGATAGTGGGGAATTTTAATGCCCAAGTAGAAGAGCTGCTGGAAACGCGCAAACAGCACCCCAAAAAAGGTGTAGGGACATTTCTGAGGAGCTGAAGACGTTGTTTGGCCGTGCGGAACTGGGAATGACTGGGTCAAAAAATGCAGGTTTTTGAAAAGGAGGCGGATTCATTTTATTGAGCCATTGGCTGGTTTACAGAAGTGGTGTGGCCGCCGGTTTGAGGCCGGCAGCGATTTTGACAGCATGGGTGACCAGACGTTGCGGGACCTCTGGGTCCGAACCGCCCAGCGCTCCCTCCAACTCCTCTTCATTAACTATGGGTGCAAAGGGGTCTTGAGGACACGCCCAAATTGAGTAGACCAGCCTGGCTAGGTCCCCATAGAGTGGGCAATTTGGCGAGAGAATTGCCATGGGGGAATTCAGCGCAGAAGTGCTCGGGAGGCCAAGGAGTGCGTCTGCAGGAGTCACCATAAGCGCTCCTGATATTTGGTTAGCTCAGGGTGGGCAGGAGGGCACTGACGGCGAGCGAGGCGGTAATGCGCAGAGATATCATGGTAGGAGAATAAGTGATCCCTGGCTGACCTGGTGCCATGGTAGGGAACGAGGCTGGCACTGGCACGGAGAGCAAGTCCTTGTGCTGCGTTGTGTGCTGCCTTATTTCCCCCCAAGCTGGCGTGCGCCGGGGTCCAGACGAGGGCATTTTGAAGGAAAATTTTAAACGCCATCGACGATATGTACTCACATGCGAAGTTTTGAATGGCTGCTTTCGTATCTGTGATTATTATTGTTGTTGACGGCAGAGTAGTTAGAGATAGCGCTATTTCCGCCTCCTCTGCCGCTGCCGGGTTGGTGGTGACAGGTAGTTGAGAGGGGGATCATTCAAGCTGTTAAACACCGGGAGGGCAAAGGCGTCGAGGTAACGGTATTCTGACCCATCTACATATAGGATGTCGGGTTTAATGAGTAGTTTCTTGGTGAGCGCCAGCGCCCGTTGGTCCCTTCTACCACTGTGGTAGGTGGGGAGCATGTTCCTCGGAAAGGGACACACACGGAGGCAGTCGCGGATAGACCGAGGGATAGGGATTGCTAATTCAAACAGACTGGGGCCCGTTACCAATACTCATCACTATATGCTCTCCAGTTGGAGTAGTTGAGAGACGATGGAGCTGATTGATATGATGTGCCACAACCAATTTTTGGGCGGTATTATGAACACCTAGGGGCTCAAATCTGGCAGTGGATGTACTCAGAGGAATGTTTAGCACATCTTTGTAGGCCTTTTTGATAATAGTTGTTTTTGTCATGTCTGCGTTTGAAAGACAAAGGTAAGGGAAAGAATATGTTACACGACTGATGATGAAGGTCTGGATAAGCCTGATTCTCTCCGTTTTCTTAATGCCATGGTGGCGTCCGGTAATTCGTCGGATGAGTCCAATTGTTTGATTAACGTGCGAGCTTGACTGCGAGATATATTTAGTGTTCCTACGATTATTTATTTATTTATGACTTACTGCGGACCCTACAAGGGGTCGAAGCAGGAGGGGCACAATCCCTGCAGTGTAACACACTGACAACATAGGGTCAAACAGAACAACAGAGGAAAACGAAAAAAACACACACACACAGACACATCACTTCAACTTTCCAAATGATCGATTGCATCTATGCAGCTGATAACAGATATGGGCAGATCATTCCATTCAGATATGGTGCACGAAAAGAAAGAAATTCTAACACGTTTGCCCTGGCACTGCAGGGGGTTAGTGATGCGCTGTGTCGATGCCGTGTACGTCGAGCTGTCAATGGTTGAATATACTGGTCAGGGTTAATTCGAGGTTTCTTGGTCTTGAGCTGGTGAAGATCTTTAAGTCTCTATTTTACGACGTGCTTAAAGAAATGTCCATTCACTCGCTTGACAGCAACGGCGCTAGAAATTTGAATGCAAGGTTTACATTTTTTACCGCACCACTTCCGAGACTGAAATCCGACTTCCCTTTCAATTTTAGTAGGTCGAACTTGAGGGATTTTATTAGCTGGTCCTCAGAAATTCTTAACACCACGCAGTAATAGCAAAGGAGCAGATTCCACACCACCCACTACGTCCGCTGCTCCCGTGACTGCCTGCGACGAAAAACGCCACCGACGAGACCCGCCGGACTTCTGCAGCCGATGGCCGCCCCATCGAGGTCCTTCCAACAGATTGGAATAGACCTGCTGGGCCCGTACATCCCGATCAGAGAACAAGTGGATTGTCTAAGCGACAGACTACATGACGCGCTACGCAGATACCGCCGCTCTTCCCAGGGGGACTGCACAAGAAGTCGCAAGGTTCTTCATAAGCCAAGTTGTACTGCGACATGGAGCCCCGGAAGTCCTAATCACGGACCGAAGAACGGCCTTTACTGCGGAGCTGATGCAAGGGATATTACCCTACAGCAACACGGATCACCGCAGAAGGACGGCGTACCACCCCCAAACGAACGGACCAACGGAACGCCTGAACAAGACAATCGCGGATATGCTGTCAATGTACGTCGACGTTGAACATAAGACTTGGGACGAAGTGCTCCCGTATGGCAGCTTTGCGTACAACATGGCTATCCAGGAAACTACGCAGATGACGCCGTTCGAGCTTGTCTACGGAAGACGGCCGACTACGATGCTCGACGGCATGCTTCCGCACGTAGAAGACGACGACCTGAACGTCGACGTCCAAGGATACCTTCAGCGTGCGGAGGAGGCCCGCGAGCTGCCTCGAGTTCGTACAGCGGACCAGCAGCTGGTGGATGCCGGGCGCTACAACCTCCGACGCCGAGACGCCGAGTACCACCCTGGGGATCGTGTGTGGGTTTGGACTCCCATCCGTCGACGCGGACTAAGTGAGAAGCTTCTGTGACGGTATTTCGGACCCTACCAGATTCTACGACGTGTCGGCGAACTTACCTACGAGGTGATCCCCGATGGTGATTCCGGAACATCACGACGACGCACGCAGCCCGAAGTCGTCCACGTAGTTCGCTTGAAACCTTACTATGCAAGATGACGAACTTTTTTGTTGTTTATTCGGACTGACTTTTATTTTAGTATCGGGTCGATGCGCTCTTAGAAGGGGGGGGGGGGGGGGAATGCCGCGAATCATGTATGTGTTTGTATATTTACTGTTTGTTTTCTGCCGGCCAACTCTCGGCTCTTATCTGTGTCCCAAGCGAAGCGCGTCTTCCATTCGTTCTTTTTATGCCGCACGGGCTATCTCATTCAGATAAGCAGACTGTTTTGAGAATAATCTTCATTGATCTAGAATGTTCTGGATGTAAATCGACGGGGCCAGAAGCACTCGCGCCTAAAGATAAAAGCGTGCATAGCTGGCGCCGTGGCATTCGAATCGCCGGAGTTCGCCTGTACACGTCACTTTGTTGACTGCTGCTTCGGGAAACAAGTTCGCTACAATAAACTTGTGTTCCTTGAAGACAACTGCGGGCTGTGTCGAGACACGGCCCGCATGCGCGAAGCGCCGGCGCAAGCCAGAAGGGAATCGTACAGCCGCGCGGAAGGTTACGAACGAAAGACCCCCCTGTTTATTCCGATGGCTGATAATATACACTCTCAAACATCGCGTGACATACAGCTTGGCGGACGCAGCTTGCGCCCGCTATCTGTTGTGGCGGAGCACTTCGAACACCGGCGGGTGATAACAGCACATCCCCCTTTCAAAGACAACAGCTGCACATCCTCGTGCACCATCAAGGTAAAGAACATACATTATACAAACAAAAACAATTCCACCAGAACAACAACACCGCAGAGAACTACTCATCAATACCCAGCCTTATGGGCTTCTTCACCACTCTACCGTATCTCGTTAATGTGCGTGCAGAGTCACCGTGGGCCACGTCGCCAGTTCGAGGCACCACGTCTGTTGCATTCAAGTCACCTGTGCTACCATCCAATTGGGCAGGACTCGCCTGCGCGGAAATGTCCGCGTTTCCCCTTTCATTTGGACGACGGTTAAGCGACCCCCGGTTACTGTTAAGATCAGTGCTGTTGACCAACTGTGCAGCGCCCAGCTGCTCTTCATTCTCTGGAAACTCAAAGGTTTCTGTGCTTGCACGTCCTCTCGGTAGGCGGTTAAGCCTTCTCCTGTTCCTGCGGAGATCAACCCCGTCGTCTGTCCGCACCACGTATGAACGGGGTTGCGGCGTTGGTGCAAGGACTGTGGCCTTGCGTTTCAAGTCGGTCATCCACACCCGGTCCCCTACTTCCAACTTAGGAAGTGGCCTGGCGCGGTGGCGCTGGTTGTAATAACGGCACTGCCGCCTCCTGACCTCTTGATCAGTGGCCACTGCTACTGTCGGGCTGCTTTGTCCTGGGTTTCGGAGACCGGGTAGCATTGGGACTCTTGTCTTGAGCCGTCTACCCATAAGTATTTCCGCAGGACTCACTCCAAGTACTCCGGGAGTTGCCCTGTAAGCCAGAAGTGCGAGGTAAGGGTCCTTGGACTTTACAATCAGGTGCTTAATCGTCTGAACCATTCGTTCAACTTCCCCGTTGCCCTGCGGGTGCCTCGGACTGACGGTGACATGGCGGAACCCATAAGCCCTAGCGAACTGTTCAAAGTCAGTCGCTACAAACTGAGGACCGTTATCGGTCACCACGCACTCAGGGATTCCGTGCCGTGCAAAAATGCTTTTCAGTCTTTCAATTACCACGCCAGATTGTGTGGAAGGAAGAATAGCAACCTCGGGGTAGCGCGAAAGGTAATCAACCACGACAAGGTAGGCCTGACCTTTGATCACGCATAAGTCCACCCCGACCCTCTCCCAAGGGAATGAAGGGGTCGCAGTCGCTATCATGGGCTCAGTTCGTTGCGGCGCATGTTGTGCGCAAACATCACACTGGTTCACGAACTGGGCCAGCTCGGTGCTTAATCCGGGCTACGAAACCGAACCTTTAGCTACGCTGCGACATCGACCGATGCCCTGATGCCCATCATGCAGTTTGCGCAGCACTTCTGCCCTTAAAGGTTGCGGGATTACCAGCCTCGTTCCTTTCAACAAGAGACCATCAATGATGTTGAGGCACGCTCGATCTTGCCAGTATGGAATCAGGAACGAAGGAACGGTGGGTTTTCTAGGCCAACCGGTTTGGCACAGCCTGTGCAACCATTTACAAAGGTCGTCTTTCATTTGACACTCTTTCACTCTGAGCAAAAAATTGCCCCCCGTTTCCAAACCCAGCAAACACGCCTTAGAATACGCCGTGACGTCTGATACACTCGACGTTTTTTCGCCATCGCCGAGTGCCACCGGTGACCGTGATAGTGTGTCGGCTGGGATAAGCGATTTACCCGGCACGTACTGGACACTGAACAGATATCGCATCAGGCGCAGCCGGAATCGTTGAATTCGCGGCGGCATGTCGTCAATGGCCATCTGGCCCAATAGAGACACCAAAGGCTTGTGATCCGTTTCAAAGACGACATTGAGGCCACGTATGTACTCGTCAAATCTTTCGGCAGCCCATGTCAGTGCCAGCCCTTCTTTTTCTATCTGAGAGTATCGTCGCTCGGTGTTTGTAAGGGAGCGAGACGCTAAAGCTATTGGCCTACGGTGACCCGTTTTCTGCGTCTGAAAAAGAACCGCTCCCAATCCGAAAGAGGAGGCGTCCGCCGACAGAACTGTTGGAAGCGTTGCGTCATACATGGCCATACACTTCGCCGAACAAATTAGCTCTTTCAGGTCATTGAGGGATTTTTCTTGGTCGCACCCGAATACCCACTCACAATCTTTGCGTAAAAGAGCACGCATCGGGGCCGTAGTGTGTGCCAAATGAGGAAGAAAGCGTCCCAAGTGATTGGCCATGCCGAGTAAGCTTCGTACTTCGGTGACACTTTTCGGTGCGCCGAGATTCTTGATAGCACTGACCTTAGCTGGATCAGGCTCAATTCCGTTTCCCTTCAAAATATGTCCAAGAAATCGCACTTCATTAACACCAAACACGCATTTTTCTTTGTTCAGGGTCACGTTGGAACTAGCTAAGCGCGACAGAACCTGGGCTAAACGTTCATCATGCTGGCTTTCGTTTCGCCGAACACTAAGACATCATCCATGACGTTGACAACGCCTGGCAGGCCACATAGAATTTCGGACATTCTTTTCTGAAAATATTCAGGAGCGGACGTTATTCCGAATGGAAGTCTGGTAAAACAGTACCTCCCGAAAGGAGTCGAGAACGTAGTTAGCTCTTCGGAGTCCTTACTTAGACGAACTTGGTGAAACCCCGAGAAGGCATCAAGCTTGGAGAACCACTTAGCACCTGCCAGAGATCCTAGAGCTTGGTCTACCGTAGGCAACGTAAAGCGCTCACGAACAACGCACTTATTTAGCTTGGTGAGGTCTACGCACACTCTTAGCTCTCCCGACTGCTTCGTGACCAGTACGATTCCGGCGCACCACTCAGTGGGGCCGTCTACTTTTCTAATTATCCCCATGCGCACTAGTCTCTCGATCTCTTGCTTTAGCTTGCCCATGAGGGGAATCGGCACTCTCCGCGGGACTGTTATGGCATGGGGGATCGCCCCAGGTTGTAGCCGGATAGTGTACACTCCTGGAATTGTCCCTAGGCTACAATCGGCATGCGGAAAAAGTACCTCGTATCGCTCCTGATCTGCTGTCAGTGAGTCGGCGAATTTCACAACGCCTAAGGCCTCCAAGGCTGGCAGCCCCAAAAGAACGTCACGTAGTGGGCTTACAACATAACAAGTTTGACGGACAGTTTCCGCTTTCCATGAAATTTCAGCCACAGACTTGCCTAGTACATTCAGCTTATGGCCGCCCGCACCCAGCAACACTTTATCCGCCTTATCAAGGTGTGTGGGCAACCCTGGAAAAGTAGACGGTAAAACAGACACTTCTGCACCTGAATCCACCTTAGCAACAATTGGCACTGCATTTATCGTAACTTGCACATAGCGCGCTTTCCCGTCCGCGTCAATTGCCCCAACAAAAGTTTTCCCGGTGTCGGGTTGGACCGCGCAGACGCGTACCTTTCTTTGCGAGGACACCCTTTTCTTGAGGCAGGCCTTGGCAAAATGTCCTTTGTTGCCACAGTTGTGGCACTTGGAAGATTTTGCCGGACACGCAGATCTCGGGTGGGCGTTGCCGTCGCAGTAGAAGCACCGTCCCTTGTTTTGTTGCGGTCGTTTCTGGTGCATCACGGCGTCCACACTGGTGCCCTGTTCCTGAAGTTCTGGTGGGCTACCGGAGTGAACACCTTCCAGCCGGAGACACTGCTGCTGCTGTCGCACGGTTTCCTTGAGACGAGCCTTGGCCAGCGCCGATGCCAATGTCAGCTGCGGGTCCATCTGTAGGGCCTCGGACAGTTGCGCGTCATGAAGACCGACGACGAACTTGTCCCGGATGAGCCTTTTCTTCATATCTCCGAAATCGCAACGGTCCGCAAGAACATGAAGTGCCGTCGCGAACTGGTCCACCGATTCTTGAGGCTGTTGCTGACGTCTGTGAAAACAGGCGCTTTCGTAAACAATGTTGCGCTCTTTGATGAAGTGACTGTCGAACTTCTGCTTTAGTACGTCGTAACTTCTTGCTTCTTCTTCAGTCAGCCCAAACGTAGAGAAGACTTCGCGTGCTTGGCGCCCCATTGTATAAAGTAGGGTGCGCACCTGGGCTTCTCCGGAGCGTTCGTTGAGGGCTGTGGCGAAGCGGTAGTCATCGAAGTGGTCGATCCACGCCGGCCACTCTGACGTTTTGTCAAAGTCCAGCGGTGGCGGCTGCTGAAGGGCCGGGATCACCGTCGCAGGCTTGTTTTCCATTTCTTGGGACCGCTGCTGTACCCGGCCTCAGAGAGATAGTTGACTACCGCCCACTTCTGACACCATGTCGAGACACAGCCCGCATGCGCGAAGCGCCGGCGCAAGCCAGAAGGGAATCGTACAGTCGCGCTGAAGGTTACGAACGAAAGACCCCCCCGTTTATTCCGATGGCTGATAATATACACTCTCAAACATCACGTGATATACAGCTTGGCGGACGCAGCTTGCGCCCGCTATCTGTTGTGGCGGAACACTTCGAACACCGGCGGGTGATAACAGCACAGTTTTTGACTTCGTGACAATATGCAGAAATTTTGCTCCGGCCGGTTCTCGGCGCGGCTTTTTTTAAAACAGAACATGACGCCGCGCGGCCATGCGTCAGCGAAACACGAAACGCTCAAAACCGATACCAAGTTACTGAATCGATACTCTGAGGCAGTGGCACTGAAACGTCCTCACTTAAGGTTAGGGGCCAGGATGGTTAGTTCGTCTTATCAGAAGTTCGTCTTATATGAAGCCCTCCCTAAAAACAAAGGCAGCACGCCCAGCTGCACGCGAGTATCTTCATTCAAGAGAATGGATGAAGTAGACTTCCAATGGACAAAAAAGACAAAAAAGTCATTTATTTGATTCGCAACTGGATAGATTGTCTTCAAGACGTCCTACTTGGTTTTAGTCAATTCATTATTGTGGTCTGTCGTACCTGTGCACATCGGCGAGAAGCCACAAATCGCCCTATATCTCCTAGGAGCCTTAAACGCCCTTGAAGTCCTTCATGCTGTTCAAAACAGTACCGCTGCTCCAGAAACGAGCGAGCACAGAACTGGCCCTCGCTCTAATTTTTTTCTTGGCTTTCCAGCTGGATCCTCGAGTTGAAGAATGGGAGAAGTGGTAGCTTTATCCGCGTGTCTTCGTGTCTCGCTTTTTTTCATCCTCCGGGTTTGCGCTGTGGTTTTCTTTAAACTTCTCTTTCCCACTGTTCGCGTGAATGCCCCGTTGCACTACGCCAACACTGAGATGTTCGGTATGATGAATCGGAAGCTAAAGTGGTCACCCCAAATGTACATCTTAGCAGAAGAGTACCTGCAAGGCTGTACGTCAAAAGGGGATTTTTTTGCAATGGATCGTCTATAGAAAACCCAACAAACTTCCTTGTTTTATTCGCCATCAGGGAGAATTCGTCTTAACCGAGTTCGTTTTACGGGAGTTCACCGTATTCTTCATATTCATTTACGGCCCGTTGGCTCGCACCTCGGGCTACGTATCTCGTCCGCTCCTGGGTCTGTCTCGTTGGATCAGTGTTAAATTTCTGTGAGAGCTTCCGCGTTTGCGTCCCTTGAGGGACATGCACGCCGAGCTGGTAAAGAACAACTTTCCTTTTGCTTTCAGGAGCTGGCCCGAACTAGACAAAAAATGGCGAAAGCTGGGGGAGCGCTGCAGACTCGGTCGCCTCGGTGTTAGGCTTACCTAAAGCTCCTACAATGAGTGCCCTACCAATCTGCAAGCAAACACAGCGCTCCTCGGTATTTTGCCTTAACCACTAGCATTCCCCTCCTAAGTCATTCGGAGAAACTACAGGATTTCCCGCTCAATATATTCCACACGCCAGTGAATATAATCCCAGTGCCAGTGAATATAATCCAGGTGCCAACCAATATAATATAGGCGCCAACCAATATAATCCAGGACCTACGCAGTGCAGAACACATGGCAGCGCTTAGTAATTTAGTTGGCAACCAATACCATCCGGGCGCAGTGTATCTTCATTCAAGTTGGATGAACTAGGTTACGTGGCCAGTTAAGCAGACGACCTAAGAACTGCTCAATACAACAGTCACGTGACTATCCAGCATTCTTGCCTAATTACTGTACAGAATCCGAAGATGGTGTCATGGGTATGAATTATCGCATGTAAATTGCTCGCTTACTCGAAATTTTAGGAGAAACTGCCAGAATGCCTCACTCTCGAATCCCAATACGGGCCCGAACGTGCGACAGACACGTGGCGCTGCTGCTGCTGCTGCTGATGATGATGATAATGATTCCTATTGGTCTCCCCTTTGAAGCGGGGTGATGACATGTCATCTTACCAAAAAGGACTAATATACCCATGTTTTACACTCTTGGTTTAATACTAGCGCTGCTTAGGGCACGCACTAAAGCTTATTAGGCCCGAAATACTTTCTTTTCCCTGTTACAGGTGGTAACTGTCCTAGGCAATATTCCCCTCTCTGCTTTTCATCCACCAGCATTCTAATCTTCTTTTCGTCCCCTCGACAGCCTTGAAGTTAACTTCCTCTCTGATCCTCTTAAATCCTAGGCCTCCTGACAGCCCAATATTCCCTTCATGTAGATTTGGATGGATACCTTCACATTCTAACACAATGTGTCGCATATTTTCTGTTTCTTTTCCGCAGACCACGCATATCCCATCATTTTGTGAATACTTCCCCACAAAGTTCTTAGTTCGCAGGCAACCTGCTCTAGCCTCAAAAAGCAAAGCACTGCCCTGGGAATTATCGTAGAAATTTTCCTTTCTGATGTTCATCTTCTCAGCCCTGTACATCTCTAACGACGTTTTAGCTTCCATTTTTTCCCGCCATTTATTCGTTTCAATCTGCTTTGCTGCTGCTGATGATGATGATTAGTGGCTTTCCCTTTGAATCGGGGCGTCGGTTGTCAGCAACCGACTTGCCTGTTTTATTGCGTTTATATGCCCTACTCCCAGGTTAACCTATAGATTTGCTTCCTCCCTCCCATCTCTCCCTCTTTTCTGTTTTAAAGTCATCGCCCCCACCCCCCTTTTTTCTCCCCTCGCTGTTCTAAATTCTCGTCCGCATGATTACTCCACCTGCGTACCCATCCCTTCCCTGCTTTTCCTTTACCACCACTCCAGTCGCCTCTTCGTCACCTCTATGGCCTTGATGTTGAGGTTCCCCCTCGCCCCAAATCCCAAAGCCTCCGCCAGCGTCGTTTCCCCCTCACCCCGCGGTGGCCGTATCTCTGTGCAGCTCCTAACAATATGGTCTATAGTTTCCCGATCACTGCCGCAGCATGCACACGTTTCATCCTGCTGCCTGTAGCTACCCGTGTATGCCCGGGTTCTCAGGCACCCTGCCCGTGCCTCGAAGAGCAACGCACTGCCTCTCGTATTGCCATAGAATCCCTCCTTCTTAATTTCCCGTTTCTCTGTCCTATAAGTCTCCAGAGTTTTTTTCGCTTCCATTCTCCCTGCCCACTTCGTCGTCTCTGCTGCCTTTACCTGCTTTCTAACTGTTGTGTAAACCGCGCGTTCCCCTACCGACTTTCCGTACCGCTTGGTCAGCTGTCTGGTCCTCCGTCTCCACCGCGTGTCCACGCTCCTCAAATACAGGTACTTAAACACCCTCGCGGCCCATTTTTCGTCCTCCATGTCACGAAGTCGCTCCTCAAACTTTATCTTGCTCTGCGCCTCCCTCGCCTCGAAAGACGACCAGCCCATATCCCCTTGTACCGCTTCATTTGTAGTTTTACTGTGGGCCCCTAAGGCCAATCTGCCTACCGCCCTCTGATTTACTTCCAGGCCCGCTTGGGTCTCTGACTTCATTCACAGAACCGAATTAGCGAAAGTTAATCCTGGTACCATGACCCCTTTCCAGACTCCCCTTACCACCTCGTATTTGCTGTATCCCCAGAGGGCTCTATGCTTCATTATAGCCGCGTTCCGTCTTCCTTTCGTCTTAAGGTGAGCCTCATGCGCCTGCGTGTAATCTTCGCTGTTGTTCAGCCATACTCCTAAATATTTATGCTCTTTCACCAATGGTATTTCTACTTGCGGCACTGATACTGTTTTGTGCTCCTCACCGCAAATAAAGACCATGATCCCCGATTTTTCTCTGCTAAAGGATAGCCCTAGGTGCGTCGCTTCTTCACCGCATATATCCATCAAGCCCTGCATACTTATCCGGTTGTCCGCCATCAACAATATGTCATCTGCATACATTAGTCCCGGAACCCGTTGTTCCACCACCTGCCCGTTTTTCATGTAGGATAAGTCGAACCCCATCGTGCTGACTTCTAGCTTCCTTTCTAACCCCGTCATGTAGATCATGAACAGCAGCGGAGAGAGAGGACATCCTTGTATCAGACCCTTTGAACAGCGCCGTTGAACAGCGCCACCCGTGGAAGAAAATCGCAAAAATGGTCAGGACATTCCCTGGCGTTTAGGTGTGGAGCACGCGCGTTTCCGTGTTCTTTAAAGTGCCAACCATAGAGTTTCTCAATATTACCTAGAGCGGAAAGTGTCGCTGCGATCGCACGCCGGCATGGGAATTGTGGGTAGTGTGCGAATCGGATTGGCAGCAAGTGGCTAATGCAAAGAGCTATAGATTAGGCTTCTTGGCTCTAAAGCGCTTGTTAGTTCTGTTTTCGGGATGCCCTGTTTGGCATTCAATGGCTATCACAGACATGTCTAAACAGCAGCGTGATTACCTCTTAACGCATTTGCTCGCGTTAGCGGGGAGGTTCTTCAGATGAAGGGGCGACCACATGCAGCGACGGCGACAAGCGACGCGAAATACGCAACCCAAAAGGTGCAACAACAGAGTGTACTTGGCCAAAGCGACAAGCGAATAAAATTAATACACTGCCGCCTATGTCCTCTGTCGGAAAAAACGCCACCAGGTGGCCGACCTGTGCGGACTCGGGTTCGCTACGCTCCTGCTTCGGAAGCTCTATGAGCCTACCGCAGCGTGCCAGCCGCCCAAATCCCGCCCCACGACCTTCTTCTAGACGTCCGCTTTCACCTCATACCATTCAAGGTGAGCCCCGATCACCCAAGCCCAAGATTCGACCCAATTCTTGTGGGACCACGATTCGCCTGACGCTAAGCCTAACGCTACCTGGAAAGACCCCGGCCCGCCAGCAGCGGCGGCGTCTGCCGCGCCAGCTGCGCTCGCCTAACACCGCATCGCCGCGCGTTTCCTGGCGCGCTCGCTCGCCTCCCCGACAAGCGCAGCGATGGCGTCCGCTATGGAATGCGTCGTAGAAGGCCAGCCCATCGACCCGGCCGTCCTCGACGAGCCGGGCTGGGTACGCATCGGCCGCAAACAGCTCGCGCACCAAGGCTATCCTAGCCCTAACTCCCCCACCACGCAAAGCCCCAACGTCACCAGCGGCGGTGCACCGCCGCCTCATCGTCGCAAACGCCGACCCACCCCAAAGCCCCCGCAGCCAGCTGAGCCCCTTCCTGCAGACGACATCAAGATCATACTCTGCCCTCAAGGAGGCCTGGCGCTCAACACCATCTCTGCACCATACCTCGCTGATATAATCCAAGAACAGGCGCAGGTACCTCGTACGCCGGAAGACCAACTGCGAATACACCACCGTTCCAACTTCATCATACTCAGCACTCCTTCGGAACAAAGAGCCCATAAATACCTTGCCCTCTCCTCCCTGCGCTATCAAGACGCCTCGTATCCCCTGGCCAACCATATACCTCCCCCCGACCACACCACCGTCGCCGTGCTCTTTGACGCACCGCCCTCTGACGACCCGGACACCATCCTACGCAGTCTTGTGGACTACAACCCGGCTCTGCAAATCCTCGACGTCAAACGCCTGCCCAACACTCACCTTGTTCAAATACTTTTCAACGGCACCCTGCTTCCTTACTGGGTACGCTACAAAGCCGCTCTCCTCCGCTGCTACCCCTTCAAACGCAAGTCTGAAGCATGTTTTAACTGCTGGACCCCCGGTCACAGGAGAGACGTTTGCCCAAACCTGCCACCTACCCCACGCTGCACCACTTGCGGCACCACCAACCCGGCCGAACAGCCCCCCTGCAAGCCGTCATGCATTCTCTGCGGAGAAGGCCACAGCACAGGAACAACAGGCTGCGCCAAAAGGTTCCAGCCGCGGCGCACCCAGAAACCATCCCTATACCGGAATTCCCAGTCGGACCGAGCCAAAAACTCCCCAACTGCATCCGGCACGGCACCCTTCACCCCTTCCCACTCATCGAAGACCTACAGCCAAGTCCTCACGTCAACAGCAGGACCCACCATCAGCTGCACTTCAACTGAAGTGAGCTCCCGGGGTCTGCTCCCTCTCTCAACCCTCCCTCTCGCAAACACAACTACCACACCCACCATCCCCTCACAATATGAAGCACTCATCAAGGAAATCCAATCACTTCGAGCAGAGGTCACCCGCCTTCGACAAGAAAACGCACTACTCCGCCAGCAACAACACAGCCAATCCCAACCCCCTCCACTCCCCCCCCCCCACGAGCCCAACCTCGACCCAACCACCGTCTCCACCCAAACGCCACCTGTCAAACGCAAAGCCCTTTCGCCAGAAGAGGGTTACGACAAGTCAGACAAAATCCCCCCCATCTAGCACAAGCTCTTGAGACACAACGACAAGAGTACCTAAACCTCCACCAAACCATCGTAGCCAACCAGACAGCAATGCAAGACTCAATTACTTCCCTCCATACGGAACTCCTTACATGCATGAAGGAACTACTACCTTCCAAATTCGCCCCGTCACTCTCTGACCCCACCCACTTTGCCCCTCTCCCTGATGACGATGACTTGGAAGGAGATATATGAAGCCTGCCACATTTGGCAATGGAATTGCAGGGGCTTCGCCCACAAAAGAGCAGTCCTACAGACCCTCTTATCCACCCTGCCCACGCCTCCGGTAGTCATCGCGCTCCAAGAAACAGGCCCTTCTAGTAAAGTCAAACTCCCTGGGTTTCAATAATTTCAATCACCCGATTTCCCATCTATCGCCACTCTGGTTCACCGCCACCTCCACACAGCTACCATCACCCCTCCCACCACTCCTATTCCACATGTGCTAATCGCCGTTTATCCACCCAAACCCCCCCAGCCCATTCTGTACATCCTCAATATTGATAGCGCCCCCAAAGAACACTCACACAACTTCCATCCCCTCTTCAAAGCAGCCCTCCACGTCGCCAACAAAAACCCCCTCCTCATACTAGGCGACTTTAATGCACCGCACCCCGCCTGGGGATATAGCCACACCACCCGCAAAGGGCGCCTACTTTGGGAAGCAATCCAATCCCTCCGCCTCACCCTCGAAACCGACCCACACACCCCCACCCGCATCGGCAACAGCGCCCAATGAGACACGACCCCAGACCTATCACTCACCAGCCACCTCCCACACACCACCTGGCTACCCACCCCCAACAACCTGGGAAGCGACCACTACATCATCCAAACGACACTTCAGCTTTCTCATCGGCTATCATCTCCGATCACCCCGCACCACGTCACGGACTGGGACGCCTTTCGCGCCGAATGTGCCGAACTGCCACCTCCCGAAACCTTTTCTGAATCGGACTTATACGGCTGGCTCGCAAAACTAATCCGCGTCAAGACTTCTTATGACACCCCCGTCGACCCCGAAATACCCCCTGCCCTTGCCGACACCCAAATGACGCACCTTTTGGAAGCATATCGTAGCATCGAGCATAGGTGGCGCACCCGCAAACATAGACGTGTCCTGAGCCGCAAGCTTGCGTACCTCCAAACACAAATTCAAGAACAAGAACACGCAGCAGCACTCACCCGAGCTCACTGGTACCAAATATGCGACGATATGCGCGGTGGGCTCTCCATGAAACCCACGTGGGCGCTACTACGACATTTACTCGACCCCACCACTACCAAAGAATACACATCATCCCGCATTCATTCCCTTATCCACACATACCCTGGTACCGCAGCCCAGCTGATCTCCGAACTCCGGTCCCAATACATCCCCCTCAGTAACACCTGTACTCCTACGGGTACATACGCGGGCTTGCCTAACACCACCCTCGACGCCGACATCACCATCGCAGAGATCGAACATGCCATCACAGAACTTCGGCGCCAAACAGCCCCCGGAGCAGATAACATAACTAATAAACTCCTACGTAACCTAGACGGACGCACCCTAGACACCATCTTGAACCTGTTCAACCACCACTGGCGATCTGGCACCTTCCAAAATTCCTGGCGCCATGCCAACATCTCCCTGATACCGAAGCCCAATAAACCCGTCAAAATCGAACACCTCAGACCGATATCCCTCACGTCGTGTCTAGGAAAACTCATTGAACACATTATCACAAGCCGCCTCACAACCTACCTAGAAGATCATGGCCTTCTCCCACACAACCTCACCGGCTTCCACCCCGGCCTCTCCACTCAGGACACCCACCTTCAACTGCACAATGACCTACTTCTTTCCCCATCCAAGAGCGACACTGCGGCTATCCTAGCCCTCGACTTGCACAAAGCATTCGACAACGTCTCTCACGCAGCCATCCTACGGTCTCTAAATTCCCTCAACCTGGGATCTCGCACTTCCTACTATGTCGCCTCCTTTCTCAGTAACCGCACAGCAACCCTTCGCCTAGGGCCCCTTACCTCAGACCTCTTCCCCCTACCACCAGTCGGCACACCTCAAGGTTCGGTTATATCCCCCCTTCTCTTCAACCTCGCTATGATCCCTGTGGCCACCGCCCTACTAACTATCCCCAACCTACACACTTCTGTATACGCCGATGACATCACTCTCTGGAGGACCAGTGGCAGTGATGCACACATCGAAGAGACACTGCAGCTAGGAGCAGAAACTGTGAGTACAGTCGCCCGCGCAATCGGTCTATCATGTTCACCGCACAAATCAGAACTTCTCATCCTACATCCCACCCGCCCACGCCCACCCACTGCGCCCCCCATCACCGTCTGGATTGACAACACACGAGTGCCTATCATCCCCTCCATACGTATACTTGGCATCACTATACAAGCTAACCGCGGCAATACGCTCACCTTTCAACGACTCCGCTCACACACATTTTAGACCATAGGACTTCTCAGATGTATTACATCTCGGCACCGTGGCCTCACGGAGCCCGAGCGACTTCGGCTGCTCCATGCTTTCGTAATTAGCAGGTTCACGTACCACCTCCCATACTGCCGGCTCACCGTATCAGACAAAGCCAAATCGGACTGCCTTCTCCGCAAAGTCTATAGGTCTGCTCTTTTACTTCCACCAAATGCCCCTACCGACCGCCTCCTTCAGCTTGGTGTACATAACACCACGTCTGAACTCATCGAAGCCCACCGCACGGCCCAAATCCACCGACTGGCCCGCACCCACACTGGGCGTTCCATACTCGCTCGACTCTCCATCTCAACCCCTATCCTCCCCATCCTCCGTCCCCATCCCTAGAGAATTTCACTAACTCATAAGAATTAAGCCACTACCTCGCAACTCTCACCCCACATTACATGCGGCCAGACGTGCTGCACGCGCAGCGAACTTGCAACGCCTGCACCCCCCCTCATCTCATTCCATCTACGTAGACGCTGCTAGCTACCCCTCCCGAGCTGCATTCTCCATAGTAGCGCTCTCCGAGGATAGCACACCTCAGGACTCCCTCACTGTCCTCACGAGTTCAGCCACAGCGGCGGAGGAGGCGGCCATATCCCTCGCCCTAGCCCAAGACCCCTGTCCAGACACCATCCTGTCAGATTCACAATCCGCAATCAGAAATTTCCAAGCTGGCCGGATATCCAAAATTGCCCTCCAAATTCTACCCCGAAAACCCCCTCCTCACCCCGTGGTCTTGTTGTGGGTCCCCGCCCATACGGGAATAGGTGCCAACGAGGCGGCCAACCGAGAAGCTCGAGCTATGACCACCCGAGCAGGCCCTTCGTTGGAGACCAACGACGGCCTTCCCAGCTCCCGGGACATTCTCATCTCGTACAGGAAAATCACACAACATTACCGCCTCCTCCGCCGCCACTTTCCCCCCCCCCCCCGCACCCCAGCCTCACACAGGAGGAGGCCAGAACCTGGCGCCTCCTCCAAACGCACTCCTTCCCCTGCAGAGCCTCCCTCTCTCACTCACACCCTTCCCTGTTCCCCTCCTCACTCTGCCCACTCTGCGGCGCCCGGGACTCTCAACTACACTCTCTCTGTGACTGCCCACGCTCCCCTTTTTTCCCTTTCCCCACACCCACCCACTGGGAGCAGGCCCTGCGGAGCTCGACGACCCTGGAGACCCAGACCACCCTCGTCTCCAGGGCCCAACAGGTCGCGGAAACCCTCTGGACCACCGCCACCTCCTTCCCCTGACCCAGCCGTAAAATAAAGTGGTTCTCTCTCTCTCTCTCTCTCTCTCTCTCTCTCTCTCTCTCTCTCTCTCTCTCTCTCTCTCTCTCTCTCTCTCTCTCTCTCTCTCTCTCTCTCTCTCTCTCTCTCTCTCTCTCTCTCTCTCTCTCTCTCTCTCTCTCTCTCTCTCCTCTGTCGTCGTCGCTCGTCGCTACAGTTCACTGTATCGCCGCTGCCGCTCGCTTGTGGGCTGCTTCTGGCCGTAAAAAAGCGAGCGAGGGCCCCGGCGTCCGCTTGCTGCTCTATACTGCTTCCCGCTTGCTGCTGTCGCCACTAAATAAGCTTCGCTAGCACACACTATGCGTTTTCCGCACTCATTCTGTTACAATTTTCGTGTCGCTCGTCGCCGTCGCTGCGTTTACTTACCCCTTGAAGCATGCGCTGCTTTGGACAGGCGCAATGGGGCAACACACATAGCAACTCGACAAGCCAGTATTTATTTGCCATTTGAAGCATTCACGCAATTTCATAATGCTTTGCGCGCGTACTTGAAGAATTACTTGCGGTAACCGGCTTCGCTTCCACGATAATTTATACCTGCTTAGTCAAAACAAATAAATACAACGCGATTACATCATTCTTGCATCTATAATGTTGCATAGCCTGCCAAGGCGCGTAGCATAAGATAATGAGATTAATGAGATGAAGCAAGAACACAGTTTTAGACAATATAAACATTTTTTTTCAGCTAAATATTACAAAAAATCAAAGAAAACCTCACCCAGTTTGAAGGATGTAATTACTTAAAAATATATCCGAGATGGCCCGCTGTATCTGGCAGCGTGAGCCAAAGACAGGACTTCAACTTTTTTCTTTTCTTAGTAACCCTCTAATTTGTTTTGCAGCATAAGACCTCGAACACAGTGCCTTACACTAAACAAAATTTGTTGACAGCGGCACTTTCGGCAGCAATTTTTCAAACAGAAACTCAATTTGCGTAGCCACAAAGTCATTGCCGTCCATGCCTTGCCGAACTTCCGGCCGAACTACACACAAGGCGGCACTCATGGAGGCGTAGAGCGCTTCCGCCGAATCACGTTGACGCTAGCGCCAGATTCCACTCTAGGTAAGCTAGTGAGAAACTCTATGGTGCCAACCTCTCGTTACCGTGATGATATTAGTCATACGAAACTCACTATTTTTGTCAGAAATTAGGTCCGGATGACACGCGTTCAGTTTAATTATTTACCCAATTTAGGTACTTAATTCATTATTCGTTAGTCATTGATTTGGCTAAAAGTCAAATCGATGTAACCAGGGCTTCTGAGGTACCAATTAATAAGTCTCGATAAGAGCAATCCCGTGGGAGAAATTATAATTTTCTTCCTGCTTATAGTCATGAGATAGTCACGTGAGTCATATAACGGGTTAAATGTCAAAGTAATGCCACTTGGGCTTGTTAGGTATAAAATTAAAGCTCTCGATAGGTGAAATCACGTGGGACAAATAAAAAATAGCTTCCCGGTTTTAGTCATGAGATAGTTACGTGAGCCCAAGATTGGGTTAAAAGTCAAATTGATGGCACTAGGGCTTGTGAGGTGTCAAATAAAGGTCTCGATGAGAGGAATATCATGCGACAATTAAAAATTGCTGCCTTGTTATAGTCATCAGATAGTCACGTGATTCACAAATTGGGTTAAAAGTAATGTGATTCCACTAGTGCTTATGAGGTATAAAAATAATGGTGTCTATGAGGGGAATCACGCGGGACAAGTTAAAAATCGCTTCCTAGTTACAGTCAGAGACATACGCACGCGAGTCATAAATTGGGTTAAAAGTCAAATTGATGCCAGTAGTGTTTGTGAGGAATCGACTTAAAAATCTCGATGGTAGGAATCACGTAGTACAAATTAAAAATTGCTTCCTAGTTGTAGTGATGACATAGTCTCAGGATTCGCAAATTGGGTAAAAGTCAGTGTGACGCCACTAGTGCTTATGAGGCATCAAATATAAGGTTTTTATGAGGGAATCACGTAGGAGAAAGTAAAATCGCTTCCTAGTTATACAGAGACATAGTCAGTTGAGTCATAGTTTCGGTTAAAATCGAATTGATGCCACTACTGCTTGTGAGGAACTAGAGCTTGTGAGTTATCAAATCCACTAGAGCTTGTGAGTTATCAAATCAAAGGTCTTGATGAGGGGACTCACGTGGGCAAATTAAAAATGCTTCCTATACATAAGATAGTCACGTGAGTCATAGATATGGTTAAAAGTCGACATGATGCCACTAGGTCTTGTGAGACATCTTATTAAAGACTCAATTGTGGGAATCACGTGGAACAAATTAAAAATCGCTTCCTAGTTATATTCACGAGATAGTCACGTGAGTGATTTGAGTCAAAGTGATGCCACAGGGGATTTTGAGGTATAAAATAAAGGTATCGACGAGGGGAATGACATCGGACAAATTAAAAATTGCTTGCTTGGTATAGTCATGAGATCGTCACGTGCGACACAAATTGAGTTAAAAGTCAGTGATGCCACTATGGGTTTTGAGGTATCAAATTAAAGGCCGCGATGAGAGAATCACGTGGGACAAATAAATATTGCTTTCTGGTTATGGTCATGAGATAGTCTTGTGAGTCATTGATTGGGTGAAATGTCAAAGCGATGCCCTACCGCTGGTTATCGCCCGCCCGAATGTAAAAAGAAAGTTACACATGCGAGAAAGAGGCTGATGGTATGTTGAAAAATTGTGCTAGGAATGTATGTTTGCGCTTGCAGTGAAAGCGACGATCTCGTATCTGCACAAGACCAATGCATTCCAAAATCAAAAGTCGGCCATGAGTCGTTCGGGAAAAATCCTTTTTAAAGATCGCCGCGAGCACATTTGTTCAGTTTATGCTTCCTTCAAGCTCACCTCTACTAGGGAAAGATTTTTTCACTATCGACGTTCTGGGCCGTATCTGGATGGGAACAGAATGAGCTCTGCAGGCCGAGCGTTCACCGCAGTTCCGAGGATTCCGAATAGGAAGTTATCTACCACTGCCCGATCGCAAAAGCCAGCCAGTGGTCTGGCCGCACCCCGAGCAGGGGTCATTTGCTTTCACGAAAAAAAGGCTGTTTGGGTGTATTTTCGCAAGAAGTAAACACCTTTTCCAAATTCAGCGTCAGTAAAACTGTAAAGGAATGCTCCGAAACGAATTTCTTGAAAAGCTCTTCAGCAGCCCTTTAAAAGCATGTCAACCTTTTGATATGTTCGGAATCGTGTTTTTTTTTTTCATTTTTGATATTTCTATAAAACGCATGAAATCAAACATTTTTTCACACCCTTCGCTATATGATGGAAAGTTACAACTGTAATGAGGTGGCATCTACTTGCAATTCGAATTAAGGTTTTTTATATACATTAAATTATTCATTTGTTTGCTTCTTTACTGCTACTTCGTTACTCGTGTCTGATATGCCATGTGGAGCTACGTAGCCCTAACACAATACTGTACCAGGATGAAAAACATATCTACGGTGATTTATGTTTTTAAGGTAGTAAACAAATATACACATGACGAACCAGCGCGCTTCGGAAGCTGCTTTACATCCCTTACCAGTCTTACGGCAGTAACCGGAAATACCACGGGCTGCGATGGCTTAGTTATGCTGCTGAGCCCAAAGACACGGGTTTGCTTCCGGCCGCGATGGCTGCTTTCTATATGGAGGAGAAAAAAAAAAGACGATCGCATGGCAAGATTTCGTCGCCCGTTGATCCCCAGTTGGTCAAAAGTAATCCAGAGCCCCCATGGCCCAGGTGCACAGCCGCGGAGCGTTAAAACCCACAATTTGAATTTTGAACTGAAATAATACAAAAAAGGCCTTGTATCTGCTTCCTTTGCTGCAAATGTAATCGAAAGACAGCATTCTTGTGCCACCCGTGCCTGTAACACCCCCTTCTTTCCCCCCCCCCCCGACCCTGGCCTCTTTTGCTCCCCCTCCTCCATCATGGATGCAGTCGAAGTTTGCTCAATTTGATCCGATTTTTCTGCATTCGCTGCATCTCTTCGGAGCTCTTTTTATGGCGCTTTCCGCGAATTACCAGCCCGAAAAAAGCAGCACACACCGCCTCAAGAAAGAAAGCATTGCTTCCTCCAAAGTAGTGCATAGGGAGCGTCGTGCTGCTACAAAGAAAACAAATTCAAGCCACCGTCTCAAAAGAGAGTTGTCAATCCCGAAGCACAGGAATTTGAAAGGCAGCTGAAGTCAAATTGTACCCTTTTCCAGCAGTCCCATGACGGCATTTCATTACAGTGGCAAACTTTCCTGTAGTGAAATAGAATAAACGACTTCATGCTCTAGAGAATATGTTGCAACCCACCGACAGAACGAGTAACGCCACAGTCATGGGATCCTCCGTCCAGGATGACTCTCTCCAAGAATGCTGATGGCAACGTCACCCTTTTGTTAGGGAATGCGTGGCGCAACAATGCCTTGATGTGCCCTGCAAGACGTTTCGGAGGGTTACTCTTTTAACGTAACAGCACTATACTTTTTTAAGTGCAATGCACTTTATAAGCGACCCCAAACCTTCCACCGCCGGCGGCGCCGTCCGTCCGCAGTCCTGCTATCCCCTAGCAACGGCGTGGAGCGGAGAGGAGCGTCGGTAGCAACGGCGCAGTGACGTCACTCACCACGTGACGACACGCCCCTCACCGCTCCTCGCGTCGCGACGGCGTGGGCCGCGCGCGTCCCTCTCCCTTCCCCGCGCCGTGACGTCACATACTCCACCTCCTCTCCCCGGCAGCTGCCGTGCGCCGCTGTGTGTCACTCTCCCTCCCCGCGCCGTGACGTCACGCACCCGCACCTCCTCTCCCCTCGCTCGGCTGCAGCTGCCGTGCGCCGCTGTCCCTCTCCCCTTGCGCTCGCCTCCTCTCTCAGCCACCTGGCTCGGCGCGCTGGGCGCGGCGTACCCCCCTATATATGCAGCGATAAACTGCCAGACCTCCGTGGGTCGGCTCGCGCGCGCTCACGGGCGAATGCCAACGGATTTTAACTTTACTACCCCTCATAGCATCACCCCGTGCATTCGCACTTAACCATGTTCACCCTCGGGGAAATGCTTGGGAGTTTTTTTAACGTAACAGCACTATACTATAGTGCCACCACTTTGATTTTATACTTTATCTTTGACTCATGTAACTCTCTCATGACTTTAACCAGGAAGCAATTTTTATTTTGTCCCACGTCACTCCCCTCATCGAGACCTTTAAGTTTATAGCTCAAAAGCCCTAGTGGCATCGCATTGACTTTTAATCTATCATTCACGTGACTATTTGATTACTATAACTATGAAGGTTTTTTTATTTCTACTACGCGATTCCTCTCATCGAGACCTTTCTTTTGATTCCTCACAAGCCCTACTGGCATGATTTTGACTTTTAACCAAATTTGTGACTCACGTGACTATCTCATGACTATAACCAGGAAACAATTTTACTCTGTCCCACGTGATTGCCCTTATTGAGACCTTTGTTTGGATAGCTCACAAGCCCTAGACATCACTTTGACGTTTAACCAAATCGCTCACGTGACTATCTCATGACTATAACCAGGAAGCAATTTTTATTTTTCCCACGTGATTCCCACAATCAAGACCTTCAATTAGATGTCTCACAAGACCTAGTGGCATCATGTTGACTTTTAACCATATATATGACTCACATGGCTATCATGACTATAACCAGGAAGCAATTTTAAAATTCTCCCACCTGATTCCCCTCATCGAGACCTTTAATCTGGTACCTGAGAAGCCCCTGTGGCATCAGTTTGACTTTTACCCAATTTGATAATCACGCTAATTTTTAAATTGTCCCACGTGATTCTCCTAATCGATACATTTATTTTGATACCTCACAAGCCCTAGGGGCATCACGTCGATTTTAACCCAATCTATGACTCACGTGACTATCTCCTGACTATAACCAGGACGCAATTTCTAATTTGTCCCACGTCACTCCCCTCATCGAGACCTTTAATTTGATACCAGACAAGCCCTAGCGGCATCACATTGACTTTTAACGGAATCTATGACTCACGTGACTATCTCATGACTGTAACTAGGAAGCAATGTTTATTTTTTTAACTACGTGATTTCCCTTATCGAAAGCTTTAATTTGGTACATCACAAGCTCTGGTGGCCTCACGTTGACTTTAACCCAATTTGTGAATCACGTGACTATCTCATGAATAAAACTAGGAAGCAATTTTTAATTTGTACTACGTGATTCCCCCCATCGAGATTTTTAAGTTGATTCCTCACAAGCACCTTGGCATCAATTTGACTTTTAACCCAATTTATGACTCGCGTGAGTATGTCTCTGACTAACTAGGAAGGGATTTATAACTTATCCCACGTGAATCCCGCCATAGACTCCGTTATTTTGATACCTAATAAGCACTAGTGGCGTCACATTACTTTTAACCCAATTTGTGAATCACGTGACTATCTGATGACTATAACGAGGCAGCAATTTGCAATTTTCGCATGAGATTCCTCTCATCGAGACCTTTGTTTGATACCTCACAAGCCCTAGTGCCATCAATTTAACTTTTAACCCAATCTAGGGCTCACGTAACTATCTCATGACTAAAACCGGGAAGCTATTTTTTATTTGCCCCACGTGATTCCACTTATCGAAACCTTTAATTTCATACCTCACAAGCCCTAGTGGCATTACTTTGACATTTAACTCGATCTATGACTCGCGTGACTATCTCATGACTATAAGCAGGAAGAAAATTATAATTTCTCCTATGGGATTACCCTTATCGAAAACTTTAATTCTGTACCTCACAAGTACTGGTTACATCAATTTGACTTTTAACCAAATCAATGACTAACGAGTACTGAATTAGATACCTATATTAGGTAAATAATTAAACCGAACGCGTGTCTTACGGACCTAATTTCTGACAAAAATAGTGAATTTCGTATGACTAACAGCATCACGGTAACGAGAGGTTGGCACTTTAAAGAACATGGAAACACGCGTGCTCCACACCTACAGGCCAGGGCATGTCCCGACCATTTTGCGATTTTCTTCCGCGGGTGGCGCTGTTGAACGGCGCCAGAAGCGCCACCTGTCTGTCCCACGTTCGGGCCGGTATTTGGTTTTGAAAGTTAGCAATCTGCAAGTTTCCCCTAAAATTTTGAGTAAGCGGGAAATTTAAATGCGATAATTCATACCCATGATACGATCCTCGTATTCAGTATAGCAATTAGGCGAGAATGCTGAATAGTCATGTGACTGTTTTATTGCGCAGTTCTTAGGTCGTCTGCTTAAATTAAACTGGTCACGTAACCTAGTTCATCCAACTTGGATGAAGATACACTGCGCCCGGATGGTAGTGGTTGCCAACTAAATTACAAAGCGCTGCCATGTGTTTTTCACTGCTTGGGTCCTGGATTATATTGGTTGGCGCCTATATTATATTGGTTGACACCTGGATTATATTCACTGGCGCTGCGATTATATTCACTGGCGTTTGGATTATATTGAGCGAGAAATCCTGTAGTGTCGGGTTAACTCCACCCAGAGTCGCTGCTGCGTCCTTGGGTGCTCTGCAATCTTGTCATTCACGCTTATCTGCTGGATGTAGAACTCCAGCAATTGCATTTTCTTTTTGGTTTCCCGAATCACTGCAAAAGCAATCTTTTGTTTACAGGTTGCAGTGATTTCTTCTAATTAGCAGCTGTAGCAGATTAGTGGCTTCCGCGACTGGAATGCACGTGCGGCACGAACGGGTACCTTGGCATCACTGTTTCATTTTTGTGACTCATCTAGCCCTTGCCCACAGTTTATTTTGGAGGAGATAAGTCTCGAGAAAACAGCGAGGCGTGAGTAGTTTTTCTTCGTCCGGCTGCGTCCTAAAAACGTCTTGTCTTTCCGCTTCTTCAACGCGGACCGCCTTCTTATGCAACTACGGTGGATTTAGCAGACCGCAACTAACTCTTCCGCCTTGTTGGGCTTCTTGAAGCCAATCCTGCAACTACAGCATGACGTCATCTTGGATGCAGCGGTCGAATTGCAGCATTCTGCAATTCGTAGTTATTGCCGTCTTCGCACTTAAGCCACTCGATTAGTTCAACCTTCAGACGGAATGCTAGTTCTATGTTTGTTCCATTGCCCTTTATTGCAGAACTGAACCTTTAGCGGAAAGCCTCGGGTTAAAACCCATACTTCCTCAAAAGAATCAAAAGAGCCTTTCGACATCTGAATAGTCAAACGCCTCCTTCGACAGCCACGTTGTTACGTCAGATGCATTCCCAGGGGAAAACGTTCCTGCGCTTTTGCAGCCGCCTGTTTCTATAGGGGCGATTTCCCGTGCAAGCCTTGTAAACTTCCAAAGCGCTGTAGTCCCCACCCAAGAGCCTAGCGCCAGGCCGGGAAGTCGCTTTTACCTATTTTACCGGTAGGTGCCCGGCTCAACCAAGGAGCACGAATGCACATGGTGTCTTCCATAGCAACGGTGAGCGCCCAACTCGCAACTCTCAACGCCAGGACATGCCGCCAGACTCTCTCACCTTCTGGCAATGGGGCAACGCGGCATGGTGGCCGGGGGTCACGCCAAATGGACCAGGGTCAAGGGCGCCTCGCAAGCGTAAAGGCAGCTTTCCAGGAGTGAATTCTACTTTCAAGGGTCCCCACTCAACCTGAGACGCTTGTACCCATTACAAAAACTGGTGGGTGCCTGGAGGCACGCAGATTCAAACGCGGTACCTCCCGCATACGAGGCGAGGGCTGTACCTCAGAGCCATCGCTCCGGTTCCTCGGAGTTAACACATTTCATGCCCAAAGGGGCCGCTCGACGTGATTTCGCTCACACACGAGCTCAAGCTTTACGAGATCATTCAACACGCCCTCACCAATAACGAACGGGTGGAAGTTGGCCCCCATTCACCTCAACGGTCGCAGAAGCTACTGTAAACGCCGGTAAGAACTGCTGGAGCTTCAACTCCATCCTCTTCATCTCTAGCCGTTCCTACCCTTCGGCTTCCTCTCTTAGTTCTTGCTTTTCGACTTCCTTCCTCCGTTCATTCCGTTCCACCTCTTCGCAGTCCCGGGATATTTTCGGCCTCTTCATGGTCAGTGAAGGTTTCATTGACCTCCTCATCCATTACGTTCTCATTCCGCATGATTTCACGAATCGCGTTATTTCGTTTTGCATAGCCTAGAGTAAGGCGCAGCTCATGACAAATTTCAATGAGCTAAGGACCTCAATCTCTTGTCTGTTGCTGCTTGCCCAAGTTTGAATTCCGTTGCCATTCTTATGCTGTCAAGCTGTCAGTAAGGCACGCGCAAGGGTTTCTCTAGCCTCCTCAGTCCCTGGTTACCCAAATGGGTACCACAACCATAAAGGCAAAAGCTTTCCCCCATTCGAAATTCGCGCGTCAAAAGTTGTTTCGCCGCAAAAAGCATGCCTCGCCTTCACTAAGCCACGCCAGGTGGCGCGATGTGTCCAGGCATTTCTGAAGAGCCAGGCGGCAAAAATGGCTTTCAACGGCGCGAGAGCTCGAATGCGTCCACAGTTTAAACAAAACCCAGACTACCCAAATGGGCACCACCAAATTTCATTACTTACGTTTGCTTTTTAGATGCAACGCTCAGAGCATCTCTTGTCGGCGGCCCTGTCCTTCCTGTGTGCGTCCGTTGTTGTCCGCGTGCGTCCGTTGTCCGCAGCCACTCTCCCCCTCTCTTCCCGATAGCGAACACTCTCGCGAGGGGCATTGGATTGGATTCGTTTGGATTAGATTGGCTTGGCTTGGATTGGATTTGATTTAGATTGGATTGAATTAAAGTGGATTGTGTTGGATTGTGTTGCGTCATAGCCGCGGCAGAAGCACTGGCGCCGCCGCGTGCCCAGGTGAGAGCGTGTGCGGCCCAGCGCGCTCTCACTACGCCGGTGGGCGGCGCTGCGCGCGGTGCTGCGCATATGCAGTACTCTCTCTCTCTCCGCGGTCTCCTGTCCTTCGGGCGCGCTGCGCATATAACCGGTGTGCCGCTCTCCGGTAGCCTTTCGGTCGACGGTTGCTCTCCGTTGCGCTTGAACCCCCCTCAGTGTCGCATCACACCAGGGTTCCCGCGAGGGGAGGTGGGTGTAATTGTTTTGCTATTGTAATTTTTTTTGCTTATTTCTATGGATAATGAACCAAATAAAAGTGTGTTGTAGCATTTTTGTACCATTTTTAGAAGCATTGTAGCACTTTAGTATTTGTTCTTGCATTCCACACGCACTGAAACCGAGGGTACCCAAATGGGTACCATCAAATTTTCTTACTTTCGTTTGCTTTTTTGCTATTGCAATCCTTTGCGTTATTTTCTATGGATAATGAACCGAATAAAAGTGTGTTACAAAAGATTTTTGTATTTATGCATTCCTGGGACTGAAGAGGCTACAATGCTTCTTCTTCTCTACTTTTCTACTTCTCTGCCGCTATGGTACTGCGTTTGGCGCCTGCTCTGAATAATCGGGTTCGATTCCTACGCCAATCATCCGTGCTTTTTATTTACCCTCTTCAGCGGGGCCGTTCTCTGTTCCGAACAACAACAAATCAACAACTCCTGTTCAACGCATGATGGCGATCGAAACACATTGGCGTGAATGGCTTTAGCCTCTTCAACGCGGGCACTTCCCTTTAACATTTACCGCCGCCGTCTAGCACTTACAAAAATTATGTTAGCAGGAAGTTACTAAACCCTGTTCATCTGCAGATGTTGACTCTGCGGCCTGTCTTTCCAACACAGGATAATGCCTGCTGTCACCATCTCAAACGAAACATGAAAACGTAACACTCAATGACACCCGCTAGTAGACTTGAAGGTGAACATTTTGACAGACTTCTGTCTGGTTGGGAAGTTACTGAACCGAGATTTAATTAAGCTCCAACCAATACATAGAAAAAACCCGACGTTTCGAAGCCGGCTCGGCTTCTTCTTTAGGGGTGACTGGGGCCACGCTGCAGCTGCGTCTTTCACTTTCGCTGGCCGCGCACAAAGCCCTTCGCTGCGGCACGTAATCCGTGTGTGTACACCGAAGGGAGAGTGCCAACCGAGCGATTAAAGTTACCAGGGGTGCGTTGGATATGCCACAACTCAAGGAAAAGCCGCTTCCTCCAGTTCGTTTCCCTTTCGAGGATGGCCGTTCCGGAGAACGGCCATTTCGAGGATGGCCGTCGTTCGGAGACTGCTCAGCGTTTCTATTCTGTTTTCGTACCTCTTTTTTGTGTTGCTAAATCCTCCTCTCCGGTAGGTTTTTGCTTTCACAGACATACGGGGCGTTCCACTCACCGCACGGAATGCGGTAAACTACCCCGGGTGCTTTCTCTATTGTTGGCCGGTCTTTGGGGCGGGGGATTAGGCGGCCTATCGTTGTCGAAGCCTTGCGGGCGGTGCGCGCTCCTACTCCTCTGAAAATGCGGGCCAAGGCCTCGCTGGTTACTGGAATATACGGCACCGGCACGCGTTTCAGAGGTCCGACGTTTGATGTCATTGGAGGGTTTGTCACCCTGTTCTGCTCTTTGCGGCGGGTTACGGAGTGAATGAACTTTTTCGGGTAGCCGTTTTTGTGCGCAAATACACGGCTTACCTTTTTACGTTCAGATTAGGACAAGCAAATTGCATCAGCTCTGTTAAATAAAGAGGACATAACAGAGGCTTTGTGGTTAGCGGAGTGGGCCGAATTAAAATGAAGGTAGCGGCCGGCGTGCGTCGGCTTCCAGCGAGGCCTTGGCGAGGCCTTGGCCCGCATTTTCAGAGGGATAGGAGCGCGAATCGCCCACAAGGCTTCGACAACGATCGGCCGCCTTTTCCCCCGCCCCAAAGACCGGCCGACAATAGAGAAAGTACCCGGGGTAGTTTACCGCATTCCGTGCGGTGAGTGCAACGCCTCGTATGTCGGTGAAAGCAAAAACCTACCAGAGAGGAGGATTAGGCAACACAAAAACGAAGTACGGAAACAGAATAGAGAACGCAGAGCAGTCGCCGAACACTGTGAAGTGGCCGACCACAAAATTGACTTCTCCGGAACGGCCATCCCCGAAAGAGGAACGAATTGGAAGAAGCGGCTTTTCCTTGAGTCGTGGCATAACCAACGCACCCCTGGGAACCTTAATCGCTCGCTTGGCACTCTCCCTTCGGTGTACACACACGGATTACGTGCCGAAGCGAAGGGCTTTGTGCGAGGCCAGCGAAAGTGAAAGACTATAAGATGCAGCGGCAGCGGGGCCCCAGTCAACCCTGAAGAAGAAGCTGAGCCGGCTTCGAAACGTCGGGTTTTGTCTATGTATTGGTTGGAGCATAATTAAATCTCAGTTCAGTAACCTCCCAACCATACAGAAGTCTGTCAAAATGTTCACCTTCAAGTCTATCAGCCAAGGCTTTGGCCACGACACCATGCAGCTCGTCAAGCGCTACATACGCATCAAGGAAGGCATCTCCGTCTTCAAAACTCACCTTGACTTCAGTCGCACCTGTAAGAAAGGAAAGTCGTCCCTCAGAGCCTGCACCTGAAACGGCATGAGTCGACCCCCGAAGGCATGGATATCATCACTAAAGCCGAACATCGACTCGTCAATGCCCGCCTCCACGAATGCAACACCGCCAGCAGGAAGAAGGAACTGGACCTGTTCTTTGCCAAGCGCCAACTGGAGCACCGCATCCCCGGACGCGTATTCCCAAACCATATCCCGTAGGGGCCCAGGCCGACCACACCCCCTAAGCAGGGGCGCAGCCTATGAGGCTAAAAAATTGCAATTTTTGAACCTCCTTGGGCGCAGCACCGTGACGTCTCTACCAATATGTGCGCGACTTCATGCGAGGTGGATTTTTTCTTTCTTCCCCCTCCCCTCGTTTCGGCTGCTTTGCGGGTGGCCACTTCACCCGCAATTCCGGATGGACACTTTCACGCGCATGTGGCAATTATAAACGTTCCGGAAAGCAAACACCCTCATGGAAAGCTCATCCTACAGCACACAGAAGGGTATACAATTGAGTTGGGTGCTCTTTCACTATATACACACCTCAAAACACGATTCGGTGCTGCAGGTAAGGATTACAGGAAAGGCAGCCAATTACCCATGACTGCATTTACAAACTGTCCTACTCTTGCGAAATATTACAGCTGCATGAGCTGCTACATTTTGGCACTTTCATAAGCACTATTACATTGAATTTTGTTAACATTAACTTCATTGCATTATTCTTTATCAGGAACAGTGCCACTAAGGAAAACATTGACATTTTGTTAACAGCAATGGAAGGTGTGAATCGTTCTTGCAAGGGTGATACATTGATAAGAAAGACACCAGCTCAAACGTACACGTTTTACACTCGGTCATGAATTCTGCATAATTTACACTGCTGGTCATAACAATTTAGGGAACAATATCGAAAATATATACCAACCAAGGGCTAAGTAATAGTTGGATTGTACAGCAACTGAAGTACTCGAGGAGTTTGATATATGTCTTCTGTACAGGGCTATTGACCACAGTCTCTTCACTGAAGCCACGATGCCGAGTTTGATATCAGTAATCATGCGTGCTACCACTCACGCTGTTGCCAATGTCGATTAGTTATTTTTAACAATTTGTGCTTCATGCACACAGAGATTTTGATGCATAAGATACGTTATTTATAAATAGACAGCTCCAGCAGGAACCGAATGGCGCTGATGCCCCCCCTGTAATCGGGAAGGCACACCAAATCGTTACCACTTAATTTGTCTCTGTCCATTATTCGACCGTAAATGCCACGATCTTTTAAATCTAGGTCCCGCCCTGCGACTGAACAGGAACATGTTAGTCGGGTCCGTGACGATCCCACCGCACTAGAAGCAATTACCGAGTACGCCCTTGAAAACAGACTCTAAAAATTGGTGTAGCAGCCTGGCCGACTTTCCCGTTCGGTATACAATGTGAACTGTCTGCAGCGTGCACTGTTTTCAGTGTGAACCGCATTGTCCACAGTGTGAACTGTACATTTAAGTGTGAACTGTGCGTTTTGCTGCCACTGACTGACTTTAATATTTTCATTTTGCGATTAGGACCCCAAGACTGCAACTGTGTTCATTGTGCGAGTTGTGACCTTCCCCTTTTCTCCCCATCCTTGCTCCCCCAGGGCCACATGGCCTCTCATTTAATGCAGTGTTACACTCACTCAGATACGTATATTGTTTTCGCTGGGACTAATGAGTAGTTGCCCGTGAGCTTGAAGTCACAGTAGTCGCAGCAGAGATAAAACTAAGTAAAAAAGTTATCTTCTTGGCGCACTATTTTTACGATAGTGATCTCGGAGTCCAAATAGCGGCAAAAAATTGTCACTTTTAGAGATCCGCTGGTGGGTATGGATGAGCAGTTTGTGTCTGTTTCCTGCGACGCATTTTTAGCTACGACATATATATATTTCTGTAGTGTCTGGCCTTTTATTCGCCAGCATTGTGTCACAGCTCGTGCCTCAAGTGTAAGCCACACACACGCAAAAAAGTATACAAATGTGTAAACGAGAAATTGCAGGAATAAAAATATAAATAGTACAACACAAGTTGCCCGCGGAGCGAAACCATCGGCCACCCGCAAAGCAGCCGAAACGAGGGGAGGGGGGAAAAAGAACAAATCCACCTCGCATGAAGTCCCGCACATATAGGTAGAGACGTCACGGTGCTGCGTGCAAGGAGGTGCAAAAATTGCAATTTTTTAACCTCATTGGCTGCGCCCCTGCTTAGGGAATGTGGTCGGCCTGGGCCCCTACGGGATATGGTTTGGGAATACGCTCCCTGGACTGATGGCCTCCGTCGACAAATTTGCTGACAGCGTGGCGGCATCGACTGCGGACAAGCACCAGATCACGCAAGATAAGACACGTTGTTGTTTGCCGATAAATCGCTCGCCCCAAATTGCCCAAGATCAAGGTTTTGTGACCAACCTGTCATCCCGCACTCTCACTCAAGAGCAAATTTCTGTTCTGGCCAAAGGATACAGCTACAATGTGGCTACGAGCCCCCCCCCCCCCCCCCCCCTTTTGCAAGGATCGTTGCTGCGGTATAGGAAGCCGTTCAACAAGTACAGCCGCTCGCCCGAGATGAAATAAGACTTAAATCGACTGGCTTCCTATCGAAAGTGCCGTTGAAAATGGGCAAAAATTGACCACAGAGGAAAACCGTGCACTCCGGGAACTTCGAAAAGACGAAAGCATTGTCATCCTACCTGCCGAAAAGGGCAACTCGACGGTGGTGTTAGACCGCCAGGACTACGACCGGAAGGTTTCGGCTCTGTTGGATGGAAACGCGTATACGAAGTTAAAGAGGGATCCTACAAACCAAACGCAGAAGCAGCTTAACAAGTTACTCGCGGCGATTTTTAAGAACCACCCGGAACAAAAAATACTATACCTTCGTTTGATCTGCTGAAATGGCTCCGCATCTAGTTTCTACGGATTACCGAATATCCACAAGCCTGGCGTCCCCCTTCGCCCGATCGTAGACTTCACATCATCCCCGTACCGAGCCCTTTCAAATTTCCTGCACCGCATTCTCGTCCCCCTCGCCGGGAAGACGTCGACTCATGTACGCAACTCCAGCCACTTCGTGCAACTTGTGTCACAGGTGTGCATTGACGAAGACGCGAGCCTGGTCTCGTTCCACGTCGTGTCATTTTACGCTAGTGGTCCTGTACCTTTGGCTGTATCCACGGCCCGAACTGCCCTCGAAAATGACGCAACCCTAGAAGAAAGGACGCCGCTCACTGCTGACGAGCTACGCCACCTGCTGGAGTTCTGCTTGGCCAGCACATATTTGTCGCACAATGGGCAAATCTTCAAACAAGAAACTGCAACCGCAATCGGGGCCGCCATCTCTGTAACAATGACTAACTTGACGATGAAACACGTGGAAGGGAAGGCTTGGAGCTCCTTCCTGCCACTACCTAAACTTTTTCTTCGGTATGTAGACGACTGTTTCTGCATAGTGAAGACCTGCGCAGTTGACAGCCTGGAAAAACGCCTAAATTCCGTCCACACCGCTATCCAGTTCACGGTTTAACGTGACCGACACGGCTCCATTCCCTTTTTTGGCGCCCAAGCGACAAGAGGAGGCAAGAGCCTGGTGCTCTCCGTTCACAGAAAGCCGACGCACACCGGCCGCGACCTTCATTTTAATTCGGCCCACCCCGCTAACCACAAAGCCTCTGTTGTGTCCTCTTTATTTAACAGAGCTGATGCAATTTGCTCGTCCGAATCCCAACGGAAAAAAGACGTAAGGCGTTTATTTGTGGACCTCCAAAAAACGGCTACCCGAAAAGTTTCCTTCACTCCGTAACCCGCCGCAAAGAGCAGAACAGGATGACAAACTCTCCATGGACATCAACCGTCAAAAATCTCTAACGCGTGCCAGTGCCGTATATCCCAGGAACCAGCGAGGCCTTGGCCCGCATTTTCATAGGGGTAGGAGTGCGCATCGCCCACAAGCCTTCGACAACTATAAGGCCGCCTAATCCCCCGGCCGAAAGACCGGCCGACAATAGAGAAAGCACCCAGGGTCGTTTACCGCATTCCGTGCGCTGAGTGCAACGCCTCGTACATCCCTGAAAGCAAAAACCTACCAGAGAGGATTAGGCAACACAAAAACGACGTACGGAAACAGAATAGAGAACGCTGAGCAGTCTCCGAACGACGGCCATCCTCGAAATGGCCGTTCTCCGGAACGGCCATCCTCGAAAGGGAAACGAACTGGAGGAAGCGGCTTTTCCTTTAGTCGTGGCATATCCAACGCACCCCTGGTAACCTTAATCGCTCGGTTGGCACTCTCCCTTCGGTGTACACACACGGATTACGTGCCGCATCGAAGGGCTTTGTGCGAGGCCAGCGAAAGTGAAAGACTATAAGACGCAGCTGCAGTGTGGCCCCAGTCACCCTTGAAAAAGCCGAGCCGGCTTCGAAACGTCGGGTTTTGTCTATGTATTGGTTGGAGCATAATTAAATCTCAGTTCGACCCGCTAGTACATTTTTGCCTAGGATTCCCCGTTATGCTTTCGCTTTGTAGACCATACCGTCATTGAGATGACGAAACATAGCTGATTGTCCTCTTCTTACAATAATGAAAAGTGCAACTAATGAGGATTGACACACGATGTAACACTTTCATCAAAGGGTTGAACATTTCTCCTGTGTCCTCGACCGCTACAATTGTTTATGTTATTGATGTGGAAACGTGGCTAGGGATGGTTTAGTTGTACGAGTAATTTACACAGACGACCAGTTACGCAGCGGCAAAGCTAAATCCAAGTACGACGTGGGCACTTTTAAATATTCTTTCATTAGAATAATTGCATAAATATTTTTGCATCTGCAACCTAAACAAGGAAGTCCAGTCGGTGCAGCATTTTTCTTTTACACCAATGGTAGCTTCCACCTCTACCGCCACCCGCTTCTGCCTACTACTCCGGTCAACACACACCACGCAAGTGGACTACGCTGGCATTCCCGGAATGCAGTGCGGACTAGCCACTGCCGCATACAAACTACACGTGAGGCCACCAAATCACCTCCCTCAGTTATATCTGCGGCAGCACCACGCCCATTTCACTTATTTCAAATTGCGTCACTAAAAACCACAGGGGTACGCAGCAACCCGTCTGTAGTTACCTTACCATCCATACTTAGGCGCATACATTGCTCTGACCTCGCGATTTCAACGCTCCTGCTGGCAAGCCTTCATGAAAAGCAGGCATTTGATCTCCAACTGTTTTCCACTCATATCCTCAAATGCCCACCTGCAACCTCGGTCATATCAGCGCACAGAAAACGCTGGGTCAACACACACTGCGTCCTTCTCATGCTAATTATTATGGTATCATACACGTCTACCTTCGCTTGCTCGTTACTATGCGCCACTATCTTGCTTCCTGCTTCGACAGGATTACACACCCGACCTGAGCCGAAGAATTTCCGACGAAGCCTTGAGGTAGCAACCGCGATATAGCTACAACGGCTTTGTAATATGCTGTATCCCGGCTGTGCATTACTTGTGTTTTCAATCCGGTGGATGGTTTAGGGGTGAGTGATGCTCCGGCCGTAACGACTCGAGCTGAAAACCCCATTTAAATTAGGGGGCGCTTTGAAAGAATTCATTTGAAAATGGCCGCATCGTACCTGACTAGTTTAGCTACGAAGGACGAGTGCCAGTTTCTGGGAGCTTGTCCAGGTTATCCACACATCTATACTTTTTTCTCAAGCTTCTCATTCTGGACGAGCCAACGACGGGACTGGACCCAGAGGTCAGGCGCTCTGTTTGGGACGCCCTTCAAGCGATTGATAAATCCGAAACTTCGATGCTACTTTCCACGCACGACATGGAGGAAGCGGACGCCATGGCCGACCAGATCATCATTATGGCCTGCGGGAAGGTGGTCTGTAGTGGCTCTACTGCTTTCCTTAAAAAAGCTTGCAGTGAGTATGAAGTTTTTTCGAATGCGTTCTTGAGACGACTGAGAAAGTTTAAGGCAAAGATGTAAATGCGGGTAGACTATAAATGGGGACTGCGTCGAACGCAAAGATCATGCCGTTTGATCCCTTAAGCATTTTTCTTGCTGTGGGAGCATTGGCTGTAGCTTTACGAACGAACCTAATCTTCTATTTTTGATCTGTACTGAAAGTTCACTTTGTGGAATACGTATATTAGCTTCGCGCAATTATTTCTTACTATCCAAATTGTCCATTGCCGTTCGTTCTGAAGTTCTCCAAGTCTCTGTAAAGTAGTCAATATTTTTAGCATTATTTTATTATGCTTACTCTTTGCAGACCCGTAGGTAATTATGTCTGCAGCATGCTATTTCAGCCCAATAATTTATTGTTGTGCTTCGCAATCGCGGATTGGACCTTGTTACCGCACAACACAGGCTGCGTGTGCAAGGTTTACTGCTTTTGTCACGAAAAAGTTTTATTTCATGCGTTGGGCATTACTAAACTTAGAACGCTTCTAGTGTGCGAGAACTGCAAAGTTAAACAGGCAAAATTGTTCAAGGAGAACTTACATGTTGATAAACGGACGCCTCATAGGTCCTAATATTCCGGTCTCACCCGGAATCGCTACATCACAGATGGAAAAGGAAGTAAGTATACACTGATTGATGTGCAATCGCACGGGAGTGGCAGTCCTCCCAATGAGAGGGTTCACGCATTCATGCTTAATAGAGCATACTGGGTGGCGATATTGGGAAAAAACTAGAAATATTGTGGTGGCTTGGTCGCATTTTGTCAATTTTCTATAAAACATTTGTGCAGTGAGGCACCAAAAATACGTCGTTACAGAACTGGTAAAAGTTATGCGCCAAAAAGAGGCATAACCTGAATGAAATGTTCTCGGACCAAGATTGATCTTCTGGCCATTTGTTGGGAGCATTGTTTTGCGGCAAAGACACACAAGCCCGGGATATCCTTCAAGACCATTGTATGCGTACACGGCAAGTGACAGCACGCGGTGTCCCGCTGCCTGGGGAATCATAGATTCAGTGACATTCATCAGCCCGTAGGCGACCTCCAATTCCATAGAAGTTAGATGGCTAAATGAAGACGACATACAGGCTGTTGATGTCGGGGACCTCTATTAATTCATTATCTTTTTCCTATTGGTAGCCCAACGCAAAGTATAGGCAAGAGGCGAGACGGCGGGAAGCCCGAAACCTCAAACTGGGGCTTTCCGTGTTCGGCAACCACAACGCAAGCCGCCTCGCACACCGCGTACGTCAGCCGCAGGTATTTCGTTAAGACATCAAGCTCGTGCTTCCGCCGAAGAAGGTCCATAATTCTAAAATCAAATAACTGCTCCTGCATAACGCATTAGTGCACAGCACGGAACTCACGGCACAAAAACCAGACAAAGGCACTCTTCGAATCGATGCGTGGCAAAACGTCATCGTCGCGAGCACTCCAAGCGTGGAGAGGGCTGCGAGATACGGTGCAATCAAGAAACACCCTATCTGTGCGCAAAATCATTGCGTGGCGGCATACGCCGCACCGCCTACCGGCAAGCGAGATTGACGAATACGTCACTCGAAGCTTGATGAAAACACGAAACCCGAATATTCTTCAGCCCAGAAGAATGGGCCAAACAAATTCGTCAATATTCCTGTCCAAGGGAGAGATGGTGCTATATATGTCCACTACAGAAGTGCGGAATCTCGAAACTATCTGCACGAAAAGCATGAGGAACGCGAAACATGCGGAAGACTGGGCCACAGTACTGGCATGTGGCCCGCTCCGGAAAACGATATCTGCATGAGCTGTACAAACAGGAACCCGCAAGGAAACCACAAGTGCGACCCCAAGGGTGCGCTGTGTGGCATGGAATACCAATCGGGTGACCAAAACTATCACCAACGCTACCAAATACCCTTCCTACTCAAAACGCGACAGCGCCGGAAGGAGAAACACTTCGAAGCGAACACAAGGGGTGTCAAAGTAAACCGTCACAACCATCCCAGTGCCGGTGACACCGTTTAGAGAATTTTACAACACGGTTCAAGCAACACAATTCCATAAGGACCCGGAAAAGACGTGAACGGCTTTTTCCCATGTCTACTCTCCCGAGACAATGCAAGCGGCAATGGAGGCATCGGGAACGACGAGGAAAGAATCTCCGCCGGCAGCACCCGCAACAACGTGGTTGCCGATCGAAGATGGTCGAGCTCGACGTCCAGATAGCGGAGCAACCATTCTCGGCAGATGAGGGATTCAAAATCAAGGTCTAGGTCAAGGTAGAAATCCAAGACCAGACTCAGGACCACTCAGGCACCGCAGAAAAGATATCAACAAAAGCAAGAGCCCCTACAAAATGCGGTGAGCTCGCCTAGTCTCATCTCCCGCGGCTCCACACAGCACACTAATACAATAATCAGAGCAAATTAGACAACCAGCCTGAAGTAATCAAGGTACGAGAAACGCTAGAGATAGTAATGGCAGAAAACAGGGCCCTCAAGGTAGATATACCAAGCCTTAAACAAGCCAACGGGGAATATCCATCAACTGGGCTGTCGAGGAGGAAGAAAGATAGTTGTCGCAATGCAACCTCATATACACAGGCCGATATATACGAGGGAAGAAAACCCAAGAAAGGAGTCCCACCTCCAAAGAGAAAGAACACAACCGATAGCAAGTGATCAGAGGAGCCGACAGCATTTTACTTCAAGGAAAGCTCGTTGACGAGGAACTCTGGTACACTACATTACAACTGTTTGAGCAAAATATTGAGAACATAAAATGTGCAGGAAGCATAAATACGAGAATTATGGCACTGGGTAGTGCCTGCTTCAGTGAATGAGGCAGTAGACAAAGAGGTCCCATAAATTGACCAAGCCCTACACCGGCCTTTCGTGACAAAGTACCATCATAAATCTTTAAGGCACTCAACCCTCCAATTATGTCCAATAATCGCTATAACAGAAACATTATATGTCAGATGAAGTAAATTCATACATAAATTCATACTAAATAACCACATAGAAAAAAAACGCGACGCCATCTGTCAGCCAGAAACTGAAAAAACAGCCAAACTACCTAATTATAAAACCTTTGGTCCAGATAACGAACAAGCCTCTAGCGATAGCGATAAGAAAGCAGTGGTCGCCAACCTCATCAAGCACAATTTAACAGTGATACAACATGACACAGGTATACACGCAATCGACTATGTCCTTTACAAAATCATTTAACTCACAAAAACAGGAAGGAAGTCCCAACTTGTACACCAGCCCCCGAAGCAACCGTGAGTTTGCCAAGCTATTCCGCAAGGTGATAGGCATAACCAAGAGAACTGCCTTGATCATAAACGGGGACTTTAACGCACACCACACTGCCCCGCGGTCCAAGTTGGAGAAGACCAAGGGAAGAAACTTATGTTAAGACGCCCAATAAGCTCGTCTCTTTCTAGCGCCAAACCCAACGTACCCCTCCAGACTAGGCAACAGCGTCAGCATTGACACGACGCCGGTCTTTACCTTCACAAAAAATATGGTCATCGACACCTAACAGATCAGCCTGCACGAACGTCTCGGCAGTAACCACTTTATAGTAGCCACGTCGCTCACAGTGGACCCAGCTTATCCCCAAAGAGGAGACCTATTCAAGATTACAAGCTGGAATGAATTCAGAAGAATCAGGGCATCGAATGGGAGTTATTGAAAGAGACAGGAGGCGTAGCGGCCATTGAGAAGCTGCGAACACATGCCAGAAAAGCTACGAAAGCGATGCCCGAAGAACCCGAGCTCAGGCAAGCCCACACGGAACCCTTGTACTCATAGGAGACGAAACAGAGCCATCAAAGACGGTTAAGCGAACAGAAGGTAAACTGAAACCTCCGACAGGAATCGCGTACTAAAGGAGGGAAATGAAGAAGTTCGCAAACCAACTCACCCAACAGGTTTGGTACAGCACGTACTATAGAATGGACTCGTAAATAGAACTTGCGGAGACATGGAATACACTTCGGTGCCTCATACACCCACAGAAGTGGGAGACCATCCAGAGACAGAGCCTCAGCAAGATCATACATGTATATTAGAGATCAGGAAGGACCTCATTGAGGAAATCAAATAGATGCGTTGGACTACATTGAATTTAAAGGTGTTGTGGAGGCTTAGAAATATGGATGCAGCGGTGGCGTAGAAATATAAAATCTGTCTCGCATACATAAGGACCGTACTTCAAATCCCCGTGCAATGCAATTCCTGCCGGATAAAAAAATTGGCTCCAATCCACGCAGTGCTTGTAAAGCAAAGGTGTGGATGGCCACCACAAGAATTTCACATGCGACGTCACTTGAATTCACACACGTGGCTTTAGTGGGCACACGGAACTGCACTTTGGTGTACACAGTACTTTCCGAGTGAATGTAAGTATTCAGTTGTTAAAACAAACGTACCTAGCACAATTTTCCTGGCAGCATTTGTGTCATCATGGGAGCCCAAAAATAAGTAGTCGCAACTACGCCTACATCAGGGAGTCTGGCAACTTTAAAAATTAGTTTGAATAATTATGGGGTTTAAGGCGCCAACGATACACCGGCGATGAGGCGCGCCGTAGTGGAGGGCTCCGGGTTAATTTGACCACCTCGGGGATCCTAAACACGAGCCGAAATTTCGAACACACGGGCGCTTTTGCTTTTCGCCGCCGTCAGAAAAGTGGCCGCCGCTGCCAGTAATCGTACCAGCGTCCTTGAGCTCAGCAGCACGACGCCATAGTCACTGAGCCAGTGCATTGTGTCGCAACTTGAAACAGAGTTCAAAGCAGCATAATAACAATGTTTAAAATCAGCGAATAGCGTCGAATGCTCTTCCCGGGCATGTGCGAGCAACGGCCCATGAAATTCATTCTGATGACTAAAGAATAACCAGCATAGAATATATTGAAGTCGCGGCTTTCTCTGGAGTCTCAGAGATACACAGGACCCGTCATGCGCTCAGTCGGTATGAAGGATCCCCCCGCCCCCGCTCTTCGTACACGGGCTACCTGCGTCACGTATTGAAGACAACATACGCATCGATGAACTTTTGTTCAACCTATTGTGAACAAGGCTTTAGCAGCGAAGTCGAACGACTCTTGCTTGTTGTTTTTTAAAGATTTACAGCCAAGCTCTACGCCTCTAACCCCATTGGTTTACCGTCGTGGTCAAAAACGACACCCGTGGGCAAAAACGCCAAGGCGCCAAGATTTCAGACGTCAGGTGCATCTATCAGGCTAATCAGGCTTACAACATACGTATGAGGTTTTGTTTAAAGAAACCCCAAAATGTGCATCGAAACTGCATTCTGGATGATAAGGCGCCTTTAAACAAGGGCACACCCCGCCCTGCCATGTATTCCTGGTAAAGATTGTTTGCAGATAATAGTTGAAGGCTAGGCAGGCCGAGTCTCCCTACATTGACCAGCTCTTGCCCAAGACCCGGAACGCATGCGTCAGGCTAGGCAAGACCCAGTATTTGCGTACAGAGAAGCCGAGCGTAGTTTCTGTAGATACGGTATTAGAGTACGCGTCAGCAACGGCAGCCATTTTATCGTTCGTCAGTGGTGTGGGATTGCCGCATCTACGGCCTCGCCGTTAACCTCTCCCGAGTCGTTTGTTAGCAAGACTAACGATGATGCAGCAAACGGCATCTTTGGACACACTTTGTTGCTGAAAAGCTGTTACATGCATTCGAAATAACGTGAGTATCATACACTCCCAGAGCATATGAGGACAAGCTAAGCCAAACAGGGTTGACAAACCAAAACACAAACATCAAAATGAGGGTGCCCATTACTCGTCGCAGTCTAAACACATGTCACGTTATGCGAACTGACCAGTCATCATGGCGACGGCATGAACAATTGCCGAAAAGAGTGCCGATACTCAGTACCTTTACGTAGTGATACCAGCCGAGCGGAATTAAGCCCGCCACAACGGAAAAAAAAACATTTCATACTTTCCTCCATCCCCATTTATAGTGCTTTACAACTGCTGTACTGAAAATCACGCTTACCCAAGGCGGGGTGGCTGCCAATTTTTAGTTATTTACGTTTTTTTGGTCGGTGTCTTCATTTTTACTGCAACTAAGGTAAACAAAACAGAAGGCATGCTTCGCGGCAATATCTCACCAAACCGCAAAGAAATGTTTTGTTTCCAAGCCTATCTTTTGTGCTCGTTGAACCACTGACAACGTTCTTTCCCATACAAACAGCCATCTTATTTCAAGAGGGTGCTTTCTAGACCCTCCGTAGCTCAATTTTCCCACAATTTGACTCATTGGAAGTGTAAAGGCAAATTTGACTCGTTTCGTCTACTTTATCTTTTGGTATCTTCCTTATTGCAGATGTGGGCTACGTGTTGACCATAACGAAAGCGTCAAGAAAGTTCAACCTTGCCGAAATTATGGCCATTGTCAAGGAAGCTGCCCCTGAGGCTGAGTTGGAAGATGACAAGCAGCAGGACGTGAGGATCAGCCTAAAGAGTCTTGAGTGCAAAAAGTTTGCCCCCATGTTTGAGGCCCTCGAGAACTCGAACAAGAAACTCGGCGCTGGAAACATTGGAGTCACCGTCGCTTCAATGAAGGACGTGTACATCAAGTACGTAACATAGACTGGTTTAGAAAGCTATTGTTTCTGATAATTTCCGGGTGTTTTACAGGCTAAAAGATTACTCCGGAGGTTACTATTTGGTTCTTTCCATCAAGCATTAAATATTGTTATTAGAAAGGGTGAGATGTAGAGATGCGTCGCTCAGGAGCAAGCCGGATCTTTTGATCCGCTCTTTTTGAAGAGTGGGTGAGCCGTGGCTCAGTAAACGTAAGCGGTGGTTCTTATGGAGAGAGGGAGCCCCTTCTGGCCCGCTCAGTGATCCGTGTCGAGCGGGGCGAGCCACAGCAGTGGCAACCATGGAGGAAGAAGAGCCAACTGACCCGAAGAGCCGGTTCAAAAGAGCCGGCTCTTTGGTGCTGGGAAGCGACGGCAAGGCGACGCCGGCTGTGACAAAAATTACGAACACGTTGAAATCGATTACGAGCCTGATCATAAGAGTTGCCAACTCCAGCAGAGGACTCAAGGAAGAAGACGCCTTGCGCCTGGTTCAAGCTTTCGTCGGGTCGCGCGTCACCTACTCCGCCCCGTACCTCCGGCTGACGAAGGCGGACAGGGAAGCGCTCAACGCGACCATAAGAAAAGCAACAAAGACCGCCATGTGCATGCCATGGAAGAGCTGGAATACCACGGAAGAGCCGATCAAGCCTCACCTGCCCAACCAACGAATACGACTAAGTCCAAGCACGGCCGCGCCGTCCAGATAAAGATCGGATGGCAGAGCGAACCACAGCCTGAGACGGCGGGGCTCCCCCAAGGAGTGGCAAGAAGCAATCGAGACTAAACCCCTCCCCTGTAACATGTAAGCGGGAAGGTACGAGGAGAGAAGATCGGCGCGGGCCAAAGCTCTGGCCCAGCAGTTGGAAGAGGACCCTCGGGCTCTTTACGACGACGCTTCGCTCCCCAAAACATGGCACGAAGGCAACGACGGTCGTCACCACCATCGACAATCTGCTCATCAGCGCGTCGGTGCGCACGACAGACCCAGCCGAAGCAGAATAGGCGGCCGTAGCCCTCACCCTGACTGGTGGCGAGTCTCTATCCCAACGGCAATAGCCATTCTAAACAAACGAAGACCACGCGGACGAGCAATCAAGCTCAACTGGGCCCCGGCTCATTCGCACGTGAAAGACAACCTGCCGACAACCACGCCCGAGAAATTTCTATCCGGGCCGATAACGAGCTACCGCACCCCGCCACGAGCTACAAAGACATTGTCCAAATGTACCGAAACGAGCGGTGTAGGCTTCCCGGTCAGCATCCGCAGCTGCACAGACGACAGCAGACGATCGATCGTCGCATGCAAGCGGGGCCGCTAGCGCATCCCGTGCTCCTGAACAAGATGTACCCGGCCGAGCACGACAGCTCCTTCCCGTTCTGCATGGAGACCAGAGACTCTCGCTCACATCATAGGGGAGTGCACGAAACTCAAGGCCCACCACCTTCCCTTCCTCCCAACCACTATCGCCAATCCCCTCGAGCGATGGGAAACTTTGCTGTCCAGCCCTGACATCGCCACTCAGTGCGGACTGCGGGCCAGGGGCCAGGAGCTGCTGGATTTATATGGGTCCCGTGACTAGAGCACCAGCCCATCTGGTGCCTGCGCACGCACACCTTCTTTAAGGGCTCAGTAAAGGCTGATTCTCTCTCTCCTGGTGCGAGTTTCCCGCCATCTATTATCGGCGCGACAAAGCAACTGCACTTCCGGGCCAGGTGCTGCTAATTTTCCGAATTCCTCCAGCGCCTCCGGTCGTGTGAGCAGACAGTCCGAGTCAGGATAGCCGGATCTTTTGAGCCGTCCTTCGGATCCTGTGAGCCGCTCTTTTTGAGAGCAGCTCTTCGCGGAGCCCGGCTCTTTTTCGCCGCTCTTTGGGAACGGTGGTTGCGAGACCGCAGCGGCAGCGGCGGTGAATGACACATCGGGAGACCGTAATGGCAGTAGTGCATAAACTGCGTCTGTATTTTGAAAGTAATAAGAAAATGAACTCCTGTGACCTATATGATTCACCGCTGTTACATTTGTGCCCTCAGTATAGTACGAGTCAGGAACCAGCCGGATCATCTGAGCCGCTCAGTTCAGCGGCAGTTCTCGGCTCCCTGAATCTCAGCTCCTGGCGCTTGTTTACCCCAAAAAGTAAAACTACTAATATACAATACCAGTTTTTTTTTCCGACACTTCTGGGATTAGTGGTTTCCTTGTATGGGGTCCACAGCCACTAGAAGAGACGTCAACTCCAGCGATTCCAAAATAAGACCACCAGGACAATTAAAGATGCTGATGTATGACGTGCCTAGCGGGCCTATTTTTAAGAAGCTTTAACTGCTTCATGTGCACGAATTATTTCAGCATACTAACCCAATAGGATAAATAATACATTAGCAGCTCGCATGGCCCATTTATTTGTGCCTGCGACAGACCACGGCCGCCGCGATCGGCGTCCGGCGACGCGCCGCCGGCAGCAAATCGCGGAGGCCACGGACAGACGCACGTATTACGTTATACGAACGCCTCAACATGCCTTGCCGACTGAACTATATTCACCACCATTTACGCAACATCTGTTAATTTTTAACTTTATACAACACGGTTCTCGTCCCTTTGAATATACGTGAGACGTCTTTGCAATACTGATGCTGTGTTTCTTGTTATTGTGCCCCGGGTTCAGACTTGTTCAGACTTCATGTTTAGGTCAATTTTTAAATATGGTTAACTGTACGGCGTAGTGTACTCATATAGAAAGCGTGCTTCTTTATTTTTTCGAATGGTTCTTCGAAACTCTTTAACGTGTATGTGAATGTATATTGTCTCTGCTTGTTGTAACTTGACACTGGCCACACTCCTATTCCAGGTGATGACGGCTTTTTGGACCGTGTCTTCAGCATAACCACTTTGTTGAAACGAACAATACTTTTAGTTTGGTGGTCCTTTTGTTTTTATTTGGTATCAAATGATGACATTTTTTCGTTTTCCTAGTACTTCACTTGTTTTATTACAAACCCATAGGCATTAAATATGCTGAAAAGCAGTTTTCAACGTTTGTTAACTTATTTTGGTTGCCTGAATATCATTTCCGGGAAGCCTGAAAGTTAGTTCATTACACTTCGCAATGGTTGTGTGACACACCAACAACAGCTATCTGCACGTGAAAGACCGTTAAACTAATTTTGTTTTTTATGAACTTCCGCAGAGTTAACATTGATCGGGTTTGTTTTTTATGAACTTCCGCAGAATTAACCTTGATTGGGTTCCCGGAGTTCGTTCCCATCAAGAAGATGTGAATGGTAAGCAACATTATTATAAAGTGCTGCAACTTGTTCTAGCAAACTCATACTTTTTGACTTCGGATTTTTAGGAGGCAGACAGCCACCTTACCAATAGCATGTTTGTAATGTGCGATAAAAAGTGCGACCCTTTGTTGCATTACGCGCCAACCAAACCATACGTTTTAGGTGGTGGAAATGCCCCTTCAAAATAGTGCGAGAGCAGTTTTAGAGCTTTATGCTGCTTCTCAGCCTGAGACACAAACTTCTCAGGGTCCTGGACTCTGGATACGTGCTATGAATGCGAAAGCCTGACAATACTTGTTCACGTCGTCGGTCGTCGAAACTGCTCGGGCTCTGGTTATACTATTTTTATCCCCGCGTTCTTTATACACGTCCACCCGTCGACGGAGAAGCCGCGGTATTTAAGACTCTCACTCTTTCAACGTCTCAGTGCTATGAAACGCCTCAGCTAAGCAGAAAGAGGGCATACAAGCCTTGAATAAACCCGGTGACCTTAAGAAGTGTAATACATTTTCTGGTATTACGTAACATTGCTAACTTTGGTAACTCTTGCGTTTTAAACAATACTAAGAAATAATTTCCTTGTGCTTACTCAATGACCTCATTCTGCAAACTTGACGTCCTTCTTGATAACTTCCCTGGAAAGCCAACGCGCAGGCATCACAGCGCTGCTCGGATAAGGAGCAATGAACGATGACATCTTCGCACGGCTGCTTGGTGTACACTTGGTGCTACTCTATACAGGCAACAGGGGATTTACGAAGCTGCGCTATACCTGGATGACAAATTAGTCATCAGATCCTATTGAGGGACTCATACAATAAGGTACGAGTAGGCATGAAACAATGAAGGAATTTTTAAGGTGAAACTGGCTGCCAGAAGCAAGGCCGACGCCATTGTATGGCTGTGACGTGTGACGTCGTTGCATCGCTTTTGCCACTCCGGTGACAAGTGGTGATCGCTTTCGATAGAAACAGCGGGTGCCCCTCGTGAAGTCTAACTGTACCGCCCGGACGTACCGCGCCTTCGTGTTTGCGGAACAGATTTCAACATTGGGTGATTTTTTCGTCCTCTTTACGATTTGTTTTCTCTTCGTAGAAGAGGCGGTGGCAGTTGCGGGCCGCGCTGTGGACCGCCAACCCCGGTTCAGCCGGCGCCTGCACGCGATATCGGCCAAGAGGCTGACGTACTTCGCTCGCAGCATGGGGCCCCTGACCACAGGAGTCGTGCTGCCCGTCCTCCTGCTGGCTTTTACGGCCAGGGGACTCACCGACAAGGGCTTCTCGGTATTCAGCCTAGGAAACCAAAAAGGCGCCAGTAAGTTCATGCGAACGACTCGCAATGCTCTCAAACGAATGCAACGCCCTAGAAACTGCAGCGCCGTTTCTCCGCCATTCGTAACGCTGAGCTCAATGTGCGCAGGGGCGTTAGAGGCAAAATAGCTTTCCCAGCTCAATATAAGATTTGTGTGGGGTAAACACATAAAGCTATCCTTGCAGATCGGCGGCACAGCCGATTGTTGCTGCAATTAAGAAATATTAGAAATCGTACAAATCGTACAAATCGTGCAAATAGGACATCGTACAACTCATGAAGGTGCGGTTAAAGAGTCTACAGAGGGTGGCGATAGTCTACGCCCTCTACAGAAATGAACTTTCTTGCAGACTTTCGAAGGTAGTAATAATGAGTTAGGTTATGCCAAGGATACAAAGATAATGAACCCATTTCTTACCCCAAACAAGAGCGCACGCGAAGTCTCCCCCAAGCGAGAACGTAAATTAATCGTTTGTGCAATGAAAATGCACAATTCTAGACCTACCACATCGCAACCCTCCCCTTCCGCTGAGCTTTGCCAGAACGTAAATATCTTGTGGATGATATGACAGTGCCACAAACCATGGCTTTTATTTTGTTTAGTTATGTATTTTATTTCCAGCTTCTGGCCGTTCTCGGCGGGGTTTGAAGCGAATGGCGAGTTTCCTTTCTTTCTCTTGTATGGCTCGCTGGGTATCTACTTGTTCATTAATGCGTACCATCCTCTACCGGGTAACCCCAACAGCCAGGACCAGGTAACGCCCTGCATTTCCGCAAAAAATGCAGATATCGCGGAAGTTCCACCCATAGAGTAAGTGGAGATAACTGCTCGCACAAAATTTTGAAAACCTAAAAAATCAAAACAGTTGCGTTTTAAGACCAAACGTAGATGAGACCAAACGCAATAATGCAGATTTCACGAACGTTCTACCTGTAATCGTTATACTTGTGTAACTTGAGATAATATACGTTCGAACGAAGTTTTGAAAAACCAAAAAAAAACGAAAATATTTATTTATTTATTTATTTATTTATTTATTTATTTATTTATTTATTTATTTATTTATTTATTTATTTATTTATTTATTTATTTATTTATTTATTTATTTATTTATTTATTTATTATGTTTCCATACTGCAGCCCATGAGGGCTATCGCAGGAGTGGTTAGGTACAATGCATAAGTTAAAAACAAGGTAAGCTCACAAACAGCATTATACAATAATATTCTCTAACGTTTGTACGCAAATTCATCATATGAGAGCGAGCGGGTTAGGCCGGGGAGAGAATTCTATTTTTCTATTGTATAGTGAAATATACTGGACCTGAAAATATTAGTGCGGACAAAATACGGGTTAACGTTGCGGGGGTGGCAACTACGCGTTTGTAAACGATTAAGCGAGGATGGCGTAATGATTATCAGAAAGGCGACAGTGAGACAGTATAACGAAGCCTGAGTGATTCCGTATTGCGACGCGCAACTAGAGGTGTTAGCCTTAGGGAATGAAGGGCATTACTTGGTGAAAACTCTGAGTCAAAGCGACGACAGATAAAGCGAACGGCTCTCTTTTATACAGATTCAATCTCGTTTATTCCATATTGCTCATACGGGTTCCAAACTGGTGAAGCGTATTCGAGCATTGGGCGAATCAGCGACTTGTAGGAAATAAGCTTTGTTTCCCTGGGTGCTTCAGCCAGCGTGCGCCGCAGATAGCCAATTTTTTTTTTCAGTGCCTTAGTTGTGATAGAATTGATATGCTTTGACCAAGAAAAGTTTCACGAAAAAATATCTCTAAGATATTTGTATTCGTCTACGGTATCAAGCGATTGTGCGTTAAATGCAAAACTGAAAACGAATGGAGATGTCCTATTTATATACCTCATTGTCCCGGTTTTCGAAAGTTAACTTTCACTTGCCATGTTTCGGACCATGAACAAAAATGCGAAAATAATTTTTGCAGACCTACGTGATCTCGAAACGACGAAATCTTCGAATATAATACAGAATCGTACACGTAAAGCCGAATCTTTGATTGAATGTGAATAGGCAAGTCGTTATTTAGAGAAGAAAAAGCAAAGGACCCAGCATTGACCCCTGTGAAACCCCTGATGAAACCGGTACTAGGGACGAGGATACTTTGTTAAATTATGCAAACTGTGTACGTTGAGTAAGGAAGATAAATATCCAACCAACAGGCTGCGGATTTTTAATAATAGCGTTTAATTTTAGCAACAGTTTGGGATGAGATACCACGTCAAACGCTGTAGAAAAGTCCATGAATGTGGCATAAACCAGGGTGCCCGCACCTAATCTATGGCACATATAGTGAGAAAACTCGTCTAATTGAATTAGTGTGCTGAAACCGCGCCTGAAACCGTCTTGAATGTTAGACAAGACTTTATTACTTTCAAGATAATGCATAAGGTGTTTGTATATTATATGTTCTAAGTTTGCACGAATAGGCGGTCAGTGATATAGGTCTGTAATTACCAATGCTCTTTTTATCACCAAATTTATAAAACAGGAGACCTTTACCATATTTCCAAGGGAATGGTACTATTCCCGAACTGAGTGATTTTCCAAAGATTGCTGCGAGATATCTATTTCGCGACGCAAAATTCTGGTAATATCCGCGGACGTGGCGACAGGGTCCAGCTTGCGTGGAAGATGAGCGTGAAGTGGAGGTCATCGCAGGAAGACGTCGCAGCAATGTGCGGGACCCGGGTAAATTGGTGAGCTATAGGCGTCTCTTGGCCTGCTCAAATCACCGACACTCCGCGATGATGGAATCAACGGTGGCACAATCCTTACAAATGAGCTGGTTAAGGGCGTCATCGGCGGTGTCCTTAACGTTGTGGCCGACCTTGTTCGTTTCCCATATTCCTGCGTCAACTTTGGAGCATAGGGCCAAAACGTCCTGCAGGTAGGTGACGTAACATTCAGTAAAGTTTGAGCTCGTGTTGAGAGCTCTTCCTTTGCCACAAGCTGGCGACCAACGGACTTGCAGAACACCTTTCGAAGCTCTTCTTTGAAAACATACCAACTGGTTAGTCTCCCTTCATTAGTTTCAAATGATTTTGAGCCGTTAGTTTGAAGCAAAAAGCAGCGTTGGCGGGCTTGAGAGTGTTGTCTCATCTGTTGTGAGCACTCACCCGTTCGAACATGCGAAGCCAATCTTCTACATCAGTGTCGTCCGTACCAGTGAAGTCGCCGGGTTCCCGAGGGCGGGACACAACAGCGAACGGTGAGGTGGATCCGGGATCCTTGGTAGGCATCGCGTGGTCGCGGACGTGGCGCCCACTCCGAAGTTTCGTGTTGGGATGAAGCCACGCGTCAGTAGATACAGGAAACATAAAGTCCACCTTTACCAAAGATGTCACGGGACAACGAAGAGATAGAATGTTGGAAGGGATGTATTTACAAAGCAGACACCGTAGCGACTGGCACAAAAGTCGGTTGATGGCACGCAGCCTGTCCAGCGAGAACTCGGACTTCGTCTCCCTCCTCTTCTTTCCGTTGGTCATCGACCAGCGTCTTCCCACCGGAGCACATACCCAGATAAGGACAGATTGGTCACATGGATATCCGGCTATGCTTCGTGTAAGTGTCTAAAGAAGCTGGCGAAAGTCTGTAACAATACGTTATATATTTTTGCGTAAATGTGGGGCTTTACAATGTCCTGACTGCAATACAATGGAGGTGTTGCACAAAACCATCATGCACGCCCATCGGCAAAAGGCGCTGTGCAACCACGGAACAGTTTTCTAACGGTGTCGTCACTATCGGCAGATTGCAGACGCACACGGCTGCAGAACCTTAATAGTCATGAATCTAAAGCTATTTCCACGGTGTCTTGTGCTTAACGCGCGCAGTGCAATGAATGCAAACAACACCTTCTTCGCGGCAGAAGCATATGCCATGTCTTTTCTGCAAAGCAGTGCGCGTGTCACCACCGCAGTTTTCATTCCGGGGAAGCGGATTTACTCGGCGCCGCTCCCGGGTTCCTCCTCGCCACCGTCGACCCCTACTTCACAACTATTCCCCTATTCCCTCTATTCCCCTCACCACCACTGCTGCATCTTTCACACGTTGCGCAGTCGGCTGACAGTGGCCGTACCGCCGTTATCAGATTATTACTGATAATCAATACCAGCGCGAATGAGTGTAATGACGCAAGACCCAGTCACCACCGCCACCGCGAATGTAGCCACGGCCATTGCCGCTTCAAATTTCACCTCGCCCACTAGCTCCACGCCCTTGCCGGTTGAAAGCAACTTGCCTTGTTGAAACGCCGGCGTGAGCACAATATTCTTTAGCTTGCGAGCCATTCCGAGCAACATTGTCATAATTCTTCTGGTGTTCATAGTTCGTCTGGTGGAAGAATATAAATGAATCTTAGTCTCATCTCGTACGGTTTTTCTCTCTCCTTTCGCCAGTGTATATCACGTCTAATTAGGCGCCTATCCCCCATCGCCGGTTTAGGAATGCACGGGTTGGGGGTGGAGGGCGGGGCATGTAGGCACAGCAGGACTTAATGCCGCTACCGATGACATACCCGTTGCTTTGGTGGGAGATTTGAACGTGGCAGTCTCGTGAATGCACCACGTCAACTGTCCTCCGCCATTGAGGGGTTTGGGTCTGGGCTGGTGTGTTGCACAGACAATGAGATGTCTATGACTGGATAGCGAAAGGGACACCCACGTGTGTGCCGAAGCCCTCCTGGGGCGGTATTCTCGAGTTTCGTCCCTTTGGCGTCCCTTGCAAAAGTGTCCCTTTTTGCGAGCCCTGATTGGCTAAAATCAAACAACCGGAAGTGACGTAACGCAAGCGCAACAAACCTACTGCCAACGCCCATTGCTTAACCGGAAGTACGTCACGATGAAAAAGACTCGAAAGGGACGTTTTCAAGAGGGACAGTTACGAGAATACCGCCCCAGGTATTACCTCGCTATGGGACGGACGCATGTCGCTCTCTTGGAGGAAGAAGAGCGGAAACTTAGAAGCACCAGCACTAACAGAAGCGTGAATCAGAACAGAAAGCACGGACAGCCGCTGCCGCTGTTGACCCTCAAGTCGCAGCTGGTCGTGTAGCTGTGAATCCCTCCTGGATGAACAGCAGCTCACCTTCTTGGAACGCCGACGTGGGTCAATATCACTCGTTGAGCTTAAGGGCGGCATGTTCTACAGTATCTTTCACTTCTTCCAAGCATTAATGACTGGTGGCTGGTTTATGCCTGCACGGGTTGGAAGAGGAGGGTGGTAGGAGGAGGCCGGCACGTGCAGATACAGGTTTCATACCCTTAAAGATAATATGTCTGCTGTGTTGTGAGGTTTAACGTGGCCCTCAAACAACCCAGTGCGACCGGTCCGGTGTAATCTCTGGTTGCGTGGATTGGGTTGGCCTGTTACACAAACAGCAAGATCCCTAAGATGCGGGAGGGAAAGAGACAGCTCTACGTTAGTCTGCTAGGATAAAGCTCGGGTTTTTCCAAATTACATTCGGGTGATTGACCAGGGAGTATGCTCAGTAGTAAATTAAAAACGTGTTTTGTTTCGTGCACTCCGTGGAGGGCGTGCTGCGTTGCAGGTCATCCTTCTTCACAGAGTGGAAGGGCACTGAATCTTTATGTTCAGGCAAAGGCCCGCTATTTATACCGAATTGGCAATTCACTCAATGTTTCACCAGTCACACAGTTATTTCGGGCGGGTATAGCGTGTGTGCTGCACTGTATGGCAGTGGGATGAACTTCTACAGCAGTTTCAAGAAAGCATTCTCAAGAACGCATTTGGGTATCATTTCTAGGGTTAGTGTATCTTAGCGTACACGGCATTTGTTCAGGTTTTGGAGAAAGCGCTTTTGCCGCTGGAATAGGTGGGCCGTTAAGGGTCCTCGCCCCGCCATGCCGCAGCGAAACAAGACACCGTCATCCCAATCGAGCTCTCCTACCTGGGAGGCGGCAACCCGTCGACTCTGCTACTCGGCGAAGGTAACGCCACGTCAGCGGCAAGTCAGCAGTTCCGCTTGACTGCCGAGAGTGTCGGCAGCCGCCTGCAGGTGTTCAAGGACGTCGACGAAGGTGCCGGCGAGCTGTCGCGCAACGACTTTTGCAACTATGTGCACACCGTCGCAGGAGGCGCCGCCTACGGAGTCGACCAGTGAGACGTTTTTGGAGCCCATTCGTTGGTTCGAATGAAAGCGCTAAGATCATAACGTTAGGGCTTTGAAGAACCAAAAGGGCTCCACGTTTCAGTACTAAACAAGCGGGTAACGTGTCCAGGCTGACGTGTTTCTAGGTGCATTAAGCTTTTGTAAACAAATTACAGAATACGGGTTTCCACTGCAATTTGGGGGTTGCTGTGCGAGCCGCATGTGATCATTGCCACTAAAAATAAGACGTGCAGGCGGGTTCATACGGACGGCAAATGTGGGACACTTTGCGGATGATGGGCCCGCAGAGTTCATGGTGTCTCAGGTAGTTACCTAGTTCCGGAAACAATTCCAGTTATAGAGCGTCTCGGCTACGGTTTTATGTTCCCTGAGAGAACTATACAACGAAGAACAGTTTGACGCTTGTGCACAGTTGCATAGTTAGTTTCCAAGCCGCTTCCCAAAACATGGTTCCTGGCACGTTTACTCGCGCCTCAAGGGGAATAATTGTAGTGTGTAAGTGTTGCTGCGAACCTTAATTGGCACGAAATGCCAAGCATGGTGTGGGTAATGCATGGGTCAACACGAAAACGCATGGGCTAACTGAAAAAAAAATACCAATACAATTTAAACGTGGTTTGGCAGTGCGTGGGTGTTACACTTTGGTGGAAAAACTTCCCTTATGCGGGAGGTTTGTGGGCGTAAGCCTGGAGTTGCGCTCCGAAATAGCAGGGAATCAATCGGGAGAGAGAGAGAGAGAGAAGTAAAGATTTATTGGCTGAAAAGGCTAGCTAGGACTTGGTCCTTGCCGGTCCCATGAGGTGGGTCTCCTCAGTCCAGGAAACCTCTGGTGGTGGCTGCCGTTTTCACTGGGTTCACCAGATTCTTCTGGTTCTCCGGATCCTCGTAGACAAACAGTGCCTCCCACTTTTCCGCGATGTCGTGGTCACCGGTGGTATGGGCGCTTGCATTGTCTTGTGGGGCCAAAGTAGGTGTTGCTGTGGATGCTTGGCTATGCACAGGTGGGTCTGGACGGTAGTCTTCGCAAGGGCACACCAGGATCATGTGTGCCAAGGTGCCGGATATGTCACAGTAAGGGCAGAGATATGAAAATTGAGTGGAGTAAATGCGGTTCATGATTATTCCGTGTTACGTGTTTGTTTGGAGCCAACGAAAGGTTACGCTTTCCTCGGTAGTGCTGACGTATGGCCCTGTAGGTGATGGGTACGTCTGTTGCACCCGTTGCAGCACAGATGTTGGGTGGCAGGAAGGCCCGGCCGGGGTGCTTTCGGGCTGCAGCGTGCGCTGCTTCGTTTCCTGCCATCCCTCCATGCCCCGGGATCCAGGTGACGTAGGTGTCAGGAAGTTGGGGGCGCGTCTTTAAAATTTTAGGGGACTTCGCGGACACGCATCTTTTCTGGAAGTTCCGACATGCCACTTGGGAGTCATTGAATATCAGTGCGCGGTCGCTGTAGGTCGTCATTGCCAGGCGATGAATGCTTCTTCTGCAGTTTCGGGGTTACGAGCTGGCATTGTTGCCGACGTCAATTCCCTGCCTCGTGGGTCCGTGACGCTTATTGCGAAAGCAGTGTGGTCTGGATATCGAGCAGCGTCTCTGTATCTGGTGTTAGGAACTTGTTCATATTTTCGGAGGAGTGCCTTCTATCTTGCCTGTCTTATTTCTTTGTGGTAAGTGGGGTGCATGTTACTTGGTATGTGTGCTATACAGATTGTCTCTCGGAGTTCCGAAGGTAGTCTCGCTTTTTGGTCGGTGTCCGCGATGTAGGTTTCACTGTAATTGAGAAAGCGAAGTACTGCTCGGCCTGTAGGTGTGAGCTAGAGGCGTTCGAGTTGGCTGGCTTTGTGGGCTTCGTCCATCTCCCCCCATGTATTATGTACGCCTAATTTAAGCAGCTAGTTGGTGGATGCCATAAAAGGAAGGCCTAGAGCAGTCTTGGTTCCTTTCCGAATTATTATGTCCATCATTTATTTTAGCGTTTGTTAAGGCTAGGTACGGGGTGCCATACGTCATCCTAGTGGTATTGGTGCTTGCATTATCCGTAAGGTGTCTTGTTCTTTGACTCCCCTTCGTTGATTTGGGAATATTTTAATGGGGTGGGTGAATTGTGTCACCGTTTGCATTAGCTTGGGAAGATGAGCTGCACCCGATCCATCCTTGTGTATGGTAATACCCAGTACACGAAGTGAGTTGGCCCTGGGAATTTCCACTCCGTAAAGAGTGACGCTGGGATCCGGATCAAGAACTTGGGTGGTCGTCCTCGAGTTCGAGCCTTCAGCACGAGAATTTAGGACTTCTCCAGAGTGCACTGGAGGCCGCAAGATCTTGTCCAAGTAGTTTACTATCACGTCGATGGCCTCCTGCAGGGCGTCCTATTGTCTCCCAGTTGTAGGTGCTCTCATCCACAGCGTGAGGTCGTCTACGGAAAGAGCATGCCTTAGTCCTTTGATAGTATGAAGTTTCTTTGGCAGGTGCAGCATGGCGATGTTAAAAAGCAGCGGGGAGACCATTGAACCTTGAGGCGTCTCTTTGTTTGGTAGGTGGAATTTTCTGCCTTGAAGGCTGCCGATTCCCACCATTGCCGTGCGATTCGTGAGGAAGTTTCCAAGATAATTGTAAGCTTTGGGGCCGCAATTTGTACTTTGCAGATTTTCGAGGATCCTTTCATGCTTGACATTGTCAAAAGAGCCCTTGACGTCGATAGCGATCATACCGCACTTGTGATGGCGATTTAAGTGGTCTGTGACGTCCTCCTTCAGAAGCAAAAGGATGCCTTGGGTTGACAGATGCTGTCGCAACCCAAACATGTTGTCTGGTGTGTACCCGTTGCCCTGGAGATATGGCGTGAGCCGTTCGTTAACCATGTGCTCAAGAAATTTACGCGCACAGGATGTCAGCGATATAGGCCGAAGATTATTAATACGTAGAGGCTTGTTTGGCTGACGAATCATTGTCACATCCGAATGCTTTCACGTTGCTGGTAGTTCACCTGTTTCCCAGCGTACGTTAAAATACTCCAGGAATGATTATTTTGCGTTTGGAGGTAGATTACGAAGGAGCTTGTTGGTAATCTTGTCTTTGCCGGGCGAAGTGTTCCTTTTGAGTTTCGCCAGGGCTGCCTCTATTTCAGCTTTTGTGAAGGGTCGACCGAGGGCGATTATTTTGGCCATGGTACGGATCATTATTAGTCGGACTCAATGGGATGCCGCCGGCAAACTTGCGCTGAACCTCATCTAGTATGTCTTGTTAGGCGCCTGCTTATGAATGGACGATTTTTTGGCGGTCTTGCTTTTGCTAAATTTTTGTCCGGGTAGTCGCCAGTAGGCCTCGTAAGATAAGCCAGGTGTTTTTTTGCTGAGGGTGCCCTGAAGTTGGTCACATGCCTTGTCCCAATTTTGCCGGGAGAGTACGGTGCCATATTCTTTGGCTTTCTTAGTGATGGTGGCAACATTCAGCTTGCGTTTTCTGTTGTGCTTTTGTCTTTTCCATCGTTTGAGGGGGCTTCTTGCTTCCCAAAGGTAGGAGAGGTGACGGTCAACACCGGGAATATCTGTGTTCAGTTGAATTATTTTTGTGTGCTCTTCCGCGTTTTCAAGTGTTTTAGAAAGCCATTTGTCAATTGCTTCGATGTTTGCAGGATTGAGGTCAGTATGGAAGGCTTTCCAATCTGTGATCTGTGCTGTCCCCGACCGAATGTTTCTTTTTCGATGGCTTATCTGGAATTGTAGGATGTGATGATCACTTCCCAACTTCTCCCCCAGTCGGGTCCACTCTGCCGGGTGGATGCCGTGGGTAAAGGTGAGGTCTGGATTAGTGCGTCTGGAGATGCTGTTGCCTACTCGGGTTAGCTGCAGCGGATCCTTCCAGAGATTTAAATTGTGAGATTTTGTGGCGTCATGTATGCGGGTACCTTCCCTGATAGTTGGCGGGTGCCCCCACACCGTGTGAGGAGAATAAAGTCACCCGCGATCACCACTTTGTGCTCTCTCGTGATGTTCCTGATTTTCTTTGCAAATTAGTCGAAGTTCGCCAGTGGGTCTCGAGGAAGGCTGTAGACGCTTAAATTTAAGAGGCTTAGCTGAGTCTTTCTGTCGTGTAAGGTTTCGACAAGTGTATGGTTCATGTTTGTGCGTATGATTTCGTGCAATTGGGCGTTTAGCGTCGTTTTAGTCAGGACTGCGTTTCGCTCTGTTCTGTGAAGGCGTTGTATTTTTAAAGGCGAATGTTAGTGCTGTACATTTCCTGGGGGGCTATCGCATCTATTTCATCTTATTTAGGGAGTTCTATGAGGTTAGCGATTTTGCACCTGAGAGATCTACAGTTTCATTGCCATATTTTGGTTTGAAAGGCTTCTCTGGTGCCGTTAGTTTGGACGGTCATCTTCTATGTATTCAACGTCAGAGAGCTCTTCTCAGCTTAATGGGCAAAAACGTGAAGCGTCGTGGCTATCTTTTCGTGCCTTTTTCTGCGCCGCATCTACAGGGATGAGGATTGAATCGAGTGTCGTTTTGGTGATGTAGTTATTCCTGGCATATGCAACGAAGTTGCCAAAGATTACCGCATTGTGTGCTGCTAGCTGCGCAAAAGGAGCTATAGCTTTCTGAATTTCTGCCGCGACGACCTGCTGTATGTTGGCCATGATCCGCTGTCTAAGTGCGGCTATTTGGTCTTCAGTTAGCTGAACAACTCGCTCTTTTGTGAGTAGCACTTGTTGTGGAGGGCGTTAGCAGCTTCTTCTCGACAGCGGTGGACCAGCTTATCAATGAGAGTTTGCTCGCTTTGGATTAACGTCTCCAAGTCTTTGATGGTAGCTTCGTCTTCTAAACTTCTTCCAGATGCGCTTGCCACATTGGCGTAGCTTACTCTCTTCTGGGATATAGCTCCCGACCCGGATCGAGATTGCGAAGGTGCTCTAGATCTGTCTCTGCTTCTTCTCTGCACGTTGTTATCGCTGCTATTTTAAATTGTTCTGTTGGCTGCTTGTAGAACCAGGAAGACTTCAGTGCGGGGCCACCATCCTCTCTGTGGTTCTTAGCTCTCTACTTCCCTTCCCATTTCTGTCGAACCTTGGGGGGGGGGGGGGGGGGGGGGGAGGTCCTGGCTTCAGATTCTTCCTGCAGTCTGTCCCTGCCATCTCATGCGGTTGTTCCCACATCTTGCAGTATGGCCGGCAGTCGTAGCCAGGTGGTTGATTGGTCTGGCCGCATTTGCGGCAGAAGTTTTCGGCTGGATGCGGGAATATGTCTTGCCGGTGACCCAGCTCCCCGCAGGAACGATAGTACTGTAGAGTCTTGCGATAGGGCCGAAAACGGTAGTCCCCCTCTGATATGTCACGTTGAATGGTACGTGCGGCCGCTAAAGTAGATGACGGCTGCAGACGATTTTCCAAGCATGCGTGCTGCAACAATCATATATCTCTCTGGCATGAAGAGACCGTCCATGAGTTCTCCGGGACTGGTATTTGATGGGATGCCATTGATGACTCCCCTGCTGATCCATTCTGGTGTTTCCGCATGGGCTCGCGCGGTCAATATGTCTCGTCCTAGTTGTATGCTGCTGATTTCTCCCAGAAAGTCAAAATGCAGAATTTTTCTTGGAGTACTTGCAATGACGAGGTTTTCGATGCGCTGAACTTGAATCCGAAGATTGTCATAGGATTCCTTCTGCATGATTTTGCTTGCTCTTCCAATGGCGTTAGTAATTTCTGCAAGGGACCATTTCGAGAGTTGAAGGCCGGCTTGTGGGTGATAAATGATTTTCGTATCGTCCACAGGCAATGGTGGCATCTGGGAACGTCTACGCTGCGCCGTCTCGGAGGCTGAGGGCTGCGAGGTAGGTTGTGCGGCTGGTGGTGCTCTTTGAGTAGCGGCAGTCTTGTTTCGTTTCCTTTGGGTCACTTTCCATTGATTCTTTAAATCGATTGTTCTACCGTTATTTTCATCCCGTGCCCACTTCACTGGCGAGCCGCTTTCTTTGGTAGAGTCAGTCTGCATAGCGCTGTCTTCCTGATTTTGTTCATTGCTTTGCACCTGCATCGTCGCGTCGGGTGCTTGACTCATCGTGGGGTAGTGTGAGCTTGCGTCACGCGGCTGGACCGGCTTGTAGAGCTCTTGTGCAGCCGCAGCTTGCTGAGGAGAGCTCGCGCTGCCGCTCATGCGCCTGGTGCGAGCATGTGCAACTGACTCCTCAACCCGCCTTCTCTCGCCGGCCGTGGAACGCTGCTCTAGTGAGGCTTAGCCTGATGCGATATTTCAACTGCTTGAAATCTTGGCGTAAAATGCACTAACCATGGCAAACGTAGCAACGGGAGATTCCTTGTGACTTGCCGGTGTTCATGACGCACAACTGAGGAACGTGAATGGCCTTTTTGCACATGAAAAGCCGCAAAAGCGAGAGCTTTGTGAAGCAGGTCATGACTCCAATGCCGGCAGCAACCGGGAGCGCAGGAAATTCTCAACTACGACAAAGAAAATGGTGTAGAAGTATAAACGCTGTGGGCATTCGGAAAGCGTGCGCAAGCAACAGAAAGATCCCTCTGGGAGTGAAAAGCGTGATGTACAGGCGGGGACTTAATTTACCGTACCACGCGAGCGCGTGGCAAAAGCCAGCGATGCGCACTGTGAAGGCATGGCGCCTGTTGTCGAGACCACCGCGGCGCGTATGTGCGTCTTTTTACTTTCATGAGTGCTTGTAGCTTGTGCTGCGTCAAGGTTTATGCGGCGTCATGTTATGGCTATGCCTCAAGGTAGACAGAAGCAGTATTCACAGGGAGTGGCTGACTCAACCGGACACGCTAGAGCAGCAGCTACCGTTGGCAGGCTTCGTACAAAAGATCGTAGGCACCCCGCCTTCCCGTCAAGACCCCTGGAAGACCCACCAATGAGGAAATACAATGACCCCTGGAATGAGGAGGCCTTAGCCTAAAGGGCAAATAAGTTCCTCTCTCTCTCTCTCTCTCTCTCTCTCTCTCTCTCTCTCTCTCTCTCTCTCTCTCTCTCTCTCTCTCTCTCTCTCTCTCTCTCTCTCTCTCTCTCTCTCTCTCTCTCCTTTTTTACTCGCAGGCACGCAACTTTTCTCGCTTCCTGCGCGGTACTGCTATGCTCACTGAAGTACCGTAGAGCGACGCTTTCGTAGCATTCCCTTCATCACGATGACCCATTTGCGGCCTTACGTGATCATTGCGCCGGCTTTTGCGCATATGCTCATTGCATCCTGATAAATGGTTAGGCGAAAAGGTTTGTTTTGTATTTTTTGTTTGCGCGTTTATACACGCGGAGACTATTGCGGCTTGCGACAAGCATCGCCGAACGAAGCGTGTATGAAAGGCAATCGCAGGGTTCCGTGCTATCGAAAACGAACTGCCGGCGAGATGAATCGCAAGCTTTCATTCATCATCATCAGCGATACGATTTTGCAGCTAATTTTTCTTTAGTACAGCTAAAAATGTTTTTTGCCACCAAAGAGTAAACTGGAAACAGCCATCTATTATTGATTGATAAACATCACTCCCTGCAGTGCAAATGGTTTTGCTGATACCCCATTTCTTTAGTTAATTCTCTTGCTTATACATTCCCCTCCCATTCCCATTTTCTTGATGTTTTTTTAAATTTTATACATTTTTAAATATTTTAATGTTTTATACTTCAGAGCGTTATGACGTTTCATATTTGCATTTTGTTTGAGTTTGTGAAATTGCATTTTTTCAAAATTACGTACTGAAACTGTTACCTGCTGTGTATTACATTGTGTGAAAATCAGTGTGTATCCATATGCTTCATTTTGTTAGAGTTTGTATAAAAGCTCCCTGCGTCATACTGACACTGTTGTGTAAGGGTTCATGGGCCCAGTCAAGCGGTTAAGTCTGCTTTTAGCCTGTGGACCTCTAGATGTATTTCTGGGAAATAAACCGACCGATTCAGATTTATTTTGTATGCTACTTCACTACTGAACTTATCTTTTAGCCCTCTTTCAGCTGCCGCTAAAGTAGGCATTATGCAAGATTTGCAGAAAAAATTATGTCGGCATTCTTTTGGTTGTATACTTACTTCAAATTGATCCAAAGGGATACTCCTATTAATTTTCTGTTCGCTTTGCACGTCGGCATTCGTCAAAATGGCACCTCGTGTTCCCATACAAGAACGCCGTCAGATTATTCGCTACTCGTCCCCGTAAGATTATTCGCTTAGGGCCTCCAGAATTTGTTGCCCGTTAATGAACGGGCCTTCAAACACTGCAGCTACAATCAGCTTGTCTTTTCCTGTTTAGGAACTTGTCCTTCCGCACCGCTGGACATCTGCCAGCCTGCCTTCTTGATCCATGTAGGCATGACTTGCTCGCTAACAGCATTCTTCGATCTATTACTGAGCCCGAAAATCTACCTTCGAGGAATTCCTTCTAGAGGTAGCAAATAATCGTAGGGAGTTTGGCGATTAGAACCCGAGGGGGCATTGTGACGAATGTCGACGTTCAGAGTGAACAGACAATTAAATGAGTTCGTCCATTGGTCATTCTTAAGTAAGGAAGCAAACATTAAAAACGAGATAATTGCTTTATTTAAACTTGATAAGTGCCTACTTTATCGGCAGGGGAAAGAGAGCTAAAGCTTAAAGTGATCGAGTAGTACACAAAATAAGCAAGGGGCTTAAAGGTTCGTGGCCATATCGCTGGAATTTCGCTGTCTATAGTGAAGCATCCTGCGATTGTGCTTCACGCACACTTCATTCGACGACGCCATTCGCAAGGCACTAGTCTCAGCCTTTATTGAAGATAAAGCAAAAAACAGAACAATATAAAATAAAACATTCCCCGTCAACATTTATGAGCACTTGCGCTAAAGCCGGCGCAATCATGACATAGGCCACAAATGTTCCTTCAGGATGAAATACCTGCTGCAAAGCCGACGCTCTGCGGTGTTTCAGTGAACATCGCAGCACTGGTGCAGCAAGCGAGAAAATCAGCGTGCCTGCGAGTAAAAAAGGAGACGCATGCGCACCGCGCCGGTCTCGACAAACGCGCCAGGACTCCACAATGCGCATCGGTGGCTTTTTCCACGCGCCCACTTGGTCCGGAATATTAAGTCCCCGCCTGTACAATCATAGACAACCTAACAACCCAAGCTGGCACCAAAGAACAGCAAATGTCAGGTACTGCTGGTCCGGCCTGGCCGCGAGGACGGAAATCTGAGAGGCGATACAGCATTTTATGCAAACTCCTGGTGAATGCACCTGGCAATTCTTCGAATAAATTCGCGAGTGTGAGCTTGTCCCGTCGCCTTATCATTGTCGTTCTCTGAGTTCGGACTCTAATAGTTTTCCCCAATCAGCACCAACTTGCCAAACGCTGTGTTCTACTGCAGAAAATGGATGTGTCCGTGAATGCCTTTCCAAGCTGTCGTGTGAATCGGCCCGGGACGTCTGCTGCACGATGGATCTTTCTTGTAGCACATGCATTTTCCACCCTATTTCGTTTATCTTAAAAAGCATTTTAGGTGCGTGCGACATTGTGGTTGCTTCTCTAAAAAAAGGTTATCTACCCCCGGCTATGTCTCAGCTCGCAAATGTGTTTCATATGTAATATTTCAGTTTGTTGTGAAAACGTCTATTGCGCGGCCGTTACATGGTAACGTACTTTCGGTTTAAAATGGGGTAGCGAACAGTTTTCGCAAGCACATTTAAAACACCTAACTTATTTTAGGCTACCTTTGATGTGTTTACTAGCGCTTCTTTTGAAGGTCTACACATAATACGATTTTCTATGATGGAGTGAAGGTTTTTAGCGCCAAGGCACAACCGTAGAAAGATGGCCGGTTCAGCCAGCTGTTTCCTGTGGCAGCGAAGCATGCACAATGGTATGACTGCTCAGGTGTTTTTTTTTTTTTTTTGCGATTGGACAACCATTTTTATGTGCCTGACAACTATCCTGTATCAAGATAGTAACACTCTGTTACGTATTTCGGCATCGACACACTTGCCGCATGCTCACGCGAGATTTTTCAATGTCGTCGAATGGCGTGTTACGTTCTTTGAATTTCGAGTGTGCGAGTGGTCGCGGTTTTCGTTTCTTAACAACGTGTCTGCTTCTGGTCCAGTCTACGAACGTTTTATATTATTACGTATTACGAAAGTATTACGAACGTATTATTATTATATATTATTCCTCAAGTGCCAACAAAAGATTGTGTTTTATTGCCGAGTGGTTGTGTGATTTTGGTCATCTGCTCGACTGCTATCATTCCCGTAAACAATAGTTTATTTCACAGGCTGATCGCGACGCCGTGGATTCCCCGGCTCACTGAGGGCTGCGATAGGGATATCATTTCTTTGCTACCGACCAATGACTGAAAGCCACTGGTAGCGCAGAAACGAAGGTCAATAGCATTGTGTACACGACGCTGAGCCCACGCTTCCGCAGGCAAAGCTTGTCCTGCACTTCGCTGCACAGCCACCCCACGGTCCTACTCGAGAGGCAGAATGCTTCTGGAGGCATTTCGAACCAGTCAACATTCTTTCTTGACCTCCGCCTCCTGTTCAGCCAGAGAATCAACACGGCAAATGAACTGTACATTCATTACAGAACCGCCGAAATTGTCTACTACAAATCGTCTGCTCCGAGGAGCCACGGTTCAACGCAGTAGGTTCTCCGCTTGCGTTGCGTCACACTAGGTTGTTCGCTTTTAGCTAATCAAAGCTCGCGCAAAACCGACACTTTTAAACGGACACGAAACGGACAACACTTGAGGATACCGCGCCAAGTGTCATGATGCCCCGTTGATATGCCCTTTTGGCCATTACGTCATATAAAATAATCGGCTAGACGCGACGAAAGGTTTCCAGATACGGTAAATTGCAGAAAACGCGAGTGTGAAATTTGCTTTGTAGCGTAGCAGACGAAAGCTGACAACTCACACGGCAGGAGTGAAGGGCAGTCTCGAGCACATCTTTGATCTCGTCGCATCTTCCCCTATTCCCGGCTGGACCGTGCCTCCAACATCTGTCATCTGCGGTCTTTGTCTATCTATGCTGTTAATCTGCCGTCTATGCTGTTTAACTGTCTATGACAATACAACCAATGCATACCAATGTACTGACCTATTCTACGGCACCCTGGCGCATACACATCTACTTGAAAACGATTTCAAGGTCAGTAAAACTAGTAATGGAAATAAAGAGGATGACAGCATGTAGCTATTTATTTGGGATGATTTAATTATGGGTGGCCACGAGCACGTCAGACGCTGATAACTCGAACTTGCGTAACGGTCACGCGATGATGTAACGTAGGATCTCAGAAATCGCCGGTGGTTTCCATTCCCAAAGAATGACGCCAGACATAACCCTTCGGTGCCAGAAAGTTTTGTGAATTCGCTAGGCATCTTTCGCTAGCGTGAACTTCCGCCCTTACTTTGAAGACGCTCCCTAGGTGCTTGTGGGATTTATGTTCTGCAGTACGTATACGGTGACGTAGCGGTTATGTTTGTATCTGGAAGTCAGCTTACGCTTTGTCAGAGTTGTGGTGGCATGGCACACGTCGCTGAGTACATACATTTAACCTACGCCAGAACCACGGAGAATTCACCTATGAAGCCTAGAATACCGCCCTATTGGATACAACGACCGACAGGAAAAAACAAGCGCGACCGCACTATACAATGAGTTCCTTTTTAAAGACAAGCGTCAGTTTCATCTCTGCTGGCGTCTGTAGCGCAATACCGCACTGCAGGAACGCAAACATTCCCTGATGATAATGATGAATGATCGGGGGCAAAGTGAAATTAAAAAACCCTACGGTGGCCTCAATAGAACCTGGGTCTCTCGCGTTTTAGAGCCGGAGTCTGTCTGGTTGCTCCATTTCGATATGGTCGAAGTGGTTTAAGAAACTCAGAAGACAAGCAAAAAATACGTCACAAGAAAGCTTCCTGTTAAACCACCGTCGTCGTTAGACGGAGGGGTGCATGATTTTTTTTTTCTCCGGCGCACTTCTCGACATGACGTGTCAGTGCCTTCGTCCTCTCCGTTCGCAGGGTACGGGTGCTGTTCAACCCGACGAGCATGTGGTCCCAGGCGCTGTTGCTCAGCATGGTACACCAAGCCCAACTGCGTGCCGACTCCGGATGGAGGACGGCCACGCTGGACTCCTCGTACCACTTCGTGGCTTTCCCGAACACGGGCACTTCTTCAAGGGAGATCGTGCAGACTGTAGACCTAACCTCTATCGGGCTGCAATGGTTCTCCCTTGTCGCCGGCAGCATAAGCATACTAGTCTCCAACTTTGCCGTGCAGCCTGCAGTGGAGCGCATCAGCTGCGCCCGCGATGTGCAGCTGATGAGCGGCGTGTCCGGCACCCACTACGTCTTGTGCCACCTGATCATCGACTTCGCAGTCTACGCCGTCATGCTGGTGCCCTGGATGGGCGTTCTTGCAGCATTGGCCTCGTACACACCGCTCACTCTGGGTGCGTAGCTTCTCTATCGAACGCCTCTTCGCAAATACAGGCGCTGACTGGGAATGTGGCCAGAATTTCTTGTCACGTGAATCCATGATCAGGTTCTTTTTTACCAGCTCAGACAGATTAACACAGGAAAGCCGTTGACATGCTTAACACAACACACATTTAATGCGCACTTAGAAAACCCCAAAAGAAAACCACTTAATTAATAAATTGCACTCAACCAATAAACAGTTCAAAATTCAACACCTAACAAAATATCTCGAAATACAATTCAACTCTATATCCAAAAGTCTACAATAAAGTTCTTCACAATTATTCAAAATCCACTCATTACGGCAAGTCCTAGTTAAAGTCTGTCCTACCACAACTCTTCAGTTGTGTCCTAGGAAGGCGTTCTTATAGGACTGGCCTACCCGGTCGTCGGCGCTGACGTGTCGCACCCATTGCGTGGCCGCGACTCGGTAGTAGCCGTCCTCGGCTAGTTTCGGTGCCGGCGTTCGATGCGCGCGGTAACTCCTTGGGCGGCGTGGGCTCCACGCGTCCCGACTGGTTTCCTCGATGGCTACCCCCTGGTAGCCGCTGCCACCGGAGGTCCTTGATACTGGCGTTCGAAGCGCCCGGTCTTCCCTTGGGTGGCGTGTTTCCACGGTGGATACCCCCTGGTAGCCGCTTCCGCTGGAGGTCCCAGGTATGCTCGGCACGAACGTAGCATTTCGGGGCCGTCGAAACGAACGTCGACGGAGCGTGGACGTTAGCCGCTGGTACCCGACCCATGCCGCCGGGGCCACGAAGACACAGGGTGGTAGTGCACCTAGGATGACGGTGCCGATGCGAAGTCGGCCTCTCCCGCCCAGGCCCCGGATGGTGTGGTCGATGACCTGGCCGCGTCCCCCTGGCTCGCTCCGTGAAGCTCACGTGCTCCTGCCGTCTCCTGGTTTCTTGCCTCCCGGTATCTTGCTTCCCCTTCCCTTTGTGCACCTCGCTTTTATCCCCTCTGGGCTCTCTCGAGGGGCACTCTTATTGGCTTCTTGCCTTTTCTATGTCCATATATGGCCATCACGCCACTGGTCTCCTGCGCGGCGTTCTCTGACTGGATGACCAGTGCGCTGCCATATTTTACCATGATGCTTCGGAGTTTAGGCGCTGGCGTTCGGTGATAGGTGTGTTCATGGCGTGCCCTTCAAATTGGCGTCTCTTTGTTCTTCTATTTTTCGGGGGGTTTTGATGCATCCCTCTCAGGGCGTGCCCTGTCGCGACATTCCTATAACCGCCTACAGTGCATGTTCAAAATGCTACTTGACATAAGCGGTTACATAGCCATAAAACATTTCCTAGGGGCACCTACCTCTGCTAACGTGCTTTCCAAGCAAACATTTCTTCAGGATTTTTTTCAATTTCTTTGCGTAAACATTCAGGTTTGTTTCCCTTTCTTTGCGTTCGTTTCCTTGTGCTTAGGCGCGAATTACTTCGACCGGCTTCTCTTCTGCTACACCGCGTACGCGTCTCTTCGTTTCCTTTCGTTTCTTCATCTTACCGCGTGTATTATGTCCTTGAACCGACTGGCACACGCCACAGTTTCTCTGGTATCTGCGTTTTACGCGACTGGTGTGCATCTGTTATACCATCGCCTCCTTTACTTCTTCAATGACTTCGGTGTCGCTCCGGTTCCTTTTCTGCTCCGGTTCCCATCTTTTTGTTCATAATTTTGCTTTCTTCTGAAGTACATATTAAGATAAAATTTGCTTGCCGGTGTTATGTAGTCATTTAGGGTCACTTTGCTCTTTTATAGAGTACTTTAGTGTGCAATCATTATATGAACGAATTGTGTTTCGCTCGTTCAGTTTATCAGCCCACTCTAATTGTACTGGTTCTGTCGCGGTTTGGCAGATTTATTGGCTACTTCTAATAGACAACTGCATTCTGTAGATGTATTCCGTTTCACAAGCAAAATGTCGTCGCTTGATTAGTGGGCCGGTATTACACGAATTTAGCGGCAGGTATGCTCGCAGATATTGTAAAAAACACGTAACATAAAGAGCCGTTCTGCTGACGAAAAACGGGAGTGCTCAGTGCGCGATTTGCCCGCGGATCGTCTGTTACCATGCGACCTACCGGTAGGGAATCAGTAGAGGAAGGATCGGTGGGTGGCGTCAGCACGCGGAAATTAGATGCAGTGGGAGAGGCCAAGGCGGGAACGCTTTGGGGTGACGCTGCAGGCATTAAAATAGTAAAGGAGGCGATGGTTTTACACACGTGCCATGGAGTTCAGGTGTAACCTGGCACGCGCCATTTAACAACTTTTCTGTTTCCAGTTTGCCCCTTTGGGAATTTTGTGAAGCAGGCCCGTTGTCCTTCAATGCTTCAAATTCCCGACCAATCCCCCAAATGTGTATGTGCACCCGCAGCACTGGCTTAGTGGCTAAGGCGTTCTGCTCCTAAGCACGAGGACGCGTGTTCGACTCCCTGCAGCAGCGGCCGCTTTTCTGATTGGGGCGAAAAGAAAAAAAACGCCCATGTGTTCGAGATTTCAAAGCCCGTAAGGAAGAAGAATACGAAGAAGAATTTGTGGTTTTTTGGCACAACAACCTTCCTGTTATAATGCACCAAACGTAGGGTAGACTAGCTATGCGGCAGGTAAACGATGCTATTCAAGGTGTTGTGAAGACTAAAAATAATATTTTAAATGTACCCAAAGATGCACAAAAGATAAAATTGGTCTAGAAGGCCGGTGTCCTCAAAAAATTTGAATACGTTATTAAAATCTACCTACGGTTCCTCACTCAGTAAAAGCAAAGGGTGTAAAGGGATGCAAAAGGTGTATAATGCTTTGAAATGTCTGATGCAGGCTGCTTCAAGGTGTGGACAGCTTCTTAAAGCATGTAGCACTGTAAGTGAATATCCACACTGGTCACTCACGGGTTTCTGTTCTTTTTGGATCACGAAGCCGTGTGTGAGCACAGTGTGGCCTATTCCCAGTCGACATAAAATAACTTCATCAAAGCGATTTTTGTGTCTGCACCTTTTCCATTTAGACAGGTATGGCTTCACTAGGTGTGACTCATCTTCAGTTTGTCGGTCTCAATCAGTCTGCAAGTACATTGTAATTGACTTTCGTGTGGTGTTCCGAAGTTCCTGGTAAGAAACCTTGGATATCGTGATTGCACAATGCTTGGTATCGTATGCTACTCGATCGACAGTTTTATTTTGCGGAATGAAAATGCGGCTCCGTATACAACAAAAGACGACACTAACCCCTGCCAATGTAAGGCAGCACAGTCGATTCTTTAGCATACCTACAGTTGCATTCTTCGAAGGGACAAGGGAGGTCATATCACGTACGGCCCTTGAGGAATCTGTAAAAAAGTGCTACTTTTTGTAGTCTGTTTGCTATTGTCTTCAGTAGCTGAGGGTCGGCTGGCAAACGACCTCTACAGTGACGACACTGCCATTATTAGCTATCCTCTCTGCTACAGTTACTGCTGAGTTTATAAAAGCATAGCCAGTGTGACCAGCAGTTTTTGACCCATCAGTGAAGTAGTGTCCATAGTTCCTGTTTAGTTAGGCTTACTTAAGCTGGCGGGCTTAAGTAAAAGAACTTTTAGGCACAAAAACTGATGTGGAAAAGCTTTCTTGTCGTATTTTAACAAAGACCGGTTTCATTTGACAGCAGTATAGTCCCAGAGGGCTAAAGCGTCCGAGAAACTCAGAATATTTGGCGGGCATATCTTGAAAAAGTACCGAGCCATGTGTTCCTACAAATGGAGGGCAAGAGGGCGGAACACTTTCGGCTTGTTCTCATAGAGCTTCTTGTACCTATTCTCAAACAATTCACCGGCACAAGAATGGTCTTTTATGCATGCTATTTTGACTGCATATTGTCATGACGACAAGGACGAAGCAGTTGTTTTGAATGAGAAATACGTTTATTGGAGCGAACTTGTGCTCCCCTGACAACTCAAAAGAATACAGAGGCGGCGAAGCAGCGGTCAACAAAGTGACTTGCACAGTCGAGTGTCGTCGAATCGAATGCCCCGGCGTCCGCACTGCAGGCTTTTAAGTGCGAATGCACTTTATAAGCGACCCCAAACATCCACCGCCGGCGTCGGCGGCGGCGGCGGCGTCGGCGTCCGCAGTGCTCCTCTATATTTAAAAAAGAAACAGCATCCGGCGCCAGGCTTCGATCCGAGGACTTTGCGGTCCGCAGCGCGACGCTCTACCGACCAAGCCACGGACACGACGGTGATATCAGTGTTAGTGACGCGCCTTATATCTTTAACGCATTCAAACTACGTCGTCAGCGGCGTGCGTTGGCGACTCAGCGGCGTTATAGCGGCTTGATAACTGCGTGGTGTACACGTGATACTACAAACCCGATGGAAGAGATGGAAGAGAAGGCGGCGAGGCGGTGGGCTGCGGGGGCCGAGCGCAAGCGCCGCAAGCGGGCCGACAACCGTGCATTCGCACTTGCACATTCTCCCCCTCGGGGAAATGCGGGGGAATTTTTTTATCTTTCGGCGCCCGTGGTTCTCGAAACGTCGATTCGCATCGAGAACATAGTAGATCCAAGAAGATTATTCTGGGCTGTTCACGTTAGATCGGAATGCTCTCGCTATCACAACAGATAACACATGCGGCACAGAAAGAAAGAATGGAACACGCGCTTCCCTTGGCGCAGAGATAACGCAGACCGGCGCAGCCGGGCGTTAAAAGCAAAACACAACTAAACAAACCCAATGTATGGTTCGCGGCATTACCCCCCCTCTAAGAGTGCATCGACCCGATGCTAACATAAGCGACAGTCCGAACAAATGAAAATAAAAGTTCGTCATCGTCCGTAGAAAGGTTTTAGGCGAACCACGTGGACGACTTCAGGCCGCCTGCGTTGTCGTGATGTGCCGGAGTCACCATCAGGGATCACTTCGTAGGTAAGTTGGCCAACACGTCGTAGAATCTGGTAGGGTCCGAAATAGCGTCGCAGGAGCTTCTCACTGAGTCCGCGTCGTCGGATGGGAGTCCAAACCCACACACGATCCCCTGGTTGGTACTCGGCGTCTCGGCGTCGCAAGTTGTAGCGGCCCGCATCCACCAGCTGCTGGTCCGTTATACGAACTCGAGCGAGCTGGCGGGCCTCCTCCGCACGTTGAAGATATCCGTGGACGTCGGCGTTGAGGTCGTCGTCTTCTACGTGCGCAAGCATGGCGTCGAGCATCGTAGTCGGCCTTCTACCGCAGACAAGCTCGAACGGCGTCAGCTGCGTCGTCTCCTGGATAGCCGTGTTGTACGCAAACGTGACATACGGGAGCACTTCGTCCCAAGTCTTATGTTCAACGTCAACGTACATTGACAGCATATCTGCGATTGTCTTGTTCAGACGTTCTGTTAGTCCGTTCGTTTGGGGGTGGTACGCCGTCGTTCTTCGGTGATCCGTGTTGCTGTAGCGTAATACTCCTTGCATCAGCTCTGCAGTAAAAACCGTTCCGCGGTCAGTGATTAGGACTTCCGGGGCTCCATGTCGTAGCACAACTTGGCTTATAAAGAACCTCGCCACTTCTTGTGCAGTCCCCCTCGGAAGAGCGGCGGTCTCTGCGTAGCGCGTCATGTAGTCTGTCGCTACGACAATCCACTTGTTCTGTGATCGTGACGTAGGGAACGGGCCTAAAAGGTTCATTCCAATCTGTTGAAATGGTCTCGATGGGACGGCGATCGGTTGCAGAAGTCCGGCGGGTCTTGTCGGCGGCGTTTTTCGTCGCTGGCAGTCACGGCAGCTCCGGACGTAGTGGGTGACGTCAGAGGTAAGGCCGGGCCAGTAGTACCTCGCCTTGATTTTTCCAATAGTGCGGGCTGTGCCCAGATGTCCGGAAGACGGGTCGTCGTGGCACGCTTCCAAAATTTCGTCACGAAGGTCCGCGGGGATGACGAGGAGGTAATTCGCTCTTGTTCCGGGGCTGAAATTCTTCTTCACGAGGACGGAGTTTCTCAGGCTGAATGCTGGTAAGCTGCGTTTGAAGGTCCTAGGAACGGCAACGTTGCATCCCTCGAGGTACTCGATTATGACGCGTAAGTCGGGGTAGGAACGCTGCTGGGCGGCTAGGTCGCTCTCCGTCACGATCCCGAAGAACGCGCTGTCTTCATCAGAGTCTTGTGGTGGTGGGTCGACGGGGGCGCGGGACAGGCAGTCGGCGTCGGAGTGTTTCCTGCCGGATTTATAAACGACTGTAACGTCGAACTCCTGCAGGCGCAAGCTCCACCGCCCAAGACGGCTAGAGGGGTCCTTCAAATTGGCGAGCCAACACAGCGCATGGTGGTCTGTTACAACCTTGAATGGCCTTCCATACACGTATGGGCGAAATTTTGAAATCGCCCATATAATAGCCAGGCACTCTTTCTCAGAGGCAGAATAGTTTTTCTCCTCCTTCGACAGACCACGGCTGGCATAGGCGATTACCCTTTCGCAGCCGCTTTGCTTTTGGACAAGGACGGCACCCAAGCCTATATCACTGGCGTCCGTGTGCATTTCCGTTTCGGCATTTTCGTCGAAATGAGCGAGCACGGGCGGGCTTTGCAGGCGTATTTGCAGCTCGCAGAATGCTTTTTCTTGGTCGTTTTCCCAGCTGAAAGGGGTGCTGTCTTTCGTCAAGCGCGTGAGTGGCTCTGCAATGCGCGCGAAGTTTGCGACGAAGCGCCGGTAGTATACGCACAGCCCGAGAAATCTTCGCACGCCCTTCTTGTCTTTCGGCCTAGGGAAGTTCGCGATAGCTGAAGTTTTTGCCGGGTCAGGTAGGACTCCCGCGGCGTTGACGACGTGGCCCAAGAACTTGAGTTCCTCGTATGCGAAACGGCACTTTTCAGGCTTCAGCGTCAACCCCGACGTACGAATGGCCTCGAGTACAGACTCCAACCTTGCAAGGTGTTCGTCGAAAGTCCGGGCGAATACCACTACGTCGTCGAGGTATACGAGGCAGGTGTGCCACTTAAGGCCAGCTAGCACAGTGTCCATGACTCTTTGAAACGTCGCTGGTGCTGTGCACAGCCCAAACGGCATCACCTTGAACTCGTATAGGCCGTCTGGGGTTATAAATGCAGTCTTCTCTTGGTCTCTCTCGTCCACTTCAATTTGCCAGTAGCCGGTCTTCAGGTCCATCGATGAGAAGTACTTCGCGTGACAGAGGTGGTCGAGGGCGTCGTCGATTCGGGGGAGGGGGTACACGTCCTTTTTCGTGATTTTGTTCAGTCGCCGGTAGTCAACACAAAACCTTAATGTGCCGTCTTTTTTCTTTACGAGTACGACGGGCGCAGCCCAGGGGCTTTTCGATGGCTGTATAATGTCGTCGCTGAGCATGTCGTCGACTTGAGTCCGGATGGCTTCCCGTTCGTGTGAAGAGACGCGGTACGGTGACTGTCGGGTAGGTCGGGCTCCATCTTCGGTTATAATTCGGTGCTTCGCTAGAGGGGTCTGACGTAGTTTTGCGCTCGACGAAAAACATTCGCTATAGCGACGCAGCAAAGCCAATAATTTGTTCCGTTGTTCTTGCGGTAGCGCCGGATTCACGTCGAAGGGCTGCGGGAGCTTGAAGGTTTCTACGGGGGTGCGTTCAAAGTCGGCGACCGCGATCACGTCACTTGCTTCTTGCGTTTCTTCGAGGAACGCAATTGCCGCGCCCTTGTTTAAATGCTGGTACTCCTCGGTGAAATTAGTAACCAAAATGTGGGATTGGTGTTTCTTGAAGCGCGCAATGCCTCTTGCGACAGACACACCGCGGTCGAGAAGCAACCTTTGGTCACTCTCCACGATAGCGTCAACGTCCGGAGCAGCACCTTCACAGTAGACGGTGATCATCAAACTTGCGCGGGGTGGCAGGGTGACATGATCATCGGCTATCCTTACAGCTGCACGGTGTTCGGGGTTCGGTTCCGGCGTCATGGAGTGATGGGGGGAAAAAGTTATCGACTTGGTCTGCAGATCAATTATTGCGCCGTTGTCCGTCAAAAAGTCCATTCCGAGAATTACGTCGCGGGAGCAGTTAGGCAAGCTGACGAACGCGGCAGGGTACGTCGTGCCGTCTATGGTGACGCGCGATATGCACGTTCCACTTGGCGTCATGAGGTGGCCTCCTGCTGTGCGTATATGCGGACCGTCCCATCTGGTCATAACTTTCTTCAGTTTAGAGGCCAATGGTCCGCTCATTACCGAATAGTCAGCTCCCGTGTCTACGAGGGCGACTACGTCAAAGCCGTCGATGGACACCTTGACGTCAGATGCAGTCTTCCTCGAGTTCCGGGTTCGTCGGGGCGTCGTATCTCTGCTTGTACGTGTTGACGGTCGGGCACTGTGCATCGTCGTTGTCGTCGTCTTCTCAACGGACGTCTCGGTCAGGTCGGGCACGCGTCGCGCCGTGTAGCTGTCGTCGTTTTCAGGAGTCTCGTCAGGGCTTGGTCGGGTCGTCGGGATGAGGGCATGTCGTGAATCACTGTCTTCGGCGCGTCCTTGCGTCGTTGGAGGGTTTCCAGTATTTCGCCGTAGAGCAACTTCACCTCCAGAAGTTGCTGCTTTTAGTTTCCCCCGCGTGGGCTGGGGGACCTTCCACGTGCGAAATCAGCATTGCTACGGCGGTTAGGCGACTGGTATGGGTAGGGCAATGGCGATCGGTGTGAGCGGGCTGGTCCTCGGTTGGTGTTGGACAGGTATTCGTCGATCTCAGTAGGGCGCTGGCCGGGTCGGGGGCGTGGGCCGTCGATGGAGAAACCACGCAGTCCGAGTCTCCTGTACGGGCAGCGACGATAGATGTGATCGGCCTCCCCACAATGGTAGCACAGCGGACGATGATCTGGCGTTCGCCAAACGTCAGTCTTCCTCGGCGTCTGGGTTTGGGCTGTGTACGGCGGTACGGTCGACGGCGGCGAGAGTGGGGACGGTGGCGAGAGTGGACGGCGGTACGGTGGAGCTTCTTGTAGACGGGTTGGAGCAGGGCGGGGTCGACGAACAGCCGCAGAATATGTCATCGCCTGTGGCTCGCGGGGTGCCTCGGATGGCATAGAAGTGCCCAAAGCGTGTTGAACCTCTTCGTGGATGACGTCAGTCAGGGAAGACACTTGAGGTTGCGGCGTCGTCGGAAAAAGCTTCCGAAGCTCCTCCCTGACCACTGCTCGGATGGTCTCACGCAGTGTGTCGGAGCTTGTAGCCCCGGCACCGATCGTCTCGGAAACCATCACGTTGACCAGGCGATCGTACTGCCTCGTTCGAACTTCCAGCGTCTTCTCCATCGCGGCCGCCTCACACGCGAACTCGGCCACCGTCTTGGGAGGATTGCGGACAAGGCAAGCAAAAAGCTCGTGGTTTACCCCTCGCATGAGAAACCTTAGTTTCTTTTCTTCTGTCATCTCCGGATCCGCACGTCGAAACAGCCTCTTCATCTCCTCAACAAAGATCACTACACCTTCGTTAGGGTGCTGCGTTCGAGTTTCGAGTAAAAGCGCTGCGGGTTCTTTTCTGACCACGGTAGTGAAGGTCTTAGTGAACTCGCTTTTGAACTGAGCCCAGTTTGTCAAGGAGCTCTCGTGGTTCTCGAACCAAGTGCGAGCCGAATCTTCCAAGTAAAAGAAAACGTGCCGGAACGTTTCTGCGTCGTCCCACCTGTTGAATTTCCGGACGCGCTCCAGTTTTTCCAACCATTCTTCTGGGTCTTCTGCGGGGGCTCCTCGGAATGATGGCGGTTCCCGTGGCTGCTGCAGAACGACAGGAGGATTGGCTTGGTTGAGCATGGTGCTGGTTGCGACGTCTTTCTTCTTCGTCTTCTCCGGTAGTAGACCGAACTCGGGTGGTAAATCTTGCACGCGGAGGCTGGCTCTTGTTGGACTGGCTTGGCGGCTTCCAGAGGTTGTAGTGGGCATGAAGGGTGCGTACCCCGCACCTCACCAGATGTCACGAAGACAAGGACGAAGCAGTTGTTTTGAATGAGAAATACGTTTATTGGAGCGAACTTGTGCTCCCCTAACAACTCAAAAGAATACAGAGGCGGCGAAGCAGCGGTCAACAAAGTGACTTGCACAGGCGAGTGTCGTCGAATCGAATGCCCCGGCGTCCGCACTGCAGGCTTTTTATCTTTCGGCGCCCGTGGTTCTCGAAACGTCGATTCGCATCGAGAACATAGTAGCTCCAAAAAGATTATTCTGGGCTGTTCACGTTAGATCGGAATGCTCTCGCTATCACAACAGATAACACATGCGGCACAGAAAGAAAGAATGGAACACGCGCTTCCCTTGGCGCAGAGATAACGCAGACCGGCGCAGCCGGGCGGTACAAGCAAAACACAAATAAACAAACCCAATGTATGGTTCGCGGCAATATATTCTACATAGGTACACTCGCCGGTATTGCAGAGGCCACTCAATGCACTCAACGTAAATACTATCTACAAAGGAGGTACGATATGCGCCTTAGGTAAGTCTGAGCCCGAGGTTGTGCACTGGATGAGGTGAGAACTGACTGGCGCGCTTACCCATAAACAATACAGCCACAATCAAGACGATACCGTACAAGTGAGCCATAAATTCTTAGCGTAAATGCACGGTCGTGCCCTCATGATTTGCGCGACAAAATATTCAATATTTTAAGTGTCCTCATTTGGGTCATTTTGAGTGTCTTTATGTGTGCCCCAATCTTAATTTGGAGTCACAAATAACGCGTAAGAATATGGGCTCACAGCGTACTGGAACGAGCATATCCCTGATTTTTATTTCGGGCTTAGCATGAATACCTCGCTTCTGCGTTAAACACACGCGTGCGCACTTCGCAGGAGAAAAGCGAAAACCATTTTCTTCTGCCCATCGTTGTTACGGATTGACAGTAGTCTAGATTTGCCTTTCACAGACTGATTGGTTACATGACGAAAAGGCAATCTTCAAGTCATGGCCAAAGAGGTATACATAACAGGTCCAGGAATAACCTCTGCCAAGGAATTTCTTTTAATTGCGAAGAGTGTCAAATTTAGTACACGGCCCTGAGGTACCCCATTGTCGTGACTAAAAGAATGGTAGAGAGCATTGCCAAGTCTCACAGTAAAGGCTCGTTCTTGAACAAAATCTTCTACACATGAAAACATTCACCCTCTCGTTCCCATTTCACCATATACTGCAGAATTCCATAACGCCAAGTGGTGTCACAAGCTTGAGCCATATCACAAAACACGACAAGGCAAAACTGATTGTGAACAAAAGCATCTCGTATCACTGTTTGAAGATGAACAAGGTGGTCAGATGTAGACCGAAACTGTCGGAAACCACATTGAAACCTATCTACGTAACCTGAACGTTCAAGAAAAAAGACTGATGTAAAATTTCTGATCCCTTCAAATGTCTTGCACAGACAGCTCGTCAACGTTATGGGGCGGTTTCTTGATGGAAAGTCTTGTGGTTTGCCATCTTTTAGTAACGGTGGTAAGACTGCCTTTTTCCATGCTTTGGGAAGCCTACCCGTTTTCCAGATATTATTAAGGAATTTCAGAAGCACTTCTAAGCAGCTATTATTTAGGCGCTGCAGAAACGCTTAGTGAATAAGGACAGGGCCGACAGGACTAGCGTTGCACTGATATAGTGCTCTATTAAATTCTTGCAATGTAAATCCATGGCTATATTCCTCAGTGTTGTTGCTAGTATTTTTAATCCTAAGCTTTTCAGCCCTAGCCTTATGTCTCATGAACTCTTATGTGTAATTTTTAATGCTAGAAACATCTGCAAAGTAGGCACCTAAATTATCCGCTTGCGTTCGCAACAAATCATCCCCACCGTCGGTAGAAAAAAGTGGTACAGTAAATCGTCTGTAGCTGCCTTTGACGTTTTGTACATGACCCAGACTTTTTTTGCGAGACTGGTAGTGTTTATTGTGCTTAACAAGTTTTTCCACGCGTTTCTTTTTGCTTCTTTTGTAATTTTCCTGGCAGCAGCCCGGGCAGCCTCAAAGCTTAAGGAGTTCTCCATGGTAGGGTACCGTCTGAACACACCCCAAGACTTGTTTCGCTTTTTCCGGACTTCGCGACAGGCATCGTTCCACCACGGCTTTGGCTGCTTAGGGATTCAGCCAGATGTTTGTGGGGCGGCCACTTTAGCAGCTTTAACGAGTTCCTCACAGATGGAGGCATTTGCTTCGTCTATACACATACTGCTCATGTCAAATCTCTCAAAACTGACCAGAACATTAAAGTTTCCCTGGTCTGCCCTTTCAAGCCTCCATCGAAGGAGACAACTTTCAAAGACAGTTAGAGGCAAAAAGAAAGTAAAGTCGTCTTCTCGCAAAAAGAGAGCAAAGTCGTCCCTTCTGCGGGAATCGTTCACTACGCTCCACTCAAAGCCCATTTGTAGCTCTGGCGACAAAACACAAAGGTCTAATGCGGAAAAGTTACCTGTACCCGCACAAAAATGTGTCGTATCTCCATTATTGAACACCAGAAGACTGTTGGTAGTCACTCAAGGTTCGATTAGTTTTCCCGGGCTGTCCATTTTGTCAGCTCCCCAAAGGCAGTGATGGGCATCAAAATCTCCCATAACAACAAACGGTGCCACCAGTTGCTCAGCAAGGTCGTCAAGTTCCTCTAATGACACATTATCAGATGGTGGCAGATAAAGTGAGACAAATGTGGTCAGCTTGTTGACATAAACTTGTGCTGCAATGGCCTCCAGTGTAGTGCAGAGTTGTATTGACTATGGAATTATGCCATGTGCCACAACCAAAGCCACACCCCCTGAAGCGCGGGTGCAGCCTTCTCTGTCTTTTCAGAGCAGGTGATAATTGCGGATAATTTTTTCGTGTCTTTTTGTTAAGTTTGTTTCCTGCAGCGCTGCCACTTGGGGTTCATATTCGTCTACTAGCCTGTGTATGTCGTATATGGTGTGGATTCCAGTAGATACCAGTTCCCTCCAGTGCATGAAGGGAACTGGCATTTTAGCTTGCCTGGATCAGTGATAAACGTTTTGTTTTACTTTTTATCAGGTGCTCTCCTTGCAGGAGGGTTAGTCTGTGCATGGGTCTTGAATGAGTTCTTCCCAGTGCCTTTAGAAGGCTCTAATAGGGGAGACGTCGAGTGTCTTCCAGTGGCCTTTTCGGGCCCTGGAAGGGACGCGGCGGAGGGAACGACCGCTATATACCCCTCAACCGCACCAGAGAGGGCAGGTGGTTGCACAGCATCGGGTGACAAAGCGCTTCCATTCGGCTGTGGCTGTGCTGTCTCCTGCACAGGGGGAGGTAGACAGGAGCAAGCTCAGCAAAGCTAACCTGCCCCCCTACCAATGCCTTAGGCGGCCCATCCCCTCGGCGCGCCAACTCGGCGAAAGTGCCTTTTCGCACAAAGGAGAAGCATCGTCGCACTTCTTGAATTGAAAGACCTTCCTTTATCTTGAGAGACAATTTCTTTCTCGTCTTGAAATTTCCGATATTTTTTTTAGTACGCAAGATGTGGCCCTTCACAGTTAGCACAGTTCGCTTCCTGCGCTGTGTAGGATTTCAAGAGATGATCAGGGCTGGCGTACTTGGCACATGTCTGTTTGCCCTGACAGCTGAGCACTTTGTGGCCAAACATCTGGCACTTAAAGCACCGGGTAGGGTTTGGGATATGTGGACAGACTGGATGGACTACATATCCAAGTTTAAGAGATTCGGGAAGCTTAGTACAGTTGAATGCCAGGACCAGGTTGCTGGTAGGGATGTCAATATCGTTACGTCGGATCATGACGCGCCTGACAGCAGTGACAGTTTCTTCCTGCAGGCCCTCAAGAAGTTCATCTTCCGTGAGGTCAGCAAGGTCAGGACCCAAAATTACTCTTTGGCACGAGTTAAGGCTTGGGTGAACTGATACTTTTACACTTAAGTTTGCTAGCCTTTTAATCGACAGCATTTCATCAGCCTGGGCTTTGTTTTCACATTCAATGAGGATACCTCCAGATGACATATTTGTCGCTTTGAATTTACTGCCAAGGCCAGCTGGCAGCTCCTTCGCTACTGGGAATGGCAAGGCCTTTCGTAGGGGGAAATGGCTGCCCGTGCATACAATTACAAGAAAATTCGCGAACCCCTGTTTTGTAGTTGGAACGGGACCCTTGGTACAGGATGATTTACTGCGGTGCGAACTCGCTTCCCAGCCCGATCAAAAAAAGGTTTTGTTGAAGCCATAGACTAACCAATGAACATTCAGCAGCCATGCTGGCCGCCCACCCTGGAGCCCAACACGATAACGCACACCAGCGTGCTATAACCCTGCATAAAGTAACCTATGGTGGCCATTCACACAGGGTACCTGAAAGAGAAGATCAGGCAGATCAGAGAAGATCAGAGAAGATCAGAAGAAAGCCCTTGCTGCCTGGAAGAGAAGATCAGAAAGCAGAAAAAATAGAAAACAGGAAAGATGGAGCAAGAAAACAGGAAAGCGAAAGAGTGGAGAGGGGGACTGGACCCTGGTTGCCCCTCGGCCGGGTCAGTCCGGGGGTGCCATCTACAACACGCGAGGGCCAAAGCGGCGTGCTGCCTTCACCAAGGGGTTCTAAGGTCCACAACAACCTCGGTGTCGGCTCAGCCACCAGGATCCCATTTTTCCTGGACACGGCTAAGCCACGCACAGCCTAAAGCGCGGGTAGGTCCAACTCACGTGAGCTCGGGGTCTGTGGTGTCGCCACTACCATCACCTTGAATATACGAGGTGCCCCCGCAGTGTCGGCGCACGTAAAGACCGCCAGGTGGTCAAAATGATTCCGGAGAATTCTACTACGAAGCGCCTCATAACCTTTATAGTTTCGGCGCGTTAAACCCCGTAATCACTCAAAAGTGCATGTGCCACGACGAAAGCAACAGTAACGGCGACTTTGGTTCTCTGCTTGCAGCATGCGAAAATAGCACAGTTGGGGATTACTGTGAGTCTATTTTTTAATGCCGGATTGGAATAGAGTTGGATTCCGTGTGTGTTTCGTATTCTTTTACTACGTCGGGTATTTTGTTGATCGGACAACTACAAGAACTAAATAACCGCGCTTTTAACTGAATGGGGCACGTGAGGCTTTCGATTTAAAAGCGGCTTACGCATTTTTTTACAAAGTGTACTGTTGGGCTAGTGGGTAGTTTATTATAAACAATAGCTACAGCACGAATAGAAACAAGGACAGAGAAAGAAGGGACAGAAAGGACGCAGCGCTCGTGCAGTCATCTTTCTGTGTCCATGTTGTATTGGCGCTATAGCTATTTTTTAAAGAAGGCGTTTTTCTAAAAGTAGCTGCCGCTTCTTTTCCTCTTTTCCGCGCGCCGTGACTGTGAGCGCTACTTATCATGTTCTTAAACCGTAATGAAAAAAACTAGTTTGACAGCTAGGGGCCACTACCACCCAACATATCTCAAATCTATTCATGAACAAAGCTATAAAGTAATTCCAAAAAAGTACGCTCCCATCAGGGTACTCCACCGCCGAGGAGGCACCACAAGGTGTCCTACAGAGAACGGACGTATTTTGCAGAAATTTATAGCTTTACTCATATGTGCTGTTTTATGCTCCTTAAACCGAAAGGGATATCCCAGGAATCGTCAGTCAGTCATCGTGCACTGTACGACAATTTTCCCTTTTTCGTGACTGTGATTGCAGCCAACGTACGGTAGTTTGACTCCGCGGCAAGCTAGGTCTTGTTTTAGCGGGTTTAGGCCTACCAAAGGGTACCACCAGTGCAGGGCACGACCGCCGCTCCAGGGGACCGCCCGCCGTGCTCCCGAGCACAGATGCAAGTATAAAAAAAGACGCCCCAAGACCCACCTCAAGGCGACTGGGACGAATCTGCTTATGATTCAGGATCTAACACAGATTAGATTGACGCCGTCGCCGGAGCACAGCGGTGATGGGAGCGTAATTCCAAACCCCAGCAGTAGGCCTATTGGCTCCGCGGGCAAGAACGTTGCCCTCGCTTACACCCAAGTTTTCTCGTTGGCGAGCTACCCTTCCCAGGGACGATTTTAAACTCGTGCTGCAACCACATGGTGACCTCAAAGTAGCGCAATTACACCTAGTCGAAATCTCGCTCCTATTTCGGAGCGTATTCCTTCCAACCTGGCGTCAAACCAACTTGCGAGTCCGCTACGATGTGGTGCGGAACAATGCTAGGATCAGCAACCCGGCCGTGGACTTAGCTAAACCCTTGAGTTAGATGAACGAGATCTAAATCAGTAGCGCCACATACCCCGTGAAACTCACCGGACTCGCTCTATATGGCTTTGTCCAGGAGATTATAAAAAAGACATCCATTCGGTTCTCGGGGGGGGGGGGGGGGGGATTCTTAAAGGGGCCCTGAAAGGCATTTTGAGCACACTAAATGAAGTAGCGCAATCGTTAGATTGGGTCGTCAAGCTCATCTTGGCCAAGTGTTACTCTTTTACGCGCCGCGGAAAGCTCACGCTTTTGTTGCAAAGTTTGTCCCTTTTTTCTCACCCTTTCCTTCGTGTTTTTGGACGCCGCCATCTTCACGTGTCTACATCATCGATTCCCAGATGTTCGTCATGAGCTAGACATCCTGCTATGGGCGGCTTTTTCACGCACTTCCGGCAAAGAGATGAGTCGTCTGCTCAGCGTCGACTCGCCGGCTGATCTGGCAGGGAAGTGTCGGAGTGCTTGAACATTTTACGACAAACGAAACAAGTGTAAACAATGGCTTAACCGGTCGTATTGAATGCAACACGGCCATAACACGACATGGATATTCTCTTACCGGAGTACGTTCCATAAAGAAAGCGTTGCAGCCCCGTGGCATTTCTTTCGTGCAATCGCAGAGAACGGCCTGAGCCGAATGCCCGGGTTTGACGGATACATTTTTTTCCACTTCAAAATAATCCAGAGATGCGTTTCGAACGAACACAACGTCATAACATGCGTTGCAAGTCTGAACCGCGATTGACAGACGATGGGTTGCCTCCTCCTGCCCGTCGTAAATTCGGCACTCACCTCGCGCGCGGTTTGCGGGGACGAACAGCAAGTCACTTAACTCTGGCGCGCAAGCCGAGATGGCTTTTAGCCACGCACACTGCACATACCCCATGCGAGGTTGAGTCGTACGTCGCTCGAGAAAGATAATCCAGACCATGGGAAGCACTATCCACCCGCAGAAGCATAACGTCGCGATTTCATCGCGAAACAAAGGCGTCCACAACACACACACCATCGCCTCCTGTAATGCCAAACGCATCTCACACTTCCTAATGAGAGTGACTGGTACGCCTGCAGTGCCCACATGTCGCGAGGTGGGGCCCCGAGCTGAACCGGGATCACGCAACCGTAACTGACTTCTGGGGCGGTTTGTGCCTTGTTGCCAAGGCAACCGATGTTTGAGATCGTCAAAGAAAGGCGCTCGCTCCAGCGCTAGAAAGCTCAGAGCCGCGCCGGAGCATGTTTTGCCAACGTTGCCGCTCTCCACCACGCGTCGCCCCAAGCTGAACTGGTCACATGATTGAAGCGTTTTGTGCACGGGTTCTGTATCGGTTTAAAATGTCTTTTTCGCATGGCGCCGGCAGGAATTACCACCACCGCAAAATAAGACCCGGCACCAGCGGTGCCACATCTGATACGGCGCTTTTTGGATAAACAGTGCGCGGTGCATGAAAGGGACCGAGCGCAAGATCCTCCCCAGCGGCTGCGAGTTCGCCGCCGATTAAAAGTCACGTGCTGCACTGCAGCAACGCACACCGCGAAAGGGTAAGGCCAGGCCACCGCACACATGCGGCCGGATTTTTCGTTCGCTTATCCATCCTTGAGCGGAGTGCGGAATTCATGGGGTCAACAAAACTTGCCCGTAGCAGACGGCAGTCGGAGGAGCGTAATACGGAAGTACGTCACCGCTGACTAGCGCAGCATCATGGGAGGGAGTGCTCGCGCGCCGTCAACAGTTGAAAAGAGGAGGAAACGCGGCGCGACGATAATGCGCGGTTTTTTATTTACGATTTCTCAGCTAATACTCATCGCTTTAACGAAATTCTTGCGGGAGGAGATTGCTAATACATTGTCTTATTTGGTTACATGTACATCCATGCATCGGCGGAAGGTATTTCAGGACCCCTTTAAAAAATTATGCACGAACCACCCACGAGATCTCCCATTTAGAAGACTGGGAAATTCCATTATCATCGTAGTAAAGTTCGCGGGCAACAAGGTCCCCTATTACGTTACCCTCTTCGGTTCGCAGTTCCCGTGCTCCTTGAGCAAGAAGACTGCCTATGTGTGATGCATGCCATGGACTTGTACAACGCGCGAAGGTACGTCCTCAGCCCAATCATCAGCATTAATATATTCATTTTTGAAAATACCTTGCATGTTAGGCCATATCCGATATCTGCCGGTTTGGGGCACTTTGCATTTCTTATAACGCATATTGACTCTGTGACTTCTTTTGTGTCCCAACCATACCTTAAATTCCACTGAGACACCGCGGCAGGTAGGAAGTGACAAGTTAAGCCATCTATCTGCACGGTAGCCTACAAAGTTCACCCTACTGGAAGTGTCGTTCACCCAAGAAATAATTTCTTGAACTGAGCGGTTTCACCATTTTCTTTGTTTGTTTCATTTCCTTTAGACTTTGCCAGTATGATTCTTAGCCTGTGATGTCAAGCTGTTCGATGGTACGCAGGCGCTCAGGTCTGTGGCGCACGTCTGATTGAAATGGATATCCGACATGGTGCACCGCATGTGGGCTGCTCTGCGGCTAAATTTTGACATTTTGAAGATCTTCAACGCGCTTGAAAATCTTGACACAGAAGCTTTGTCGCTTTTCACTTTCATTCGAAGCGCCCAACACGGAAGAGGCCGAACTCGCACCCTTAGGCTCAGCTGCACAACGCACTTGCCACTGAGACACCGCGACATGTAGGAAGCAATTTTTAGACCTCACAAGCTGTGAAGCCTACACTTTCTCAGCCTCACATGTTTCAGACACACAGGTGTAAACGATGAACTCGCTGCGGCAAAAAACGCAAGTTTAAAGCACAGAGTTACGCAGCATTACGTTTTTTTTTACTTTTTGTAGGGATTCCGTTGGACTTATTCGAAGCATAAGCACGTGTGTAAGCACGTGAGACGGAATCAATCAAAACCAAGACGGGAGGGCTGCATGCGGTACCATTTCGCTTCACTAGCACTTCCCTTTTTGGTTTGCCAGCTTTTCCTTCAAGAATGCCAGCCACAGGCAGTAATCGGCAACCATAGACGCGTTTTTTGCCACGTGGTCAGAAAAAGAGTCCCTGGTTTATTATTGATAATCCTACAGTTATCACGAGCGAAGACGAAGACTTTGCGCACACGTTTTCGCCGAAGGTTTTCATTGCTTGAAATCTCGCAGCCTTCTGACTTGCTGTACCTCCTGGATGAGTAGATTCATCATTTTGCCGGCGCTGGAGTACACACACAGACCACCCAGCAGGCGCGTAATTGATGTCAAAACTGAGGAGCTAAGTGCTGGCCAAGCCGCGCTTTCTTGTGCATGCATCGTTTCTTTCTTTAGTCTTCGCTTCTGCAAACTTAGCGCAGCGTTTTCATGTATCAGTCGTTGCGCCCTCCCCTAGTCTGTGGTTCGCCTGCCCAGCACGGCATGCGGAGATGGCCCAGCCACCACTGAGTGAACAGGCAAAGGTGACCCGGCCGTTTCACCCCCTCCCTCCCCTTACTCATGTGGTTACGCAGCAGCTAGGCCTCGGCCAAGTGGAGCGTGAAGAAAGCTTGCGCCTCGACGGAAGATTATCACTGCGGTGCGACGAATGACATTAAATAATTGAACCAAGTAGACCTTCCTCTTTCCAGCGAGTGCAGAAAGCCAGCGTTCATGACTTGCGCATTATTAACGGTATTTCTCTGAAAACCCACAAACAAACCTCGAAGACGCAGCAGCCGATACATTCCGGCCTGTGCTGTGACCCACGTAAAATTTTTTTGTGCAATCCAACTCGCTTTTACTGTATTCAAGCGCTATAACAGGGAAATATATTCTTCGGCAGCCAGTGCACATCCGCTTATATTCGCACAGAAGATGTAGTCTGTGTATTACGAGGCGCAAAGCAGTTATCCATCTTTGTAGCCTTCGCAAAGGGTTCCCATGCACCGGCAGTGACTCAAACATGCTCGGTCAAACACGGCTTGAGCACTGAACCTTGTCCTCTGCATCGCGTTTTCACAACCGCTGTGTCTGCGCAGTAGATAACCTCGTAGAGCTCGAACTGCGGCTGTTGAACCGATTGTGTATTGTGATGAAGGCTCTAAGATTGGGAGTAGTGGACTGCAGTCTCCTTCAGCTCTGCAATATCCTTGAGTATTTTCAGGCTTATTTGACCCCATGAGAACTTTCCTTAGGTTACAAATCAAGCTCAGTGATATTGCCTTGTTTAAAAATAAGTTCAAACAATATTCATGAATGTATCGTCACGTGCCGGCAGGCTAAAGGCGAAACGTACAATGGTAAAGGGCGGCGAGGTACATTTATTGTGTGTAAGCCCTCTTGGAACCAGTACGGCTGTTTGTAACTATGTTTGTGTGTGTATCATCTTTTGAGATAGATCACAATAGTGCTATGGCATCTTAAAGCGTCCATGCGGACAAAATATAACATTATTCTCTTCAAAAAATGTGGTGTTTTTTGGTGCTCCCAGTGCTTTTCCGGATACAAGCGATGCTTTATTAACTTGGAAATTATTCAATTTACGTTAAAATTTTGATTCTCCGGCCAACTCGCGTGTTTGGGGCTGTCTGCGACGGCGCAACAAGGATAGGTCTGCAAGCGAGCGTTAGTGCACCGTTTCTTGTGCAGCGGATTTCTCAACACCTTGGCTACATCAATACTCCTAGATGGCGCAAGCATACCACTAGGGAACGCTGTCTGCACTCGCTTTGTTTCTTACCGTATTTACACCTGGTTCGTTCTTGTTGAGGTTGGAAGTAATCGTTGTGTGAAACATTAGGTATGCTTGTCAAACACGGCCACGTAAGACAATGTCGCTTGCGTCAACCGGCCTGTGTCGCGTGAGACAACCCCAAAGTGCCAGTCTACTGTGCAGCTGCATAACAACAGCAGTACGCACTCAGGCTTCTATATTTACATGTACTTTCGTAACTTCCAATGTTTACTCCATCATTCTTACGGCCATTAAATCAATTTCCGTTACATTTAAGCCCAAATAGCTCGATCTGCAAGCTGATCAGCCCGGCCAAGATTGCGTTTCCTTTTGCCGGCCTGAGCCAATCGCACAGCTGTGCATATTAAGTCATACGTTCTATTTCAGGAAATCAACTACTAAGCTGCATGGTAATACCCTTGCTCATATTTATATGGCCAATTTTAGCAAAGTTTACGTTAAAAAGTTGTGTTTGTATCATCCTAAAGACGCAGTCTTTCAAATGAACCAAACTTCTGTTTCATCTGCATGTGGGCCCTTTAACAGCCATGTGCATCCATGGCTTTACGTGACATCGCCCCCCCCCCCCAACACCCCCCGTTGAAGACGGCCATTCAGGTCGAGGCCGCGCCGATGAGACGAGTGCGCTAATGATGAGCAAAGCGACGGCAGTGAGTATGAAGTTGTTAACACCACCAGTGACAAGGTGTTATTGATAATCAGCGATGTGTTCAACACGTTTAAACTACTTACACTGTGCTCCTTGAGTGAAAATCGCCCTCGCCCTCTCCAGCCGCGTTGGGAGTTTCTTGTGCCGCACGCAACGGCGAAACCCTTGGCTGGTAGAGGTAGAAAGCTTTGCTTTAAATATAAAAACAAAACCACCAGTAACGTGCGGAAGAACTAGTCTTTCCTGAAAGAGTTCGCAGACAGCCTTAATATTATCGTATTTCGCCTACTAAATGTGTGGAGCCACAGTTACCCCCTGTTTGACCGCCTCTTTTTTCTATTCTGCTTACGTGTTCTAAGAGCCTTTCTGCTTCCCGCTAAACCATAGTGTCCTACTGTGTGGGGAACAACACAGCAGAATAAAGTAATGTTGCACGCAATGTACTCAACAGTGTACTCGACGCTAATATTGCGGATACCGTTGATTCCGTATACCTATCAAATGGCAGAGGAACGTCCAAACGCAACTGCTTTCTTAGAAAACGAGTATCCCACTTTGGCCTAGCATGAACACGCTAGTTTCTTAGCTGGCGCGTAAAAAATTAGGGGAGCCTGCAAGCATGTACGTCAGCTGGCAGAGAATGAAGGGCAGAGAAAAAGAGACAACATCCGCAGCATTACACTTCCGTCACTCCTTTCTCTTCCCTGTGTCGCCCCCACGCAGCCGAAGCTTGCCAAGGTGCTTGTGGGTCCTGCTACCCCTAGAAAACCGCCCTTTTAGGTACGATGTCTTGCTCCAGATCTCCTTGATGCGAACCCATAAAAATTGGCTGCGTTCCTAATTGTCTTTAACTGTACTCATATGGCACGAACGCAGCTTGCCGAGCCGTCGAGAAAGCACGTTTTTTTTTACCTCTTGTTTTCGCAAACGATTGGGCCACAGTGCACTTTCACGAGTTGTTCAACGGAAATTACTCAGGATAACTCAATGTCGTCGCACAAATGACTCTGCAAGACGATGCGGCCAACTACTTTTACTGTAAGCTTTTATAATGCAGCTCGGAAGAGTGGTTGGCAAAAGTCTGAACGGCCAGGTCTTGGAAAGTGTACTTTGTAACCGCCAGTGTTTCACAAACAACGCACAGCGAGTTCTTCTCATGTGCGAGTAATATTTTTTTCTGCGTGTTCCTGTTTTTTTACTCATTCGTTTGAAAGCGTTAGGAGTCCGCTGCTGAGTGCGCAACACATACGGAACAATATATTGTCTTTAATTCTTGGTGAGAGTAGAAGTCTGCAGTGGTTATGTTGCATCAGCAAAAGTTTACGAGTCGGCTCTTCATTTGGTTTTGTCCCAACCTGTTCCAGTCTACATTGCAGTAATCCTCGTCATTTACGGACCCATCTTCATTCTCATGGACTACATGATCGCCGAGCACGTGCCCACCTCCGGCAGTGCAGCGCTCTGGGTCATCATGGTGTTCAGTTTAGGAGGTATGTCACCCTCGTTTTACCATAATTACACTGCCTGTAGAAAAACGTGAGTGCTTTTAGAACACTGTTTGCAAAACAGTGCGTACCATTTCATGGGAACAGCAATACAAGCCTTTGTACCCTTGAGTTTTAAATGAACAAGACAACGTTACAGCTTGAGCCTCCCCGGTATATCTCACGAGAGCGCTGTGGTATATCTTCGCAGTCAATACTGCTAAAAACTCATTGTAATAAAGTCAGGCCAAAACAAGTTAAATAGGACATGCCAAAACAATTGACTTCACTTCAAGCAAAGCTGAACGAGCGCCGAATGGCGATAACATTTGCAGCTACAGGTTTGCATGCGGACCCAGTTTCTCGTTTTGAAGGTAACTTCAGTGCAACGTCTTCGCTCTTCTGCGCGACGCAAACTCTGCGAAGTAGTGACCGTATGTATTATGTCGTCTCTGTGTGCCCTGAAATGGCTGAACCTGCTGCCACCGCAAGAGAACTTCACATTTGTACACCAACAACTTTATTCATTTTATTAGATGCGACGCATCTCTTGCTCGGGGGTATGTCCCTCCATCGTCGTTGCGGCGTCTGTACACCACCTGCGCATGCGCAAACTCTCCTCCGTTCTTCTCGCCAACAGCTGTGTGCAACGCGCTCTCTCTGTCTCATTATCATAACAGCTGCGCGCGCTTCGCTGACGCTTCTCTCTCGCATTTGCTCTGGCTGCGCATGCACAACTCTCCTCCCTTTGTCTCCTCTCCTTCAAGTGCTGAATGTAAAGCGGTGAGCGCGCTGCGCCGGTTCAGTCAAGTGCGTTCGCTTAACTGCGCTTAACTTTGCTTGTGCTTCGCTTGACGACGACGACTCCGTTTCTTCTTCCGATGTAGTGCGATGGAAGCAACAGTGCCGTCAGCGAGTGGTTTGACGCAATCGAGTACCAGCGTCAATCCAAACGCTGATGGCAACGTTACTTCAACTGAAGACAAGGCTGCGAAGCGACGGGCACGTGACGCTGAACGTTTCACGCGATTTAGAAAATCAACCCAACGGAAACGTCAATTGAACCACCCGATGCGTCGCATCAAATCAGGGTTCCCTCGCGGGAAGATGGGCGTAATTTTTTTATTGTGTCTCTGTGCCTTCGCGGTGAGCACATTTCCAAAAGGAGGGTGACCGCAACCCTTCCCTTGAAGGAGTCGCGGGGGAGACTATGAATAGAGAGTTGTAGCACAGTATATAGCGGAAGTTAGAACTACTCCTTACGTGTTCTGGAACCCGACTGGGCAGGTGCGCAATCGTTCCGGGGACATGGGCGCCCGGCTAAGCCCTCGCATTCGTTTCGGTGAAAGGCGACCTCCTCGCAGGCCGCGCGCGCGCATGCCCAGTGTAATCTTGGTAAGCCGCCGCCGAGGCTTCAGCGCACGCTAGCCTCTATGCTAAAATTCTCTATTATGAGAACGGGCGTCCACCTCGCCAGTGAAGCAGTGTCTTGCTCGCTAGCCGACCATATCCACGTTTCTCCCCTTGCAATCGTGGTGCGAAAGATCATTTCGTTCTCTTCTTGCTAGCTCTTTCTTTCCCCTTCCTGTTTCTTCTACTTTCTCACCCCAGCTCCCCAGGCAACACCCATGTAGGTATGGAGTGCTGAATTCTCTGCTACACAAGCAGAACCAAAAGTGGCTGATACGTTAGCCACGGGATGGTGCTAGCCGCTTCTCTTATCATCGTCATCACGTTATTTTCATTGTTAGTTGTCAAGACACAGGACGAGCGCTAGTCCTCTGTCCGTCTTTGTGTCCTGTCTCTAGCCGCACTGTTTTACCAAACTTCATTTGAAGGCGATTCTGACGTTTTCGTAGCTCCTGCCTCCTAACAGTATCTAGTATTCCCTGAATTTGTGGATTTCTATCGCCGATTTTTAAGTAAAAGTTTCAATACAATGACTTATCAGCTTAGCCACATCGCTACATCAAGGTTCACCGCCGCAATGCCTTCGTTATATAGAGGTCAATAACACATAGGCTTCAATGGGGGTGGCAATGGGGAATTCATAACCTTTGTAAAATGTAGGACTTCTTTACATAGGGGTTTATTACATCGAGGTTGGACTGTGCAACCACGCAAGAAAAGCTCTTTGGTATACAAACTTCCTTCTCTCACTGGAGGTATATGCTCATCCTATTGTTATAGTTGGCGGGAGAGTCTATTTTAGGTCATTATTTTATAGGTGGGGTCTAGCGCAGTAGTGTCAGTGATGACGTCACCAGTCTTGTGCTTAACATTTTTTGCGAGAAGCATGGGAAGGCGAGCAAGGTGACTGGGCAGTACTTGTATTCGAATACGTATTTGTGCATCGCCTCCTCTTTGCGCTGCGCGTTCGCCTTGTTTCAGCTGATCACCTAGAGTTGCTTCAGCTCAGTTGTTTGAGCTGATCAGTTCTTTGAGCGTGGAATGGGTGATGCGATAGGGCACTGTTTCAAGTGCATTCTTTTTTCTGTGGAATTTTTTCGGTAATGCGCCACAACTCTGATTTCGCTTGTTTTTCCGTCTATCCCGTCAAAATTATTCGTTTGGTGCTTCCCACCAGCAACAACTTGCTTGCATAGAATGTGTAGTGCAGGCACTGTTTCAAATGTTTTTTTTTCCTCCCATACGACAATATGCAAAGCTCAGTGCAGCAGTGTGATGATGTGATTACAACCCATTTTAATGTGCAGGGCTGCGTATGTACGCTGGTGTTTCGTCAAAAACAGCACTCGGTAGGTTTTTACGTACAAGTCAGCAGACTGTTGAAGGGAAAGGCAGAATTGTTACACTACAGTTCCCTTGGCAAAGTATATGTCAAAGTACCCGCTGTAATCAATCACCGAGAGTGCGACTATATTGAAATTTGATTTAGTGTGGGGTTTAACCCGCCGACGCAACGCAGGCGATGCGGCGCCGTAGTGGAGGCCTCCGGATTAATTTTGACCACCTGGGGATCTTTAACGGGCGCCGAAATGTCGTACACACGGGCGCTTTTGCTTTTCGCCTCCATCAGAAAAGCGGCCGCCGCGGCCGGGAATCGAACCCGCGACCTCGTGCTCAGCAGCGTAATGCTTAGCCACTGAGCCACCGCTTGATCCAACGCATAGATTGCAACTGAGTCGTATGGGGAGTAGGCGTGACCGAACGTCCCTCTTAATGCGTCCGGGCACGACCCGTGGCGCTTGTCCAATGGAGACTCTGGCATCCGAATGTGACGAATCCACCACCCCAAGCGATGATAGACCTCGCAGTGCCGAATGGCACCACATCCTCTTCTGGCGAGAAGCACCTCTGACACAGCGTCTGCCATGTCGTTGCCCGTGATGCCCACGTGCGATGGCAGCCAGTGAAGTCTCAGGGCACAGCCCCGGGATAAACCGCATTGAACTTGGCCTCCAGCGATTCCTCAACGTAGCCGCTAGAGCTGTACCGCTGATCGGCAGATCACAGACGCAGGAGGCCAGGCCGGCAGTCCATCCGGATGATGTCCCCCCGGGCCTGGGACAACTGTTCCAGCAGGATATGGGACCCCTGACTGATCCAGCAGGTGGATGGCCTGTGGTGGAGGAGTCATTTTGCTGTGGCAACTCGGTAAGGTGGTGGCGATGTGGAGAGCCTACCTTGAGCGTGGGGGTGGTGGCTGCAGGCTGGTTTGCTTCGGCAGCTCGATGTGTTTTCCAGGATGTGGTGCCATCCGAGTACACCTGCAGGAATCCAGCAGCATCGCCCTGTAGCATGGCGTCACCGCCTCGTGAATAGCCTGTGGTGGATTGGCCCTTTTGCTCCGTACACCCGCTAATGTGGTGGTGACGTGGAGAGCCCTCCTAGAGCCTGGGTGTGGCTGCAGGCTGGGCCGCTGCGGCAGATCGATGGGGCTCTTGTACGTCCTGAGCAGCGCACCCATCTAAGAGTTTGGCCGGCTGCGGAAGCGCTAAAGGAGAGCCGCCCCGTCAGTTGTTCTCTTATGGCGGTGAACGTAGTCGAGGCCCACCTGCAGGCCCGCATCCTGATAGGCCGGCAGCCCGCCTCTATATAGGTGGCCGCCAACTGGGACGTGCTGGGAAGGCCCAGGCAGAGGTGAGTGGCCTGACCCTGGTCCATCGCCAGCTCCGCCCACCGGCTCGCCTTGAGTTTAACTAGGGGCATGGTATAGAGGACGGTGGCTGATGCCATCCTGTGGAACACCTGCACGGCAACCGTGTGAGTGCAGGCCTAGCAATTCGCAAGCAACTTCCTCATGCCCTGCTGGACCCTCGGGGTGCGCCGCTGGAGCTCCCTTACCGCAGGCAGCCATAACAGATGGCAGTTGACCAGGAACCCCAGGTACTTGGTCCTGGTGCAACCATGGAAGGAACTCAGGGTGAGCGGCGGTGTCGTACTGCAAGGCTCCGCGGGTGAACGACCATGGCCTGCGTCTTCCTGTGAAACAGCTGTAGGCCACGGCTGGTCAGGAAGGCAGCAACTGACCACAACACCCCTTGTAGGCACCCCTTTAACTTGGAGAGGAGCCCCGTGGGTTTCCGTGCCCAGATGGCCATGTCCTCAGCATATACTGCTATCCCCACTGGAAATGCCAGCCCTGGTGGTATGCAATCCGGGATACGAGCCAGGGCGAGGTTGAAGGGGAATGGGCTGAGGCACCCCAGAGCCGACGTCTCGTGTGCTGCTGGTCATTCGGCCCGCCTTCTCTCGAAGGGTCCGGTTGTACAGGAACGCCTGTACTTTAGCCCCTGAGCTGCCCCATAACGCCAATGCCGTCTAGAGCCTCCAGAATTGCCGTGTGGGTGACGGAGCTGAAGGCCGACTTCATGTACAGCAGGAGCAAGGAGGTCACCTTCTTGTCATGGCGGGCCTGCTCCAGCATAAACACCATGTTCCCAAGAGAGTTAGCCCTGCAGCAGTGCAGCCTGAAGACACTTTATTGCTAATGGAAGACGCCCCGTCGATCAACAATCCACCGGAGAATGGCCAGTACCTTGCTTTTCATCAGCTTCGCCGCTGGGGACAAAATGGCCGGTTAGGCAGGCTCTGCGGGTGGCTTACCGACCTTCATCTTCGGCTTGACAATTGCCAAAAGACTGGAAGGTGGAAGGCTGCCCTCCCTTCATACCCGGTTAACGATCTGCATAAGTGGCCCCAGCTGCGCGACGTCCAGGTTCCGCAGTATCTGGTACGACACCCCGTTAAGACCAGGGGTGTTCCGCTACTTGGGACATCAATCCAGAGCGCCCCTAAATTCCCCCACTGTGATGTCGCCACTGAAAATGGCCACCACTGGTGAGTCCTGGGGGGCTCCCGGCAACATATGCGGCTGGGCTCCAGTGGCAAGTGGGGCGGGGGGGAACTGGCTGGCTAGCTGTTCCGGCGGCTAGCCGGCCTTCTCTTTCTCTCTCATTGTTCCGGACGGAGAGTGGCGTCGGGCGCGGATTGGCGACATCCGATACAAAGGGCCAACGACGCATGGTGTGCATTCGTCGTTCGCGTGATGGGCGGGCCTCGTATGTGTACATCTATTTCGGACGCCTTTTGACCGCGGTCCAATGAGCGAAGAGCTCGCCCTGTCGAATAGTGCTTACTCTCCCCCAGGTATCATGATATAACCGATAAAGCTTTCAGATGAATCACGCTTAGGAATTATGCTACGTGGGTTAGTAAAATCAATATTGAGGTTTATAGATGAAAATGCAGGTTTGCGAAAATACAGCGCGGAACGGTGGCGTCACATGGTCATTCAGAGTTGTCAATAGGGGATACAGGGGACGTTTCGTCCTGTTTTGGGGTGCGACATCTACCATTGGCTTCATGGCGCTGTATGAAATGTGGTCTTAAGCGTAGCCCTTTGTCCCCACGTGAAACTTATCGAGTCGAAGCAGGAAGGCAAATTTTTATGGGCGAATAATCTTGAGCAGCTTAGATCTTCCTAACCCGTTCGCAGAAGCAAATCTTCCCTTATTTCCAAATCTGTATCTTTCAGCTTTTCCCAAGGGCCTGTATAACTTCCCTGGTTTTAAAGTTGTCCAGCTTTACAACAATTTGACGCTTGCTGTCATCGTAATATTTACCAATGAGATGCGCTCGCTCAATTTAGGTGGCATCAAGCTGAAGTTTAAGCTGGCATGCACAGAACGCAATTACTCTCACGTCAAATGAATTCTGTTTGTTTCGCGCAGTTCTCAACACCAGAAACAAGAACTTATTTCGACGAGCACGATTTCTAGCGTCGATGCTTGCGGCTTTACGTGGCCAATTTTTTGCTCTTTTTGCGAGGTTTCCGCTCGTGTAGGGAGAAATGCTAGGTTTATGCGGCGATGATTCTAGCTTAGTCATTCGGGTGTCCATACCAGCTATAAGCAATTTGTGAGCGGCGGGAGTTTTTTTAGGCTAAGTTATGTCTTTCCGCATAGTTATTTTATCAATCATTTCCGATGCCATTAATGGCATTCATGAGGGACTGGATATCGGGTTTAGGTGGGCCCGAGTTTAGCTCAACGTCACTAGATAGCAAAAGTAACAACTTTGAGGCCAAAAGCGTCGACACAAGCGAAACTGAGTACCGCACTAGAAATCGTAGCAGCACGGCGGCATAATTACACAGCGGTTGGTGGAACGTATTGGTTTACAACAGTCTATAACTAACCTGTAACGACAGGGAGCGATTTATTGGCTTTGTCGTGTAGGGTGTAGTGCTCCACGCTCCGCGCTTCGTGCGTCGTCGTCCAGTAGTTGTACTGCGCCATGGAGGAAACCAACTTTTTCTATGTACTGCGCGCTCAGGACACGCCACTAGTGACGTCAATGAATGAGCCTGTTGCCAGCAGAAGAGCAGGATACGAGCCATGACTGGATGTTGAGGCGTAATCCGATACACGGGCGGTTTCTAAAGGTGCCAGGTGAAAATCTTGTCCAGCGGTGGTTCCTGCTGATTAGAAGGAGTCTGAGGGAGCCGAGGGAGGTGGCGGAAATCCAGAGTGGGAGAGCCTGTAACGACGCGTGTGATTTCGTGGCTTTATTGTGGATGGGGGCGTGCCCGCCCAATGACCAACACCCCGTGATCAGGATGTACCTCACATATCCCCCTCTTGCCAGCTTTCGAGATTACATTTCATTCTTTCTGTCAGTTTACTTCTGTTTTTGTCATTAAACATAGAGAAAACATGGCCTCACCCGTGAAGATGCGGTTTAAACTTGCGAAAATAGGGGGGCGAGATATACTGGAGGGTGACGTCTTCTCAAGCCATCTGCTTCAGAATTTTTGAATGCTGATGCACTGCATCTGACAGGCGGCAATGCACAGAATGCGCATTTGTGTGATTTCACATCGGTCGAATAAATAAATCAGCAGCCGTCTCGTGTTTCTTAACGGGATGTATCTACTTGATTACACTTGTGGATCATTTACTACTCAAAACAAAATTGGTGTACACGTATTTTATTGCCTCAAGGACGTCTGAGGCCAAACAGCGCCAAGACAATATACGTTTATAGCGTCATGTGTTTCCCTAAAATACAATATTGGCGAATCTGATTTCCTTAAAAACGCGTATATATGGGTGAAAAGGCCGTTACTTTAAAACGCGGAGATGATTACGATGAGCCAGGACAATGACAATCGTTAAGGGCAACTGCATTTGGAGACTTATACCCCTAGCTCTCGCCGTGGCAGTTTGTTCTGTGGCACGTGTCTTAAAAACACTCAGAAACATCTTCACTTCCTTCAGGTGGCCTTCATGTCGCACATGATATAAGATTACCACTAAAAATGCGATGTCTGCGAGGTAGCCTAAAAGGCATTGAGTTGTGATCGGGGGTTGATCAGTCAAAAACAATGATGGATGTAAAAGTATCGTGTAGATGTAAAGTTCAGAAAGTAGTCCAGAGTTCGGCGGACGCCTGTCTCGACAGGTCGTAAGTCTATAATAAATTGGCGGTCACTGACGTTTAAGGGGCGTTTTGACGTTTGAAATCCCATATGAAATCGTTGGCCACAATCAGACGAGGAAAGACATCATCGCAGTTTCCATGCTCCCAAAATGCGTCGTAACAATCGAACGTCGTTACCGGGAGAGTTGTTCGGTATCCTGTTGATCGTATCTGATATTGTTTTATCACAAGCTATTCGGCGAAGGCTGGTTATCGCGTTTCTTTCTAGCTCTACTATTCTTGCACTGCGCAACTCAATAGTGTGATAATGCGCTTCCTTGTGTTCAGTAAGGGCGTTTGAGGCGACGGTCTTTTAGTTTACGTCACGTTGGTGTTCCTTCAGGCGTCTCGGAAACTGCCCAGTATCACCGGCTTACGTGCAGTCACAGTCCCCACGCAGAAATTTGTGAACGACGCCAGGGTATTTGTCTTTGGGGAACTTGTCCTTCGCGTCCGCTAGCTTCTCGCAAAGTTTCCCGCAAGGCACGTGGCCAATTCGCCGGTCATACTAGCAAAACACCCTTGAAAGGGCTTCGCTCATGCCGGTGACGTAACGTATTGCCGCGCGGGAGTGGCTTGCTCGTGTGGGTGCAGTATCAGCGGTACACCAAATTCGCTGCTCGATATTCCTGGCGAAATCTCTTGAATACCCGCTCCGAGATCACTTTTATTGTATCGCTTTCAATTTCCTTGCTAATTGTTCACGTTCCCTGCGCAAGACTTCGCGGCTAGGTAGTGAACTGGAAAGACAACCTACCAAAAGAAAACACCCAGGTGTCGCTTACGGGATCCAGTTGGGCGACTACGACAGCGTCTACGTCGGTGAAACTGGAAAGTTCACGAGTCGCCTAAAAGGACACTACCATGACGTAAACAAAACGAAAGCCACCGCAAATGCACTCGATAGACACGTGGAAGCTCGTAATAACAACATTGACTGAGGCAGTGCCACAATCGCAGCACAGGAAAAAAAACGCTACAACTCGGCTCCTCATGGTATTGCTTTTGATACAAACGACACGAGATACGATCAACAGGAGAGGGAAAATTGCGCGGCAGCTACGCTCGATCATTGAAACACATACCAACAGCAGGAAAAGCACCATCACATCTTTCCTGGCATCATTGTACTCACGGATCAGGTATAGGACACGAAACACCGAAACTGTTCATTTGATTTGGTCAGTGACCGCAACTTTACTTTGAAAGTTCGGGAAAGTCTCGTTTTCTTGTGGTATAACATGCCGGACATTAAATTAATACGTCGAGAGCTGAAATTCGGTGTCCGCACTTCTCACAATCTGCTGGTGGACATTCGTTTAAAAGACATGAGTGTGTATTGTTGTGAAACCTATCAGATGCAGAGCACTTTAGCTCCTCCCGGGTCACACAATCCAGCCACCGCCGTCACGCGTCATCACGCACTCGTGCTGCGGCCTCACGCACACGAATGGTGGCTTCGAAAAGATGCCCGCTTCTCTCTCAATTCAGCCCTCCGGCTAAGAGATAAAGGATACTTGAACCACAGGTTCAAGTATATAAGCATAACCGTTCAGAACTACTGGAACCGCTGGCACTTGTCATACATGTCCCCATTATTTAGCGCAAAGAAAACTTCGAGTACATTTGAGGCCCAATATATGTAATTAACCTGCAATCTCCGCGTCCACATTGTTAAAAATCCTCATTGGGTTGGTTTTTACGATAAAAGAGGATTAAGTGGCCACCAAAAAAAACCGACGATTTAAACATGCCGAAGAAAGGCGAGATAAAAGCAACGTGCGAGATAAAAGCAACCACAAAAAAATAGTAAACCTCCTGCTGGTGTTATTGCAGGCAGAACACGAAACCAACGGTAAAAACCCCAAGCTCCCCGAGTCACGGGCCCTGGGCGCAGTGACGTTGGTAGCACCACCCAGAAACCCCATACACAGCACCATAACCCTGCTAGGATTTTAAGGTGGCCCAAAGTAAAATGCAATAGAACTGTAGGGGCATAATGAAAAACCTCGATGACATCTATGAAATACTCCACAAACATCACTGAAATATCGTGTGCCTAGAAGAAACACACCTGAAGCCCACACAAGCCAACCTTCTCACTCAATACACAGTATTCTGGAAACAGAGAGACAGCTACACTCACTCCTGGGGGTGTAGCGATTGTCATGAAAAAATCTGTCCCCTGTAAACCCCCTCAGTTACTTACTACTCTCGAAGCAGTGGCTGTCGGGGCAATAATTTTTTAGGCTATTACAGTCTGCTGCTTTTACATTCCTCCTGACTACTGCCTATCAAGTTCAGAGTTCGAGCCCCTAATGGACGAGCTTCCACCACCTTTTGTAGCATAAGCTACACTGGCCGAGGTTGGGCAGTTTCGCGTGTACCTTGAAGGGCCGTGCTGCGCCAGCGCGAGGAGCTTGCATTGGATTCGCTTGGATTGGATTGACTTGGCTTGGATTGGGTTTGGATTGGATTGGATATTGGATTGGGTATTGGATTTGGATTGGATATTGGATTTGGATTGGATTGGATGTGAATTGGATTGGATTGGATTGGATGGTAGTGTGTGTGTGTAGAGAATTGGGTCGGCACATTCGCCGGTCTGCGCATCCCACAGGAGTGACGTCATAGTCACGGCACGCCACTGGCGCCGACGCGTGCCCAGCTGTGTGGGCACGCTGGGCACGCCCACAGTAGCGAAGTCTGTAGCGAAGTCTGACACTGCGAAGTCTGACACTGCGAAGTCTGACAGTAGCGAAGTCTGACACTGCGTCGGAGCCGCTTGACAGCCGTTTCGCGTGGCTCGTGGAGAGCCGTGCTGTGCATGCGGGAGGAGCAGTGACTGGACTGAACCGTATTGGATTGGATTGGACTGAACTAGACTGGACTAAACTGGACAGGACTGGACTGGATTGGATTGGGTTTTAAATCGTTATAGCTGCAGTAAGCATAATAATCAGCTAATCCTTCATAACTAGCAAACCTAAGAATAACCAGCTGGACATTTTCTCACGCTACGTATATCCTGACAATAGCCGAGCTAAGCCACTGCTAAGTTTTTTTTTTTTTTACTAGTAGGCGATCTTATTGTTCATTGTGAAGTCTGGGGGTCTGAACGTAAACATCCACGGTGCCGCTTGCTGTAAAAGTTTCTTTTATCAACCAGAGCTTTCCTGTTCAACACAAAACAAAAGTTTCTTTGATCATCCGGAGCTTTCCTGCTCAACACAAAACAGCCAACATACTACAGTACAACACACCACACATATTCGCGCATCGATTTCACTTTTGGGTCTTCCATTCTATTTGCGTATGTTGAGTGAGAAGACGACACTAACCCCTATGGAAGTGGCCACTTCCCAGTTACCCTCAGATGTCTATAAACTGCAGTTCCATCTGCAGTTCCCTGCAGTTCCATCTCATAAAAAAGTTCAGAGAAGCCGGTGCCGACTGGGCAAAGTTCAAAGAAAAATTGAAAATATTCTACTTCACCATCAGTCACTTAGGCATGGATGAATGTTGTAGTTTTCTTACGTCGCATATCCTTGAGTCCGCCCGAAGTTCCATCCCCACACCTCTTGTGGTACTTCCAATCTGGAGAGGCCCTGGCGGAATGAAGAATGAAGACTTGCACGAAACGCTCAATATAAGACGTGGGGGGTCCTACGCAGATATACCACTCCCCCGAATATCATAGCTTTTAAGCGAAGCCAAAGCCATGGGAAAGCGCATTCGCAAATAGCCTAGACCAACAGCTGGAGGTCTTTTATACAATCTATAAATTCTTACACCGGCACAGCCAAGAAATGAAACCGAATAAGGAAACTCAAAGGACACAAGACAAACAATTTACCCATTGTCGGCACCAGAGGTAACACGCTTGCGCACCAAGCAAACACGCTTGCAAAACACTTTGAACATTTAGCAGGTTCGTCACACTATGCAGTACACATTTGTCAGCATACCGTACACAGTACCCAGTACACAGTACAGTACACACTGAAAAACGTCCGCTGAGCCCGAACCTATACGGGATAACACCCCATCGAAGGGCTCTTACAACTCTCTTTTCTCGCTCCAGGACCTTCAGGCTGCCCTGGCCACATGTAAAAATTCAGCACCTGACCCAGACCAAATCCCACACGAAATGATACGACATCTCCACACGGACACAATTGACAGTCTCCTTTCCCTCTTTAAAAAACATCTCTTGGGCGCTTTCCATGGACGTGCAGAGAGTCAATAATCGTACCGATTCTGAAGGAAGGCAAGTATTCTTCCTGTCAATCTAGTTATCGTCCCATTAGTCTCACCAGCTGCCTAAGCAAGTTGCTTGAAAAGATGATTAATAGACGACCTATGTACTTATAATATCACGAAATCCTCGATAGCTGCCCAGCAGGATTTCTGTCGGGCACACGCGCGACTGACCACTTGGTATCCTTGGTGTCGTACTTAAAGAATGCATTCATTCCCACGCAGCACTCCATGTCTGTTTTCTTTGATATAGAAAAAGCGTATGACACTGCTTGGCGTTAGGGTATCCTGCGCGACCTGAAGTTATACGGTGTATCAGGAAACATGCTGAGCACACTAGAAAGCTACCTGTCTGAGCGTATCTTCCAAGTAAGAGTTGGTGCAGCACTTTCAGAAATACACACGCAAGAAAATGGGTTCGCAGGGCGAGGTACTCAGCTGTACACTGCCGTCAACATTTTTTTACTCGGTATATGCGGATGATATACACATCAGTTTTAAATCCTGTAAACCTATACATATGTGAGCGGCAGGTCCAGCTGAGTGTGAACAGGATTGCCTAGTGGGCTGATGAGAGTGGCTTTAAGGTGAATTTTGAAAAGAGATCCTGTGTTTTGTTCTCAAGGCAGCGTGGCATAAGGCCTGACCCTGATATTACTCTGAATAGTGCGGCCATTCCAGTAAAAAAGGAACATAAATTTCTTGTTGTGCTGGGGGACAAGCTTACGTTTATCCCGCACATTAAACAACTACAGAATAAATGCATCACGGCAACGCACATACTGAAAATCTTGACCCACCAGCCCTATGGTGCTGACAAAACAAGTCTTCTACGTCTCTTCGACAGCCATGGTGGGGTCGCGCCTCGACTATGGCAGTGTCGTATATGGATCCGCCACTAAAACAGCCTTAAAAATGTTGAATCCAGTCCTTTACCTGGGGCTTCAGCTTGCGCCCCGTGCTTTCCGCACAAGCCCATTTAAATCCTTTACGTTGAATGTGACCAGTGGGGCTTAGAGCACCAGCGGACCTATACAGCAGTAGTGTATGCTCTCAAGATAGTATGTTTGACTAATCAACCATGTAATTTTATCATCGCAGACACGTCGGCTACCAACCTCTTTTCTAGCCGTACATCTACCATCATGACATTCCCCTTACAAACGGGAATGCAGGCACAGCAACTCGGGGTCTCATTTATTCACCTATCCAAGACTGGTCTCACCGACCTCGTTGCTCCTTTCGATCTGCGGGTCGTGTCTTGCTATGTATTTTTTAGACAAATCGGCAAAAGAAACGCACCAAGACAAGTTATTTGACAGCATTTTTACACCTACAATACATGCACTCTTACACTACCTTTTACAAAGACCCTCGAAGTCCGCTTCTCCTGTCTCATGCGCTGCACATGGCCCCACCTTCACTAGCGCAAAGACACTGAACACAAACTGCAGCATTTTAGAGCAGAAGCATACGGAGTTTAATTACAGCAGAGTACATCGCAGAAACAAATATACAACAGTCTTAAATTTACAGATTCTCTCAGTGACGTGATGGCCTTACATCTGGCTTAACCAAGTAAACATCCTGTATTCAACCAGCTGATTAAGAAGATAATGTTGGCTTATGCTTCAGATATGCCGATAGTAGTGTGCTGGGTGCCGAGGCCCAGCACCCTACAAAGTAACGAAATCACCGACCGGCATGCTGCAGAAGCAGCTCTTCGCAATGGCGTGGATGAACCTCTGGTACCGTATCTGGACATGGAACCAGATATACGACCGAGACTTGTGAAATGTGGCAGCAGGAATAGAACAAAGACTTTAACAACAAATTACACAAAAAAAAACCAACATTGGTAAACATCTCACTTAGAAAGAAGATAGATTCACAGCGGTATCGATTTGCAGATTGCGAATAGGCCACACACTTCATACGCGCGCATCTTTTCAAAGGCACACTCCCACGAGCTTGTGACAAGTAGGAGGAACGGCTATTCGTTCTCAGCGTATTAACTGAGTGTACGTCCTTCAATAATGTCATAAAACGACATTTCCCTAAACTACACGCACGCAATATTCCACCACACCCTTCACTACTCATAACAGACGAACCAATGTTGTCTTAGAAATGTCTTTTAACTGATCTTGCAGATGTCACTTTCTTAAAACGCACTTCATACAGGGCGTAACGTCACAGCTCCGACTTTTTTCATATTTTTAAGGGAAGTTCTGAACACTTTTGTGCTCACAGAGAGCCTGGCTGTGCAGCACACTCCTATGCTCCGGACGCCGTCATTTATCAACCATTGTTCCTTTCATCCGCCATTATAAGCAATTATATGTTTTAGTATATGGGCCCTCTACAACCACATATACATGTTTTTTTAGGCAGCGCCACACCCATGCTCCTTTCATACACATTTTAAGCACAAACGTAATATTGAAGGATCACCTAACAGGGCCTTGGCACTCTTTGCCCCCGGATATTCTTGCGCCATTAAACACGAACATACTACTACTACAAAATTTTAGGGGGCAGAGCATTTTCGAGGGCGCTCATCTTGCCTATGAGGAGCGTGCAACTAAGCACTCCAGCATAAGGAGCGCCGTTTGCTGCATATAGAGTACGGATACTGCTGCCTCCAGCCTCACTCGAAATGTTTGTTTTTTCGGACAGATATATTTCAATGGTATTAACCACATCACCTCGAATACCTAACACTCCCAGGTCCCTCAGAATGCCTTAGCCCCAATAAGTGCAATCAGCCTTGTGTATATAAAAAATATGGTCATACAATACTGCTATGGTCATATGGTCGTACAATATACAATGATGATTCACCGGAAACTACACCGCCTAAAATTTCTTTTTAACATTGTTAACAATAACTTAGGAATAGCTTTTCACACCTATATGCAGTTTCATACAACGCGTCAAACACGCAACAAACATGCTAACACAATAAAAATGCCCCGCACCAAAACTAATGCTCCCCGTTTCTTTCTTTTTTTCTACCCACAATATCGGATTGGAATGCGCTGCCACAAGCTGTCACTGAAATTGTGACCGAGGAATCATTCGTATCCGCTATCAATTCGTACGTTTAACAAACAGGGCGCGCAAGACGCCAACAAGCGTAATCGCCTCGCGCTGGGTAAACATTGTGTACATTTCAACTTGAGTGCATTTTCTTGGAAGCCGGGATGTACCTACCCAAGCGACTGTTTTCTGGTGCGTTACGCGCCTTTTTTTTTTGGCTTGTTGAGTCTGCTCCGTAAACTTTGTGATGAATGTACCTAACCAAGAGTGCTTTTTGTCGGCTATGCTACGCGCTAATTTTTCTGATTGTTAATTTGTAATCAGGAAACCTTGTTCTCCCTTGTTTAACTACGTGTTTCACTGTACCACGCGAGTTCTCCGCTGCACCACAGTGCTGAATGCATAAATATGTAACCAATCCTGCCTTGGCTGCCAACAGGTGGCTGGCAGTATATTACAAATAAATAAATAAATTTTCACATAAAATTCGAAAGCGATAAGTTAGTCCATTGTTGGTCCGCCCGATCAAAATCCTGTCTATCGGCTTTCGAGAATACCAGTGTGTTCCAGGATGTATGATAACCTTCTGGAGATTATTTTTTCGAACAGCCTACACAAGCAGCTCCTCAGGAAAATCGGCCCGTAACTTGAAACACAGGATTCATCCGCTCCTTGCTCCAGCGGCGGCACCACGATAGATTATTTGCATGACTTAGGAAAGTGTCCGGCACGCCATGTTCTGTTGCATAAAAATAGGAGAGTATCGACTGCGTCTGTGTGAAGGTTTTACCATGATCAACGTAACGTTATCTGTACCTACTGCCGGTCATGCAACCAGCCTGCACAGTCATGAGATCGTGCAGGGAGAATGAGAGTTGTAAGGGTCATTTGATTGCCTCCGATTGTGTATGGACTTCCGCATCCGCGGACTTCTTGTAGTGGGTAAATCTGAATCGTATAGGTAGTGAGTGTTGTGCCAATTAATTTGCATATTCCTCTAAAGGGTTTCAACAAGAAGTTATTGAACAAGAAGTTTGAACAGTGGTTTGAACAAGAATTTATACGTTCTTTGTACATTACGTTTTGTCATTCTGTTTTGAAACTTTCCTGTATATTGGAAAAACATTTATCGAAGAAAAGCTTTCAGCTGTTGCTTTCGGCCTTACTGCAGATGCGCTTGCCCATCGCTTTGGCGCGCTTGACCGCTACAAGGCTTTCTGTGAACCACTCCCCACGCCTTATTTCGTATCTGGCGCGCATTTCTACAATTTTCATTCCGCCAGGGCCGCCTTGGGTTACTTGCGTTACCAGAAGAATGGATGAATTTATTGTCAAAGAAAAGGAAAGGAAAGTCCACCAGCAGGCGTAAATTGTCACACCTAGGGGTGCGGGAATGAAGTTTTCTGCGGTCTCAGGAATATCAGCTGTGATATGTCTACTGGCTTCATCAGTACCCAACTGTTCTACGGAAGTGTGAGACCGCTGAGACCTCTCCTGAAATCTGTGCCTGATTTCAGTTGTTTTTTTTTTCAGTACTTTACTTGAGATGGGAGTGTGGGGGTCTCTGTATAGGTACTTCAAGAATAACGGGAAATGATCACTTCCTGAAGAGTTTTTAAATGCAGAGAATTTGTATAACTCACGATGTCACCCGTGCGTCGGCGTCCGCAGCAGCCAGCCTCCCCCTACACTGTAAAAGGAAATAACAGTTACCGGCGCCTGGTTTCGATCCCACGACCCTGCGGGCGGAACGCAGGGTACATGGTGCTCTACCCACTGCACCACAAAGCCGATACAGAATGAAAGGCTACGAATGCGCCTTATATCCTTAACTCATTCAAACTACGTCAAGAAGCTGCTGATACAACGCATTGACTACCTGTGGGCGGAACGCGAGGTACATGGTGCTCTTCCCACTGCGCCACAAAACCGACACAGAATCAAAGGCTACGAACGCGCCTTATTTCTTTGACTCATTCAAACTACGTCGTCAGCGGCGTGCGTTGGCGACTCAATGGCGTGCTAGCGGCGTGATAGCTGCGTGGTGTACACGTGATAGCACCAACCCTTCAAACACTAAACGTTAACGCAATACACCCACCCCCTATGCGACGCATTTACTCGAGTCCCCCTCGCGGGGAGATGGGCCCATTTTTTTTACCACCCGCTATTTATTGAGTGGAAAAAGAGCAGCAGAACTGATCCCCAAGTCCATGTATGAGTACGCATCGCGTGTAGTGTTATAATATGTTGGCTGTTTTTATTATACAGACAAGCCCCACACAAGAACAGGAAATGTTCAATTAAATGACCCCGGGCATCAGTTCTTCCAGAGCTCCGGAGTTTGTTGTGTGCCTTTGAATACCCGACTAAGATGAACGGTTCAGGAAGCTCATCCACCGAGATCTCGGATCATGAGGTAGACAAGCGACAGCCCTACAAAATGCCTAAACAACAAAAGGTAATCAGCCGAACAAAGGAAATAACGTGGACGGCTAACGCCTGAAGCATGGTAAATAGTCTAATGGACTGGGATAGGATAAATTTCTGAGTCACAATGGCTGCCCCGCTGAACGAGTAAGCAAAAGCATCTGTATCTTTTCTAAGGAAAGAGTATTGGAGGCAAGTATTGGAGTATTGGAGTCTCTTGGGGGCAAACAATACTGGATAGATTTTTTGGAAGGAGTTTATTGAATCGTCTATTTTATAAGATCTCTGTAAATAAATTTAATATAGCTTTTAGACTGGCCTTATGGTTTGTAAATAATAATAAGATAATAATAATAAGATCATAGCACACAAGCGAGTTCAAGGCGCCTTCGGTGCCTTCGTGAGCTCCAGCAGAGCGACTGAGCAATTCAGTCGCGTCTATCAACTGGTCTGGAGCGGGCACAGGAGCTTCAGCCTTTTATGGATAGTCAGCATCCTAGGACATGTCTTGTCCGCCTGAAACCAACTCTAGGATTTCTTTATTGCCCAAAACGTCGGTAGCGTCGGGGTCTCCATCAGCGCTCAGATAACCATGGAAGCTCATATCTGCTGCTGAAGAAGCTTTTCCGAGGAACTGGACGGAATTTCTTCTTTTTTCTCGAGTCGCAAGCACGTGGAACTCGTTGACACCTCGGCAGGGAGCTCTAAAAAGTCAGCCTGCTTGAAGGAGTCGACGATGACGGAGGGCATGGTGCTTCTCCATGCTGCCGCTACTTGAGTATATCGCGAATGCCGCTGAATATATTTTCTTAGTTCGAGTCCATAAAAACATTGAGCCGTATAGGCACCTGCGAGGGAATCCGAATTTGTTCGATAGATCGCGAAATTCGTAACATCGGGTTTTGTTGGGTCGAGTTTTGACTGTTGTACTTTCATTTTTGCTCCTTGAAAGAGAATATTTTATGCATCTCAATTTTTTCATTGGTGTTTTTTTTTTGCAATAACTTGGAAAATTGAAGTTGTTTTCTCTGAAGTCTTTGGTATGGACTTGTTTACCATTTATCATCAGAACCTAATGACTTTATGGCAATTTATTGCTGATTGTATTGATAGGGAATGTTGTCGCCGATATTCTTACCAGCTTCTCTAATATATCAACAGATGTTTTGTTTGGATAATTTCCTGTTTAGATCAGGTAAGCTTGTTTTAAGTAAGTTGCTAAGTTTACGGCGTTCCTTTTTCATAATTTTGCGCCCTTGTGAGATTATGGTGGAAGTTTTCGGCTGGTGGTCCTTATTTACACAGAAAAGATATATGCCACGCAAAACTACCGACGAACAGCTAACACTCTCCCCTCCCAGTTTGCAGAAGCAATTCGAAAGTTATACAGTCGAGCCTGCCTATAACGACCGCAGTTACAATGAGCACTCAGTTACAACGAACGAATGCGGCATGACCGTCACAGCATGCATGGCGTTTTCGTTAAGATATAACGAACTGGCGCGGTGGTGCAACTTGGGTACAACGAACGATAGACTATCATGCGACCACGCCTGGCGTTCGAAGTTCCCCTTCGAACGGCTTTCCACAAACGCGGAGCGTCAAATGTACTGCGCGGGGATCACTCTTTCAGTTAAACTCGCTGCAGCCAGCAAAAATCCCCAGGGAAAGAACATGTAAACAAGAAAGCACGTCGTCGTTATGTGTTCCATGTTGCCACCCCCCCCCCCTACCTTCATGTGCGCACGACGGAAGAGGGGTAAAGCGAAATAGGGGACAAAGGAGGGAGTAGAAGGTGAGCCTGCAGAAAGTTGGCGTTGGCAATGTGCCAACACCCGTGGGGCACGTGTGTTTCCCCGTCCAGCTTGTCTTCGGGTGGACAAATCGGCACCGCGCATTTTGCATAGCCACAAAATTAGCTACCTTTAAATTTCTGCAGTCCCCGTTAATGCTCGTGCGCGATTTTATCTTCAATTCCACCGATAGAAAAGTGATGATCATGATGAGTAAACTTTATTTGCCTGACTGCAGGTGCTGCTATTAAGGCACCCGCTGATTGGAAGGAAGAAACACAAGAAGCGACCTGAAACGTGTCTCATGAAGGCGAAAAGCGTCGAGTGCAACTCAGGTGTCATCGGTGGTTCGCTACCGACATTGTGAATTATTTTATGCAGGGAGAAAAATACTGCGACCAGGTTAAGAAGTGCGATCTTTTCAAGTCGACAATCTCCACAATTTTTGAAGAAAGAGAATATCCTGAGGTGCAAGATCAATGCCGACCAGTCAGCGCTGTGGCTTTAATGACAATTCATAGGTCTTTTATTCACAGGCTTCCCTGACTTTTTTAGGCCGGGAGTTCTATCCCGGCAGGTGAGCAGCAAACTTCGCTTAAGGGCTGCAGCCAGCTCCCTGTTGCCATTCGCGCAACCCAGGCGATGTCGGCGGCGGCTTCAGTGCCCACGCCGTATGCTCGCCAGGTTTTCACGCACAGACAATGCTAATTACACCTATAACGAACTTCAGATATAGCGAAAAAATTCAGCATGACGGTCCAGTTCGTTATAAGGACACTACTGTAGTTGGTAGCACGGAGCGTCGGTCGTGTGTGCGCTTCGTGTCACTTGCAAGACACCGCTCCTGTACATTCCGTCCGGTTTTCCTGTGAGTGGCTACAAAATCAACTCACCGTCTCAACTCAACGAATTGCCGCGAATGGCCACAACTGCCTTGAGTAAGAAAACTCTTCTGGAGCAAGCTCGTAATGTTTTATGCGCGGAGCCCGTTACGACCTCAGGCTGTCGGCGTCTCATCTCGTCGCAGTATTATGTAGTCATGGTACTAACACACCGGAACAATATTTTCCAACGCCTCGCCCTAAAACGTAATGCGTACGAAAAGAAGACACAGGGACGCTCGTTTTCCAACGCCTCGCGCAAGAACGCTTCGTGCTTCTAGGACACGACACTTAAGGCAAAGCTGTATTCCTCTACCCCCAACCATTCCATTTCCATGGGCAAAAACGTCCACGCGCCAAACACAGACTTATACACGCACGCTTTGCTCCTCCCCAAGTTTCACGATACGGTTTCAACTCCGTGGGCAAAAACGGTGAGGCACCAAGAATACACTTGTACACTGCATTCTTCGCCAATCCCCAGGTTTGGCACAGATTTTTTTTAGTTGGGACCGATTGGGCTCCGAACAGTTACATTTTGTTGGCGTACTTTGTAGCCACCTAATCCCAAAGTTTCAGGGCCTTGTTCACATTGTTGTAAATGAATTCCATCGTTTGACAAAAAAAGTTGCAAGAATTTTTTAGAGGAGCTTCAAAATCGTCCAAACTTGTTCTGACTCATAGGGAACTCCCACAGCGGGCAGTGTCCTTAACCAGACGTCAGCGATTTCTTTTTAAAGCTTTTTATTTAACCGCGATTAGTTGAGATGGTTGAGATGAGATAGGGGAATGAGCCATAACAAGTCGGTTCATCGTTTTCTGCAATGACGGCGATGCTTCGCGCTGTCCATGTAGTTTAGGGGCAGCAGGAAACGAGAGAGGGGTATTTTTCCAGAAAAATATTTTTGTATTGTAGTCTCAAAGTTACGGCTACTGTTTTTAAAACTGGAGATTATTTACACTTAACGTATGTCTTCAGACTGTAGCAAAAATTTGCACTGTGCTATTGAAATTCGGTTGGCGTTCGCGAGAACCTCCTGGTTGTTTTTTGCAAGGCAAATTGTTCTTCGGAGCCAGCGCAAGCATAGGCATTACTATCAGAATTCATTAGAATTTCCACGATTATTTGCAGCGTGTTGAGATTGATGGGTGAAAAGGAGTAAAATCGCCTTTTACGCTCGTGCTTCGCAGGTCTGTTGTCCATCTTCCTATACTCCCTGGCCGTGAAAAGCGTGTCCGTGTGGGCTCGATATGTCGCCCTGCTGTTCCCACCATTCGGCGTAACAGACACCATCGTCCGTGCCATAGATACGAGGACCCGGGCGTACCGCTGCGGTATGGCAGACTCCTCCCACGAGAAGGCGGGGAACGCGTCCCACCATTCAGGCCTGAGTGCGGCAGAGCAGTGTAAGTGAAGTTTCAGGCATCCGTGTTTTGTGCGTGGCTTTATGTTTTTGCATGCATTAGGCTTTTTATTTACCGGGTATTCGAGGTTTAGTACTGTCGAGATTTAGTGCTGTTGTGATTTTGTTTTGTTTCAGTCCGGCGTTTAAAAGTACCGCGCTTCTTTTACGTGATTATTGCGAACAACCCTCGCTCCTAGAAAGCAAACATTTGTATGACTGCGTGCACGTAATAATGCCCCAGCTTGCGACCCTAGAACATAATGTACAGGGCGGATTAAAAGAAATACGAACAGCGGAGACACATGCTGTACCATCTTGCTGCAACGTCAGTGAACTCTGCGCATGCACAATTCTTCGAAGGCGCTCTAGACTTCCACCTACTTCTTGGCAATGCTTGATCCAGAAGCGACACCGGTCATTTATTTTCAGTCTCCTTTTCGCGCTGTGCTTGCCACTGAGTAGGGTGATCGTTGGAAGGGTGTCATGCTAGCTGCAATCAGCCTGCTGTGCGCTTGGCTCCCGAATGTAGTTGATAACAGGTTCTGCCATCCTTTTTAGGAGCGACAGAGCGTGAGAAGGCGCCTCAAAATAGATGACCGGCGTTGCTTCCTCGTCAACCATCTCACCCTCCCAATGCCTTAAAAGAACTACGCCTGCACGCTGCATTTCAACGACTTTGCAGCCAGATGGTGCTCCGTTCTTCGTATTTCTTTCAATTCCCTTTGTACGCTGCGTTCCAAGCGAAACGTCGCACATCTGGAGTGCGATTCATTGATTGTAGGGTTTAACGCGCCGACACAACCCAGGCGATGAGGCGCGCCGTAGTGGAGGGCTCCGGATTAATTTTGACCACCTGGGGATCTTTAACGTGCACCGAAATCTCGCACACACGGGGGTTTTTGCTTTTCGCCTCCATCAGAGAAGCGGCCGCCGCGGCCGGGAATCGAACCCGCGACCTCGTGCTCAGCAGTGCAACGCCTTAGCCACTGAGCCACCGCGGCGGGTTGGAGTGCGATCGACTCATTGTCATTAGAGAGTTTTAGCACTCCGTATGCCCGTCTGTTTCGTGGTTACCGTGTGGACCGGGGCCCTGCTGCGCCTGCGTGCGCCGGCATGGCGAGAAGGGTGCACCCCGCCATATAGAATGCGCGGGCATAGACAGGGCCGGGCGCCGGACTACATAATCTCCCGTGTCGAAACGAACGTGCACGTGGCCAGACGGCCCCCGGTCAACAGGGTAACCACGGAACAGACGGAGCGTACGGGCTGCTAAAACTGTCCATTGTCATCGTTAGGACAGGCTTCCTCCCGTTTCAGTTGGGAAGCGCCGCCCTGGGAACGTGAGTGCAGAGCGCAGTCGCCTGGCCTCAGCGTCAGAGAAGCCGGGGAGCACATGAGCAGAAGAGCGACTTTGGAAATATTTGCCCCTATTCAATGCAGCCTCGTAAAAGGCCCGCCACATGGCCGAGCCCTCACTCCTTTCCTCCTTGTCTGCTCTTGTATACGGGAGGGTGTGCTAGCTGCAGGGGCGGCAAGTCGCCGCTCGCGTGGTTCACCTCGGCGATTGCGTTCAAGGGGACATTCAGGCAAAATACACGATTGCTTTACTCGCAAGTCTCGGAGTTCTAGAGCTCCGTAAGTGCTCGTCCGGCACCAAAGGGTGCTTTACTGACTCAAAAATTATGCACGACAAAATTTACATTCTCTCAGGCCGCTGCACCGTGTTTTTCATGACATTAGCCACGATGTATCCAGGGAAGGTACCTAAAACGATAGTTAGAACGTTGACTAATGCTTCCTCCAGAGTCAAAACATTCCTTTTGTGTATAGGGAACGCTTTTTTGGTCTCGGACGAGCAAACGTAAGCTTGCACTAGAGTTTGAAAGTGTAGCCCGACCGTGGCGTTTCCCAGTCAAACAACGAGAAACCGCACCCACCGCTTGAAGTAGAATGAGTACACTCATTACATTTTCCCAGCAGTAAACGGTAACGGCAATGGAAATAAAACCTGACCTTCGGCCTAACGACTATTATTTCCGATTATCGCTAGTTTGCTGGAACCTTTAGTCCAGCAATCTTGGAAGTACCTTCTTACTCATTCTACGCTCAGGGCCGGTTACCATTCTACGATGTTAGAGCACAAAGCCTGACGTTGGGCCGGACGCCCTGTATCCGCACGGCCACGTCTCTCGGCGGCAGCGGATTAGGTTTTTCAAGCAAGGCGGTTACCAGTTAACGAGCCTGGGCATCGAACTGTAACCTTAGGCCTAAGTTCACGCCTCCTCCCAATTCTACGAAAGCACATCGGCTGACCGCAATACCTACACGACTACGTCATTTGAAAAGCAGTAAAACTCGGACAAGTGCAGGAATACAAAGACAAAATAACGCTTCTCTTCACAAACGCAAACGCAACAGAGGACTCGGCGTCAGAATGCGGCTTCCCAGAACAACAGTCCACAATGAGTAAAAACACTCAAGACTGTGAGGAGTTTCCCCAGCCTCCAACAAGCCCGCACAGGTTATCCAGCCAAGGATGATTCTCTTCTCCCCGCACGGGGCACCTAGAGTAATCTTGGTGACTGTATTGGCGACAGCGCGGACTCCGAGCCCCCAAACATAAGCTGTAACCTATCATGGTGATGTGTTTAAAGGTGAAGGGTAAGAAACCACAAACGGTAGCCGTCAGATGCCAGGTCAACTTCCGGCGGATCGGCTCCCTGCCTGTTTACCAGGCAGGGAGTTCCGGCACCTCTCAAGCTATCAGGGTAAGGTTTGAGGAGAAAGTACCCCCGTAAACGGCGCGGCATCCTGCCCGATCCAGACATAAAACTCAATGGTGATTCAATTTCAGTAAAAAAGTAACGCAAGTTATTGGGTGTGGTGTTGGACGAAAAACTCATATTGATCCCTCACATAAAACGACTCAAACAAAAATTCCTAAAAACAATAAATATTCTGAAACTCCTATCTCACGAACCATACGGTGCAGACAAACAACTCCTGCTTCACCTTTATTCCACGTTGGTAGGGTCAGGGTTGGACTATGGAAGTGTTGTGTATGGGACAGCCACGAAAACAGCACTTAAAATGCTCAACCCAATGCTTCACTTGGGGCTTCGCCTCTGTTGTGGTGCATTCCGTACCAGCCCTGACCACAGTCTTTATGCATAGTGCGACAAATGGTGCATAGCGTACCAGCGAACTACTGTTGACCTTCTATATGCCTCCAAAATCTCACCAATAGATAACCATCCCTTTAAGCCGGTTTTTAATGATAAATCCACCATTCAACGCTCATCTTATTTGAAAAAAAAAAAAAACTCTTTTTAAACCACCTATCAATTTCTGTTCCCTTTTCGCAGAGAGTGAGGGACGAGGGGACTATTTATGAGGTCTCCTTTTTCGACACATACAAATCGTCTCACACTGATCTTGTAGCACCATGACATCTTCGTCCTGTACGATGTTACTTGTCTCCCTTACACTACAATAAGAACAGGACACCAAGAACTGGGACTTTGCAGCATTTCATGTACCTCCAGGATAAATACAGAGCTGCAGAGGTTTTCAGTGATGGGTCTAAAACGTTTACTGCGGTGTTTTGTTAAAAACACGTATTTTCACGGCAGAAGCATAAGGCATTTTTTGGGTTGCAAGTCACATATTTGGTCATCATATTCCTAAATCCATCATCTATACAGATTCTCTGAGCGTCGTTCATACATTGTCATCCCGAAAGCCATAAAAAAACCATGTCATTATTCTTGCCTTCAAAATTATTATGCTAGCTTATTCTTCAAACCTTGAGGGGACTGTATATTGGGTGCCAGGCCACTCTGGCATCAGCGGAAGTGAAATGGCGGATGAAATGGCCGCGAGTGCTACACTCCGGAACACAGCAAACATAACAACACTTCCTTACACCTACCTCAAGCCACACATCACACAACTCCGTAAAGCATGGCAAGCAGACTGGAGTGCACAGACAGACAACAAACTACACGTAATAAAACCACACTTGGGACAACACACTACTGACTCCCGCAACAGGCACATTTGAGTTACCTTAGCTAGGTTACGAATAGGCCATACACATGTAACACACTCGCACCTGCTCACTGAATCTCCTAAACGCCTGTGTAGAAGGTGTGTGGAGTGCCTATCCGTGATACACATCCTCATTCCAATGCAAGGCATGCGACATTACACGACACAAACATTTCAGAGAACTCCACAGACAACATATTTTATTACATCCATCTTACTTTTTAGGAGACGACGCCATGTTTTCTGTTCAGCGCACCTTTAAGTTTCTGTCCGAGGTTCACTTCTTACAGCTCATCTTATACCACCGATAGTTTTACCCCTAATCCAATTGCCGGTGAGATGTTTGAGTGGCACCATCTGGCTCTGACGTCGGCTTAGGGACTCGTGACGCTGTCGTCTTCTACGCTCACACCGCTGCTACACCCCCGCCGCTATCGTCCGCTTGTGAGGGGCAGCAGTGCCTGTGCTAGAAATCACCCGCTTCGATGCGTTAGTGCAATAAAAAGCGTATTTCCAGTACTTCAGTCATTTTGCTAGGTTCTGACACCTCTGAATGATTTCTAGCTGTATCTTGCCCAAGTTTGCAACACACGAGCAGAGAGAGAACAAATTTCCTAGAGCAGTGCTCAGAAAATTGTGTGTAACGTGTGTGTAGCTTATTTGCTAGGTTCAGTGCTCAGCCCTCCTCGAGAAGCATTCAAGATGCGTCGGCTCCCCCAAAGTATTTTTGAGATGCTCTTATGAAATGAAAACTCAACAGTCTAATGTTACACAAAAAGCAGCGGGTCGCACACGCGCATTGCACAACAGGAAATAAAACGGCTCTCTTTTCTTTCTTTCGTTGCTGTTGACTTGTATCAAATAAATGTTTCTTCTGTGCCGAACGCATTAGCTTTTCTGCACTGCACCGCACGCAACCTTAACGACCATCACAAATGTTAAGATTGCAGCTGATTTGCTTCTTCGCTGCTTCAATGACCTCTACTCCGTCATAGTTGTTATAAGTGTGAGCTTTCATTTTCTGTCTGGAAGTGATAATCATTGGACGTCACCTTGGGGGGGGGGGGGGGGCGGGGGTGAACGCTAGAGTCTTTCTAATTCCGAGCAAGTGTTGCCCGGATTACAGTGAACGGTGCAGCTTTTTCTAGCCGATTTTGGCCAATCTCCCTAAGTGATTAGGCTTGGCTTAATAGTCGTGCGCCGGGAAGCTGCGCGGTCACCGCAAAGCATGCACACATAAGCGATCGGCATTTTTTTTACTTTTAACTGCCAGGCGGTCGCCGCGATCTCAACCGATCTTCCTAAGTGGGTATGTTTGGCTTGATAAACGTCCGCAGCGGACGCTGGGCGGCCGTCGCGAGGCCCATGCTCACGTGCGTGCGTTCGGCAACTTGTTTGAATTGTTAACTGCGGACAAAACAAGAACGAGAAATATACTAGGCTTTATGCAATAAAGATGGGAAACAGATGTATTACAGTTGCCTTAATAATTAACGTTATGTGTGCAGCGGCTGTAATCGCTTCTTGAAAGTGGAGTTAAACCTGCGTCACATGAGGATTTTGTCTGCTTTGTAATCACTCTGAGAGGAAAATAAAGTTTAGTTGATAGTTTGCCACTTTCCTGTCTTTATCCTTTCCTGTAGCCGTGCTTGGTGTTTAACCAAATTTTTCATGAAGTGTGAACTATCCAGTATATCCGCCTTAATTCAGTTAATGATTTTAGTGCAGATTCAAGCACAAAACCCTGGGATATCTGCCATTAACAGCTCATAGTAGTAAACAAATATTTGTGTTTTGTTTTTGCTTTTTCAAATCGATTTATGAAAATCCCCCGTTGCCTGGCACACTCACCACTACCACCTCCGTGACAGCAAAAGAAACTGCAACAGCCCCGGCTGCAAGCATAGCCACGAAGGATTTGCTTATCGTCAGCACTGGCTATCAAAAAGGGTGCATCACGCCTCAAATTCACAAAGCCTCATGCAGAAGCTGCTGATCATTTGCATCTTTATGGACATCAGGCCATGCTAAACTAAAGGGGAATAAGACGTGACACCGCTTCCCGCGCATAGACTACCCAGGGACTCCTGGAAAGCAGAAAACACCCACCGGATTCCCTCTCCCACCTCAAAGTGTAAAGCTGTGCTACAGATATCCTCTACCACCACCAACATCAGCTATCATTCCCCTCATTCCTTCTCAACACCAGCGTAACAAGCCCTTTTTGATGCCTACAAAACCACATATACTACAACAAAAACAGCATATCACTACCACGTACCACTTGCGAATGCCCATCCTGCAAAGGAAGCAGGGATAACACAGTGCCGACAAGTTGCGAAGGCTGACGATTTATTAAACTCCAACCAACGCTTATTATCGACTTCTAATGGACCCTATGCGAAATTGCTTGGTGATCTAGCAACACTGATGTAAACAAGACCGTCCGCCATATTGGTACGGGCGACGGTCGCGAACATAGAGTTTCATAAATGTGTATACATGGAGGAAAAAAAAGTTAGGAGACGGCATGACGTCACGCATCTAGCCTTCGCAAGCCCAGGTCCGTTGAAGCCGCTCCCTCCGCCGTTTCCCTTTCTCAAGCCACCGCAGTCGGCCCTCCAAGGTCGGGTGGGCCGGCGGCGGCGGCGGTCTCCGACTCCGGGGCATCTCTCGTGTTTCGTTGGCGGTAGCTGTTCCCCGTCCTTCCTGCATTTGTCTGCTCGGCGATCTCATGCCCGTGTGCGGGCAGGAGTGCCGCGTACGTGCGGAAGACAAAAGCCGTGGGAAAAAAAACCAACATATAGCAGGCTTCGCGACAACGGGCCGCAGAGCAGTTTCGAGCAAACGAAATTGAAGAGCGCGGCGGCCCATACAGAGGCGGTGCGGTGGGGTCACGTGGTGCAGTGACGCCTGGGCCGACTTCGATTTTACTTTTTATGTATAGGCTTCACGTTTCTCCGGCGGCGCCGTCTCCTAACTTTTTCTTCCTCCATGTGTGTATATTAGTATGAAACTCTATGGTCGCGAAGTCTCGCATTGTTTACTGTGGAAGAGTAGGTGACGGTAACGCGGTATGGCTCAAACTGGACTGCGTTTTTCGGGTCCCGACCACGGATTGTGGACGAAGGACTCGTCTGCGCTGCCGACTGTGTCTGAGGACTCACACCACTCGTGGTGCCGCGCCGAAGACCCACCCAAGCGGCAGCGCAGCAGGGCATGCCGCCTAGCCACCGAGCCGCACTGCTCGCCTTCATCGGTGCGGACAAACACGTGCGACTCGCAGTAAGTAAATCTTTGTTTTTTCTTTGACGCGAGTTAACCGGTATGAGCATTTGTACAGCACTTTGTTCACCGTTGTTTACCATGCAAATGCGTAGCGGGGACCCTGTTGCAGTAACCCTGAAAGAGGAAAGCGACAATCGCCAGACCGTACCGCTAGTGGGTGGATTAGGTATTTTCAAATGCTGTACATCGAATTTACGGGACGATTTTTGGCGAAGATGTTTACGGAAAGGTTGCGGCCGTTTTCCGCGACGGTCGTCCGCCCGCGCGTTTGCCGCAAAGCATTCGTGCTTTGCGGCGAAGTCAACTACAAAAGTGCACATGCGCCTTGAATTTTCGTTTTTGTGTGTGTTTTCATTATTTATTGCGCATGTCCTGCCGCAAAAATCTGTTTGTGCGTCTGGCTTGTCCTTTTTTGGCAGTGGGGTGGTTGTGATAGCTTCTAAAGCGCATGTTTTGAGTGTGCCCGAACAGATAATACCGTAAAACCTCGTTAGCTCAAACTCACTGAACTAAATTTTTTTTTTTTTTTAAATTCGATGGGTCATCGGTATAGCCAGAATGTTTACCTGTTTATCTGGAAAGGTTTTGGAAGTGAGTTCCAGATAATCATAATACTGCTTGCTTAAGTTATGACGAACACGAATATGCGGGTACTGGTATCATTACCCACGGTGAGGTTCTCTTGAAAGTACATTAACAAATCATGCAGCGATACTTGCACGCTCGAACTTGAAAAACAATTTTGACATCATTGCTGTTTGAGGTGTAGATTATTGCCCTTGCAACAGTGTTAAGCAAGACACAAAATCTGGTCATTTTGAGTCGAGATGTTCCATGCGGTCACTGCTTTCTGCTCTGTCCCTTTAGCATAAACTGTAGCGGACTAGTCCTGTTCTTCCCTGAGTGCTATTTACTGTTACTCTCTCTGTTCTTGCAGGTTGGGCCTCATCCATGTGGTCAGCAGCTGCTTTCGCTCCCAGAGAAAAATTGACCGGCCCTATGTTGTGTGCACTAACCTCTGAGACGGACAGTGGGGCGATTGTGGAGGCAGCGTGCGAGTGCCCGGCGGGTTGCAGTGGAGCATGCAGTCACATCCTGGCAGCTGTACTCGTCCTCTTGCAAGCCCAAGGTTTTAAAGAGGCGCCACCGGAGCTTGCGTGCACAACTGCCACAACAGTGGGGACGTCTGAGACAGCAGGGCATCAAGCCAGCGAGTGTCCAAGACATTGACTGGAGAAGCCCGCAAGAAAATGGCCCCTCCCTTCCCTTGCCAATGCGTCTGTTCGGCGCACGTCGAGTGCAGGAGCAATGCGAGCAGCAATAAAGTGCCTTGCAAGCGCTCGGGAGAAAACTTGGTAGCCTTTGGAATGGGTTTTTTGCCTCAGTTTTGCTGGCCTCACTCCCCACCCCCCCCCCCCCCCCCCCCCCACACACACACACACAGTAACAGAAACGAGGACTGGCATGTCACCTGGAGGGTCACCTATGAGCTACCAGCTAGCATTCAAGCAACATCACGCCGTGGTCATCTCGCGAGCACGCAGAGGCTGGGCAATGTCGTGTTTACTAGACCGCTGCATGCAGGAGTGCGCGAATGCTGTTCCATTTATATCCACAGTTTGCTATATTGCACGCGCTATAAATCAGCGAAGTATTTTAATTTACTTGGATTTTCACTGTGGATACAAAAAAAGCAAAACCACTCAAGCTGATGCGCGGTGGACTGATGCAACTCAGGCCGGTTTTTTTTTTTTTTTTTTAATGAAAACTTGAAAATTGCCTTACCTACCTACATCAATGGCCACTATCATTACGTCGGAGGCATGCATGCAGTATGTGACAAACTAGAGGAGTGAGTGTGTATTTTAGTCGCAAAATATTCGACAGTAAATACATCGCGGCTGAAATGACAATGGGCAACAAGTTAACTTGACGTAAACAAACCTGTCAGCCCGGCAAATCGGGAACCAAGTGCAGAAACTCGAATTTTCCAACGTCAGATCATCATAAAACAGTGTACGCCACTTCTGCAACGACAGGCGGCTAAATGCACCGAAAAGAAACTAACAACATACTCCGATACCGTGCGCGCCCGCCACAGAGGAAATTTTCAACCGCGCCGTGACGGCGTAGTGCGGCAAGAAAAGTTTACAGCCCTAGGTAAGATAAAGGCTCGTGTAGGGGCTAAGCGGTACCATTTAACAATGAAATGAAGCGGGCGTAGAGCCACAGGGACGAGTGAAGAAATAAAGCCTAATTTTGACAACGTGTGGTACTGTTTCCCCGCTCGAGCGCCGCTGTCAGTCATAAATAGGTGACGCACGCTCAGGCTTCATTTCTAATACAAAGGCTGAACCACGGAACTCCAACGCAGCTGTATTTTTCATCCGGACAGCGACTACGAAATCCCGCGCTTAGCGAACCAATGACAAATACTCGCTCCCAGCGCAACGCGCTCAGCGTGTCACAAAGGTTGCTAGCGCCGGCGTAGTTCGCGTCAGAAAGTTCGTTCAAGAGCGTGGAACTTCACGTGCCTTTTCTCCATCTGGACCGGTATTTCCTCGTTGCGTGCACTGCGGCACGCAGCAATGCTACGGCATTGTAGTCCATCAACAAGTGCGGTCAATGCCCGCCTTCTATGTTTTGCTACTTGGTTTCGGTTTCAAACGACCGTACCAAAATGGCGGACCTAGTTACCGGAGTTGACGTGAGATGGCGGGGCGCATTTTGCATAGGGTCTATAAGGGCGTAACTTGCTTATTCATCATCATCATCATTTTAACCCGTTAAAACGTTTAACATCTTAACCGTTACACCATTAAACCATCATTTTAAACTGTTAAACATCTTAAACCGTTTGAAACCTTGATTACTGAAATTATGTTCATATATTTAGTACAAGCACTCAAGTAACCCCTCAGTATATTAGGAGATGTGGGAACATTCAAAACATTGAAGACATAGCGAATAGTTTTTGGTGTACGATTCGCACCGCTGTTATAAATATTTGAAATTTATTAATAACAGAGCAACAAATGTTCCCTATGCCACAGGACTTGCAAAATTGAAAGATTCACTGCACACGGTTAGACCTTGGGGGTTGGTTGTTAAAGCAAAGCTTTACTACTTTCTTCCAGCGGTTTCGCCGCGGTTGTGCAAATGCACCTTGTGACCTCAGACACACCCCCTGCGACAGACCACTTGAAGCGCATCGCGTGATTCGACAGGCCAGCTTTCAGCGCTGCGCACAAGGCCACGTTTTCAATCGTTCTGAATATGATCAGCTGCTGAGCGGCGTGCGGTTGTGGGAGCTCACCTGATCGGCAGCCGATCAACCCCGCCGCCTCTCACGCATGCGCCATTGGGTCGTCTCGGGCTACGTGACTCATCTTGCACCCGGCGAAGGGGAACACCGCGTTCGCCACGAATGAAAGCGGGCCCCCTTCTGTGAGCATTGCACGGGACCGAACGGCGTTGAACAGTGGTCGGCAATACACTATAAAGGTTAATCAAGCGAACCCAAGACTCAAACAGACTCAGCCAAGCTTTTGCTTCGCATATACAAGGTTAGCTGAGCTAATCCGCAGCCATTTTGTCGAACGACGCTGGAGCTTGCTTAGAAGCCTGAGGTAGAAGCCTCTCGCAAAGCCAGCGTTCGCTAACTCTGGAGGACAGTAGCTCGAGTGCAAGGCTATCACTGTAAAATTTATAACCCTAAAGTAAGTGTCCTGTTACTTTAATGGCATGCGTTAGCAAGCAAGGGTCATTTTTCGCTTGTTAGTAAGGTCGTACCAGCAACTAGCATGCTCTGCCTCCTTTCGAGGACTGAGGGACGGCTTCCAGTCATATTAAATATGCTGTAATATGCTTCCTGTATTGATGAAGCCATTGTTGAGGAAACCGTGTTCGTCCAAGGCAATGCACAAAAAATTCGTTTCTCTGCTTTGCACGTTGTCTTAAATCTGTAACATTTACTTTTTTGCGCCATTTTTATTCACACACTAGTACCTGAACACACAGATGTGTCTAGTCCTGACAACTAATCAGTTGTCTTTTTAGTACCTATGTGATTAAATTCTATGCACCACAAGCAACGATAGTCGGATTTGAAAAGGTTCAATTTGCTGTCAGCTTTTACTACTCCTGATTTAGTCACAGCCCCAAAGTTGACCATAGCACACATCTAATATATAAATAAAAGGGAAGTTGTCCTTTTTCACACAGAAAACACTCGGCTGCCTTCGCCATCAGACTGCTGCAAAGAAAAAAATTACAAGCAAAGCCTCATTCGTGTTTGCAGTTCTAAGTGGTAGTGGTACTTTCGTGCTGTTCGACCACCAATAGCTTATTTTGTTTTCTGTAAGACTGTTACACATTTGTCGCCAGACATCCAAAACTTTAAACTCTTAAACACAGAAAAATAGACTTGAAAGCACTCCAAAAGTAGAAGAAAGTACGTACGCTCTGTGGCTAAAATGACTAGCTGCAATACAATAGTGTTCTGTGAGGTGTGACAGCACACATCAAGGACTTATTGGGTGAATTGATCAGCATTTGCAAAGTACATGTCGTTATACCAGCTTGAACGCGCCGCCATGAATTCGGCTCATTTTGAAAACTAACTTCACAGGACCCTTGCCACGATAGATGCTTCGCTCTACGGCTAGCCACAACTGGTTGCCACTTTCGCATTCACCACTTTTGGCCTTTATGTGCGTTTTAAGGCTTTGGTTCGTACAGATGGTAACAAAGAAAACCCTTTGTCCTGTGCGCAGCCCTCCCTCCCACCGGGATGCATGTGCTCTAATCAGTTGGCTTAAGATTTCTGACTGAAAAAGTACTTTATTAGCAAAACGTGTATGTGCAGCGTTGTAGTTACTACGCCTTCTATAAATGTATTGTTTAAACTCAAGCGTGAACCGAGACGAACTCGAACTAGGAATGACACCAGCGCTAATTTTATTCATTTATTTATTTATTTACATGACTTTAAGCCCTGTCGGGATGTTAGCCAGTGGGAACTACATCATACAATCAAAATTCTTATTTGGCAACAGAAGATTCAGCTGTGTCTACATTTTCAAAGAAATCTGCAGCAAGGCAGTTCGAGTGCACAGTCGTTCTGAGAGGAAAAGTATTTTTAAATGTGTCGATTCTTGGTGTGTAGGTCAAAATACCTTGAGGGTGATGGGTTTGTGATGAGGCTCTTCCTGGGGGATGAAAATAGAGATGACGGTTTAAATTAAGCTTATTGTTGTAAAGCTGATATAAAAATATAGCCTCGCGATTTTTCGACTAATTGCAAGTTGAGGGAGTTTAACCTTAGTGAGCAGCGTTATTGATTGCCTCCTCTTATAAACGGAAAACATAAATCGCGCTCCTAGCCTCTGAACACGCTCCAATTTATTTATTTGATATTAATGGTGCGGGGCCCAGATTACACTACTGTATTCTAAGGAAGGTCGAACGATAGTTTTGTATGCCTGAAGTTTAACCTCAGCAGGCGCAACTCCTAATTTACGTCTCAGTAGTCCACTTTTGCGCTAAGCAAATCCGCATATATTTTCCATTCCACTTTAGTGTATCCGTAATTGTGAAACCAAGATATCTAATTTCGGTGGATTTTTTTATTTCGTTCCTGTTCACTGTGTAATCTAACATCATAGGCGTTTTTTTTTTTAGACTGTCATGCAGGCAGACTTCTCAGGGTTGATTTCTATACCCTAGTGTGCATACCAGTCGTAAACAATGTTTAAGGCCTTATTTAAACAAGTTTAATCAGACAAAGTCTTGACATCTGCAAACAAAATACAATCGTCAGTACTTACTGCAGTACTAATAATCGCACTTCGATGTTGGGATGTACAGGTGCCGTCAAAAGTAATTGGAGCACGGGAGCTGTGGCCGAGCCGCATAGGAGCGCCGTGTAGCTGCACTGGCGGTAAACTGCAGTAGCAGAACGCGCATGCGTGCCTGCCGACGCAGATGGCCCTTCTATGAATCTCAACCCACTTCTTTTAACGCGGCTTGGAGCGTTGTTCGCGACATACTGGTCTCAGCGTTGGCGCTGATAGTATACGCAGCTGAAATATTAGAAAATAAAAAATTGTCACTTCAGATCCCTGCCATTGCGACTCTTCTCCAGCAGCTCGCGTGCGCTGAAAGTGTGTGAGCGACGCTGCCAGATACCGCCTCTACTATCAGCGCCATGGCCGAGACCAGTATGCTGCGAATAATGCTCGAAGCCACGTTAAAATAAGTGGGTTGAGAAGTATAGATGGGCTATCAACAGGAGCAGGCGCGCATGCGTGTTCTGCTCCTTTCGTTTACCGCTGGTGCAGCTACACGGCGCTCCTATGCAGTTCGGCCACAGCTCCCGTGCTCCAATTACTTATGACGGCACCTGTACACCACGTGCCATGTTATTAATGTAAAGCAGAAACAAAATTGGGCCTAAGACCTATCCTTGCGGCACACCAGAATAAATGGACAAGGGGAATGTTCTCCAGCTACTTCCACAAAATGTTGACGATTTGTGAAGTAAGCTTGAATCCACCTAAATATTTGTAAATTCACACCGTAACCATATAATTTATTTAGAAGTTTTGCGCGACATACCCTCTCAAAGGCTTTTGATAAATCTAATGAAATACCATCAATTTGTTCTTTCGAAATCATGGCTGCAGCAAAGAAATGAACTCTTTCAAATAACTGTGGCACAGTTGAAAGGTGTCGGCGAAAACCATGTTGTTTGTTGTAAAACAGGTTCTTGTTTTCAAAGTATGCAACAAGATGTTTACCAATTATGTGCTCTAAAATTTTATACACTGTACATGTAATAGAAATGGGGCGATAGGTTTCACCCCTAAGGTTATCTCCAACTTTGGGTACGGCCAGAGCCCTTGCTAGCAGCCAATCACTCGGTACAGCGCCAGTTTCCAAGGAGGAGGCAAAACTTTCGACTATGAATAATGCAACCGATTCAAAATGGCGCTTTAAAAAATCCTACGGTGTTTTATCAGGCCCCGAATACTTCTTGTCATCCAATTTTAAAAGCTGTGAAATTATACCTTCCTTGGAGATAACAATGTCATCTTTGTAATGTCTATCCCGTTATTGATTTATCGAGGGTATGTCCGTTGGGCTGGTATATGTACTGTTAAAGAAATTGTTAAAAGCTTCAGCAACTAAAATTAGATTGCAAATCTTTCCATTTAAAAGTACCCTGGTTGCGGCCGGATTTCACCCAACCAAGTATCTCCAAACTTCTGGAATAATGTTTCAAATAATCAGCCAACGTTGTCGCCAAAAATATTTTTGGAAGCTTTTAACTGTTTTTGCACAGTTTCTCGGTCTTTTTTGTCGTGCCCGGCGCAGTCGCCATTTCAAAGTATTATATGTCTATTAATCCACGGTTTTTATTTGAAAGAACTTTCAATGTTTTATTTGAAAATACTCTCCTAAAGTAACTCACTCAGCCCCGTTGAAAGCCCTAAAGCATGTTATCCCCAACAGCATGTCTCGCACTCCGAGTACACCTCGTCTTTGTACTTCGGCGCAAACTCCTCGAAGATAATGAGGCGTCACAAGTCGCTGCTTGTGCGTATCACTCACGGGGAACAACCTCACTTGCTGCAGCCAAGATAGATCCTTTCATCAAGTATACTGGCACACTATTGTCATGACCGAAGACGGCACCCATCGTACACGGGGCTATCAAACGATAAAACTGCAGAAAAATACATATTTTCGCCGCACTATTTTTTACGCCATCTGCCCTACTCAACACCCTTCCACCCGCAATTTCTGTTCTCCTAGGAGTAACAAAAAACCTCGAACCTTACTCCCATCCCCACACCACCGTACAAGCCCTCGATGAACTGCATGACCAGCCCCGACCCTGGGATTCAGCCAGACTTGGTGATGAAGGTCTAGATAGCCATCCAAAACCAGGGTACCCTGAACAAAGTTGTGAATCCCTAACTTTTTCAGGGTGGCTGCCCTAACCTCTTCAGTTGATGATCAGTAAACAAAGATTTGTTGAACTAACCATTTTACCAAGAAGTGCTATAAAACAACGAAAATCTCCAATTTTCTGCTACGCAACCACAGCAGTGGCAGAACAGCAGAAATACTAAATGAGTTATCAGTGCGAAAATCCCACGTTATTTTTGAAGTGGTACAATCAGACCTAGAGGCACAACTACAATGACACAGCAATGTTTCTTGGCAGTGGGTCTCAGCAGCGGATGCCAGTTGCCCGAATGCATGCCTGTAACGACACAAACGCCCCTCTGATGCTGAATGCGTGGTGGCTTCTTAATCTGTTTTTCTTGCTGTGTAGGTTAATTGTATGAGGCTGGTGCTAGACTTGACATCATTACTATGGAAAGAGAAGTCTTCTGCGTGAACCAAATTGTATTTCGTCTGGAAAAGTTTTCGTGTACATCAGAAGGGCACGATAACGCTTACAGACAAAATGGACTCTAGACGCAAATAACCAAAGCGTTCCTAATGTGCTGGTACAAAGTAATGTACGTTTTACCTCTAGTACTAACCAAAACTTTTGTGCGACAATTTTTGCGCAAATCAGCGGGTTCTTCGCAGGTCAGAGCAGTCGGATATACTATAGCACTTCAGTGACATCAGCCATTGCAGCGAGTGAGTAGAGCTAGTGCCAGAAGGCGGCAGCGCCAAACATCCGCTGTCTGAAAGCCAGCAAACATTGCTAAAACACATGCCAGCGCATGAGACTTTCGCTACAAACCATAAAACCACGGTGTTACGTCGAAAAAAAGGAAACCTTTCTTCTGTTGACAGTTCCCAACCTGCAAGAAGTTTTATTTTACCATTACCAAGCTTTAAGAGAAACTGTCATAGTGAACATTACCTGCCAGCCTCACGGCACATGCCACGCCATTATACCTTATGTCGCACCCCTTATCTTCGTTATACCAGGATGAAAACCCAGCAATTTGATCTAGGTGACAGCGGTGTGTGAAGTGACTTTTGCACGTAGAATCGTTCGGAGTGACGAGCTTGGCTACCATGGAAGTGCTGCATGAAGTGCAAGGGTCAAAACAGTAGCTGGGTTGGACGGCCCAGCTCCTTAAAGTTGGTCATGCGCTATCCCACTGCCCTGGCGTTACGGGCGTTTCTGCCTCTCTCAAAGCTGCCAACAGTGGACGTAGGCGACGAAATGCTAGGCGGCCTTATGGACGGCGCTGTAATAATGCACAGCGCAGCACCGTAAGTACTTTCAAGAAGTTTGTCAGAAACACACTCATCAGAATCGCAAACCGAGGCCGCAAAACTAATCCAGAATGCCCGCGATGACCATCACAACCGGGGTTGCAATGTCCTCAGAAGGAAAGATCACCGGAAAAGTGCTGAAAGTACCCTAAAGTGGTCAAAAAAATTAACACCTTAACGTGAGTGTTTGAAACTCAGCCCGAAATGTCGCCATTTTAGGCAAGGCGATGCTAGTAAGTACTTTTGGTTACTTTTGCACAAAAAAACTGCTGAAATTCTGAGAAGTAGAAAACCGTATCAAGGAATACATTCGTTTGCTGTTGGGCTGAAAAGCGACGACGGTTGACTACTGTTTTTCAAAAAAGTAAAAATATTGTGGTTTAGGTACAGTGCATTCAAATAATATCAATAAGTTAGTACTGGCGCTCGCTGCACACCATGTCTTAACACTTTCGCTGCCTCTTTACATTCCCGTGCCTATTATACATTGTCATAAACACTTCCCACCACTCTGCATATAATCTCAAGCTCCCGTAAACTACTAATAAACTCGGCATTGCTTGAACTCTTTCGCACTATTTATACGACGTCAGGTGCCGGATATTACAAATACCAAGGCAAATTTTGATTTTCGCCGGTATGTAGCATGCTTGTGTTTCAGTGACTAATTTGGTGGCACGAGACAATGCCAGATCCCGTCACCTGTCTAAAAGTTTCTTCTGTACGGTTTGTTCAGTTTGTCTCGACGGCTGAAACGCACTAAAAGGTCATATAAGGTATTTTTGTGGAAAGTGGCGATCGGAAGGTCCCCGAAACATAAAAAATCATCAACAGCACCATCATCATCATCCTATCTACGCCCACTGCAGGGCAGAGGGCTCTCCCATGGATCTCCAATTATCCCGGTCCTGTGCTAGCGGAGACCAATTTATCCCCGCAAACTTCTTGATTTCATCTGCCCATCTAACTTTCTGCCGCCCTCTGCCACACTGCCACACTCTGTTACACCTAATCACTGACGGTTATCTTGCCTTCGCATTACGTGCCCTCCACACGTCCATTTCTTCTTCTTAATTTCTACTAATATGTTCTTAGTACACTTTTGTTTCCTGACCCACTCCACTCTCTTGTTTTCCCTTAATGTTACATCTATCATCTTTCGTTCCGTTGCTCGCTTAGCCGTCCTCAATTTAAGTTGTACCCTTTTAGTGAACCTCCAAGTTTCTATTCCGTAGGTGAGTACTGGTAATATGCAGCTGCCATAGGCTTTGTTCTTCAGGGACAGTGGTAGGCTGTCATTCATTAAATTGGCGTACTCATGGGATGTTATAAAATTACCAATGCTCAAAGGAGCAAGAAGGTAGCCAAGTCGGAACAACAAATTTTCAGTCCTCAGAAGTCTCTAAAAGTCGCCAGTTTGGCGACAAATCGCCACACCTTGCAACCCTCGTTGTAACGTCCTACGCGTCATGCCAAGCCACCGCACACACGGGGCGTTATAATATGTTTTACACCACCATAAGAACGCTCCAGAAGTTCTTCATGAGCGGACTTATCACAATCGCAAACAGAACGCCTATGCAAAACTCTCGTGGTCACTGCTGCAACCGTAGAGAAAACAACGACGTGAAGCACAGCGGAGTATACAGCGGAGTCACCGGACCACAGCAGCCATCTTTAACAAAGTTTCTCAAACCATTACGTCCAATCCGGAAAAAAAACACGTTCCTTGCTTTTATTTTGTTTTGCGTACCGTTATTTCCCCAGCACCCCCGCAGCCAGGACCGTGTAACTCCCGGCATTTCCACAAAAATACAGATATCGCGGAAGTTTTACCTGGAATCGCTATCATAGCGTAAATTGAGATAATTGGTCGAACGAAATTTTGAAAAACTTAAAAATCAAGAAGAATATTAGGTAACTACGGAAACTGGAGAACCGTGGATCGCCTGCATTTCCACAATAATGCAGACTTCGAGAAAGTTCCACCTGTGACGTCGTAGTAGCGTAAATGGAGATAATTGGTAAAACCAAATTTTTCAAAATAATAAATAAGAAAAATGTAAAGAATACTTCAAATGCCTAACCGTCAAACGCCCTGCATTTCCACAATAATGCAGATTTCGCGAATGTCCCATTTATAATCTTCATAATAGCGTAAATGGAGATAATTTGTCGGACAGGATTACGAAAAACTCAAACATTTGACTGTAAAAACTCGCGCTCAAGACACGCGGCATAAGACTGCTACGCATTAGAAGATGATTCTCTAAATTTCTGCAGAATTTCTTTGTTCGCGCATGCGCAGTTGAGCTCGCTTACCGTTTCTGAACGTCAGGCGTACTCTGGCGTTATCCCGTAGCGTGGCGCGGCAGCAGGACGCGTCTCGCGAGGCTTGCGCGGCACCCTCCGCATACTTCTCCCGTCATCAACATTTCGCCGTACTCTCCTCCGCTGTTGCTCCGCTGTACACGTGGCTCTATCTTTAGTGTCCTCTCCATTGTCTCGGTTACAACGAGGCCGACAGCGAGGGACGCCGTAAGCCCAGAGGAGCGGGCGCCTAAGAGCGGCGCTCTAAAACGTGTGCTTTTCTTTTGGGCTGACAGCCCGCTCATCAGACTAGAGGTAACACCAACGAACGCAGTTCGTTGCGATCTGCCGTTCAGCTTTGGATGACAAGTATATTTTTGGTCGATTAGGGGCCCCTTGCAAGTGAACGAGTATCAGCAACAATTAACGGCGCAAATGACTACGACGAACTCTGCTCCGCGGATTTTGTGCTTTGCGTTGTTCCTTGTTATTTTGATATAAACCGTGAAGCTGTTCTAGGGCACGCCCCGAAGACAGTCTCTTCCGGTGTCGTGTCATGCTCTCTATTTAGTAGTTTTCTCCGCCACGCGAAAACCGGTTCCTAGAATAGAAAAATTTTCTTTTAAAAATAAAGGAGGTCCCAGGGCCTTGGTACTTTCATATAAAGAGGCGTATAGACCCCTTGTAAATATGTCTTCCCGGCAATGCATTTGTGTTTACAGGTGAAGCCGACTTCAAGGGGATAGGTGTAAGCTTGGTCTTTGAAAGCTGGCTTTCCAACATTTTGGGTTGCTCACCTAAGCATGGCCATCTACGGAGGGGGTATTAATGCAGAAAATGGCCTACCTTTTGTGTTATATGAAATATCCCCTAACAAAGTACATGACAATTAGCCGCTATGACGACTCTACAATTGCGCCAAGTTTCATTTACTTGTCATTTTAGGTATTGCACAGGGAAGTTGTCAACGTTACTGAACTACTGTCAGGTGTTGTTGCAGGACCATCTATGGAGGAAGTACGGTTACAGAAAACGGCATTAACGGTTCTTTTACCGGTCATTTCAGGAAAGAATATATGCGACAATTATCCACTATGAAAACCCTAAAATTACGCATCACAGCCTTGATTGTCATCCTCCTTCTCAGAGTGGAAGGGCACAATTTTTTTTTTCAATATAATTGAAAAGCTGGTCCCAGTATTCATAAACACCGAGTCACAACGTTTTCTCCAGACATGACGAAAGTATATTTTAAATATACCTTACAAACAAAAACAAGTACGTTCCGCGAAATACGGTTTGGGAAGAGCCCTTTTTGAACGGAGCAATAAATATTGTATCTTAACGATTGCTGCTGCAACTCAACGCCCAATATTTTACAGTTCCACAACTGGCGACAAAAGCGTTGTCATGATTCCCCAAAAAATTAGCGGACTACTTTGCTAAACAGAATCATATATTCGTTGAGATTCCTCGGTTTGTGGCATCCGGCAAAACTGAGCGCCGTACAGGAACCAGGTAACGTTATTTCAAAAACGTTCCCCCTGTGCATGTTGCGACCTTCAATACGATTTCTTTCAGCACGAAGAATCTGGAAAAAGATAACGGGAATTCATGCTGGGAACTTTGAACCGCTATTTTGACCGAAACATGTTTTTACTGGGTGGAGTGCCCGTTTCCTCCAGCGTTTGCCTTCGTTTACGAATAATAGTGGTATCCCAATTCGGGTGGTGAATAATTGCCACCCGCAAGAAGAGCTTCACGAAAGTAAAAACCAGTGATTCCCTCATTGCGGCCTCTCTGTACAGATGGCTTGGTCGACCAACAGACACATATTGGTGAGTGCGAGCTACTACCGACGACGTTCTTCGACTTCAGCGAACACGGTTTGATGAGAAACATTGTCTTGGTCGTGGTAGAAGCAGTCATCCTCTTCGCCTATGTCGCCTACGTGCACTCGGGAAGAAGTTACTGGCCAAAGCGCCGGAAAGCAGCCGCCGAAGATGCAGGGCTGGAAGAGGATGTCGCTGAGGAGAAGCGCAACGTCGACCATCTCTGCCAGACGGGCGACTTCAGCGGTCACACAATGGTGGCGCAGAATGTGCACAAATTCTATCGAGACTTCCACGCCGTGCGGGGAATCAACGTTGCACTTCGGCCCACCGAGTGCTTCGGCCTGCTAGGGGTCAACGGGGCGGGCAAGACGACCACCTTCCAAATGCTTGCTGGCCTCAGCGAACTTTCCGAAGGCGAGGCGTACGCACAGAACTTGAAGGTGACGGCTAACCCCAGAGAGGTGCGTTCCCGCATTTTCTGCTCCTGAGTGCCAAATCGGTCATAAATATCTCATGCATCTACACAGCTGCTGTCGGGGATAGCAGAAGTGTCGCTGAAGGACACTGATAACAGTTACAAAAGCGTAGCTGTTTCCTATGGACTCAGAAATAAAAGCCAAAGATTGCATACAAAATCGCGGATTATGTGTGTTCACCGTCTACATAACGCCAAGTGGCTAACAGTAAACTGTGAGTCTCCGCAAAATTCTTCATACATATCCGCCGGAATTTACGTACCATAGAACAAGGGTTGCAGCTGTACGGGACTATGCAACATTTCAAAACTGGCTACCACGTCAGCCTCAATTGAAATTTATTATTTATTCAAGGTACCCTCATGGCCCCAGGGGCATCACTGAGGGGAGTGGTACATGAGCAGCACAACACAAACAAATATTAAAAACATTAGGCAATTTGGCAAGACGTGTACAAGGCAAAGGAAAAACAGCAATGCAGCCAAAATCTGTAAGCGCGTTCATGCTTTTACTAAAACACGTACACAAAACAAATACGATATGAAAATGACAAAGTGTAAATGCTACAGCGAACAGGTGACCCATGAAAAAGAATTACAAGATAAAGTACAGTAGCTAAATATATCGAACATTGTACATGAAATGAAATGTGTCACTCAGCTGATAGAATACAGGACATTCAAACTTTTTTTGAATTCATCAAAATCGTTTATAAGCGCTATTGATACTGGTAGGTGGTTCCACTCTGATGCTGTGTTGGGAATAAATGAATTTGGAATATGCAGTGGTGCTACAACGCGGAATGCCAACCTTAACAGAATGATCAATGCATCGTGAGATGTAAGTGGGAGCATTTAGAAGTGTATTTTTATGACTGTGTCATACAAAATACGCAATCACACGTCCTCTAATAACTTACATGACAAGCAACGATACATAGCGAGCGCGGTTACGACAATGGTAAATCATTTTAATTAAACTGTGGTAACTCAAGCAATTCCCAATGATGACATGCGCATGAAATCTCTGCGGATCTGCCCTGCAATTTTCAAAGCACTGCGTCAAAAGGAAATTGATCGCAATCTTTAGTCAGTACTACATGATTGTAGCACACCTCCGGGAGTCAATGTCACATGGCTACAACTGGCGTCTGTGAGACACGCAACAACATTGTTTTTACGACTTGTAGAAGGCACGGAATTATGGTCTGAGGCGGTACCAGAAGTCACCAGATTTTAGGACTTGCAAGGTCGGAATACTGCGTCCACCTCAGCGAAACCCAAAGACCGGAAAGCCTCACCACAGAACAAAATAAAGGAAGCCCACACTAACGCGTAAAACTTGAATGTAGCGAAGCTGTACGCAACCTTCCCGACCATCACGACGGTTCGAGACTACGATTGCAGCCGATGTGCTTCGTCTTCGCTGCCGCAACTACCTTTACTCCATACTTGTTGCTATAAGTATAAGCTTCCTTCATTTTTTGAAGTGTCTCACTTAGTGGGTATACTTGGCTCGACAAACGTACACCAGGGATGCTGAGTGGTCGCCGCGAGACATGCACACATTAGCACTCGGCATTTTCTTGGTTTCTCTCGAGAACAGTGATACTGCGGAAACAAAACTAACAATTTGATAAACAGCTTCGCTGTTGAAAACTCTGATTTAAACCCACCCTTCTGCACTGAACTGTGGTGTTACAAACATGATCGAGATTTTCAGTGCAAACGAGAAAACATGCTTTTATAAGCTTTGAGAAGGGCGCTTTCATCTGTCGTTTTGTCGAGGTGTGGCACTATAAAACATTTTGACAAATATGGCTCACAGGGAGGGCTACCACCGCTTCGCTATTATCATCTCTTTTCTTTCCAAGCGATGGAACGCGCTGTTTTCCAGGAATAGCAGGTAGAAGGTATATTGGTGCCATTTTGATACCAGCTCTTTGTGCACGGTTCGGTAGGAAAAGTCGACTGTGTTTCTACATACGTAGAAATATAAGTATTAGGCGTGTCCTCCTGGGCGCTGTACCGCTGACTTCCTTTGCCATCTCTCAATTGAGAATACGAAATCAATGTATTGCGCATTGCCAAACATTTTGTTCAGCCAGGTTTTTTTTTCATATGCTCTCGGAGGCGCAGTGCCCATCGACGCAGCCGCCCATTGGATCCTTCAGTAGCAGGCAGCAACAGAGAGCGTAGATCACGGCTTGCATGGCGTGTCGCATAAGCAACGGTGGATTTTAACCACTTCATCCACAATTGCCAGACACTCGCACTGTGTGAACTCGAATTGACGTTTCAGCGATGACAAGACGTGCCTGCACTTCGCGTGGACGCACTCGTGATGAACTTGCCTACGCACCCAAACCGCACTCTGACACGTCGTCTGTATCAGTGCGGACATCAGTCGGAGCAGAGGGGTGGAAACACGCCATCACGGAAAAAACCATCAGGCTGGCGGCGAGCACCAATGCGTCGCGTGTTCTCCGGGCCTCCGTGTGAATGTGGCTCTAGTCCGGAGAAGAGCCCTTATTTGACGGCCGAGGGCTGCGAACGTCTTTGCGAATTGCCAGAAGTAAGAACATAGCCTACTGAAACTAACGGCAGCACGCAGTTAACGCATCCACAGGGCCCCTTGCCGGAGCTAAAATAGCCAGCAGTATTTGCTTCTCTTTATCTTCTCTATAAAGAAAAGCACAATTTAGCACCCTAAACTTTATTGATTGAGTGATTGTAGGGTTTAACGCGCCGACGCAACGCAGACGATGAGCCGCGCCGTATTTAAGGGCTCCGGATTAATTTCGACAACTTGGGGATCTTTACCTCGCACCGAAATCTCATACACACGGGCGTTTTTCCGTTTCGCCTTCAACAGAAAAGCGGCCGCTGCGGCCGGGAATCGAACCCGCGTCCTCGTGCTCAGCAGCACAACGCCTTAGCCACTGAGCCACCGCGGCAGGTAGCGCCCTAAACATCGCTCTTAAGCTCCAATGCAAAATTTCTGTGGGGTGTTCTCGGGAAAAAGAACTGCAGTTAAGCTAACCATTCCTGTCGAATGCAACTGTGGTTAAATTAAGTTCGTTCCTGTTTGATGCTTGCAGTGGCAGTCCCGCATCGGATACTGCTTCCAGATTGATGGCCTCCTGGGCGCATTGAATGCCTATGAGTTCCTGTACTTGGTTGGCCGCCTGCGAGGCATCGCGGACGAGGATCTCCGCACGATTGTCGACAACATGATCACACTCACAGAACTGAATGAATACGCCCACCGAGGATGCGGCGGCTACAGGTGCGCGCTTCATATTTTAAAGGAAACGAACGATCGATGGGCTGTTCTATTCAGCGCAGTCACTGTGTGCACTTCTGAATGTGGCGGCTGTGTGTCTGGAGAAGGCGAAAACGCCAACACTAAGGTGTCGATACGCTGAGAGTTAAAAAAGTTCCACGTCGTTTAGATTGTTCGGTACCCCAACGCTACTAAACGCCTCGTGAACCAGTAATTCGACGTGTAATAACCAAAAATGCGCAAGAAACAAAGGACACTTGAACAGAGACTTGAAAGGGTGATCGACGGCTTTAAAATGAATTTACAATACTTCTGTCTGTATAACTCGGCGTTTCGTTGCAAAACCTGCTGATACCACGTTGCAAACGTAGCGCAGATGAACAGTATTTGTGCCACCAGTGGTATTTCGCTGTTTCCCAATGGTTGTTTTTGGTAGTGCACGGCCATAAAAATTAAGATGCTACCATACTGGGGCAAAAAGCAATTCGGACTTGGCTTGTTTCTTTGTGAAGTCAAGATCCGGCGAACAATGGATATCCGGGATGCCTCCGGCGTTCAGCTGAAAGAAGTTAATTGTCTAAGCAGAACTTTATAATGTTGCTGTCGGTTAGGGGGGAGAGTAGCGATGGGGGTAGACACTTAGCTGGTGAACGTAAGGTGAACGGCAAAACTGAGATTGCGAAAGTTAGTCTGGCCTCCTTGCATGTTAGACGCTTTTTGTTGTAGCCGCGTCTTCGGGAAGAAAAATGTCAAGAACTTGGTTGAAAATAAACCACCTTCCCTATCGGCATGAGAGGTGACAACATATGCCGCAAATTTGGGGGACAACCGAGGCAAACAGAGAGTTTAAACATTTGTTTTCAGGAAACGCTGATTTTAGGCTTAGGGGCTTTCTAATAGAGGTAACACTGGGCGCCACTGGCCTTCCCGGGCCGCACTAACTGCAGACGCTGAGATGTAAGGTCTGGGCAGGTCAGGTGGGCGGCCCTTGGCTTGGACTGACAGCATGGGGACAACAGGTTTGTTTATGCCCGCACAACAAAGGAGGCTCGGCATAGCTGAACGGGACGGGGTAGATGAGGGAGGTCTGGCTGTAAACACGCGCTGAGTGACCAATTAGCGCACAATGCCCAGTTAAAAATCGCGGCCCGAAATTATGTCGGGGCAAGGCTGGAATACTCTGAAGAAAACGAACGCGTGGTGTTGGCCGATCACCTCACGTGAGGCACGCAAGACCACTATTGTCTCTCTATGGCAGTCTGCGATTAGAGAGCACAGAAAAATGCAATAACTGCATTCACAATTCTATCTTCCAAATTCTCAGAACTCCCTTTGCTCCTTTATCTCCATAGCGTACGCACCTTAGAGCGCATGGAGGTCATTCAAAGTGTAAAAGAATCAGAAGGGCATTTATTATGTGCAACTGAGGAAGCAAACGTCTTACGTTGACCAGAGCAAATAAAAAGAATACCTTGTCGGTGAATGCCAACATCCGAAACACAGTTGATGCAAAAGTGCACCGTTCACTTGAGTTTATTAATCAAATGGTATTATTCAAATGTGGGAATCTCATTAGGATTGGATGTAGCCTTACCCTGACACGGGCGTAGGCCAAACGTTTAGGCGCAAAAATCAGTGTGCTAAATAAATTCAATTTGCAGTCAATTTCGTGTAATTACGAGCTTACTTCCAAATCGCCCCATTTGCGGTTCCTATCAGAGCAGCAAGAGCGCATTAAGTACGCGAATGCACAGCCGAAATGAGCAAACTGATTAAATTGACATAATGCCATGAGTACATACCCACTAATATATAGGCACCAAAGTGAAAACATGTAAAACTGCAAAATTCGGGGAACCTATCTTATGCAACCACGAACAACTTCTCCAATGCTGCCAAACCTTGAACAAGCGCATCGAATGTGCGTAAACGGGACGCTACAGTCGCCAAAGGTTTTGCTCGACTAGTATTGCGTCAAGGATGCGCATAACTGGCAACAGCAATGGCAAGAACTAGCAGCAAGGTTTTGCGATGCAAGTTCCAACTTTCAGCCGATGTCAACAAACATAGCTTGGCCCCAATTCCAGAGAACCGCAAGTGGCAAGTGCCCACCTATCTCTTCAATTGCGGGCTGATTCTATCCATCACAGATCGGTACACCATTCAGTGTCAACAAAATAATGTTTTAGACTCATGTGCAAATCCCAAAACAGTCGACAGACTTGCGAGGATCATTGGGAAGAAACAGAGGAGGCGCGAGTACGGAGATAGGAAACCCAGCTGGCCTGCTTGTTTCCCAGCTCCCTTCTTGGGTGGCCGACACCGCCTTTACTACGTTGTGGCCAACGTGAGCATAGCCTCCAGCGCGAAGCAACACGGTTGGCTGCTCTTAAAGGAACCAAAGATGCCGATCTCTCTTTGGATTCGTTATGACTGAATTTCAACACTGAATTATTTCGTGGACTTTTACGGCTGTTTCGACTCTGGACTATCTCAATAGCGAAAATCGCTTAGACCAGCAGTCCTCAGCCACAGTCCACACATGGCACTCGCGAACAACGCAAGCGCTCATTTCTCCCTTACTTAATCGTGCACCAGTTGCGCGCCGACGCAAATTTCCTGTAGAACAATACGTAAAGCTGTACACAGCCTAAATCTGCCACACATTTTGTTATCAATAGGTATGCACCGCGTATTTCACCGGTTAAGTGTAAATACTTTTAGCCAAAAGGGAGCAACAGGGGAGTGCCATTGCTCCTGTGGGGGACTAACTGCATTGCCACAACCATTAGTCCCCTACGGGAGTAAATGCGAGGGGACGAACGGTTACACCCCCACCCGTTTGTCCTTAACGGAAGAATGGTTGCTCCGTTCCGTTACCCCCCACGGAGACGACATAGGATGGGCGAAAATAAAACCCTCTGGCGGGGAATCAAACCACTGCCCCCGCAACACGAACCCGACGCGCTACCCACTACACCACGAGACCATATGGAGAATCGCGCAGAGAAATGGTAGTCGAGCGGAAAACCTTTGGTACTCTGAACTTGCTGTCGTTGAGTTTATTGCTGGCGTCAGAATTCCTAGCAATGCAACTGATGAAATTTACGCGCTGCGAATTATAGACATTATTGCTGAGCTTCGACTGCAAGTAGACGCTCACAAGCATAGTCTTTCCTCGTAAAAGAACGAAAATTAACTGCCCTTGTCGCGGCTGGAGGATGAGTGGTCCAACGACGCACCCGCCTCGGCAAAAACTAAAAAGTTTCTTAATGTTCGCAACTTACCCCAAATTTCTTTGTTCTCATATGTGCGAGTTCACGGCCGTCTGTACGAGAGAAATAATAGCAGAACAGGTCTTATGTCCCTGCGTAGACGAAATAAATTTTCTCCCTGCTGAGTTCTTTGTCATGTTGGTAGATGGGATTGGAAAATGCAGCCGGGTCTTACGGCTGTTGAGGCATTGTCATTGCTTTCGTACGAAAAGCATTTATGTATCGCTAATGAAGGCTAACAGCAAACCGCTTACCTGTAGTATGCGCTTACAATTTACAGTTGTTGTCATTGTTTTTTACCTTTGTCGGCACGTGTATTCACTACACTTAGTGAATAACGTTAGCACTTTTTACTAACACCTGTCTCAGTATGTCATGTGCGCGGAGTCTTTCGTTTGCCTGTAGAATCGCCCGCCAGATCTGGGTGCGTGACACTTCGTATCAACGTGAACAAGAGACGTTGGTCTATCGCACATTGCCTCTCCATTCCACGAGCCACCTCTTCACTTAGGGCGCTTTTTGTTATTTTAAAGCTAAAATTTCTTCCTATGCCACTATATAAAAGATTCTGTCTTAGCAGCTACGTTTGTTTGAAACTTATGAAACTGAACATAGATATGCGGCAGATGGCATAGCAGCGACACCATTAGAGGGGGCAGTAACTGCCCGGCTCTTCGTCCTCCCGTTGCCCTCTAGATCGGCGGGGACGAACATTTGCTGCGCAAATTATGCGCATGTCACGAACCTCCCCACAGTAACTCCTGTTGAGGAGCATGGTCACTCGAAGGAAAAAACGGCTGTAGGTATTGATTTTTTTGCCCTTTTTGGCCAAGAGTGTACACATGTGCGCAAACGAAGCGTTTCTTCAAAATGTTTTGAAATATTGCATGGTGCCTTTTTCGAGCATTTTTTCGAGTCTGTTTTTGGGTGGTGGGGTTTCAATGTTGGGATTTATATCGCATCAACCTATTTGCTCTCTGTGTGCACACATGGCCGGATCAAGCGGGGGCAACAAACGCAAGCTTTCCGTGGCCGCGGCTTTGCTGGGGCTGCCCCCTCTCGTGTTCCTGGACGAACCATACGCCGGAGTGGACGTTGTGGCACGCAACAAGATCTTCAAGGGCGTGGACAGGATCAAGAAGATGTCCAAAAGCACCATCGTGCTCACCTCTCACAGGTGAGGTGATTCGTCGCATTCTTTTGGAAACAACGCATATTTTCTGCCAACTCATCAGGAATCACGTTTTTACCCACTCTAACAGCACAGCATATAAAGACACGTGGAGTACTCCAAGTGCACGTTCACCACCTTATCCTAAAAGTGGTAGTGTGAATTTCCGAGCCCACACAACCTCTCTGAATATGAAATGTTCTATTCTTTGATATATTTGCGTTTTCTTTAGTGAATATTCACTGCCTGCAATATTTTATTGGATTTGGGGATTACGTGCTTCAAGCATGCACGTAAACTCGAAGAATCGGTTCATTGATGACTCCAAGACGCCAGGTTACCGAATTGAGGTCTACAGCCCGTAGTATACAACGGTCTACTCCCACATGAAGAACAAATATGTAATTCATTCATACTAAGTCTTTGCAATTTATAGCATCAGTCAAAGAAACTCACGTACAAGCACTTCAGTTTGATTCTGGATATCAAAAGAAGTCAAACCAAAGTGCGGACGACATATTAAATAGACTCCACTAGGCTCCACTAGGCCACCTATTAGTCACAATAGCAACCAGTTATAGGCGCGAACACAAATAATCATGTGATCCAACCTCTGGCTCTCCTGAAGAAACCACGGGGTGCTCATCAAAGCACGCCAACAAAAACACAAGACTGCAGAGGTTGCAGCGCTCATCAAAACATGGGTTGAAAGTATAAAATTATCGTCCGTACAATGCGCGCATAAAGGTTCGCTTCATGCAGACAAATTCATCATTTGTTTGGAAATCCCTCGTTTTCCATTATCCCTGCTCTGCAAGCAGCCGCGACCAAATATATTTTCTCGCCTGCGCTTACACACCGGGCCATTACCACAGAGGGACAAACACCGCTTGCGGGCCCCAAAACAGAACCGCTTGTCAGGTATGCTGACATTCTCATTTATTACCGTCAAGGCCGAAGAACCTTCCCGACTACGCACTCCCAATTAACAAGAGCAGAAGCCACCACCCTTCGAAGACTACAGACAAATACGTACCCCCACAGAACCCTACTCCATGCGATTTACCCTACCCAATACCCGTTCACCTGCAATTTCTGTCCAACTCCCTGTACACTGTACCACCAGATTTGGGAGTGCCAGAAGACCCCAGGCTTTGCCCCAATAACCGCACCCTCCTACAAGCAGTGGGTGAACCGCCTGACGAGCCCGGACATTGGGATTCAGCGTGAACTGGTGAAGAGGGCCTGGACCGCCAGCCGAGCTCAGGGTATCCCGGAATAGAGAAGCCCCCCCACCCCCACCCCCCCCCCCCCCCCGGGCGGGTGCCCTAACATCTGCACCAGCTTGACAAATAAAGATTGATTCATCATCATTCATCATCGCCTGCCGCAAATCTCCGTCTTTGGGACGACACAGCAGTCGCGTGATGGATCGAAATGCCTCTCGGTAGCAGTAATAACCGAAGCAGAGACCAGCAGCACGGAGATTTATTGAGTGATAGCCTAGCCTAAATTGTGATAGCCTAGCCTAAATTGCATCAGCACCGATACTTACCGGCGTTCATGAAGAGAGAGAAGAAAAGAAGGAAAGGCGCATGCTCGGCGCTTTGTCCTGCACGTCCCCGCACGGTGTCACCTGGCACAATATCACATCCTTCCCTCCAAAGTGTCTATGACGTATCGGCGCACTGAATGCTGATCGCAAGAGGACCGTCTCAACCCGGGTGTCTCGGCCGAAGGTGGCCCCGTTGCCAGACTTGAAGGATACGGAAGTGCAGCCGAGGCCTTGGGCTGCCCAGAATCTAAACTTGGCATTTCGGGAATGGCACACGAAACTTTGTTCCGCCTCTTGTTGGTTCTTATTCCGATGGTGTCGATGGATACTTCCGTCTGACATCTGGGCCTCGTATATCAAGTGACCACGGGGACGGTGCACATGAGCCGCCAACCTTCTGGGACCGCGGCGAACGTTTCTTGCGTAGACAGAGTCGTCGGATCGAAAGCTTTGTTCCGGAGGCTGCCGCTTGAATTCCATGTCCATCGAATCGGGATGAAGTTCTGACAGACCCGAGCGTAGCTTGAAACCCGGCATAAGCTCTGCGGGTCATAGTGTGGCGTAAAATGGTGCTCGAACCAGAACAGGGACAGTTAGCACGCCAGAATGCCCTGACTCTGTTTTCTTAACGCAAATTTTATCTCATGAACATAACGTTTCGCTCTTTCATTACTTAAAGGGCGGTTGGAAGCAGTTCACATGTAGTCAATGCTGTGCAGCTTCAGGAAGGAGGTGAAGAGCGAAAACACCCGTGTGTTGGAGATTTCGGCGCACCTTAAAGATCCCCAGGTGGTCAAAATTAATCCGCAGCCCTCCACAACGGCGCCGCTCATCGCCTCCCAAGCAGGGTCGTGTAAAGCCCCACAATCAATACATAAATCAATCAATCAACTTCAGGAAGGATTGCATTTCGAAGCTTGTAAACGCCGTGCCGTTATTTGAAACGACCAAATCTGGCAGTCCGTGTGCGCCAAATATTTACGCAGCGGCTCTATCACGGCAGATGAGCGCAGTGGATCATTATTTCCACTTCAGCCCAGTTCGACAAAGCATCAGTTACAACCAAGAAAACACCACCATCGGCAGGACCCGCAACAAAATTCGTCTCCGTCCCGCCCGGCGAAAGTGGATGTCCATCAAAGCTGTCGTCAACCACTGCAAATGGTGACGGAGGAGGGAATGAGCTCTTTCTTGTCATCTCGGCAGGCTTCTTGGTTGCACTCGGCTAGTGTAACTAGATGAGGGTACAGCGTATCGCCACTCTTTTCTCCTGTTATTTCGTGCCGCCGCCATATTTCTTGGTCAGTTCGCTTTACGGGACAACTTCTTACACTGCGACGGTTCATGCGCGCCGCGATATCGTTGTTTATGTGTTTTAGTCGGTCACCTCTGGTTGGCTTGGCTTGTTTTCCTTGCTCTGCGGCTGCGCGCGACAGTCGTAGTTTCGAATGGAAATCAAGCATAACGCGTGTAACAGCATTTAAGCAGCAGAAGCATCTCCAAAGATGCCGTTTTTCTGCGTCTTTAGTATGTTGTTAACAAACGACCCGGTCAAAGTTAACGCCGAGGCCGTAGATGCGGCAATCTCGCAACAATGATGACCGACGAAATGGCCGCAGCCGCTGACTTGCGTGCCTGAGTGGCGGTACATTAATTACTTCTCTACTGACACTCCGCGCGCCTTCTCTGGCAGCAAATACTGGGATCTGCCTAGACTGACGCATGTGCCCAGCGTCTTGGAAAAGAAATGTTCTACTTAGTGACACTAGTGCTGTCTAGCCTTCAACGCTAATATGCAAAAATAATTTTTGCCAGAAACACATTGCTGGGGGAGCCCCGTTGGTCATAGGCGCCTTATCAGCTATATTACAGTTTCGATACTTCTTTTGGGGTTTCCTTAAACGAAGGCTAGCTCTATATTGTAGTATGCCTTATTAGCCTGACGCATATGCACGGCATCATATACCTTCACGTATTTGCCACGGAGAACTTTTTTTTTCTCAGGGTGATGAAACCGCGGGGGAACGGGGGTATAGGCATATTTCTTTACTGTAAAATAGACATGAACTGCGCGCCACGGTTCCTCCGGCTTTCTCCAGGAATGCGTAGGCGTTTTCGGTGAACTTTGCCTGTTCTCTAGACACGCCTTGCTGTGCTGAACGAATTCTTCGATCTGCGCATCCATGTTAGGCCACCAGACGTAGCACCTTGCGATAGCCGTCATTGCTCTCACCCCCGGGGTATTGGCATGAATCAAGATGACCACAGTTTTGCAAAACAGCGGGAACTGCCACGCGGTTTCCGTAAACAACACAATCACGACGCACAAACGGTTCATGCTGTCTCAACATGTATGTAACGTTGTCTTTGGGTACCCCTTCTTTTGGCCTGCCGTCAACAACCCATTTCCTCACTTCCGATAGCAGACAGACTCGTGACGTGCGCTAAGCCATTTAGGCGGCGGTGACTTACGGGTACTCGGCGGGTTCGAAAAGCTACACGTCATCTAGCGCCTCTGCCAGCTCGACAGGTAGCCTGCGCAAACAATCCGCGTTTGCGCGATCCTCCGTTTTGCGGTAGTCAAGCTGGTACTCGTACGGCGACAGCCTGGGGCTCCATTCCAGCATGCAAATTGACACAACTACCGGTATTTTTTTCTCTCGGTGAAATATTACTAGCAGCTGTTTGTGGTCTGTGGAAATAGAACATTTCCGACCGGGTAAGTACTGGAGAAAATGACACACTCCAGATCACACGGATAACGCTTCTGGGTCGATTTGAGCATAGTTCCGTCCAGCTTTCATCAATGTCCTTGATGCATAGGTAATGGGTTGCTCTTTTCCCGTTTCGTCAGCGTAAGCGAGTGCTGCTCCCGCAGTCACCGGGGAAGCGCCACAATACAGTACCAGCGGCACACTTACCTTAAATTGCACCAGCAAGGACTGCGATGTTAGCAACCTCTTTAGACCTTCGGACGCCCGTTGGTGCTCTTCGCCCCACTCCTTGGTAGCATTATCATCACGCAAATGATAAAGCTGCTCGGCTATTTCAAATCTCCCCCCCAAGAAACTGTTGTAAAAATCGACCATACCAGAGAAGGCCTGAAGTTCCTTGTTGTTTGTTCGGAACGGGGCTTTGGCTTTGTGGATGGCCTCGACTTTGGATTCGCAAAAATCGTAGATGCCACACTTGTTAATGCGATAGCTCAGGAACTCCGGACTTTGCTGAAGCAACTCACATTGGTTGGCTTGCACTCTGAGTCCAACATTAGCTCTACGGCTGAATACCTGGGTGAGCATGCATTCTGGCTCTTCTACGGTTTCGCTCTCCATCAGAATGTCTTCCCAGGTACAGAGCTACTTGAAGTAGGCCAGCCAGGATTGTTTCCGTGGCCGTTTGGAACACGCCGGGTGCGACAGACACGCCATCCGATAGCCGACAATCTTTGCGGAACCCTTCTAGTGAGCGCTTTATTGTAGGGCCCTTCTATGGTGTAGAGAATTTGTACCGTCGACTAAGCTTCTGATAAGCAGGTCTCTGATAACCAGCAAGCTTCTGATAACCAGGTCAAGCTTCGAGAACAAGCGCCCCTTTCCTAGCTTGGCAAAAAGCTCCTCGCTAGTGAATAGGACATGCATGTTGCCCTTCAACGGGTGGTTGACTGTTCTTCAGTAGTCGCCGCAGATTCTGAGTGAGCCACCGTTTTTCCGCACCACACCACTGGACTGCTCGGAGTATTGGGTTGGCTTCAAAATTCCTACCTGCACACGCCTATTCAGCTCTCTCGGAATAGCATCCTTCAGAGCAAAAGGAACGTTTGGGCACTGAAGGAGCCTCCGCAGGGCGCTGTCCTTCAGCTCAATGTGAACGGGCGGTAAAACAGCAACCGGAAGCAGACACTCGCTGAAAAGCTCCGGAAATCTGGCGGCGAAAACTTCTCGGCTCCTATTGATGCGATGAAGACCTATTTCCTCGGTTTCCAAAGGCCCGAACCAATCGTGGGCAAGCAAATTGCTCCCGTAGTTTTTGATCCGCATCTTACGGGAATTCGACATTTCGCCCCTTAATCTTAAAGGGAAGGTGAAGCGGTTTTAGAATTAAAAGAAAAGTTGACTAGCAGCAATTACACATTGAATCGTTCATGTGTACGAAATATTTTCGCAATACATGCAATAGAAGCGGCGCAATGAGCAAACAAAAGTGGCCCGATGCCCCGCCCCCATCTCGCCGCGCGATGCCGGAAGACCGAAGAGCGCGGGCGAAAACCGGCTGAAAAACGTCATACCTGGACTTCCGGCCGGATCGGCCGCCTCGGCCATGCTCTTTTCGCCGTGTTTCCTTGTGAATGATACTTGTTGTTGTTGTGGTTGATAGCACTCATTTGTACAATTTTCGTGTTCAAAAAGTATGCACGAACGCCAAACGAGGCATACGTTATCATGCCGTATTCCTAAGCAGAATAATGCCACGCCGGGATGCTTGATAACTTACGGAAGCGACAGCTGAGGTGGCTGTGCTTGATGACAGAGAATATGCTACACTACGTTAAATACTTTGTAAACCGCTCCAATGCGTTTTTTTTTTTTTTTTTTTTGATGCGACGGACGTGAATGTTCACATTAGATTCTAGATTTAGGAAGGATGGGGAATACTGCTGTACTTTGGCCGGGGATGTTTCGTTCCATTCAAGAAACCAAGTCACATTTGTTCAGGAAATACTTGTTTCGTTAAACGCGTCGGTTTTCTTTCTTTGGGCTCAGGACAGTGTTCAAAAAAACAATTTTTTGGCGAAACTAAAACAAGGGGCCAATCCTGATAGAAGTTCTCTCCCGGCTAAGAGGTAAAGTATTCCTACAAAGTAAAAGAACCAAGACAACCAGATTACTTATTTTGCAAGTATACATATGTCACGTTATAAGGTGATGTTTGTCTGGAATTAAAAAAAAAACCACCACTCCGAACCACCACCGTGCCATAATTTGTGTTGACTGCCGGGGCCTAATTTTTTGCCCAAGATTCCGTGTGGCTGCATATTATAACCTGGCAAGCACTTGTTGTCACTGAACCTCAAGTGTGCTCCAGTGATAGTCGGTGATATATATAATGATGATACTAAAAAAATTAGGAGCGAAGAGTAAATATACGGCTTCTGCACGACTAGCGCGGTAAATGCTTAAATCTAAAAATGCTGAAACAGGCCAACGATTCATTATCACAAACGTTTGGTGATTGTTACCTAAAGTAACGTAACTACAACGTAACTGCCTTGTACGACTGGTCTGTTTATTATAACGAGGTGGCCGTAATATTGTAGCAGAATGCACAACGCACAAGCGAAAATCAAGCCCTACTACAGCCAATAATGCTGAGCAGGCATTAGTATGCTGCAGTGTTTTCAGAATAAATGCATGTGAAGCAGTAAGACGCCACTCATCGAAGTGCAGCTAGCAATCGCGGAGGCGCCGTAGCGCGCGCGCGCGTGTGGGTCTGTGTACGGGGATGAGTAACGGGGCTGGGGTGGGCGACAAGGAACAAAGGAAATGCGGAAGCAGAGTCTGCTTGTTGGTTTATGCGTGTACCCCCAAGATGTGTCTCGCATATACGTTTACAGCGCATGAACGCTATTTTTTCGCGCAGTGCACGTACGTGCTTTTCGCTGGTAGATTGTTTATAAAACGCCCATTAATCTTCGGCATAAATGGTTTTGTGTATAATAAGAAACAGTTAAGGCAGTCCCTAATATTAACATAAGGTATAAAATCCCCCTATGCTGGTTGCCTAATTCAAAAATATTTTGATATGGAACCCACTAGTCGACGTCACAGTCAGTTTTGGGGTTCTCTGTCGTGTAAAGCAAATTTAAGCTCAAAGATAATTGAACCAACAGCACGGGAAATTATAAAACAAACTTCCAGTCATGTGCGAAAATTAAACTGCAACCTAAATTGCCGCAAAGGCAACCGTACGATCGTTCGCAATGCTTCCGACAACCCGCGCGGCCGAAGGGTGTCCTCCTTTGACGTCATGACGGGCGCAACCAATCAGGGGCGTCAAAAGACGAAAAGCGCGCGTCTTTCAAACGGGGCCGCGCTTTTTACAAGATAAATGCCACTTGGACTCATGTACGATAAATTTCAATGTGATATTCGGAATCAGCGCGCAAGAAACTATATAACTGTTAATCTAACTCAAATTTTTTGGAAAGCGCTTCAGCTTCCCTTTAAGTGAAAACACAGCTTTTCCCAATATGTCAATACTCTATTTCATCCAGGTGACTAGTTGCGGGTTCTGGCAGTTCCACTTTTCCACGCTTTGCCACCAGTAGTTTTTAAGCTCGGTCTGATAATAGGCCACGATGTCCCCAATCCGCTTCCATATTCTCATGGCCGCTAATCTTCACATCAACGACCTACTTCGGACACCGCATGCAACTTGACCGACGCTGAATAGGCTGTCCTACTCTGCTCCTGTACAAACTCCAGTCTAATCCAGCTGATCCTGTGCTTGTGGCTTACTTGGTCGACGAGCTTTGGGGGGGGGGGGGGGGGGGGGGGGGGGCGTCTAGCATCCGCCGGGGTACCTCGTAATGCGCGCCACCAGTGTCAAATGCTCCCCTGTTATCACGTGGTGTCCGGAAATCTTTGCATTAGTTGTCATGGCAGCGGCTGGAAAGGAGAGCGACGGGGCTGCGTGATGTCATTCTCTTTCTCGTGATGTCATTTTTTTTTAAGATGATAGTCTTTCTTGCGGTACTTACTTGATCACAGAAGTTTTGGTGTCTCTGTATGGCTGCCCCTCGATTCAGGCTCCCGGCTAGTTAAACAGATGTTGAACAATACGTTTATATAGCCGCAATCATTTTTAAACATCTAAATATTGTGGCAATATTTGCAGTTGTCAACATTGTTTAGAAAAACGAAACATTGCAATATCTGAACCCAAACAGCAATTCATAGGTGATATTTGCAATGCTACCTTATGAAAAATGTCACAGATTCTTGTTTGATGCGATTGCAAATGAAATACTAGCCACTTGAGAAATGCAAACCATAAGACAATCCGGTAGAAAGATTTTTGGTGGTCGTTCTCTTTGTTGTGGGCGGGCACCTCAGAATACGAAGATATGGTGGCGCCATCTTGCAGTGGCCCGGGGCGCGCAACACCGAGGGTGTTCTAACGCCACTGCCAGGTGGCGCCACCAGGCTTGTGGGCACTATGTTTCGATATATCGCTCCGGCGTTCGTATCTGCAACCCGGTTTAAACGACTTGCGACATCGTCTTTCAACGCGGCCTAACACAAGTCGGAGTACTGAAGTATGCCTGGTACCTCAGCGTTCACAGACCCATGCCCTGCATGGTTGGCAATGCATCAGAACACGATTCATGTGATTGGGATCCTCACGGCGCCAGATGTGTTAGTGCGCCTGTGAAATATCATCCTGCCTTATACCATGACGTCACCAGAGAGGGCAAGGTGTGTACTTCGGCGAACCATTAGTACATGCGCACAGCCAGTGACCCTACCATAATACATCCTGGTTTCACAAATAATTGTTCTTTCAAAACTATGACGCTATAGAGTACTGCACGGGCGCCAAACGTTGCAATGACCTGAAGTTACCAACACATCGCACGCCACGCGAGAAGAGCGAACGTGGTAAAACATCTGCAGAAATTCAGAGAATTGTCTTCTAATGCGTCGCATTGCTACGCTTCCTGCCTTGAGTGTGAGTTTTTTGCAGCCAATTCTTTTGATTGTGCTAAATTCTGTCCAACCAATCATCTCCATTTAAGCTACTATAGCGATTACAGATGGAACTTTCGCGAAATCTGCATTATTGTGGAAATTCAGGGCGTTAAATGGTTCGCCATTTTCCGTATTTCTTTTATTTTTTATTTTTTCGAAATTTCGTTCAACCAGCTGTCTCCCTTTTAAGCTATTATACCGATCACCGGGGGAACTTTCGCGAAATCTTCATTTTTGCAGAAATGCAGGGCGTTCCATAGTCGTAGCTGTGGGGGGTACCCGGAATTTAATGCACCGCCTTAAAAGAGGAATCCCCTTAAAACAAACTTCCATTGCCTTTATGTCCAACGCCTTAAAAGAAAAACCTCCTTAAGCATACCCCCATTGGATTTAGCATGCCACGACGAAAATGGTACGGGAGAGCATCACGGGTCAGCGGTTAAAGACGAGGACTTATTTAGCACAGGCGGCAGAAGTCTGTCATCGCCCTTTTCGTAAACAAATATCCCGCAGTGTTCATCGTTAAAGGTGCTCATAATGTGTCGCGATTACGCTGGGTGATCCGCACCAACGCCGCCTGTAAAAACATTGCCTAACGCGTCACCCGGCTGTATAATGGGAGCAGTAGGGGCGCTTAGTTCAGGCACTCATCCGCTACGTGGCGCGCGCCTGTGGAGGTCCTGCCTTACGTCAATGATCGCGGGTCGCGGACGCTGCACCCATTTCTACGACGGCTGGCTGCAAGCTTCCTGTTGGGTTTCAAGAGCCGTTTTGCTCACTTCTTAGCCGTGACGGGGCGCTACTTCTGGGGTGCACTGGGGATCTCATTCAACGTGTCGCTCGTTACATACCTGCTGCATTTTTCGCAAGATGACTGACGTACACGGAAGTGAAATAGTGTTAGAACATATTAATTGGCGGAGAGACAAATAGCAAACATAGAAACTGTATATTTGGATGGTACAGCCAGTATTTTACTGATATATTTTTTTTCCTAAACGATTTAGTGAAGGAAAAAATGAGTATACATTTTTTGTTCAAGCGCTACTTTCACAAGCGCTACTTTCAAGCGCTGTTCACTACTTTCCAAAAAATAGCACGTGCTTATAATTTTTAAGCGATTATAGAAAACAACAGGATAAGCAGTTGACCGTCCAGCCACGCTGTAAGGGCGCTTTTACAGTACAGTCCTCAATTTTAAAACTGTGTACCGATGCGGATGGCGAACAGCGTGTACAGAACAAGGCAGAAACGCAGAGGGATCAGAGGGGGGATGCCCCAATCAGAAAATTTCGGGGCCCTTGATTCCAGGACGTAAGCGCGCGGAGCCGGCATAATCCTGCGGCACCACAAGTGGTTTTGCGTCCGCCGTGGCGCAGACGGTTTTATCAGCGTCAGGCCAAGACAGACAGGCATAGTGATAACCAAGAAGGCGTAGGAGCGCCGCCTGTGGAACGCTAGACAAACTGTCAGTCATTTTTCCACGGCCTCCGCGATCGGCTGCCGGCGGCGCGCCGTTGCTCCGGCCGTCCCATTCGGCGCGTCCCCCAGCAAAAAAATGTAATGTGGCTCACTCCGCAACGTGCCGCGAGGTGGCGGTGTTATCCGATGGTTCGGCCGCTCGCACCGGCTCCTCTGAATAGCTTGGCGGAGATTGCGCGGCTGGGTGTCTTCGCTGTCGTAATTCCTTTTGCCTCCCCTGCGGGCGTTTTGTTTTGATGAAATAAGAGACTTGACAATGATTTTATGAAGTCGGCTTGTCTCAGCAGCTTAGAGAAACTTATTTAACTGAAGCAAAGGTGTGCCAGCGATCAACGAAATGTTGACCAACTTTCAAGCGTGGAGCGAGCATACGGAGTGGTGCGCACTACTTTCTCGGAGGTTATTTATAGAGTTATTATAAATAGTTATTTGGGGTTATGAGAACAAGTTTGCAGTTGGCGTGCCATGTTGTTGCAACGGTCACCTACCAGGCCCCATCGCGCAAGGAACTAACATCCAGGGCACTGCAACGTGATTTGAAATTATAAGCATATATATAAAAATTTTTACCGCACTGAAATATTTTCTGCTTGTGTCAGGCACACGCTTTGAGATCCTACATTTGTGAATGCAACTACTGCGTATATTTAAAAAAAAAAAACAGTTTACTGCCGTTCTTCTGTGTGAAAGCTGACCAGCGGCCGGACCAGCAGGCCGGGTGCAATCGAAGAAGTGCATGAAACAAACATTGTTTGTAATTTGTGATTGAACGTATACGGTATACTCCTTAGTTAATTTGTTTAATGAAACTGGACAACCATATGAAGCTGTTCGTTTCCCTCACGTAAATGTTTTGACAGCATACGGGAATTCCAACTTCAGCTGTGAACTACTTAATGGTGAAAAGCAGATAAAACGTAGCGTAATGTTCGAGTCGTTTCCGTTAATAGTTGTGATATTGGTTTCGCGAGAGTTTTGATAAAACAAACGTTACAGCCGTTTTTTGTATCCATACACTCTCCAGAGGGCCATGTAGAGCAGACGGGACTTTTGTAACATTTATAACGTCACTGTAAACTAATTATGACAAATAAATCAAGCACAGCGTAATGATGCAACCGCCCTGGCGACCAATTTCTTTATTATTTTTTTAGGACCGAGATGAGATCGACATATACAGAGCAAACGCCAGAAAGTTGGCTTTGCCACAAGATACATGCTGTCAACGCAACTTTTTCTACGCACCCTGTCGACGTTCGCAGATATTGATCGGAACCTAGCCTGTAACACTTCCCCTTAAACACGTTCACAGAGACACTTTGCTTACTTGCAGGAATGCGAATCCATTTTATTTTAAGCTGTACGTGCGATCCTCAATGTAGGTCCGTCGCGGTTGTGTCACCTTCTATTTCGACAATGTCTTAGTCATCAAAGGGATACGTCTGGCGTATAATCTACGTGTCGTAACGGTTGAGGAGGCGTCGATTAGGAATCATTTTAGCGGCAGCGAGAACTTGCGTCTTTGTAGGCCTTGCGTCATTTTTTGTTCGTTTGCATCTTCTTGCGAGCCCCCTCCCGTGGTCGCCCACGTTTAGCAGCTCCCGCTGCGAACTGTGGACCTGAGTACCGGTCTATAAGGCCACAGCGCATTCACTGGCCATTTTGCAGGCGTATAGCGTGTTTGACAGCTGGCAATCCGTCGGCTCAGAATTTCATTTCCTGATCAAATACATCGTGTTTTCTTCCATTTTATTTTCTTTGCGCAGCCTGCAATTTTTGGAACCATATCTCGCTCGCACTGACCCGCAACTCCATATTTTTGCGCAATTGAGTATTTAATGCTTCCGCAGTGATTATGTAAAAAAGCCATGCGGCCCCTGGACTCGCTTGTGCGCTGTGGTAGGTAGGTGAACAGAAATTGCTAACATTCGGCGCGCCGCCGGCAGCCGATCGCGGAGGCCGTGCCATTTTTCATAGTTCCCGAGAAGCGCCGCTGGCTGGCGGACATGAAAGCACGCAGGAAGGCTACGGAGCGAGAAAGGGTAGGAGAGAGCAGCAGGAGAGTGGCTGTTTGCCCATTTTTCGCTCACACGTTAGGCAATGATTGTACAGGCGGCGTTGTCCGCCCGCATCTGCAACCACTTCACCATCTGTTACGCGCTGTGCACTGCTATGGCAAACATGGGCCCGCATAAGACATCGTGCATATAAAGAGCACACCCACGCACTCTTGGTTGATGACGCGCATCGTCCGTGGGAAGCTGTCAAAGTGTAGAAATGCTGCGTCGCAATGACGCATATCATTACGCTCACTGACGTCAGTAGCGCATTGAACAGTCACCTGCGTGTTAATGAAGACGCCTGCAGTCAACTTTTGTGCTCTTTAGTCACGTCTCACGAAGTTGCAGTTTGTGTTGTATTAATTGTTACTTCGCTTTAGGCACGCCATAATAGCGTTCGGCCATTCATCTCTGCAGCATGGAGGAGTGCGAGTTCTCGTGCGACCGGCTCTGCATAATGGTGGCGGGCCAGATGAAATGTCTCGGCTCTCTGCAGCACCTGAGAGACAAGTTCGGCAAGGGCTACCGGTTCGAGTTCATGCTGAAGCACGGCGCCGATAACGACCCGGCCAAGTTCGTGGCAGCTGTCCTTGAGCTGTTCCCGGGCATCAGAGTCGTCGAGACGCACGAGGTCAGTGTGAATATCTCTTAGTGCGTCAGCCAATCATTCTCCGTAGTTTTAAAGTGTATATCTCCACGTATAATTCATATCTAAAGTTATCTTTCATTTTTTCTCCAAGCGATGGTGTCTTTCCTTCGGAGCCAACATAATTAGTAATTTCCTTCGGTCCCGCAAGGGAGTCGAGTCATACTTCTTCGCTCTAGCTTGGACAACCCAAACATAGTTGACCGCGCCTTTTGCGTGAGCCTAGTCGCGCACACCGATTTAACCATAAGACAATCATACCTCTTTTATTCACAAGATCAAAGTGTAAAAACACACAGTTTTTCCGAAATCTTCATTGTAAGTATAGGGTGGGTGCTATGGAGAGATCTTCTATAACAGTGTTTAGATACCTGCAAAAACTACCTCTACCAACAAAAGGCATTTCAATATCTGAACTGCCCGGCGTTAAAAAGTAAATATCTGAAAAATTATTTCCACACTTTTCACTCTATTCCTTTTCTAGTTTTTATAAAGCAGCAATCTTGAGCTCGTAAACCACATAAACAATGTGTTCATTATATTCGGATCTGTTTAAACCAGCTGTTTCGCTAGGCGTTTGGATTTCCTGTTAGGTCTTGGCGGCTCATCAGACGTGCCAAGTTAAAACAAAAATACTTTTCGCCCTTTCACCGGCGTCGCAGGGCGAAATTCTTAACATTGGTTTTGCGCAATTGTATGAGTAGCATTCATTGGCAAAAACCAGTTGGTTAAATAATTCTCTGAAACATTTATTGAAGAATCTTTCAGAGCACCCATTTGTTCGGAAATGCAGAATCGCCCCAACAGTGTTGGTTAGGGTGAAACCGTAGCCCTACTTTTTAAATAATCTTAAAGGCTTGACAAATGACCAAAAAACACTTAGATGTGTGAATGGGTGACCGCGATAATAACAACTTTGCTATAACACAATTTCCCTCTTTTCGTTGGTTAGGATGGGAATTTCCAAAAATCCCGCATTAGTGAGCCCCTACCTCATGACACTAATGTACTCCCAAACTTTCAAGTCTCTATATCTGGCAGTTTTGGTTCTGCGTTAATGAAGCAGTCAGTGAGTCAGTAAGCCAGCCGTTCGGGCACTTCTCTTTATAGTTCTAGATTTCAGCACACAAGTAACGTACCTACAAAATAAAAAAACTATGCCGTTAGGAGTATTTTCATGGATCTGCAAATTGTTTCGTGTTGGTGCGCGATGGCTTGCAAGCCCGTGGGTCATCGTAGGCCCCATAAGAATAATAACAGGCGAGTCACCCTTAACGAGTTTAAGTTGTGGCAGTTGACGGGGAAAATACTGGAAGAAAGACTACCTCAATGTGTATTTACCGCCAAGTCCCGTAAAGAAGTTGTTCATTTCCATGCAATTGTCAGTAAACATAACACTTGACAACAGGCGGTTTCAGGATTATTGCAGAAGCACCTTTCGACTTTGCAGCTTGCCGATTCGCTTGTTTTTTCCTAGTTCCGTGCAAGTAGCTGAATTTTTCCTAGATAGCAATACAAGCCTGTGTTGCGTTCAGCATTGAAGCTGAGAAGCCTTTTGTACTCACTTCCACATAATCAGAGGTCATGGTGTCTGTAAATAACGCTGTACGGTCCTCAACGATCAGGTTATGTATATGTACAGTTGTGTTATTTCTGCACAGGCCTTTTTTTGGAGCTGCTGGGTTTTACTTAAATTCAACCAGTGCAGATTTGCACAGCTCCGAAATCTTTAAGGGGAATTTGCTTCCTTGGTGACTTACATTTTCATGGTTCATGTCTACAGTGCATTGGAACGCGACTTGGAAGGTTTGGCACTAAAAACTATACGCTATTAAGATGATTACCTGCTGTTTTAGGACTCCAATCCTACAAGAAAAAAATGTGGTTGATCCTTTGTTCATTGGAATCGGTAAAATACGAATGTGAAATGTGCCTTCCCTGGAGCATTTGAATTTTTATTGTGCATCGATATCAACTTGCACATCGCTTTTTATGGCACCATAAGACGCATCAACATTAGACACTAGATTACACGCGACGTAGCATTGCGTAAATCCGATTGAAACACCAGACGCTGGCAAACCGTGCGAACAAAACCGAACTGGTTGTGAGCGAATCGTTTAGTGAAGTCACAGTAGGCTACAGTGAAAGGAGCATGATTTGCGGGTCGGCTGCATGCGGTCTTGTCGTTGTGCTTGGAGAGCGACGTACTTTAGGCGGGTCGCTTAGGCAAGCGTGCAAACTCATTGGTCCTGCTCTGTGACGTCTACTCCAAGCGCTTACATTGCGACGAGGTCAGGTTCCACAAGCTGAGCGGCATTCCACATTGACCGCGGACGAATTAACACAGCAGCGTCGGCTGCTACACACAGACCTATCGAGGCGCCAACTTAGTTTTGCTCGCCCTCTGGCTTTTAATGTTTTTTTCTTCTTGGAGTTCAACGCCTGTCTTGTCTTTTCTTCTCCAATTTGTTCCGACCGTTTTTACGCTGTGAAGGTAAACCTTAACAACTCGCCCGGCTTTCTGCGTTACTATCGTTCTGGAAGCCCTCACAGCTCTCCCGCCACAAGTGCAACTTCAACAGCAATTGCAGGCCGTGCAACAGGCGATTCAGAAGTAGGAGCAACAAGTCCAGGAACAGTAGCAGCGCATACAAAATGAGCTGCACTCGCCCGACGATTTTTATCAGCGCGTGACGGGCCAAGACCTCCGAGGCCCCGCTCAAACGGTCAGACCAGCGGTCGCTGTCAATGCCGATGCTAAAGCTACTGCGGCGTGCGCCAACCTTCCATTAGTTTTGGCTTAGGGAACGCGGACAAACGTTCCAAAGCTTCATTAACAACGTGCCTAGATTTCTACTTCGTCTATCTTGACGATACACGGTTTTCTCTTGCAATGAAGAGGACCACCGCCATCACTTTCGGGAACATATTTAGCGTCTCAGTGACCACGGTTTACTCAACAACGTCCAGAACATTATGGTTGGCAACCCCATCGTCACCCTCCTCGGCGACAATTTTTTTTTAGAAGGGACTACCCTTTCCTGACTGACTCCTGGCCGTCGAAACCTTTTCTCGGCCTATCACGGCAAAGAACCTTCACCGCCTTCTTAGAATGCTTACTTTCTACAGACACTTCGTGCCTACAGCAGCCACAAACCCGGTTTTATTCTACGATGCCTACCGGAAAGCTACCCGCATGTTAGGCAGCTTGCGCCGACAATTCTCATCTGCGCCATAGTCAAGAAAACTACTCTTAACAAAACACAACTGCACTCCCAACAAGAATACGTATGCGCCTTTTGGGACCCGGTAGCATCACACGCATCACAGCATTAAAGCGATTCAAAATCGTGTTGCGCGTTTTATCTTATCTAACCACTCTCGATATGCCAGCATTAGATCGGTGAAGATATTGAACTTTCCCGAACCTTTTGTCGTAGATGCTTTTGCTTTTCGCTTCATAAAATCTAACCCAAACCTTTGTTGAAAGAACAGCTTATCAAACAACTCTTGTACACATCTCGCTCTGGCCACAGTTTCAAAGTTGGCGTGCCGTCTTCACGTACAAAATTTCGTAACAAGGCATTTATTCCTAGCGCAAGGAAATATAAATAAAAAATGCACTGCATATTTTACGAACGCCTGCACCAAACGATTGACAGTTTGGAACAAGTTTACAACCACCAAATGTTCCAAATGAGTCCATATTCCCTCAGTAACGCTCACCGGTACTCAACGCATTGATAGCGTCGGCATGGGAAACAGTGATTGGAAAATTGTTAGGTTTGTTAACTGTTATATACTATACTATAGGAGACGAACATGCACGCAGCTTTAAGCGCTTTACCCCTATAACTGAAGCGAAACATAAAACTGCGTCATGCCGGCTTTCTCTTCTCGCAGAATGTGTGCGTGTTTATCCTGGAAAACAAGCTTCCATGGAGCACTATCTTCGCCAAGGTGGCCCTCCTGGAAGAGACCTTCACCTTGGAGCACACCCTCATTGGAGAGAACACGTTGGAGCAAATCTTCATCGCATTCGCACAACAAGAGGAAAACAAATCCGCCGGTGTTCGAAGTTGATGACGAAGGGTCGTAACTTGCGCCCCTTGGCTGTGTTTGACGGGCTCATTGCGAAAGCAGTATGTATTATTAAAAGCGTAAATGGCTGACATTTCCAGCTCGGCTTCCTAGGGGGTCCTGAAAGCACCGCTGAGTCTTCCCTTCATTTTGTGTACGCCATTTCCCGGGGCGTAGTGAGGGGGTTTCTTTCTGTAGATTTTTTCGGTGCATCCCGGCGGGCTGGAAGTTTTGGGCGCAGTTTAGCCGGAAACGTTCTTGCTGTCATTTTTCTGAGCCTATTCCACAACGTGTTCTCGACAACAAACGCCCTTTGTTGAACTGCGGGCTGCTCTTGGAAGCCAAAGGAGGGCGCTGCGAGTCAGCAGCCGAGCGAACGCGCTTTCATCGACACCGTCTTCCAATGAGCCTTTCGCGGTTTTAATTATGAGAAAACCTAAACCTTTGCCCATGAAACAGTTCGCTGCTTCGAATGGCATCGATTTACTCCAGCATCATCGAAGGCAAGTGCGTTTTCGTCGATCTATTGGACTCTCTCGCATCACTACTGAAGGGAGGGGGGCAGCAAAGCCTACGTATGATCCCCGAGGCTAGGCTTAACGCCGCACCGGGCAAGGCCTACCCGGTATTGAAGGACGCGAAGCACCGCCGCGGCGATGGAGGTGTTCACTTTGTCAACTAATGAGGCATCTAGGGTGAGCGTGCAAGTATAATGTGAAGAAATTTCACCCGAAGAATTTAAGCAAGACTCTGGATGGAGGCTGGCGAACGACCGACTCTCGCGGAGCCGGCGCCGAGTGGCCTCGACGCCGTCGACCGACGCTGCGGCTGCTACCAAGAAGGCCGCTGCGTATGCCAGGAAAATTAGAGCCTCGGCTATAAAGACTGCGCGCATGCCGGCACTGCCGAGAGACGCAATAAAGATTGTGCTACGACCGTAGACTCGTGGAGGTGACCGCAGCCGTTCGGGCGGCGGCCGGTGTTACCAAGGACTCAGGTAGTGGGGACATTTTGTGCATCAATGCTCAGCAGGACATCGTGGTGATCAGCACCGCCATGAAGGAGCGTGCCACCCGATACGGCAGAATCAGCGAGATCGAAATCAAGGGCCACCTCCATGAGGTGTTCAAATACAGGACAGCGCCGCACGACACAGTCAAGGGGGTCTTAATGGGTATCCCGCTCAGCGAGACCCCCAGGACATCGACACGAGCATCGTCAATGAGTACAAACCGCTGGCCCTCGCGGCCAAAAGGATCGGCAGCACGACGACGGTGATCGTGATCTTCGAAGGCCCAAAGGTACGGAACTACGCCAGGTACATCTCGGCACTACTAACGTGCTATTTATGCCGCAAGCACGAAGACCTCTGCTATCAGTGCGGGCGTGCCGGACATCGAAAGGATGTGTGCCCAACGCCCGCCGAAAAAAGATGAAGGGAGTGCGGAAAACTAGACCCCGAGGCGACTCATCCGTGTACGCCAAAGAGTAAGCTGTGCGGTAACGGCCATTTAATGGCCGATAAGAAATTTAAGGCCAGATACAAAACACCGTACGTGGTTCGAAAGAGACAATGGGAGCGACGTGAACCAGCAGCGGAGGAGCAGTAGCGGCAGCTCGAACGCGACTTCCCGGTACTCGGCTCGCTGGCTGTGCGCAAGTCGAAATCTCCATACAAAAATCGCTCGCTTTCGAGAGACGCCAGCAAGCAGCGACGCCAGAGCAGCAGCGCTAGCACCTGGAAGAACGGAAGATCTCCGTCACAGGAGCGCGCCAGCTGGGCCGATGCGGCCAGGGGAACCAAGGCCGAGTCAACCAAGACCAAGAGTAACGGAGCCATGAAGCAACACAACAAACACAAGGAGCTCGAAATGATCGAGGCCCTACGCGAGGAGAATGAGGAAACGAAGAAAACTATACAGCGACTCACTGAGGTCGTGTCTGGCTTTCGGCGTCACGGGACTTAGCGGGGAATTAGGAGGCAGCAGAACCAAGGAGTAACCGATGGAGGTTGGGGTGACTGCAACATCCGAGCCGTCTACAAGCACGTCCGTGACACAAGAGGCGTAAAACGCCCAGGAACCTAAGGAACCGGAGCACAAGAAGAGCGTGACCGAGAAGCGGTGAAGCAAGAAAATCACCAACGTTGACGCCAGACTCGACTGGCTCGAGAGGCAGATCCAAAAGATGTTCACGTCACTCAAGACCACCATCGAAAGGAGATTCTCCGAAGTCGACGACACATACACAGCATTGGAAAGAAGCAACCAGTTGATCATGACCCATCCTATATTTGCACACAAACAGGAGCTCCGAGTGGCGGCGGCAGAAAGAAATCCCACACCCGATAAACCATGGCCACAACAGTAACGAGCATAGTGATGTGGCAGTGGAACTGTCACAGCCTGCAACGGAGGCGAGCAGTTTTACAACAATACATCCACCATGCCGGACACAAGCCCCACATTATATTACTGCAAGAAACTCTCACGGCAACACCGTTTATCCCTGACAACCGGATGCAAACGGGACCGCCCGACGGCTGAGGACTCTGTACATTTGTTAGAAAGGGACTCACAATGGTGGAGCACCAAATTACAAGCGTCAAGATGGCGCACGATTTTAAATGCAGAGCATTTCAGTAACTCACGATGTCACCCGCGTTGGCGTCCGTAGTCCGCATCGCTCCCCCTACACTATATAAAAGAATAATTCCTTCCGGCGCCAGGTTTCGATCCCACGACTCTGCGGGCGGAACGCAAGGTACACGGCGCTCTACCGACTGCTCCACAAAGCCGACACAGAATGGAAGGTTACGCACGCGCCTTATATCCTTGACTCATTCAACTGTCGGCCACAGGTGCGCCCTCTCCCCCGCGTCCTCCTCGCCTTCTCTCCGCTCGCAACACCCTCTCTCGCCGCGTTCGGTTCGGGCGCACAACAAGTGGGGACGTGCGCAACACCATCTCTCGCAGCGTTGGGTTCGCATCACGCGTTCGTGTGGTGGCGCGATTTCGGCGCATAACACACTCTCGCGAAGGGCATTGGATTGGATTCGATTGGATTGGCTGGGCTTGGCTTGGCTTGGCTTGGATTGGATTTGGATTGGGTTGGATTAAAGTGGATTGTGTTGGATTGTGTTGCGTCATAGCCGCGCCATGTTGCGTCATAGCCGCTCCACGTTGCGTAATAGCCGCGGCAGTGGGTTCACGGCACGTTTCACGTTTCACCATCGACTTCATCGACAATGTCTACGCTGGAAGACAACAATTACAACAACAACAACCAATACGTAATCCATAAGACTTGCAGGCGCGCCCCCCGCGGAAATGCTCTGCACTTGATCGTGCCCCTCGCGAGGGGGATGGTTTGTATGTTTGAACAATTGTGTTACACTGTAGACCGACCAACTGTTCGCTGCTTCCCTTTATAAGATGGGGGGGGGAGAAGTCGTGTGAGGATGTCGGAACTTGGCACCGCCGAGAGCAGGTCTCGCGGCAGCAGGCCTCGAGAGACAAGGGGTCTTTTCTAAAATTTTGGTGGGCGTTTAGGATACGTTTTTGTCCTTAGAATACGTTTTTGTCCTTAACATATACAGCAACTCGTCGCACACCAAACAGCGGTTCAAGGCGATCCCGCAAAAAGCGATTACGGTGGCGGGCAACGCTAAACTGCTAGTGTGCTGGGACTTCAACGCCGTGGACCAATCATGAAGGTACTATTATAAGCAATATGAAAGGGAACACAAGAACGCGTAGAAAACGCCCTCAGACCAAGCCGCCATCGGAAACAGAGTGGAAAGGAGGACGCTGTTCTTGCAACTGTTCCCATTATTCCCGCATTGCGCCTTATCGGCTGCCCGACGATACCATATTATCGGTGAAAGGACGTAAGCTTCTGCTTTGTAGAAATTCCAGCGTGGTGGGAGTGCAAACAGTAAGTGGAAGAGCGCCCTCCTTTTCCCCTTTGGTTGTCACAGCGCCATCCGCGTATCGCTTCGAGTCTGTTTCGAGGCTGTTTGCCACGCGTTCCTGTGTTCACTTTTATATTGCTCATAATAGTACGTCAGAAGCAACGCCAAGGGCGGGGACCTGGTACAGGACGCACTGGACATCAGATACGTCCTCAACACGGATCCGGCCAACCCCACGAGAATAGGAAACTTGTGTCCAGGTACACAACCCCTCACCTGACGTATACCAAGAACATCGAAGCCAGTGAAGTCACCTGGAGAAACACCGGTGACGAGCTCGGCAGCGACCACATGATGGTGGAGACCGAGCTAGTCACGCCGGTAGCCAAGTCGATCCCCCCAAGCAGGCACACTTGGGTCGACTGGGAAACGTTCAGGAAACTAAGGAGCGAAGGGGGTAGTGATACCCAAAACATCGAAGACATCAAGGAATGGATTAAGGAGATCGTGAGCGACGTCAAGACTACGACCACGGAAATCGAAACGGAGGGACAGGCCGACGGCATAAACAGCAGACTAGCCCACCTCGTCGAGGCGAAGCAGTCCATCCTGCGACGGTGGAAGAAACGAAAACTCAACAGGAGACGCAGAAAGAGGATTGCGGAACTAAATCTAGCTATAGAAAAGCACTGCCGAGTGCGTAGTATCAAACGGTGGAACGTACTCTGCAATGTGCCGGACGGGCCGTTCCATAACGGGAAGATGTGAATCCTGTTCCGACACTTGCTAGACGAGACAGACTAAATCGCACCAAAGAGACGGGCTCGCCAAACTCCTTCATAAGGAAATCGCGGAACACGGTGAAGATGCGGTGAAAAAAAACTCCTCGAGAAGTACATTCCCACCACGCCGACGGTCACCCATGGCCCATACCACGGGAGACCGAACGCGAGACTGGACAGAGACATACAGGTGGAAGGGATGAGGATGGCCCTTCACGAGCTCAACAGCAAGTCGGCCCCGGGGCCCGACAGGGTATCGAAAAAAAAATCAAACATCCCCCTCGCGAGGGGCACGATCAAATGCAGAGCATTTCCGCGGGGGGCGTGCCTGCAAGTCTTATGGATTACGTATTGGTTGTTGTTGTTGTAATTGTTGTCTTCCAGCGTAGACATTGTCGATGAAGTCGATGGTGAAACGTGGAACGTGCCGTGAACCCCCTGCCGCGGCTATTACGCAACGTGGAGAGGCTACGACGCAACGTGGCGCGGCTATGACGCAACACAATTCAACACAATCCACTTTAATCCAACCAAATCCAATCCAAGCCAAGCCAAGCCAAGCCAATCCAATCCAATCGCGAGAGAGTGTTATAGCGCCGAAATCGCGCCACCACATGAACGCGAACCGAACGCGGCGAGAGAGGGTGTTGCGAGCGGAGAGAAGGCGAGGAGGACGCGGGGGAGAGGGCGCACCTGTGGCCGGCGGTTGAATGAGTCAAGGATATAAGGCGCGTGCGTAACCTTCCATTCTGTGTCGGCTCCGTGGAGCAGTCGGTAAAGTGCCGTGTACCTTGCGTTCCGCCCGCAGAGTCGTGGGATCGAAACCTGGCGCCGGAAGGCATTATTTCTTTATATAGTGTAGGGTGCGGACTACGTAGTGATGCGGACTACGGACGCCAACGCGGGTGACATCGTGAGTTACTAAAATGCTCTGCATTTAAAAGAGCTCTCAATAATCTGGACGACTGCTCCGTGGAATCTCTCACGGCTTACTACAACGAGTTCTGGAGGGCCGCATCACTGCTGAAAGAATGAAAGAAGCCCAAGATTATTTTCATCCCGAAGCCAGGGAAGCCTCCGAGCACGGACAACCTGATCTCGCCCACGTCCATTGTGGGGAAGGTGCTGGAACACGTCCTGCTCGCCCGATGGCAAGAGTACCTGGAAAACAATGATCTGTATCCGAGACCGTAATTGACGATTGGCTTCCGCCAGCACCTCAGCACGCAGAATGCCATGATACAGCTAAAGCATTATATTATAGATTGCGACACCCTGGACTTTACGGCTATATTAGGCCTGGACCTGCCAGGGCCCTGTGGCAACGTCAATCACGCAGCCATACTCAACCAGGTCTCGGAACTAGGTATGGGGGAGAGGTCTGACGACTACATAAAGAACTTCCTAACAGGACGTATGGCATAGATCGTGGCAGCGCACATCGAAACGGAAGCCAAAGAGGTGTGTAGCCGAGGCACCCCTCAAGGGTCGGTAGTCTCACAGCTTCTTTTCAACTTCGTCATGATTAGACTAGCCAAGAAGCTTAGTCAGCTAGAAGACATCGGACATACCTTATATGCCGATGCCATTACGCTATTGGTAACAGGAGGCAGCGACGTTCACGTTGAAGCTGCATTACAGCGAGCACTAGAGGGAGTCGAGGAAAGCCTGGCAGGCGCGGGGATTCGGTGCTCACCCAGGAAGTCCGAGCTCCTGATATACAGACCAAGGGAAGGACGCCGTGCAAGAGAAAGAAATGAGCATGGGGAAATCAAGGTATTCACTGGTGACGGCAACAGAATGCCAAAGTTAAAGTACATTCGCGTCCTGGGCATGCTGACTGACGAGCATGGTAACAACCGATGCACTATAGGGCTCCTGCGGAGAGTGTCCAACAGAAGAGGAGGAATAGGAGGAATGCGCGAAGACAACCTCGCCAGGCTCGTGCACTCCTTCGTGTTGTGCCACATAACGTGCGTGGCAGCGTTTCAACGATGGAAGAAAAGCGAGAAAAAAAGCTCGAAGTCATTGTCCGACGGGCATACAAGACGTCCATCGGAATACCCGAGAATACCAACATGAACAGACTAGTTAGCCTGGGCATCCATAACACGCTCGACGACATGGTCGAGGTCCAAAAGGCTGCCAAGCTGAAAAGACTGTCGGTGACCAAGGCAGGAAGAAAAATCCTGGTGAAGCTGGGAATTGCGTATCACAGGCAACAGGGTCACAAGGGTCCAATTTCCGAAGGCGTACGCGGCAGTATCCGCGTGGACCCTGTCCCGCGGAACATGCATCCAGAGTATAATGTCGGCAGAAGGCGAGCAAGGTCCAAGGCGTTGACGAACCTGCACGCCAACGACAGCAGCTCTCGATACGTAAATGCTGCAGAATACGCAAGTAGAGACGGCTTCACGGAGGTGGCAGTCAACGCTGAGGAGGAGACGAGAGCGGCAGCCAGCATAGCCCGGCAAACAACCAGAGAAGACAGAAAAGATTGCCATCGCGCTCGCCTTCGTGGACCCAGGAGGCCGAACAGTCCTCAGTGACTCTAGGCAGGCCGAGGCAGTGAAGAACTACGGGTACGCGTAGGCAGTGAAGAACTACGCAAGCGGTAGAATCTACCCTGGGGCGGCCAGGATACTACACCAAAAGACTGAAAGCGACAGATATGTTAGAATCAAGTGGTTCCCGGCACATGCAGGGAAAGTTTCGAAGACAACGACAACCGCAACGAGACCGCACACTCACGAGCGCGAAAATTAACAGAACGCGCCGTGGGAGCCTGCCGACGACTCTGGTTCAGTACCAAGGACTGCATGACAAGCTTCGACGAGATCACGAAAGCCTACAGGATGGCCAGACGAACCCTACCGCCGTCCTGCAAAGGGCTCAGCCGGGAGCAGGCCATCATATACACGCAACTACAAACAAGATTGATCCCGAGCCCAGCGCTCAAGCACAAGATGTACCCAGAAGCACACCCTGACGACAAGTGTAGGGAGTGTCGAAAGGAAGTAGCAACGCTCGACCAAATAGGTTGGGACTGCATCAATTTCCCAACGGAGTCAGTATCAGGGAAGTTACCGCCGGCGATGCAAGAAGCAACGCGGCAAGGAAACCAAGACCCACAAATCGAGGCCGTCCAGTGGGTCATCGTGGCACTGTCTCGGCAGGAGCCCGGCGGACCGGGAAAAGCTAGCAGGGCTCCGGCTGCGGCTGGGGTCAGGAAGAAGACGCAGGCCACGTCTGAAGTCTGCATGCAGACTTTACTGCAGGACCAATAATTTTTTTTTTCAATTCAATTGGAAGCCAAAATGTGCAGCGAATCAGGGGGCACACAGGCGCAGATAAGCGAGATCTTTGGACGTGTACATAGCGAAGGCCCTGGGAATGTGCGCACTCCAAACTGAATTTTTTTACCTGTTCTCAATATCCCTTTCTCACCATACGTAATAAACAGCAGTGGGAGGTAGCGCTGGGCATCCGGGACAAAGAGGTCTGCCGGACTAAACATGATGGCAACCCCGCTCCCATAAACATGCTTAAAGGACCATGTAGACAAAACACACGTTTGGTTAATTCGACAGATAGCCTCGATAGAATCATACTGGCACCAGTTCTAACGTAAACGTTGGTCTAATAAGCTATATTATTAGGAAAGAATGGGATGGCCATGCGATCCATTCGCTCATTTTTGCAACAAGACCTATGATGCCACATGTTGCAGCTCTGCGATTAGCTGAGGCCGCCAAAAGCAAACGCAAATTAGGCAGGGTTAGAAGCTTGCCGAACGAGCTATCTGCGCCTAAATTAAGGGCACAGTCTTTTTATATCAGTAAGAATGCTTGGGTAAACAGTGAAAGTTATGGACGTAGAGGCAAACATAGAAGTTCCGATGCGTGCTGTTGTTGGTACTGCGCACACTATGCTTCTTTTGGCTTCACAGCACCACGATGCTTTGGGATTGTCTCAGACGACACTGGCTGATTGGCGTAAGCGATGGTGTCTTACGGGACCATATTTGTCGAGCAAACATCGTGTTTCACGAAACGATTGTTTTCCACCTTACCAAAAACAAGCCAGGTACAAACACGGTCAAAAACAAAGCAAAGGCCGAAAACGGCCCTTCGTTGAGTGGTGGCGCCTTTTACGTTGAATAACGGTAAGCAAAGCTTCGCAATTGGCTGCAGAACTGTTCTTGGGATGTCATTGCACACGCCGCGAAAACACACTACTGGGCGGGAGAATGGAAATATCAAGTTAAATTAAAGCTGTGTTGTCCGAATCAATCCTCTGCGAAGTTTTGCGCGTGAGTTCAGCAATGGCGTTCGTCGATGATGATTATTCCTCACATAACATTGGTGCTCATTTCTTCGAGAAAATTTTTGTTTCGCCTATGTACGCCTGATGGGAATCAGCGCACGGTGTCTTGAATACGACTTTTGGAAAATAATCACTGAGCAGCCTGTCTTTCACAGTCATAAGCCGGTTTCAGAAATTCCTGGTCGGTCCATTGCCAATGGCCATGTCGCATTGCGAAAAAAAAACGCGTGACAGTGCTTCGCTGTTTCCAGGGACGTAGTGATGCCCTGTTGTCGGGTATTCTTGGCTGCAGTATCTTAATCTAAGTTTCGCGAATAAATCGTTGAGGATTGCCGTCGGCGATTACCTCACTGCAGGTAGTTCCTAATTCATGTATCAGTGCACTACCATCTGAACAGACAAGTGCGGCGCGCGTTAACAAAGACGACACAACAGACGTCTTGTGGCCGACTGGGCGGCAATATGCAAAATTGAGGTAACGACCCGTGTGTGGGGACTTCCTGCTCACTGAGAAGGCCCCCTCCTCCCGGATAATCAGTACAACAAAGAAACAAAGCACGTCGTCTTGCTGGAATTTCACCGGAATCTGTATCTTCGCATTCTGGGCGTTGAGGCTGTCAAGGTTGGTTGGTTGGTTGCCTCAGACCATCGCACATACCCACGCGGGGGATTGGCCAAGAACCTTTGTACCTAATCAGGATGTGATCTAATTTATTTTAGATCTCAAAATTTAGAAAAGGAAATACAGAACAGAACTTTTTAAATATATATAATACGGAAGTAGAGTCAGGAAGAAAAATGAAATAAATGTGAACGCTTTGCTGGCTAGCAGAAAAACCGGCCTGTCGCCGCAACATAAGAGTAAAGGGCGGACACAACATCCCCTGTGGCAGACTCCTAGGGCGGAAGCGCCTTGTGACAGAACCTCGGAAGTCGATAGCGGAAGGTGGAGGCGCCTAAACGTTGACTCCAGAAGCATGCGTCGCATTGGGGAGAAGCTGCGGCAATTAAACAGGTAATGTTCGATATTTTCTATGTCGTCGCAGAAGGGGCATTGCGGATATGGAGCCAGGCCAGATTTATAAAGATAAACATTTAATGGGGGAATTTCGCACCGAAGTTTAGTGATTGCTACCTCGCATAGCCTTGATTCACAAAACATCAGCTTCCATGCATGACGAAGGTGGCTATAATCTGTAGAAGAGAGAAGGGCGTCTTGCCGATAAGTCTGGAGTAGTTGTAAAAGTCTATATCTCGCCCCCAATAGAAAGCTATCATTTAGACATTGCACGACCTCAGGGCCACCAAGAGACATACTGGCTAATTGATCAGCCACTTCATTGTATGAAGTGGCTGATCAATTGCATGTCCTGGAACCCACACTAGCCTAAACTCACAAATCTGATAAGGAACAAATGACCGGAATGTACGGACCATTGAAGAATCTTTTTCGGGTGTTAATACGGAACACACAGAGAGGGAGTCAGAAAGGATAACATGTGAAAATATATGCTGAAGTTTTTGAAGCGCCAAAATCATTGCCAATAATTTCGCCTGGAAAATAGGTGTGTAATCAGGTAATCTAATTGAAAAGGACCGATGGAGGGACTGTGAGAATATCCCGACTCCAGCCTTCTCATCACTTTGCGAGGCATCAGTAGCAATGATGATATGGGAATGAAGGGTTGCCAAATGATCCTCCAGCAATCCATTGAGGATTCGGGCCGGCAACATCTTTGCATTCGGGGGGAAGATATTATCAATGTGATTTCCACAGATGACACGCTAATACGAGGAAGGGGAGTCTAAAAAGGTCTGCATGGAGTGGTTGAAGCCATGACTGTACTAGATCCATCTGGGGGCTCTGGAACCGCGACCACTGAATGCTGTGACAGAGATCAGGCCTCAGACGGAAAATGAACTGTGCGTCATGCAGTGGGGAGTCAAACAATTTGATAAAGGTTAATATGGTCAATAATTGAACTCTATACTTCAGTGGAGGAAATCGCGCCTCAAGGTGGAAAATAGGGTTAGCGCCATATTTTGGTAATCCCAAGCATACTCGCAAAGCCATTCTCTAAACGATAAATAGGGAGTGTAACTTGTACGCCCCACAACCAGAAAATAGGACGCAGCCAAACTGTAATAACGGGCGGACACAACTCCGATATATCATTAACAGTGTGTCTCTACACAACCCGAATTTGTGGTTACATAGCCTGCGGAGCACGCCTGCAGCTCTTTCTCCTTTAGCAGCAACATGTTTAAAAGAATCATTAAACCCCATGCTTCTTTTTTATCAAAAGGAGTCGTCCACGTAGCGGCAGAAAATTCTTAGTAATTTAAACTGGAAGTTGTTGTGCAAGTTGTCGACTTGAATAATAAAAATTATAGAAGGGAAACAAATTATCAACACCAGCAATGTCGCGAACGTTTTTTGGCAACATGAAAGTTTCAGTGTTTTTCTTTGTAGTAGTCATCCAACCCAATTTGCAGTAGTTCATACGGGAAGCAAACATGGCGTGAAAAAAACAACACGTTTCCGTGCACTGTAAGTAAAGATCGGCAATATCAAGTTCATCGAAGAGCGTATCCCACACTAAATTTGAAAGGAATGTAACACCAAGAATTTTATGTTCATCTGCAACCGCTATCTCTTCACCGGCATAACTGATAATTTCATCAGTCTCACCTTTTGTATTCTGGGTGCGGAAGAAATTTTAGTTTTCGAAGAATTAATTCAAATACAGTTTGATTGCGACGACAGGTGCAGTTTGTTAACTGCAATGTTACACTTCTCGATTATGTCATAAATTTTCATTTCAGAAAACAGCAAGGTACCATCATCCACTTATATGATGTATTTTACCGATGTGTCGACATTAAGAATGTCATGAACACATAGGGAGAATAAAATTCGCCCATGAGCACTCCCTAGAGTTACACCACAATACAAGGGTTGCCAATGCAACTCTTGTTGCCCATGGAAACACACTGATGTTTGTCCTCTAAGTAAAAAGATGGCAAGGGCTCACACAAACCACAGATTCCATTACGAGAATGCTTATCTCTCAGAATGCTGTGTTTCAAGCAATCAAATGGTTTTTTAAATCGATAAAGAGAGCAATCATCTAATGTGTTTTCTTAAAAATTGCACGAAACTTGTTTTGTTAGCGTTAGGGCAGATTCCGTGGATCATCCGGCACGAAATCCAAATTATGAACCAGATAGAATCGGATTTCTATCTCAATATTTTACAAGCTGTGTGCAAATTATTTCTTTCATAATACTGTAGGCGAATTCGCTGGCTCTAGCTGGAGTAGGTGCGTCCGACATTACTGTAAAAACAACAGACAGCAATATAGCCGCAACATAAAAGTTAGGAGAGAAGGTGACGCTCCAAGTCAGAAAACTATTAGAATCAAAATGTTAGAGGGCAGTAAATTACGATCTTCCACAGTTCTAGGGAAAAACTATGTTCTAGGGAAAAAACTAAGTTTGGCAGCATTTTATCAGGCAAAAATCAGGGATAGAGAATATTCATGACCATGGCGTGCACGTCGTGTTGGTGGGGGTTCAACCCTGTCAGGGAGATACATTTTGACATTACCATATATACCGTTGTACAGAAAGGAAAGGCGACGCAACTTTCTGCGATCTTCTAAAGCACAAATGCCGTTTCATTGCATTAGCTTGGTCGAGCAGCAAGCCTGAGATATTTCCCAAAAGTAAACATAGCTGCTTTTCTGTTAATACGCCCGAGTTGCGCGATATGTTTCTTTCTACTGGCAGAATAAGAGGAAGAAACAGAGGTGTTATAACCTATGTATCTCAGTGTATATGGGTGAATACATCCGCTTTCTTTTCAGAAATTATAGCTTACATAGCGCCGATAAGGTGATATCAGATATGTTGGTTGACCAAGTTAGCTTGCTTGTGAAAGTGATGCCCTAATACTTAATTTTATCTACATTATTTGTGATGCTGACCCTTAGGGAATAGCAGAATTGACTAGGATTTAGTTGTCTGGGGATACGCAGTAGCATAGTTTTTTGTGCGTTCAGCTGTCGTCCCATTTCTAACACCAGTTGACGATAGCGATAAGTGCTGTTGTAATTTCACATGATCACACGGAGATATAGGTTTAAAGAATGGTACGATCAAATGCAAACAAACGTACAGACGTATTTTAAGGAATAAAAAAAGCGTATTCACTAACACAAAAAAACAAAAAAGATTTTATCACCTTTTCCCATTGGATGCCATAAGAGACAAAAAGAATAGTTGATGAGAAATTGTTAATCTATTTTGCAGTTAGGCAAGGAAACAGAACAATTTTTTTAGGTATGACTAAACACTGTAACTTGCATAACAACTTCCCATTTGGCACTTTATTGAAGGATTTACAAAGATCTAGAAACAATACATCAGTTTGTCCTAACATATCACGCACACGGGGAAATTCATGGCACTTGTCCCTAGACTGCGTAACAGTAGATAACCCTCTTCCGAATCCATGCTGATGCTTTGATAGTACACTGTGTACACTGAGAAATTTATACACGTTGTTTCCAACGATATGCTCAGGAAGTTTTCAACAACCGCTTGTATATAGATGGGGCGATAATTCTCAAACGATACGGGGTCACCTTTTTTATGAATCGGTATAACGGGTGCCATATTCCAAATATTTCAGGGTTACAGACAGAGATAGAGGGACATCGAGGTAGGGTTACAGAGAGATAGAGAGATATTAGGCGATAGAGAGAGGCAGAGAGATGGAGAGTGATCGAGAGATGGAGAGATATAGACAGATAGACATATCGAGAGAGGTAGACAGCAATACAGGGAGATAGAGCTATAAATACAGAGACATGGAGATAGAGAGAAATAGAGACATAGAGAGCGACAGCAAGAGATAGTGATAGATATTGTTACGCGGCGGCAGGACATAGATGAGACGAACGATGTAATGTGGTGGAACGATCTATTTACAGTATTTACAAGCGGCCATGGCCGAGTCCGCTGAGTCTGCACGCGCCCTCTTCTACGTCGTCTTCGATACCGAGCTATGCCACCATGGGGCATTGTCCACTGGTCCCGTGACACTACCCCCCCGGGCAAAGACGACCGTCCCGGTCGAGGCCGTAGGGATACGACTCGAAGGCGGTGCCGTTGATTCCTTTCACCTGCGAGGGTCCGAGTCGGCAGCTCGACCTTGTCTTAGCAGTGCTCGAGTGCCAGCCGCAGTAGTGCACGTGGTTATATAGGTTGAGCGCAATTGCAGAAGACGGGGGCTGTGTGGTTGGATGTGCCTGTACGACGCTCAGCTTTGTTATTGGGGCCTCTCAACCGGGTAGCTACAGGCAGCTCTTGGTCCACAAGCTGTTGCACCAGTAACTCAATTTTTCTTCGGGGCAAGGCTTTTCCCGTCGCGGAGAATCCGTCGGTAGCAACCAGTGCGAGTTCGATGATGTCGACGCACAGCCGGAAAGTTTTGACGTCGATAGCTGCGGTGAGGACGAGATGAGATGAGTATATATAGTGAAGTCCTGGCCGCCGCATATGATGGTGACTGTCGTGATAAGCACCGGCCCCGGAACAGCTGTGACCACCGCCGACCCCACGAGGCAGCATCCAAAGCTCTCGGAGAAGCGCCGGAGATCTGGGCGTGGGAACGTCGTCGGCTCTACGTCTGGTCGTGGCTGGTCAGTTCGTCTGGTCTCGGCGGGGCATGGGCAGAGGACACGGGGCTGGGGAATGGTCGCTTCCATGGCTCACCGGGGCTGGGGCGGGCCGACGCTTTCCAAGAGCCAGGGTGAGACCGCTTCATGAGTCGAGGCGAGGTGAAGCTCGAGGCCGGGATGATGGGACTGTACCCCGCACGCTCCACCAAAATGTTACGCGGCGGCAGGACATAGATGAGACGAACGATGTAATGTGGTGGAACGATCTATTTACAGTATTTACAAGCGGCCATGGCCGAGTCCGCTGAGTCTGCACGCGCCCTCTTCTACGTCGTCTTCGATACCGAGCTATGCCACCATGGGGCATTGTCCACTGGTCCCGTGACAATATGAAGAGATAAAGAAAGATAGATAGATATTGATAGAACGACATAGAGAGAGCAATAGAAGGAGATAGGGAGAGCTAGAGATAGATTTAGTCAGACAGAGAGGGAGATAGACATAGAGAGTGTGTGTGAGAGATATAGACTTTATTGCCGTTCTTGCCGTCCTTGTCGTTCCTTCCTCGTCCCCGTTCGTTTTGCGTAAGTCCAATCATGAATCGTTTCCAACTAGGCCGGCTTGCTGAGATATAGATAGAGATTGAGAGATAAAGATAGGGATATAGAGAGAAACAGATAGAGGTAGAAAGATAGAGAGATAGAGAGAGAGTAAGAGAGACATAGAGATAGAGAGATAGATAATGAATGGCAGCCTACCATTGTCCCTGACGAAGAAAGTGTACAACAGCTGCATCTTACCGATACTCACCTACGGGGCAGAAACTTCGAGGCTCACTAAGAAGGTTCAACTTAAATTCAGGACGACTGAGCGAGCAATAGAACGGAAGATGGTAGGTGTAACATTAAGGGACAAGAAGAGAGCAGAGTGGGTCAGGGAACAAATGCGTGTTAAGGACATATTAGTAGAAATTAAGAAGAAATGGACGTGGGCAGTGAATGTAATGCAAAGACAAGCTAACCGTTGGATATTAAGGGTAACAGAGTGGATCCCTAGATAAGGCAAGCGTTGCAGGGGGGGGGGGGCGGAAAGTTAGATGGGCAGATGAGATCAAGAAGTTTGCGCGGATAAATTGGTCGCAGTTAGCACAGGACCAGGGTGATTGGAGATTAATGGGAGAGGTCTTTGCCCTGCTGTGGGCGTAGATAGGTTGGTGATGATGATGATGTGATGATGAGACATAGAGTGAGACAGAGAAATAGAGCGATAGAGAGAGGGAGTGAGATAGAGATAAAGATGGAGAGTGATAGAGACATTGCGAAAGAGAGATGAAGAGAGGAAAGTGAGATAGACATAGAGCTAGAGAGATATATAGATAGCGACAGACATATAGAGATTGAAAGAAATATGTATATGTATATATATAAAACTTTGAAGATGGTAGAGAATACAAGAAAAGAAAACTTCGAACAAGGTAGAAGCACGATGTTGCCAACGTTTAATCGTGCTTCTACCTTGTTCGAAGTTTTCTATTCTTGCGTATATATATATATATATATATATATATATATATATATATATATATATATATATATATATATATATATATATATATATATATATATATATATATATATATATATATATATATACATATATATGAAGATAGAGAGAGGCAGTGATAAGGATTTGGAGAGAGAGGAATAGAGGGCGATAGGCATAGAGATAGATTAAGAGATATAGAGAAATAGGGAGAGAGATAAAGGGAGACAGGGCTAGAGAAAGAGGGATAGAGATGTAGGTACAGAGATACCGATAGAGATCGAGTCAGAGAGAGAGAGTAAGATAAGGATTTAGGCAGAGAGATAAGAGAGAGATAGCGAAAGACATAGAGATAGAGAAATAAAAGGACAGAGTGAGAGGGAGAGAGAGAGTGAAGGGTGCGAGAGAGAGACAGATGGAGATAAAGAGAGAAATGAAGACAGAAACGTGAGAGATACAGCTAGAAAGAGATAGACATGGAGAGGTACAGAGAGCAAAAGGGTGAGATATGGATGGATTTGGAGGCAGAAATGTAGAGAGATAGAGATAGTGAGACAGAGACAGAGGTAGAGATCGAGAGAGAGATGGTGATAGACGGTGGGATAGGGTATAGAGAGATAGAAAGAGATAAAGGTACAGAGATAGAGATAGAGAGAGAGATAGTGATAGAGAAATACCGAGAGATAGGGAGAGAAAGGCAGATAGCGACCAAGAGAAAGGGACATAGCCATGGAGAGATAGATAGGGATAGAGATAGGACAGAGATAGATGGAAAGAGAAAGAACAAGAGAGAGATGAAGATAGAGAGGGATAAACCAAAAGGTGAGATAAAGACAGAGATAGATAGACAGAGAGAGAAAGAGGGACATATTTAGAGGTAGAGATATAGAGAGGTAGTGAGATAGAGACCGAGGTAGAGATGGAGAGACAGTGATGTAGAGAGATTGGGAGAGATAGGGTGACATACATTTGAGTAAAGTGGCAAAGGTGCCTACCGGTACCACGTAAGTACAACCGGTATGAAAAAAAAGAAAAACAAAATAAAATAAAAAATGAATAAAAAAAGAAATGTCAGGAAAAGTAAGTGAGGGAAGGAGTTAAAACTTAGTAAAAAGAAAATTAAACGAAGCAAATCCTAACAAAAAACAAAAACAGGAAAAAGAGAAAGAGAAAACCCAACAAAAACGAAATGACGAGTTTCTTGGAAAACTCCAGCCTAATCACTGAAGTACAGCCCTGCCCCCCCCCCCCCCCCCCCCCCCCGCAGCGCAGGCAAAGCCCGGAGAAACACCGCCCACAAGGCCCCGAACCCCCCTCCCCCCTCCGGAGGCGATCCCCGCCGCGCGACACGCGCACACCCGCAAAAGCCGAGCCCCCCCACCCGAAACGCAGTGCAAAATAAAAATCCACCAAGAACCCTCGGAGCCGAACGGGGCGACGCAGAAATAGCAAACCACACCCCCACGCCCGCCAGGACGCGAAGCCCAGCGACATTTATTGAAAAGCCATTTGGGGTGTGCCTGTGCAGGATTAAACATTAGTCATCAATTAAGTTACTGCACTCCAGAGTGTGGGGGGGGGGGGTTACTAGCCCATCCCAGGGGGATGAAAAACCATGCCTCCCTCTCCTGGCTGGGCGAAAACATACCCCCCATAGTGATGAGGTTGGTCTCGTCCTCTCCTGACCTTGAATTAAGGGGAACCGAAGTCTCCAGGCCTTGCTCCAATCCAGGCTATTGTTGAGAGGGTTCCGTGTTGTATTCAACTGGTGGACGGACATTCCGAAGGCTGAAAGGAAAACTGGCGGAGTCCACCGCCTCGTCTGCCGTCTCTGCGCCTGCACTGTTTCCTCTCCTGACCAATTCCTTAGTTATTGAAAGGTGGTTGCTTCGTCCCGGTACCGGTGTAGGAGGTGTCCTGAGGCTCTGTATGGCGCCTGCGGTGTTGCTCGGTAGATTGCGTGTTCCTGAGAGTGGTGGCTGCCAGTCTCGTTTTTTGTTGTGGCCCCCTCTGATTCTCGAGGGGTTCCAGCACGCCCTCCCAGCTGTGGTCTGGTCGTCCCTCCAGCCCTTGTCATCCCCTAGAATGAGCCAAAAGAGCGTCAAAAGCCTCCCCCCCTCCCCTAGGTGAAGCCTAGGGGACTAGCCCTAGTACTGCGACTTTTGGGCCTACCCCTTCTGAGTCTTATGCCCTCCCAGCCTGTCTGCGTCTTTTGTGAGACCCCTGCTCATGCGTTATTTGAGTTACCCCTATGTTTTACTGCGGGGAAAGGTTTCATTTTGTGCTTTCTTTTTTCTTTCTCTCTGATTTTTTTTTAAATTTTTTCTCTTTCTTTGGTATTTTGTCCGCCTGTTCTCTATCCCGCTCCTTGTAACGCATATGTTGAAAAGAAGAGAATAAAACCAGGAAATGTAAGATATGTACATCTGCAATGCGCAGTGTTTAAAGAAAAAAAAATGACAAACTATAAACCCAGGAGAGTGGAAATATTGTCAGTATTCAACACTTTTGACAGGCTTTACAGTGCATGGCCACCTGTCTGGAAAAGTGTGATTATATGGTGAATAAAAACGAGGAAAAAAGCGGGAAAAAAAAGAAGAAAGAAGAAACAAAAAACAAAACAAGCAAAAGAAGCCATAAAAGCATCTACATAAAGATGGTAATGACGCAAAACTAGGGGACAGCTGTCCTGAAAGGACAGGTCTGACACGGCAAGCGATATTAAAGGGGCACTGACACAAAAATTTTGCATCTTGTTTTTTTTTTTTTTTTTGCGATAAGTAGCTAGTGACCTACTTATAACCTGTACAAACCTCATTTGCTTCAGCGTGCGACGGTTGTTTAACTAGAGGCATTTTCAATGCGGCCAGTCGCAGTTTCGGTTTCAGCGAGTGCCGCAAAACGATGGATTTTGTGGATTTTGTGTGAACAAAGCTGACCACGTGACCGTCGGAGGGATATCACAGAGCAGAGCCGCCGTAGCACTGTCGAATCCGCATCGACGGCAGTTTCTGCGAATGCCCCCACGTACTGATCTCGTGAGGCGCTTAATTAAAAAGCGACCGTGGATGTGACGCACGCGCTGCGAGTGCAAATGCTACCGCGGCTAAAGAACGACGCGCGACGCTCGAGACGGTGGGTGGCAAGACGCGCGCTGGGAGCAGCCGGCCGGTCTGCCTACAGGTCCGCCTACAGATGTGTTCGGCTTAGCACTGCGGCGGATATTCGAGTGCCGCTCTCGTAAGCGGTGCAGATGACAATTTTTAATGCAACCCGCCATCGCATCATTAACTCCTTTCTCATGTAAGCCACCATGGTCGGGACTTGGGGACAATTTCGGGCAGCGGTAACAAGCTATCACTCTTGCTACCTGCGCCGGCCTGGGCCACTTCGCGGCCGTGGCCGCCGCCTGCACAGCGACCGTGCGGCTCGCTCAGTGGGCTTTTCGTGTCTCCGGCGCGTTTTCGCATCCAATGGTAATAAACAGTAATAGAAACAGAGTGCCTCGAATCGCTGTAGAACTTTGGTCGCGTCCAGCTGCCCGATGAGCTGACGAAATCACGGCGCCTCCGCCGCCAACGATCGGGTCGTTCGTTCTCGAGAGCAGAAGCTCCGCCCTCCGGCCCTCCGATTGGAGCGGCGAGCTGGGCGAGCCGGCGAAAAACGCCGGCAGTGCGGAAGCGGCAAACACAAACTCGTGACGTGTTGGATGTTGTTTATTTACACAATATCCTCGGGATGTCGATTGCGCGTGGTCCTCTGCTGGCTGCTCGGTTGCGTTTCGCACACTTTAAAATTGATTTTAAATATGTTCTAGGCTGTATTCGCCGCTAATACTTTGCAGATGATGTATATGTGTTCCCACCAATCTATCTCCGAAGTTATCTCGCCTTCAAAATTTTGTGTCAGTGCCCCTTTAAGATCTCCTCTTGACCCTAGTCCGCGCCAGAACGGGCCCCGTGACGCTTGGTATGCTCGCGGGGGTAGCTGCAAGGCCCCTAGGCGTTTGACCGCAATGGGATGTCATTGTGCTGGCCCCAATTTATGCCCATCGGCCAGCGGCGGCCTAAGTGCCGCGGTCGGTGGGGATGGCGTCCTTTGTAGCCGCTAGAGCGGTGGCATCTACCGGCTGTCCGGCGTGGGCCACAGCCTCCCCACATTGGGCCGGCAGGGCGAGCTTCTAAGCTGTGCCGGTGTAGGTTGTGGGGCCACACTTTTGAAGTAATCCACATTGCGCTGGGTTCATTCCTCGCGGTTAAAGCTTCTATTTCGACAATCGCACTGGTCGTGTAGCCTATCCCCCGTGATTTCAGAGGTGTGACTCCCCAACCCGTACGACTGCCCCCCTGCGAGGGCCTTATGTGTGCTTTTTGCTTAGTGGTTTTTCTGCTCGGGCACACTTGGAGTAGTTGCTGGGGAAGAGGGTATCGAACGATACTGATAGTAGACTGTAAGGGAAGCATAGGAGCTATCATTTAGGAGAGAGCAAGTCTATATGGCCTTCAGGTTAATGTGGTCCACCATTTTACCTAAAATGGCTATGGATACTTTGCTCTTCACTATTTCTGGCTTTGCCTCAATGGTCCCGCCATGATGCTTTCTCTTCAGTTTTGCTCTGAATTCTTCCGTTAACTTGCAGTCTTTTAAATAGTGGTCCATTTTTTCGGCAGGTTGCCCACATTGACTGTTGTAGTTTTCGCGGATCCCAAAGCGGTAAAGGTAGGACGGAAACCTTTCATGACCAGTTAAGGCTTGTGTGGTACGATGGTCACTAGGGAAGTTTTCCGGTATATGTTTGGCATTTCTAATCCATTGGTACAGTTCCGAGTCTGCCTTCCGTGGTCCAGATGCTGTTCCATTTTTCGAAGATGTTCTTGGTGAGCTGTTTGTTAATAAAACGTTTAGATATGGGGATATCTAGTTTTGTGCCGGTGTTTATTGCCTCTTTAGCCAGTTCATCTGCTAGCTCGTTGCCTCCAATTCCACTATGTGCTTTCACGTACGAGAATTGAATCTGGAATTTCCCGCATATATTCCTGTATCTTGACTTGATCTGGTTAACCAGCATATTCCTGTTTTCAGAATTTGCCATTCCCCGTAAGGTTGACAGGCTGTCGGAAAAAATTGGAACCTGTAGGCCTTTTTCTTGGTTTGAGACTTATTCCAAAGCTTTGAGGATTGCCACTCCTTCAGCTTCAAAATTGTTGCTGTAGTTTGTCAGCTTCATTTGAAGGCTGTCTACTTTGCGTCCCGCCTCATCCAATACCACATACGCTGCTCCCACCCCTTCCTCGCTAGCCGAGCCATCTGTGAAGATCTTATGCCCTCCTGTCGGTTCTGACCCACTGTCGAATGCTATACTGAGAAGTTCACTAGGGTGGTGCTCCCACGAGTCAAAGTTTGTTCCTATTTGCTCTCCCCGGAACTCGGTCTCCTCCCATGTGAATGGTGCTCCCTCATGTTGAATTGCAAACATTGTATTTTCTCTCTCAATGATAAGGTGCACCAGGGATACTCCTGCCAGAATGTTAAGTGAAGTGTTGGGAGCTGTCCGATATGCCTGAGTTATTTTGAGTAACGAGAACCTCTGCCTGGACCGCAATTTTCTAGGGTGGCATACAGAAAGAGAGATAGGGAGAGATAAAGAGATCGAGAGAGTTGGGGAAAGGAAGGTCAAGCTGCATCTCGCAGCTTATAGCCCAGGAGGCCGTTCAGCGGTTGATCTGCAGAATAAATGAAATGAAAATGAAATGAGATAGATAGATACCGCGAGATAAAAAGAGATTGGGTGAGGTATAGTGATAGATTTAGGGTTAGGGATAGAAAGATAGTGAGATAGAGTGATAGGAAAACAGACAGAGAGAGATACAGAGTTATAGAGGTAGAGAGATATCGAGAGATAGAGAGAGAGAGTTCAGAGATAAAGTTAGAGGGACATAGAGATAAAGTTAGAAAGAGATAGGGAGACAGAGAGATATAGGGAGATAATGAGATAGAGGGAGATAGAGACCTATCGAGTGATAGAGAAAGAGAGAGATAGAGAGAGCAATAGATAAAGATAGAGATAGAGGAACATATCGATTGAGTTATAGAGAGAAAGAGATAAAGTCTTATAGAGACAGAAAGAGATAGATATGTAGAGAGATAGAGAGAGCAATAGATAAAGATAGAGATAGAGGAACATTTCGATTGAGTTATAGAGAGAGAGAGATAAAGTCTTATAGAGACAGAAAGAGATAGATATGTAGAGAGAACGAGAGACCGATATAGAGATTGATAGATGGAAAGAGACAAGAAGATAGTAATATAGAGATATAGAGAGCAAGAGAGAGAGAGAGAGAAATGGAGAGATAAAGAGTGATACAGAGATATAGAGGTAGAAAGAGCGATAGACATAGAGAGAAGTAGAGACAGCAATAGAGAGATAAATATATAGATAAATAGACATGGATATAGAGACAGACAGTTAGACATAGAGACAGAAAGCTAGGGTTATGGATATATATAGATATAGAGATAGAGACGGAGAGATAGAGGGAGCGGTAGATATACAGAGCGACATGAAGATAGACGGAAAGCGAGAGATAATGATAGAGATAGAGGGACATAGAGATAGAGTTGGAGAGATATAGAGATGTAGACATAGAGAGAAAGAGATAGTTGCAATAAGAGAGAAGGATAGAGGGAGATAGAGAGAGTTTGACACATTAAGAAAGATAGGAAAATACAGACAGGTAGAGATAGAGAGAGATATTCAGAGAGATACAGAGAGATAGAGAGATATATATTGGGAGATAGAGATAGGTAGATTGAGAGAACGCAATAGAAAGATATGTAGACAAAGGTAGAAATACAGAGATAGAGATTGAGAGAATAGAGACAGAGATAGAGCGATAGACTTAGAGAGAGATATGGAGATAGAGATAGAGGTAGAGATATATAGAGATACAAATAGAGAGACATAGAGACACAGCGAGATAGCGGAATAGATAGCGAGAGATAGAGCGAGCGATTAAGATTGACAAAGAAAGACAGACAGAGATAGAGACAGAGAGAGATAGACAGACATGGAGAGATAGAGATAGAGAGATCGAGATAGAAAGATAGAGAGATATATAGAGATGGTTAGAATGAGATTGGGGATAGTGAGATAGAGAGAGATAGAGACAGATAAAGTGAGAGATAGAAATCGACAGATAGTGAGATCGAGAGAGATAGAGATAAAAAGATGTCGATACAGAGAGATGCGGAGATAAAGAGAGATAGACATACACAGAGAGAGTGATAAAGTGAGAGATACCTAGATGGAGAGAGATAGAGAGATACTGAGAAAGATATGGAGAGAGATAGGTATGTAGAGATAGAGACAGAGGGAGATATTTATTGTTTGATAGATAGACATAGAGAGAGCGATAAAGGGAAATAGAAAAATAGCGAGTGATTTAGAGATACAGAGAGATAGAGATGCATCCAGAGTGAGAGATAGGTATAGACAGAGGTAGAGAGAGCTAGATAGAGAGCGATGTAGAGATAGAAAGAGGGGAATGAGATAGATGGAGATAGATGGAGATAGAGTGGGCTGGAGATGAAGATAGAGAGAGAGAGTTAGACAGAGATGGAGAGAAAAAGGAGATAAAGAGAGACCAAGAGAGAGTGACATAGAGAGGGAGAGAGAGATAGATAGGGATAGATACAGAGAGATAGAGAACGAGAGAGAAAGAGTGAGAGAGATGGAGATAGAAAGAGATAAAGAGAGAAATATGGATGGATGGATGGACGGATAGTGAGATAGAGATAGACAGATAGATCGTGAGAGAGATAGAGAGATAAAGATAGAGATGGAGAGACGTAGAGATAGAGTTAAAGCGATACAGAGAGAGGGATAGACATATAGAGAGAGGCAGAGCAATAGAGAGAGATAAAGATATAGATAAATAGACATGGAGATAGAGGTAGAGAGAGATAGAGACATAAAGAGAGACAGAGAGAGCTAGTGATGGAGAGGGAGAAATAAAGAGAAACACAGAAATATATAGATGTTAATATAAAGAGAGAGATGGATAGATGTAGTGATAGAGGCAGATTGTGAGGGATTGCGATGTCCCATGAGTATGAAGATTTGTTTGTATTTCCCCGCCTGATTGTATTACAGTGAAACCTGGATGTAACGAATCTCTATGTAATGAATTTCTGTATTTAATAAAGTTTTCAAAATTTCCGATTGGAAGCCCTATTGAAAGCCATGTGCTTGCGACCTCTATGTAACCAAGGCGCTGCGGTGGTTAACCTTGATGTAACAAGTTCTCTACGCTTATCAGCCATTGTTTTTTGCCCTTTTTCTGAAACATCGTCTCGAGATATGCACTAATTTGGCTAATTTAGCCCGCACCGCAAACTATCGTGCATTTTCACGTGTGATTGTAGTGTCGGTTAGGTCCAAGGCCTGCCTGTCGGTGGTTAGACGCGTGTCTCTACTGCTACCTGCAATATCGATTCATCGGTGATAAGTTCTGCTGCCACAAAGCGAAAAGTTTGGGTGTTTCCAAGACGAGCTCCCAATTTTACATTCTGATTCCGCCGGCGAGAGAGAACAACGTCGCCACCCTGTACAGTATCCGAGCTAGCACCCTCTCACCAATTCTGAATGGGTAAAAGGACATCAAGTTTACGAAAAGGCTTCTTTGAGCAGAAGTTTAGTCCTTGAAAGGAGTAAAGGTACCGAAATGTGTAAAACGGCAAATGTGATAGTTCATTTGCGTTTGTGAGTACAGGGTGAGTGAGTTTGCTAAATATGCTTTTAGGAAAGCAGCAGGTTCACATCACGCCGTTTTTTACTGTGAAATATAATTCTTGTAGGGCGAGTTCACCGGCACTCAAGTCTAGCACTTTGGTTTCGTTTCTTCTTCATTCACGTTCGCCTTAACTCGAAACATGCTTGTAAGGAAAACATGTAACGAAAAATTAGGAATTTTTTTCAACTTCGTTATATCCAGGTTCAACTGTAGAATTATTATCGCCATTGAGAATGAAGGTGGTTGGCCCGAAGCACTCAGAAACTAGAAGAGACAAGCACGGCTTGTAAAGGTGAGGCACAGAAGGACTAATGCAATGCCGGAGAAAGGGTTCACTCGATAACCCTAAAATAATGCATGAAAAAATTGTGCAACACAAAAAGCACACACAGAATATCATCACCTGTCAAATGTAAGATGTTGCTAAGCGCAGTGTACAAAACTGCATTTTCGAAGCACGGTAAACAAATATGCTCAGGTCACAAGAATAAGGAATAAAAAGACATGAGTTGGTGTCGGTTATGCTCACAAAGAAATACGAGTCCCACATAACCAGTTTTTCGAAGTACCGTACGATAGCAGATACTTCCACGCATATTACGCGCCCAAATAAAGGGTTAACATAGCTTCCCCAACGCAATTACATAGCCACTGAGTTTGTGTCAGCCAATGGCGTGTACAGCAAAGGGGCGCAGCCCCTTCCGGTCTTGGACTGTCGACACCTGTCGTCGTCGTCGTATCTCGTATCATGTATTCACGGTACTAAAACACCAGGACATTCGCTTTCCAAAACCTTGTTCTAGGACATAACGCGTACTAAAAGAACACACCGGAACACTCGTTATGAAACGCCTCGCGCCAGGACGTGTCATCACCATGGTGGAAAAGACATACTAAAAAAGCACACCGGGACACTCGTTTTCCAACACCTCGCACTGAAACGCTTCGTGCTTCAAAGACACGAGACTTTTACAGCAAAGCTCAAAACCACACAAAACCCCAGCAAACCCCACAAAGATTTCATCCTTGTAAGCAAAAACGCGAAGGCGCTGAGAATACACTAACACACTCATTGCTTCGCCCCTCCCCAGGTTTCTCGTTAGTTGAAAAGGTGCGGGATTTTTTTATATATAATGAAGCTGCTGCTAACCAGTGATGTTCTAACCAACACTGATTACAGCCACTCGACAAAACTGAACAAGCATTGCCTGTTAGCTTCCACGTGAAAAACGTTAAGATAAGATATAGAATGTGCTCACTGAAAAGTTTAGCGGGCGACTTTTTCTTTTGGAAACACTGAAAACCGCCAAAACCGTGTCCGCTGTAACTGCACATGCGCTTTGCGCCCGCATCTTGCAGAAAAAAAACAGTGTGCATCGCCAGCTGAGTTTCAACCCGATTCTCGGTGGTGTCGTCAACATATTATTAATCGCGCTCAGAATATGTGTTGGCGCTTCTCTAACCATCGAGCCCTTTGCATCCCCAGAGAATGAAACCGCAGGTGTGAACTAAAGCGACACGGCGCTTTAAGAGGCCAACGCTGCAGTTGCCTGCCACCACGCATTTCGCCACAAGTGTTGTTGAATGCAAGGTTGAGTGCAAAAACCGGAGAGTGGTTTTGAGGAAATGTTTCACGCGTACGCTAATTTTGCTGGAGAGATATAGAGAGATATAAAGATAGAAAGACCGAATAGTAGAGAGAGAGATAGAGAGACGTAGAGAGATTGAAAGAAACAGGGAGAGAGAGAGAGATATAGAGAGAGATAAAAAGATAAAAGGATAGAGAGAGACATAGAGAGAAAGACAGAGAGATAGAGGCAAAGATAGAAATAGAGAGAGACTGAGAGACAGAGAGATAGAGGGATAAAGAGAGGTACACAGAGAGATAGAGAGAGAGAGAGACACACAGAGAAAGATAAAGAGAGAGATAATAAGAGAGAGGTAAAGATTGAGAGGGAGAGATAATGAGAGAGAGGTAGAGATTGAGCGAGAGAAATATAGAACGAAAGAGAGGAAGATACAGAGGAACAGAGAGAGCTGGAGAGATAGACGGAGATGGAGAGATAGACAGAGATGGAGAGATAGACAGAGATATAGAGATAGAGATGCAGAGAGAGATAGAGCGATAGAGTGAGGGATAGGGAGATACAGAGAGAGATAGATTGAGATAGAAAGAGACACAGAGAGATAGCGATACTAACACACTACACTGAGGAAATGTATCACGCGTACGCTAATTCAGATACGATGGCAGCGTGGCAGCTAGTGCATACGAATTCGTCTCCCGAGCCGTGCCATGCTTTCACTGCCCAGTCGGCACAAGCGCTGGTGGATCGCAAGCAGCCTTTGAACAAATCACTTAACTTAAGCTTCCACGCAGAAAAATTTTCACCAATATATCTGTTGTTGTCCTTAAACAGGTGACAGACTTTGAGTGGCAATCGGCTTTCACTTGCACATGCACGCGATTAGGTCCATCACGATGCTGCCATGCCGCGCACTCGTTGGCTCCGGAGTTTTTTCCGTTATACCTAGCCTTGCAACGATTTCAACCGTGTCTCACGATAAGTACATCGTATGGTGCTGCACGTACCAGTGTTTGGCATCGAGGTATTACTTCGCGCTCGGCGGGGCATAGTTTGGGCCACCGAATAGCTCGCTGTAGTCATGTGGTGTGCCTTTTCGGGTGCCAGCACCGTCAACTACTGCCGTCTCGTGGAGCCCGACATAACCAGTGCGGCGTTGCCTTAGCAACACAGACGTTTGAACAAACGCATGGCAGCGCACTAGCATGGTTGCCCGCATGCTTGCCATGTCATTGAATACAACCTATGCCTGTAGTAGAGCTCTATAGAAGCACAGTAGGGAGACTGCAAAAAAATTAGAGAAGAGACATCACCGCGCTCTTGTTTTGTACAGCTTAACAAAACAAATATGATCAAAGGATTCAACGGTTTTTATTCATGATTCTCGCTTCATGGCAAGGCCGAAGATGAAACTTGCATACAAACTGCTTGTCGAGGGCGTCATACTAGTCCGGGCGCTAAGCAGCAGAGGTCAATATACATGCGGTACATTTTCTGTAGAATTGAATACAAAACAAACCACTTGAATCCTACTACAGTAACAAAAACACGCAAAGAAAAATGTATACACACTTACAAACTAAGCAAAAGAAGCCAAGATTGCATTCCGAAAATGTAGCAGTGCAACACAGAAAAGCTAATGCGTTTGCTGAAAAAAGAAAACAAAAACCACTAAGCACATATTGAAACCAAATTTTTTATATAAATGTGCAAGTCTACCAATTAGATGTACAGCGAAATAAGGAAAGTTATAACAATTAGCAGTGGCTTAGCTCCGCTATGCCAGGATATGCGTAGCGTGAGCTAAGGTTCAGCTGCTTATTCTTACGTTTCCTGCTTGTCTAGGGTTAGATGATTGTCATGCTTACTGCTGCTAAAACAATTCCCAATCCAATACAATCCAATTTATTCCAATTTTATTCAACCTAAATCAATCCAATCAAATTCAATTCAATTCAATCCGATCCAGTCGCGGCGGCGGCAGCTCCGGCGCGCCAGCTGTGCGCCGTGAGACGTCACTGCTCTTCGCGCATGCGCAGCGCGGCTCTCCAGGAGCCACGCGAAACTGCTCAACGTCGGCCAGTGTAGTTCACGCTACAAAAAGGAGTGCACAGCACGAAACATGGTACGCAAGGGTACACATCATAAAAGAAGACACATTGCACGATTTGTATATTGAAATGGGCTATTTTTAGGCACGCATAAGGTATGGAAACAAACGTTGGTGATGCTTGACGTATGCTGGAGCTGCGTCGACGGGATCGCACCCCCTCAGTGTTGTCGTATTGTCGAAATATTTTCCAGTCTTCCTCAGTGACTGGATGTACTCCAGGTCGGTTTTGTTGACGACGTCCCCCCAGCGTATCCCATCGTCTCTCTGCGCGGAAGCCAGCTTCACCTGCAGAAACAGTGAGAAGCACATTAGGCGTAAAGCAGTAACCGCTGTCCGAGGAAGATTAGTTACTGCGCTTACCATCCACATGATGCAGAATTAAACATGATAGACACCACAAAAGTCCAGTCTCCTTCCGCCAGATGAAAACAGATGCCCACCGAAGCCTTGGTGCGAATGTCAGAGTCGCCTTAGTAGCTAATTGTAATACAATTTGTTTTCGAATACTTCTGCAACCATGTTGCGTCGGAAGGTGGCCAGGAATTGAGACAGGAAATATTTCTCTAGCGCTTACAACTTTCTTGCGAAATACTTATGACAAGGAAATAAAACTCGGCGCAATGGTAGGGTTGTCTTGGCGGCTAATTATTATACGGTTTGTTTCGGAATATTTTTGATAACTCAAGAGTTAGTCTGTATACATAACCTTTCCGTGAAAGGCCTTGATTCCCTGCGCAACAGGCAATGTAGAAAAATGGGCTTACAAATACCAAGCTATAGCGATACTCTTAAAGTCCGCTTCACCTCTAAACAATATTGAATTACTCGGAAAACTTCTTCCAGGCACAATATGAGACGCCATATCAAAATGTGAAAGCCCAAGAAAGTGAATATTTTACGAACTTGAATGCCGCAGAATTGAATGTTACAATTGCAAAAGAAATGTAGATTGACGTCATGGTTACAAGAGTAGGAGATACACCAATTTCTGAAAGGGTTACAGGACAGGAGTCTAGTCTTAAAATGTACGTGTGAATGGCCGTAACCACACCTTTTTTTACTGGTTCAATTTCCATCGGCGATGAAGGAGGAGAGGAAAAAAGCTGTGTGAACAGCTTTACAAGTCCCCTCCCGCCTTCTGTCTACAGCGATTGGCATAGCACTCCCAACAGAGAATGTAATAAAGACCGCTTTGAATATGCGGTATACAAAGAGAAATTATAATGAATAATACTGGGCTTACGGAGCACTAATAAACAGAAGGCGTACACATAGCAGACATTGCAATATTAGTTTGATACAAATTGTTCCCAGGTAGGTATATGCCCTACGTACTAACAAATAAATACTAAATGAATGTATATATATATATATATAAATATATATATATATATATATATATATATATATATATATATATATATATATATATATATATATATATATATATATATATATAGAGAGAGAGAGAGAGAGAGAGAGAGAATAAGTGTTGGCAGTCAAGAAAACCTCGGAAAGCAAAGGGGGCATGCGGTAGGTCATAGCAACAGATGAAGAATTTATTATGAAGAACTTATGAAGAAGAACAGATGAAGAGTTTCTGTGACACAATATTCACGTGTTCATCCCACAACATATTGCTCGTGTAAGTTATACCTAAAGGACGGGGTAGCGACTATAGCTTTGGCAAGGAATATGGTTTCTTCGATTTTTGAAGCATTAATTACTAAACCATTATCAGGTCTTCATTTCATGATTTTGGATAATATAATGTTTGTGGTATCGCAGAGTGTAAGGCAGAAGATATAAATATGTTGGTATCGTCTGCGTATATAACAAATTTTGCCCGAGAATTGATGTGTACAATATCATTTATATATATGTTGAACAAGAAGGGTCCTAACGCGCTGCCCTGGGGAACTACATTTCGGGTCTGCAAAAGAGTTGAAGAACACCCGTTGTTTTTAACGAACTGAAATCTATTGGATAGGTACAATTTGATTAATTGTAACGGTTGCCCTCTTATTCTAGAATATCTTAGTTTATCAAGTAAAAGATCTCGGTTTAAGTATTCAAAGGCCTTAGTGAAGTCGAGAAATATTCCTAGCACAAATGTTTTGCCCTCTGTACCTTTGAGAATGTATTATTTTCGGTCAAGGCGAGCCATTTGTGTGGATCGATGAGGGCAGAAACCGCACTGTGCCTCTGTTGCTAAGTTTGTTTTATCTGCAAAGGATGCGAGGCGAACATAGATAACTTTTTCTAACCCCGTTAGAAAACACTGGTAAAATAGAAACAGGATGGTAGTTCCCAAGGTTATTTGCATTTTTTTATGAAAAATACCTCAGCAAAAAGGCAAGTTAAAAATACGTATTAACACCGGAGCTATGACATCGATTACAAATTTTACCGGTTTTATTTGTATGTCTTCCGCGTCGCAACAGTTGGTATTTTAGGGCTGCTAAAGTGCAGAACACTTATTCAGCAGAAACATGGTTTAAAAACATGCTATTAAACTGGCTGCCATTATTTGCAGTGTGGGCCTGATAGACGGTATAGGTAAATTAATAAAATGCGTATTTAAGAGATTTGATAAATCTTGGCCATTTCTTTTTGCACCATTGATAAGGAGTTCATCAATTGGTTTCGCGAGGCGAGAGTTTTTCAAAAGTTGGTTTAATTTCCTCCATAAAGCCTTCATATTGCTTTCAATTGGCTGAAAACTGTCTCCAAATTATTGAATTTTTGCTTTTTAAGTTCCTCATTCAAGTCATTACGATATCTTTTGAACTCGTGAAATTTCTTCTCATTCTCCACTTGCATAAAACTATGGTACAAGCTATTTTTTACGTTAATTTTTGTTGACAATCCCTTTTTATTCATGGCTTCCTAACTCTCTTGGATATGCTAATTGTTTTAAAAGGGAAGTATCTACTGTACACCCCCTTGAATTTATTTAAAAATATGTCATAAGCAGTATCACCATCTGGAGAAGCAAACACTTCCGACCAAGTTGATTTCATTATCTGGTGCCGGAACCGATGCAGTTGAGATGGTAGAATGCCCTGATAATTTAGTTCTTCCCTGAACCGTTTTTATTTACCGGTAGTATTTACGCACAAGGAAATTGGAAGCTGATCGCTAGTGTGGTACGCCAGGACTCCAGCTTTAGTTTGACAGGATTTATAATTTGTTAGAAATAAACCTATCAGCGTAGACGAGCTGGGTGTTACCCTTGTTGGTAATGAGATAGTATTTATGACGCAATGTGTTTCAAGTAAAATAATAAATTCTTTAACAGGTCCACGTTCCAACCAAACGTTAAGATTAAAATCACCACCACAAATAATGTTCAGCATATCATCATTCGTATAAGAGACAAGACGTTCTAAGTAACCAAAAACAGATGTTACGTTGCCGTCCAGAGGCCGGTATACTGTTGTAAAACTTTTTGGTTGCACTGTAGAGTGATAATCTCAATATCCCGTGTCGAGCACGTAAAGGGTGGCATTAACTCGCATTTCGTATCATTTCTGATCAAAATAGCAACCCCGCCACCCCTACCGGTTTGTCCGTTCAGGTTGTGCGTGTGATATCCTATGGCACTAAATGGTACATCGTTATTTTCATACCATGTGTCGGTTAGCATAACTGTATCGAATCTCATTTTTAGTTCACTATGTAAAACTTCCAAAGCGTCCAATTTATTTCTCTCAGATGGCATGTTGACGTGAAACCACTTCAGCGACGAGTGAAATTCTGGGCCTACAAAGCTATCAATCTGGTCTAAGTTTATGTACTTAAATTTCTGTTAAAGAATATAAGTACTTATGTTAACTTATATTCATGTTAAAGAAAAAGAACAGGAAACGTTAGCGGGGTGGCGTCATACATAGATTATCGGTTCTCTGCATTGGTGTCTGCAAGATTGTCCACTATTCTGATCTGGTGCTTTCGGTCACCGTTCTTGCGTCGCGTAAAACTTTTGCAGTTACGGTGCCAAGTGAACTGAAAGCGTTGTTGCTTTTCCCATTTCTTACTTTCAAAAAGCAGTAGCTTACAGTCCTTAGTCAAGTTCTCCTGACCTCTGTGACAGAACCCCAAGAATGCCTCCTTGAACGAGATGAGGACAAAATCGACGGAGTAAAGCCAGGGCGTTCAATTGGGGCCGCCAGGCAAAGTATCCAAGTGAAAAAAAAAACGCCGCAACACTCAGACAATTAGTAATTGCTTTAATTTCACCGCAAGCAGCACAAAGACGGGAGGGGTTAAGATGGGCTCGATGCAAATTAAGGTTAAGTGGGTTTGTCCCGCATATGGTACTGGTTAATATGACATCACACTTTCATTCTCAGATAATGAATGGCAGCCTACCATTGTACCTGAAGAAGAAAGCGTATAACAGCTGAATCTTACCGGTACACCTACGGAGCAGAAACTTGGAGGCTTGCTAAGAGGGTTCAACTCAAACGGAGGACGACTCAGCGAGCAGTGGTACGGAAGATGAAAGGTGTAACATTAAGGGACAAGAAGAGAGCGGAGTGGGTCAGGGAACACACGCGTATTAAGGGCATATTAGTAGAAATGAAGAAGAAGAAATGGACGTGGACAGGGCATGTAATGCGAAGGCAAGATAACCGCTGGTCATTTAGGGTAACAGACTGGATCCCTAGATAAGGCAAGCGTGGCAGGGGGTGGCGGAAAGTTAGATGGACAGATGAGATCAAGACGTTTGCGGTGATAAATTGGTCGCGTTAGCATAGGACTCGGATAATAAGAGATTAATGGAATAAACATTTGCCCTGCAGTGGGCGTAGATAGTCTGGTGATGTGATGCATATAACATCACGCTGGCGGGGCTCACAAAACCGTAAAACTCAAGCGTGCGCAAGGTGGTTATAGTCGCCCAAGCATGTGATAGCAGCTTTCCGTCATCTCTCTAGATGTTGATATCTGTGGACACTTCCTCGCGCCAGGAGCGATTGTGTAGGAAAGACATCCACCGGACGCCTATCTGAAAATGGTTCGGCAAAAAATCGGCCGTTCCATTCAGCAGTAGGCCCCGTGTGGCCTGGAAGCAAAATGCGTCGGATGCCGCTTAAATGGGAAGGCACGAGGGAATGGAAGATAGGCATTAATAATGATTTATTGGAGATGTTAGACAAACATAAACAAACAAACTGAATAAACAAACGTTTATATACTGGGCTGGTACCCTACTGGTACCCTACTGGGCTGCAGTAGGTCTCGGTTTGCAGTCGGCGGAGGAAGTAGGCTTGTTGGGCCGTGAACAAAAAGTGAAGGGGGGGGGGGGGGGCTATCGTCGTGGGGAGTTGGTGCAGTGGGAGAGGATGGATCCATAATTCATTTTGCACATGAACACTGTAAAACCGCTTAGTTATTGATTTTCTGCCTTATATTTGCGTAATGTCTTGTTCAGTTTCAACAATATTGAAAATTATGAGTATTCACACAGGATTCACACGTTTCGATTTGCCTGTGGGTATATCTAAGACTATTATTACGCAACCAATGTTTCATTTTGGCAGAGTCGCTGAATGGAGTCACAGACAGACAGACGGGCAGACAGAAACACAGGCCAAAATTTCGGCATTTAAGTAGCCCAAGAAAGACTATTATCTTTAAAAAACACCGGGACACTTGTTTACACCTCGGGCTATACAGCTTCGTGCTTCAAAAACAAGAGGCGTTTACAGCAAAGCTGTATACCTCTACCCCTCAACGGTTTCATCTCCGTTGGCAAAAACTCCAAGGCGCTATGAACACACTTATACAGTCAAACCCGTTTATAGCGAATTGCAATATGCACCGCGATTAGTTCGATATATCCAATAGTTCGATATAGCCAAACCCCCCTATAACGAACTTATCGTTACAAGTTCGCAATCCGCGGGAGCCCCCTCGCCCTCCTCAACTCCACCATCCCCGCATGTAAAAACGAACACAGTAAAGTAGCCATTACCCATACCCAAAATAATCCATTTATTGCAAGTATTAAAGCTACTTTCCGCTTAAACTGCCTACTTTGCAAAGAAAAAAGCGGTGATTTTTGTTTTCACTTTTGTTTTGGGGGCTTCAACTAGCATAGCAATCTCTACACGAAACATTATTTGCACCAGTTTGAGTCCGCGTCCTCCAGAATCTAAGAAACATTGGCGAAGCACATTGCCGAAAGCGCTTCATTATAAGCATCGGACGGCTTTCACTCGCGACATCATCGGGAATGTGGGAGAGCTCTTCCCACAGTTCACCGATGCTGCTGTCTTGGTCCGGACTCGCTGACTGCGCGGGTTCCTTTGCGAGTCCCGCGCGTCGGAAACAGTTACGGAAAATGTCGGTGGTCACGTCGCTCCGTGCGAGGCGCAATGTTTAAGTCGCCACTCTTGCTCCGTGGTCGCGGCCAATCCACATCTCAATCGCCGCTCCGAGACCATGCATTTCGGCGGCCATTTTAGGCGCGCGGAGTTGGATATATCGGATGTGAACTTCGTTATAAGGATTATGTTTCCAATGTATTTCCGTAACTGAAATATTTTTGTTCGATATATGTTTGACTGTACACTGCATGCTTTTCCCCTCCGTAGGTTTCACGTTAGTGGAGATAGCCCTGGATTTTTTCTTGATGTACTTGATGTGGCTTTGCTGAACATCATCATCACCGTTTTGTGAAACCTATTGTGTAAATTCGGATTTCCTCGAGCGTGATTTGGTGACTGCACGAGTGCCATTAAAGGGGCATAGAGAGCTTCATTTAAAATAAAACGTCTGTGGAGTGGTATGTTGGTTGCGCGCCCGTCCAGCATTCCAAGGCCATTCAGTCAGACTCCCAAGCCTCAAATTTGCCCAATCGTTTAAACTCGATTTTTTTACATTGTTTGCGGGCACTTGAATAGAAAATTATGCTTAATGGAGCACTCGTTGAAGTGTCGTTTGTTTTTCAGCTTTCACCCTTTTTGGATGCCTTCCGTCGGGAATTTTGTACGTCATATGCCGGATATTTGGTTGCCATCTTTTTTCATGGCGTACATTCTCGACCTACTGAGTTAACTAAAGCTGTTGCATAAAAACGAACTTTGATGCTCCAAGAAATTCAATTACAAACAAGAAATATAGATATAAGATTTACAATTCGGAGATCGAGAGGAAAGAACGACGAGTTTTGCGTACATTGGAAAGGTATCACCAGTCATGAACACATAAAAATGGCATAACTGTGGGTAAAATTTTTTGTTTTGTTCAAAATTGTCCAAATTCCTTCAAAATTGTTTTTATTATTACCTGAATACAGTGGGGAAATGTTTAGGCGGCATTCTTTGAAATCAGAGAAGCGGGAGCGTTTTTTCTAGAAAGATAAAAAACACAAGAAAACACTCATAAAACGTTGGCCGTACTGAAAGAAGATTTACACTGGTTAAAACGGTGGGCAATTACACTTTGGGCGTCGCACGCCAGCGCATTGTTTTGACATGCTGTTTTCTCATAATTTTGTGTGGTATTGCTCTGTTGACGTGTGCCTTACTATCCCGGACTATTAGATGCGACTGCATCTCATTCACTAGCCTTGTTCCTCCATATGGCGTTGTTGTTGTCCGTCCACACCCCTCCCCCATTTTCCTCACCGCGCGAGCTGCGCTCTCCTCCGCTCACCCCCTCTCCTCTCCGATAGCGAACACTCTCTCGCGAGGGGCATTGGATTGGATTTGATTGGCTTGGCTTGGCTTGGCTTGGCTTGGCTTGGCTTGGATTGGATTGGATTGGATTGGATTAAATTGCATTTTGTTGGATTGTGTTACGTCATAGCCGCGCCACGTTGCGTCATAGCCGCGGCAGGGGGTTCACGGCATGTTTCACGCGATGGGAGAATCAACCTAACGGAAACAACAACGGAGCACCCTATGCGTCGCATCTACACAGGGGTTCCCGCGAGGGGAGGTGGGAGTAGTTTTTTAAGCGTTCTCCTGCTTTGTCGTTGTACTATTTTCTCGCAGTGATTTTTCAACCATGGTACTATTTTCTCGCTGTTCTTTTTTCAAGCGTGGTGTTATATCGGCGAACTTCGGTCGCCTGCTTTTGTCGTTCGCAGTGCACTGAACCCCAATTTTGACTGCAGTAACTTCTCACTTAGCCATTTTTTGACCACAGATAAAAATTTTCGTACTAGGAAAATGACCGTTTTCGAAAAAAAATAGTCTTTTAAAAACATTTGTTTCTTTATGGCAGATTGTTCGCAGAGATTTTTAGAACAAGTTCTTATGAAGCCGCTTCTGCATTACTGGCTTCGAAGGGGGATGTGTTACACGAGTTCTCTGTGTAGTAAATGCCGTTAAGAGGTAATCTCTGCTGATGGTCGAGATATGGAAGCCACCCTCACCTGTATGCCGCGAGCAGTGAAGCACCAGGAACAGTGCCACCCCGAATAGCGAGGTTCCGTTCCACTCAGCGTCCACTGTTCTTGAAAGGTCCCTGTGTTAGGCAACCCAACGTGGCGGAAGTCCCTCGTTCCACGGAGAAGCCATGAGTCATTGCCAAGGACACGGCGCATGAACCCCACCGTGCACACTCCTGCTACGACGGATGCCTTATCCATCTCCCAGAAGAAGCCGTACATGAACCAACGCAGACTAATGGAAATGGGCTCACCGTAGCCGTCGTGATGCTTCAGAAAGAGCAGAACGTCGCGGCTAATTATTTCGTCGGCGTCGCTTATCCAAAAGAGATCGTCGTCGCGCAGGCTCGGAAGTCGGTGTTGCCCCTCGCGCCAGACGGAAGTGTAACAGTAGCGTTCGGGAGCCCACGGGCTGCCGTCACCGTAGTTGTAAACTCCCAGTGCAAGCGGAACGATCTTGCGGCTGTACTCGCGAAGAAAGCCGTCACTTAAGTTCGAACGCAAGTGGAGACCCTTCGGTGCGCCGAAGTAGGTGTAGTTGGACTCAAGGATGAGGTAATAGTCGACCGTGTCTCCAAGTTCCTGAACGCGTATTTTCACGAAGTCGAGTTCGTGATTGAAGAGGAGGCCGTTTACGAGAGTACGCGGCTGTGAGCGACGCGTTATGTACCCGTTCGCGTAGGCTATCTGGAACTCTTCGTTAGTCCACACCGCTTCAGGAATGGAGCAGTGGACACCATGCCAGCCCGGAGAACACACGCACGTCCTAGTCTCCAATCCAGGGACTGTGCCCGCCGCAAAGCACAGGTCACCAACGTTGACCAATGGTGTTTTAGAATAATCTTTTCGGAAAAATCCAGTTGATTTGATAGACGTATTTTTGGGAGACAATTTGGTGGGCAGTTTTTGGGCGATCGTCGTGCCGTTGACCAAAGTCATTTCATTTTCCCCAGCGTGATTCCCAGGCTTTGCGTGTTTGAGAAATATCAGAGCGATGCCCGGAAAGAAGCTGATTGCACAGAGCAGAAGCGCAGGCTTTCTTCGCTTATAAAGCATGTCTGGAAAAAAAAAGATACCGTTATGTGGCCGTTGTGCTGCGCCAAAGCTTTATTCACTTTTTCACGGCAGAAAATAGGCAAAGAGATTACCTCCTCGAGCACCAAGTAACCTGGACAAGGAAACTGGCAATTCTTGTTACGAGCACACTGCGAAGTTCGGTAGGGTGGCGAATGGTTTGCTGGAAAGAGGGACAGCTGTGTTTATAACTGTACACATTATGTACTCATTTAAATATGCTTCCAACAATTCGCGCAACGTGGAGCACGGTTCGCGGGTTAGCAGCCGCTCTGCAACCGAATTTCGACATAGAACTATGGAGGTTTTTGAAACGACCTCGCTACGAATCCACGGAGTTCGACAGTGCTCAAGACGAGCACCCGCTTCTCGTGCATTTTTTTTTAATTTAATTAGCACTGACAGTTGTCCCAGAGACCCCTCGTACTTTCCAAGTGGAAAAGAACAAGAGGATGTAAACTACTGACCATTACGTCCACCCGATTCCGTGTGATTGACCACTGATGCTCGCCTCGGGGCCCACACCTTCCGGGACACTTGTGCTGTGGTTGCTGATCCTTGGTTGACGGCACATACTCCCGTGGGGATTGGCCAAGAAGCGTGGTAACTTGGTAATGGCACTGTAATTTCAGTCTGTACCGCAGAACTGGGGAAACGGCCACAGAAATAAATAATGGAATTAGAGACTTGCAGATTGATTACATCATTAGAAGAATAGGAGAAATAGCTATTTTGAATGGGTTAACAGGACAGGCGTCCAGTCTCCGAAATGTGCGCGTGAATGGCCGCTGCCACACCTCTGTGACGGAACCCCGAGGATGTCATCATCATCAGCCCACTCAGGTCCACTGCAGGGCGAAGGCCTCTCCATTTGAAGTCCAACTACTCCTGTTCTGCACTGCTGGAGTCCACAGTTTACCCCCGAATTCCCCTATTTCATCTCTCCATCGGATTAATGGCCTTCCCCTTCTTCTGGGCCCATCTCTTGGTATCCACTCTGTTACCCTAACCGTCCACCAGTTGTCGGTTCGTCTCACTACATGGCCAGCACAGGACAATTTCTTTTTCGTTATTTGAACTATAATATCGTCTACTCTAGTTTGTTCGCTGATTCAGGTAGCTCGTTTCCTGTCCCTGAGTGTTACACCTAACATTATTTGTCTCGCTGAGCAGACCTAAGTCTAACATGTCTCGCTGAGCAGACCTAAGTGTACTTACTGGTTGTTTAGTAAGGCGCGAAGTTTCAGCTCCATATGTCATAACCGGCAGTGTGCACCGGTTGTGTATTTTTCTTTTGAGTAGCAGAGGCAGCTTACTTTCATTACTTGGGAGTGCTTGCCGAGTGCTCCCCAATCGATGCCTATTCTGCGCCGGATTTCTCTCTCGCTGTTGCAATCAGCAATAACTATCTGTTCGAGGTAACTGTATTCTTCCGAGGTACTTGTATTCTTCTGGGTCTCTGCCATAGCCATGCAGGTATGGAGTACTGCCTGCTGCGGAAGTAACCATCATACCGGATAGCTAAAAGCCTACACTAGAACGGTTCAACCATGCATGGCCACCCTGGTGTAGTTGATGGCCACCACCTCCCATGACTGACCAACTCCACTCTCGGCTTTCAGTCACCGAGGATGTGGCCCCGAACAAAAGGAGCACAGACACCAATAGGGTACGGCCAACGTGTTGGATTGGTGCGGCTAGGTAAACTATTCAAATGAAAGAAAAATCGTGGCAATTACCAAGAAATGCTTTATTGTTTCACTTCCAACGCAATAAGCACGAAGACGAAAGGGGGTGAGACCGCAACGATGCAAGTAAACATAAGCTGGGGTATTCTACATGGGATGCTGCTACTGTAATGCAGTAGAATCCCGCTGTTACGTTCCTCACTGTTGCGTTTTCCTGGCTGTTACGTTGTTTGTCATCGGTTCCGGCATAGCTCTCATATGATATAATGTATTGCGAACCCCGCTGTAACGTCGCAACTGTGGGCCCGTTCCCCTATGATGGGTCGCAACCTGACACTCCGAAGCGGCTTGGGCACCGCCATTTTGGCTTTTGATGAGTCTTGGCCAGGCTTTGTTACTGTTCTGGATACAAGAAACCCCAAACGAGTTGGAGATCATCACTGTGCTTACAACAGATGTTTCACTTCGTAACGCCGGAAGTGCTTGATGTTAGCGCCGCCGCACTGTTGTAATGGTTGCGTGCAGCGTATTTAGATTAGGTCAGTTGGCGACGAGCGCGGCCTTCCCGAACCGCTACAGTGGCTAGAATTCTAGCCACTGCAGTACCGCGGCGCGGGCCGATGCTGCCGCCGACCAGGCGGTGGCGCTGCGGTGGCGTTAAGTTCGGTCTCGGCGCTTCGTCTGCTGCTCTTTCCTTGCTACTATCGGTTATTTGTCTGGTTATTTGCCAGACACTACAAACGTTGGAGAAGCCGTCGCGACATTGGGCCTCCTTCGCACATACGTCGCACCTCTAAAGTGACGCTGAAAGCAATGCGGCCTTTCAGATTATTGAGAAGCGTGTGGTGCTTGCGAGCGGGCAAAAGAAACGGGAAGCTTTTTTTCGATTTTTTAAGCGTTAAGCTCACATTGCAGAAACAAATCTTTTTTGTCACAGGGGCACTGCTTTCATTCATTTTGCGTGTCACGATGTCCGTGTTCGCGCTGCGAGACGGTCTGAACGGCGAGCGAGTGGTATCGTTATTTCACGACGCCCGATTTTGTTGTCGACCTTCACGAGTAGGGTGACGGCGAGCGAGTAGCAGTGATTTTACGACGACTAACATGACTTCACGCCCGTCTTAATTACTATCAGCAACACTAAAAGTGCACATAAAAATGCAAAAGAAGACCGCTACATTTCGCAGAACGGATAGAAACCAAGTTGGCAACAATGGAGCTCTAGAAAATGTGAAATCGGATTTTCTGATCGTCTGCTAGCTCATTTGGCTCCTCCCTAGGTGCATTTTCTGATCGTCTGCTGCACCATTTCGCCCCTTCCTACCGTGAATCCCAAACGTGCGTTTCGCTCTGCATACCCCAGGTGGCGCCGTCGTCCCAACGTCAACTAGCGCTACCTCGCACGTCCAAATCAGGCGCCATTTTCCCACATATCCAGAAATCTGGGACACTAAGGTCCCTGAAATTACTAAGGTAGCGCCATCTTTAGATCTCGCCGCCTTTCGCCCTCGCCCGCGCTCCTTTCCTCCTTCGTTTTTTGCCATTTTCTTTTTCGCCGGCGAACGCCGCGCGCCATTGGCCAACGGCCAGTGACGTAGTACCTCGATCGTCCCCGCGTTGTTTGTTTTTTCTTCTCTTCGCCGCCACTGTCCATTTAAATTCGCCATTTTAGGCTCAGCGGCCTCGGAGCAGGCCTTATCGAAGCCGCCAGCGTATAACAACCCATAACAACCGAATAGTCAGCTGCTCGTTTCGTTTGCGTCGGCGTCATGGAGGAAGAAAAAGTTAGGAGACGGCGCCGCCGGAGAAACGTGAAGCCTATACATAAAAAGTAAAATCGAAGTCGGCCCAGGCGTCACTGCACCACGTGACCCCACCGCACCGCCTCTGTATGGGCCGCCGCGCTCTTCAATTTCGTCTGCTCGAAACTGCTCTGCGGCCCGTTGTCGCGAAGCCTGCTATATGTTGTTTTTTTTCCCACGGCTTTTGTCTTCCGCACGTACGCGGCACTCCTGCCCGCACACGGGCATGAGATCGCCGAGCAGACAAATGCAGGAAGGACGGGGAACAGCTACCGCCAACGAAACACGAGAGATGCCCCGGAGTCGGAGACCGCCGCCGCCGCCGGCCCACCCGACCTTGGAGGGCCGACTGCGGCGGCTTGAGAAAGGGAAACGGCGGAGGGAGCGGCTTCAACGGACCTGGGCTTGCGAAGGCTAGCTGCGTGACGTCATGCCGTCTCCTAACTTTTTTTTCCTCCATGGTCGGCGTCACTTTATGTAGCTTCGCGATGCCGAGTTGTTGTGCCTTCGGCTGCTCGAATAATGTCAGTGCAGTCGCGGCCAGCTCGGCTGTAGCAAGCTGTAATTTATCAAAGCCCCCACATGAATCAATGTTAGCTGTACAGCATAAAAAGGATTCACAATTGCGCTTGTTAGCGCGCTTCTGGCCTTGGAATACGGTAGTTATTATGGAACTGGGCACTACAGCTAATTGTAAGCTGAGCGCATTCTTTAACTGCGCGTTCTTTGTGCCAGCCTGTTCCAGATATGCCCGACAAGGCCTTACTCGAAGTAATTGTGAACGCCAATCGCACGAACATTGCTATGCCACGGACGCACTGCCAAAAGTACAGCCGTCATGGGCGAGGCCAACGAGGAGACGCGAGAACTTTGACCTTGACAGCAGCCTATAACGACGTGAAGGTGATATATATTTTGCAACAGCGTCAAAGCACCGGAAAGTGCACGGAATAAAGGTGGCACGAATGTCAGTAGCTAATGCGGGACGCATACTGAGCGCTGCCTAATGATCTGCAACTAACGCAAAAAACGCGAACGCAAAAAAGCCAGCGCAGCGCTCGAACTGCCGCGAACCAAGGTCACCGCGAACCATGCGCAAGCCCTGTGTGCAGCGCTTGCACGACCACAACTTAATCACGCAAATGCAAGAACGGAATTACTGTAACAGAGCAATTTGAAACGTCCACGTTCGATCCTTTCGCGTTCACGAACTATCCTGAGCCTGCCGCACACGTAAACAAACACCGCGCTGTCCGTATGCGCCAGCGGCATCCATCCCGCAAATATCCCCTTCTACACAAAAATATACAACAAAACAGCCTCTCTTAGGGCGTGTTGGTAATACGGGGCTCTAGAATTACTATGTAACAGAGCAGTTTGAAACGTCCACGTTCGATCCTTTCGCGTTCACGAACTATTCTGAGCATGCCGCACACGTCAACAAACACCGCGCTGTCCGTATGCGCCCGCGGCATCCACCCCGCAAATATCCCTTCTAGACAAAAATATAAAACAAAACAGCATCACTTAATGCGTATTGGTAAAACGGGGCTCTAGAAATACTAGTAATGCTACCAAACAGCGATTGCGGCTCGAAAACAAGAGCAAACTGCACGAAAATCTGCAGCGAGCGGCCCGAAGCGTTGCGAGGGCGTCTGCTCTGAGGAAGCCAACAAATATGGCGGCCCCGCCGCGGAGTTACAGGGACCGCGGCGCTGCGGGTGAGGGGAGAGAAAAAAGAGGAGGGCAGCGGAGAAGGAGGGAGCAGTTGGCGCTACCTTAGTAATTTTAGGGACCTTATGGGACACGAAGCAACGACGCCCCTGCTGGCCCCGACGCGAAGCACGCGCGTTTTCAATGGGAAGAGGTTGTTTTTTTAATTTAATTAAAAATACAGGGCATAAATTGAATTTGTGAGGACGGGGAACGCTTCCAGTAATCACTGCGAACATTTTAAAGGCCACAGCACGTTTGCTCACGCAACATTAGTTGTTCCCACAGCGAATGAAGTTTAAACAATGGGAGCCTATGGAAGCAGCTAAAATTTGGGGCCACTTTCAGCCACAAAAACGCGCCTAGTGACAACACAGTGGCTGAAGTGCAAGTTGTGTTAACTGATATAGCTAGAGCAGGGACTTGGCTTCCCTTGCGTGCAAACGACAAGTCATCACGCGGACGATAAAGCGTTCCAAATTGACAATTTCTGAAACACAGTCGCTGTTATCGCCTAGCAGCTACATAAGCGCACTCTTCATTCAGCGCTTCCATGTGCCGATGGCCGAGCGGTTTTACCTCAGGCACTTTGCGTTGATTTCATTTTGCAGGGAAGGGATGTCGATTCCGGACGCCGCAGCTGTTTTTTTTGTTTTTCGATTTAACTTTGGTGGTGAAAGGAGGACATTTTTGGTGACAAACATTTTTGGTGGTAAATCTACTGTACCTCGCGCGTTTGCTTTATAACGTTTGTACAGATATCCTTTTAATGCTTATTTTATCTGCTTATGGGGTGTAAAAGCTCGTCGCGAAATATGTTTAGCACAGTTTCAATGTTTTCTTTGTGTGTATGCAATGTTAAGGTAGCTGGCTGTGATTCGTTTATTCAACATACAGCAGTTATCAACGAAAAAGTTCAGAAATTGCAAAAAATATTAGAAGTGACATAGGTCCCTGGGATAAATTGCTAGGTAGCGCCATCTACGCAGTTCCCATGAACTAAAAATGTCACAGTTGAGGAAAGTTACAAGGGCGGCGCTAAACAACAACTCGTATCATGGGGGTACATGCGAGAGGGAAGATATCTCTACGTTGTTTGACTGTTGGCCTTAAGCTTTGACCATACAGACGGAAAACTATTCCCTGACGCCTGTTATTTCATGTCCTACGCGCAGCGAAGGCGCGCATGTTTTAGATCTTGGTGCTGCGATCGCAATTCCCTTTTAGAGCAGTAAACAATCGTGACAGGTGACAATATTAGAGGGAAGTAATGGCTAAATATACTAACCACCTCCGCTAAAGGAAAAATTCACCCGCATTTCCCCGAAGGGGAGCATGGGGAAGTGCGAATGCACGGGTGATGCGAAGGAACTCTTCTTGGCCAATCGCCCTAAGTGGGTATGTGGTGGGGTCGCTTTCGCACTTAAAAACTCTTCTTGGCCAATCGCCCTAAGTGGGTATGTGGTGCGGACGGACGGACGGCGGTGTACGCGTGATTCAGGGTCGCTTAAGATAATACTGATTGTGGAATTAAAAGCTATTTAATTCCACACTAGCCTGGTCAAAGTTTCAATGACTTGTGGACTTGGCGCCTCGTGATCCCGATGTATGCTATAGGATTCAACCAGGGCTTCAATCCCATCTCGGTGAGGTATATTTGTGTACAGAGAAGTTACATCTATAGTTACAAGGAAGGCGCCATCAGGGATTTTTATGTTGTTAATTTCCCGTAGGAAGTGGTTAGTATCACGAAGATATGCCGAATGGGTAGCGAAGGAACTCTTCTTGGCCAATCGCCCTAAGTGGGTATGTGGTGGGGTCGCTTTCGCACTTAAAAACTCTTCTTGGCCAATCGCCCTAAGTGGGTATGTGGTGCGGATGGACGGACGGCGGTGGACGCGTGATTCAGGGTCGCTTAAGAAGTGCATTCGCACTTAAAAAATGTGGCCACCATCCCACCCTGCGAACGTGAATGTCCAGCGAAGCTGTATACCACACATGCTGATGGGGGGTATGTTTTAAGTGCAATGCACTTCTTAAGCGACCCTGAACCTGCGTCCACCGGCGATGTCCGCATCACATACCCACGTGGGGGATTGGCCAGGAATCTCCTCGTCTTCCTTGGCAACGGGGGGAGATGGGCGCGCGCTGCCTGGCCGCTGACATGGCACATACCCACGTGGGGGATTGGCCAGGAATCGGGCGTGAGAAGGGCTAATGCACCCGTACTGACACGAAATTTCAAAGCTGAGATCCGCTCTAGCAATCAAGTACAACGACAACACAAATAGGTGTCTGTGAATAAATGCATCTTTCTTTCTTTGTAGTTGTGTGTGTGTGTGTGATCTCTCTTTCGCGAACATTACCGAACCGCGCAAATTCAACTCGTGCATTCGCACTTTCACATTATTCCCCTCGGGGAAATGCGGGGAATTTTTATTATTACTTTAGAGTAATGGTAGTGATAATCGCTTTGTGGTCGCTGTTGTAGACCGTGATTGGTTCTGCGACCATTTCCGCTACATTTTATGCAACCGGGAAACACATGCGGGGTGAAGGAACGTGCTCCCATTGCCGCAGGCTTGGTTATAAACCATTATGCGGTTTGCACTTCACATGAGAGTTTCAAATGAGATCGAATGGTCCTTTCGAAAGCAGCTGCAACCTAACCTTTACCGGGAACGCGTGCGAGGGTGTTCCCATTGTTCACAGGACCTTATCATCCATCATATGCGGTATGATGCTTATTGAAACGAATTTTAAACCATCGTAGCCGTTTGACTGAGGGGTGCATATTTATGTTTAATTACTGGATACGTCCATGTACCCCTCTCCAAATGCGAACGGCTTCGACCGCGTCGGAATGGCACAATCGCATTGACATCGGCTACATATCGCGAAGGACCCATGTTCGAATCCGAACACGGGAACTGTTTTTTTTTTTCTTGAATTCATCCACTATCATCACCATTGCCAGTGAAAGTTGGCTTTCCTGCAGTGCGTTTTGCGTTTACGCCACGACATTTTTCCACCAACGAGAGGTATACAGCTTCGTTGTAAAAAGACCGAAGGTTCGTCGAGGAAGGACCAGACTTGCCGTGGGAGCTTGTGTGGATTAGATTTATTTTCAATTACAGATGCCCTGTAGCTAGTATTACCTGCTCTGACTGATATTTATGTGTAGAAGAAGTGACAACTGGGCTAGTTGGTAATGCAAATGGGACATCTTGAAGGTGGCGCACTTAAACACGGTCACTAGCGAAAGAAACGACAAACCACAGCGCTGTGGTTTGTCGTTTCTTTCGATAGTGTCCGTGTTTAAGTGCTCTACCTTCAAGATGTCCCATTATGATATTTATGTAGTGGTTACGGTAACTTCGCGTTTCGTGCAGTGCTCTTTCTCCCCCTTTCCCTTTTTTTAGATACGTGCGTGAAAGCTTGTTCGGCAGCGTGCGACGTATCGTTGTCTGCGGATCGTCCTGGTTCCCCCGTGTCAAGTGTTGCGACCACGCACACCAGACGTAATCGAATTAGCAGTTATCAAGCCGCTGCCGGTTTGTGCATACTCAAGTTCTAGTCATACAAGGGGCCGGATTCTGTAAAATGCTGGCCGTCTTTGGGAATGACGGGGTTTTGGCGTTAGGAATGAGTGTTTTCCTTGGTTCGGGAGGTCTCTGATCGTAGACAGCCGAAAAAAATAGCGCTGCTCCTGACGAGAAGCAAAACGACAGCTCGAAGCGACGCGACACTGGGCGCGAAAAAAAAAGAAAAAAAAAGACAGAGCCATTTTGAAGAGGAGGAAACGACAACAAGGAACGCGACGGTGTCGCTTCTAGTCAGTGTTATTTGCCTTTTTAAATATACCTACAACATTTCGTCTTTTATTGCTGAGCTTCTAGGTGATTTTATCTACTTTGCGTGCGAACTGAAGCTACTCAATTTATCGTCGGTAGACGGAAATATCGCAATCCTAAACGGTATCGGCATGCTTTCTACTAGCGCGCGAGAATTGAAAATCAGGCGCTGGCTGTTTAACGAAGAGCCATTATAGCTGTGCTTGAACCATGATCATATTGTCCAAAGATACTTTAGCCACAATGTATAATTGATCATTTTCAGAGGAAACGCCCCAGGCAAAGACAGAAAGCGCCGGACTGTTACATGCTCCACCCCCCCCCCAACTTTGATCTCAGCATATGAATGACAATTATTCACATATTTAATAACAGCGTAGTGCAGACAGGATGCAGAAAAAAAATTTTTTTGGTGTTTCGAGTAAGCTCAATGAATGGGCACCCGAGTAGCTTCGTCCGGCCCTGTTACAGTCATGAGTGTGGAAGTTCCCAATCACTATGAATAAAACCCTGTAAGCACGTGTCATTTACATGCTATTTCCGTTTTAGATGCGACTGCATCTCATTCACTCGCCTTGTCCCTCCATACGGCGTTGTCCGTCCACACCCCTCCCCCTACACTATAAAAAAAAATAATAGTTAGCGGCGCCCGGTTTCGATCGCACGACCCAGTGGGCGGAACGCGAGGTACATGGTGCTCTTCCCACTGCGCCACAAAACCGAGACAGAATCAAATGCTACGAACGCGCCTTATATCCTTGACTCATTCAAACTACGTCAAGATGCTACTGATACAACGCATGATGGGGCAATGATTAACACTTGCAATAAAAGAAAAGAAGCTCCCACTTACAGCAACAATGATGGAGTAAAGGTCGTTGCGACAGCGAAGCCCCAAGCATACCACTTAGAGAGATTAACCAAGATTGGCCAAGAAAACATAATAATAATCATAAAACATAATAAGCATAGGCGTTCCCGACACGTTTCACGCGATTTCAGAATCAATCCAACGGAAACGCCAAGTGAACCCCACGATGCGTCGCATCTACACAGGGTTCCCCTCGCGGGGAGGTGGGCGCAATTTTTTCTTTCATTTCGTTTTATAAATTATCAAAATCGTTTTTCTTTTATTTTTTCAGTCTCTGAAAGTTCCCCCTCAGGCTATGCTCCTGGTCGAATAATATATACATTAAGAAGGGAAAATAGCAGTTTGTAAACACTGTTATTATGACATAGCTTGATATTTCATTCTCACAAACTGATTCCATTTTCCCCCTTGCTATGGGAATCACATTGATTTGCAATGCGTTATGCATAGAAGGAAAAGCTGAAATTTTAAGGATGTGCAATGCCGTCAGGATTTCCAGTAGGGCATGAACCTTTCCATGTGCTGGGAAAAATAAAAAGGATATTGCCGCTTTTAAGCAAATGCAAAAAAACTCCCACCTCCCCTCGCGGGAACCCCTGTGTAGATGCGACGCATAGGCGGAGCGGCGAAGGGAACGCGTTTTATAGCGCGCATAACGTTGAGGGGACTGCGTAAGCTGGTCCCAGTCGATGACGACGTTGGCGTACTTGTAAAGCGGCGTGGACTCTAGGTGTTTGAGCCAAGCGTGGATGTTGCTTCGCCGTAGAACGGCACACCGGTTATATGCGCAGCGCGCCCGAAGGAGAGGAAACCTCGGAAGAGAGAGTACTGCACATGCGCCGGCCCCAGCGCGTCTGCCGCGGCTATGACGCAACGTGCCGCGGCTATGACGCAACACAATCCAACACAATCCACTTTAATCCAATCCAATCCAAATCCAATCCAACCGAATCCAAGCCAAGCCAAGCCAATCCAATCCAATCCAATCCAATCAAATCAAATCAAATCAAATCAAATCCAATCCAATGCCCCTCGCGAGAGAGTGTTCGTTATCGGAGAGGAGAGGGGGTGAGCGGCGGAGAGCGGCGGAGAGCGCAGCTCGCGCGGCGAGGAGAATGGCAGAGGGGTGGACAACGCCGACGACAACAACGACGACGACGCCGGAGGGACAAGGCGAGTGAATCAGATGCTCTGCATCTAAAACCAGAGAGTTTTAGCTGTGCGGATTTTCGGCCAGCGGAGCGCAGACGCCAGTGTGCCTGCGCAGAACGCTGAGGTCGCCAGCGGTTTCTGGGAGCGGATTTCACGTGCGCTAAACTGCCCACCCAACGGTGTTAAAGGGGTACTGATACCAATTTTCGGGGCTGATATTATTGTACAGTTCGTTTCCTTTACCTACCAGGGTACCCTGCGTAAATTATAAACAGCATGCGTCGCGTGGAACATATCCTAAATTGAGTGCAAATGTAGCGCCGACGAGACTGCTGTGCTGGAGGCTTCCACCGAAATCGACATCGTGTGACATCAGGGTGTGGCAGAGCAAACGAGGTGACGTAGCCGTGTGCTCCCCTGCTCCTTGACGTCTACCCGGCACCCGGCTAATGACAAGGCGCAACCGTCTGGCGCGTGGATGGAGCGTCACGGGTTTTAGCATACCCACGTGATAGCGCCTGCCCGGTTCAGCGGAAACCGTGACATCCTAGCGTACTTTTGGGCGCCCGCGAACTCAGGGCTTTTTGAAACGGCAGCCGTTGACGGCGGTAATCGCGGCGTTATAGTCCCTCATTTATCGTCCGATGATGTATTTGAACTACTGTTTCATGATAGTTATCCCTGCAGGCATCGATCTAAGCAATAAAAACATGACGTAAAAATTTGGTGTCAATACTCCTTTAAGTGGTCTGTGTGATATAAACGCTTCGTTTTGTTTCTAAGCTAGGGGTTATCTTTATCCTTTTTGACTGAAATAAGGGATGTACCGGACGGCTAGGGAAAATAATTTGTCTCTGTAGACCACCCAGTTATCACTGATGTTACGACTGTAGAAAGATGGCAGGAATGTGTCAGTATAGAAGGTCTCGAGTTCGGCGTTAATTTTGCTGTAGTCACCTTTACTGTAACCATGATTTTTTTTTGTTTCAGTGCCAGTGAACGCAAGCCGAATGTTAAGGGTTACTTGAGGAAGGTTGTGATCGCAAAATCTATCTATGTGTAGCACGGTACCAACTGTTTCAGGGGTGGTCGTCAGAATGAGGTAGGGAATGTTAGAACAGCGAATGCATTGGTTCACCATTTGAGATATAATGTCTAAGGCTAGGTTTATAAACTCAATAGACGTCTTCTTCCAACCTACTAAATTTACTATATTTCAGAAGCCGGTCAAACAAACGCAAAAAAAGCTTTAATTGAAGGTCAACGCCGGTATTGAATTGAAATTTAGCGTGCGCTGCATCCTTGGAAGAATGACAGGGACAGTGCAACAGACAAAGCTTATGTTGGTGCGCAAATTTGCAACTGGTTTAATCAAAGTGTTGATCGTTTCATGTGTGCATGCGAGGTAGTGGTGGGGGTACAATCCTGGTGAAACTGCTCACGTGTGCTCACAAGACATCGGATTTTTTCTTTAGCATTGCGATCTCATTATCAGTGCGCGCTATTGTCGGCACGCTTAACACATTCGCCATGTGCCTCCGAGAACATATTAATTAACAGCCTCTGCCACCTCCCTCACTCTCTAGTCCCGAGAGCATGACAGCTCAGTTGCATGGCCAGCCGCGCATCCACACCTAGCACAGTGGGCAGCTATATGGACCGGCGATTGCAGTTGTTTGCAAGCGTTGTTGCGCTCGAAGTCTATCATTCAAACACCGGCCAATTTGGCCGATGTAAGATGCGCCACATGAAAAGAGAATTTTATAAACAACGCGAACTGCGAATTCGACGAATTCGCTGACTTGTTTTAGCCACGAGACCATAGCACGTTTTGCGTGGTTTCCTTCAGCGAATTTACTTTTTTGAAGATCGCCTTTAGTTTCGAATGCGCAGAACATACCACGTGAAGATTGTGCCTGCCTGCCACTTTTTTCAGTATGTGCGAAACTCTGTGAGCGTACAAGAGCACTACGAGGGCTTTTTTATATGGTTTCGCTTTATCTTGGTCATAAATTTTTCGGGGACATTGTTCTTGAAGTCTGAGCTTTCAAGCTGAGCGCCTTAGGTCCAGCGGATACACGAAGCAGGGGGTGGTTTCCGTGGCTAAAAGTGCCTCAGAAAAATTCATGACAAACCGAAAGGAAAAGCGAAACTACACAGAAAAGTCCCCGGTAGTGCTCCCGTACGTGCACAGAGTTTCGCACACACTGAAAAATGTGGCAGGCAGGCACAATATTTACGTGGTATGTTCTGCGCCTTCGGAACAAAAGGCGATATGCGTGTTATTTGTCTGTCCCACTGTTCCTACATGTCATTCGTCCAAGGATACAACGCACGCTAAATTTGAATTCCAGGCCATACCAACTAGCCTCTACACAAGACTTTGTTAGCTTCAACGCTGCTGTCATGCGTTTCAATCTCAGTTTTTTTTTATTCTGAATGTTATGTTCCGGTGTCGATAGTAAAGCTAATGTGCCGCAGTCCGAGGGGGTTTTCATTAAATTTCGCTGAACGGGCAAGTGGCAAACAACCACGTCGCACAGCCCTCACACCTCACAGTCAGGAGGAATCAGATTTTGAAACCGCTCCCAGCACCCCTACCCCCCAAAAATTTCCCCGCATTTCCCCGAGGGGAAGAATGTGAAAGTGCGAATGCACGAGTTGAATTTGCACGGTTCGGTAATGTTCGCGAAAGAGAGATCACACACACACACAACTACAAAGAAAGAAAGATGCATTTATTCACAGACACCTATTTGTGTTGTCGTTGTACTTGATTGCTAGAGCGGATCTCAGCTTTGAAATTTCGTGTCAGTACTCCTTTAAGCGGATGCATTAGCCCTTCTCACGCCCGATTCCTGGCCAATCCCCCACGTGGGTATGTGCCATGTCAGCGGCCAGGCAGCGCGCGCCCATCTCCCCCCGTTGCCAAGGAAGACGAGGAGCGCGCGCACCCGCTGCTGTTGCTATGCGGACGGCGGCGGAATGCGGACGGCGGCGGACGCTTCAGGCTCGCTTAAGAAGTGCATTCGCACTTAAAAGTGCGGTTGTAGTTGTTCGGTACAGAAAAGGGCTGCCGCTGTAAAGAGTAAATAAATAAAAAACACTTGTCTTCCGATCGGATTTCAACTCGGGCTTCCAGCGCCGTAGAAAAGCGCGTTACCAACAACATTATTTCCGCAGTTTGCCAGCGGTGGAACAAAACTTGTTAATCCTTTCTTCATGCCACATACCCGCTTGGGGCATTGGCCACGAATCGAGAGCTTTAAGGGGCTTATGTGCCCACTTCACAAAATTTACAAAAAATTGGCTGACGATTACGATACTCCCTAATGCGAAATGTGAGCGCAGCTGGTTAGCTGGCTCGACTATCCAAAATATTTTGAGGCAAATATTTCGGACAGACGTATATGTATGGTTACAGACCACTTTTATTCTTCACATATTACTCCTTCTTCGCGGTGCGACTGCCACGCTAATCCGGACATCGCGGGAGCCAGCGAGTGGGTGCGGTCCCCAGCCGCGCCGCAGACACCTCCTGTTATGCTGCGCTTTGTTTCCACATTGGTATCGGTGGACGTGCTACGAATTAGTGATCGCGTCATCGGCGAACACACAACGGCATGCGCTAAAGCTTTCCTCTCTCCAGTGTCCTCTTCTTTCGACACACGGCGGCTCGTGGCGAACACACAACGGCACGCGCTACAGCTTTCCTATCAGCGGCGTCCTCTTCTCTCGACACACGGTGGCTCGCGATGCCGCTTGCCTCGCTTCGGTGTCCTCTTCGTTCTCTCGACACGCGGCGGCTCGCGCCACCAGTTTATCTTCGGTGTCCTCTTCGTTCTCTCGGTTACACAGACGCCAATGCCGATGCCGACGCCTACGCTGACAAACCCCTGGAGCGGACGCATAAGAGCTGCCCTCTAAAACGTGAATTGAACCGCAAAAGTTGTAACACAGTGTGTACCGCGTGACACCTGAACGTGATGGCACGTGAGCAGAACAGGTGCACACCAGCCCCACAGAACCCTGACTCTCGGAAAGCTGTGGCGGGCACCAATCAGGTTGCTGACGTAAGCAGTGAATACAACAATGCAATAATGACTATCGCTAATAATGGACAGTACTTTCCCCGATATATTGGTTCGGAACGTGTCAAGGCACGCATTCCGCATTTAGCGCGTGTATGATAACCAGAAGCTGAAGCACGAGCAGCTGCGGGCGATCTAACATCGCCTTCACTTCTTAAACAGCTGAGCTGTATAAGCCTGCGAGTTCCATCCGTGTCTGGCGTCGCTCAAAAACTCGGTGCAGCAAAGTGGAGAGGAGGAAAGTGCTAGGCCAAGAACTGTCAGGGAAAATGGCGAGGAGCCGACGAGTAGGTGTGGGGAGTGCGCGCCTCAAGAAAAAAAACCGCTTCTCGTGGTCGGAATGAAAAATGGGTCCCTGGCTTCATGAAACCAGCGTCTATCCGATTACGCTATCATCGCATTCTTGGCGCTCAGCACTTCCTTTGGGTTTGTAGAGTGATTTGATTTGATTGTAGGGTACGTTTAACGCGCCGACGCAACGCAGGCGATGAGGCGCGCCGTAGTGGAGGGCTCCGGATTAATTTTGACCACCTGGGGATCTTTATCGTGCGCCGAAATCTCGTCTACACGGGCGATTTTGCTTTTCGCCTCCATCAGAAAAGCGGCCGCCGCGGCCGGGAATCGAACTCGCGACCTCGTGCTCAGCAGCGCGGTTTGTAGAGTGGGCGTTGGCTTTGGACTTTGGCTGAGTTGAAGTGAATGGGCAGACCTAAGAAAAGCCAAGTTTAAGCTAGTGTCGACCACCAGGTCCGCTGTCTCCTCAGTCTTCGCATCTTAATTGCGATTGCGGCCGAATTTTTATCATAATTGGGTTTCAATGGCAAATGGGTTTCAAAGGCTCCTGACATTCGGGTTTGGTAATTTACTACACAAAACTATACTGCCGAGAATAACGCCGATCTGATTTTTGTGCTTATGTTTTGGTGCTAGCTCCTGGCCGCGCCCAGCCATCTGTTTTGTGTTAAGTGAAGCGCGGGTGTCGTCCTCCTCCTTTTGTACGCCACACCGGCAATCTTATTTTTATAGGAAACATGTGTTGCGTGTGGTCGCTATACTTGAAGCTTCTCGTTTAATCTATAGTGTTCTCGGTCTTAACCGACGTTTGCTGAAAGGAGCACCTATCGATAAAATCGGGCTGAACATACGCCTTGACATTCAATTCGCCGACGCTCGACTGTGCATGCCACTTTGTTCACTGTCGACATTTGTGTTTCTTTTTTTGATTTATTAGGGAGCAAACGTTCGCTCCAAATAAACGTTACTTCTTCAAAAACCTTGCGTCGTTCCTGGCTGCGTGACAGTATAAGGGGAACAATACAAGTCCCTACAGAAAATAGTGCAAATATGTAAAGTCCAGCCTCGTTTTACTAATAAATTAACTAATACTGCCTAATTTTGTGTAAAGATGTATTTTTATTGTATTACCTTTGCTGCTTTTTGTTGTTCTACTCATGATTGTAACCACTCCCCTCTATAATGCCATTGGCCTTGAGGGTATTGCTAATAAATAATAAATAAATAAATGCACCTCCATCCACCAAAATGCCCCACGTAAGACGGTTTTTAAGCCCCCACATAAAGTAAAACAAACGTGGGATACAAAACTTTTAAATTTTTCACATGCACAGAAGGATGGACTTCGCAGAGAGCATTGGGTTTGTTTTACGTACATTGAGTGTAGGCTACGCAGAGGGGAATACGACCTCGCCAGCTCCTACGTCACCCCAAAATGAAATGAATTTTCTCGATAGCACCTCAACCTCACCGTTTAGGTTTAGGTCTAGACAGGCGAGTTCAGCATAGCATGGGATAAATCCATGCATTTTAGTTAACGGAAGGTGACGGACGAGAAACAGGATCCTACCAGATGTATGCCACGCCCCCTTCCCTGGCACCGCCTTTACTTCACATTTACCGCAAATGTATACAAAGTACTTAACACGCCAAATGTCTTTTTACGACGCCACACGACGCCAAAATGTGCGTCGTAAGGCACGCGCCATTGGAAAATGATTATCGCGGTGTGTCGCCTTCTGCACGCACGAGCCAGCGGGTTCGCCTTGCGCGTGCGCCGTGACGCTGGGCGCCGTAAAACTTCAACGAAAATGATAGCGAGCGGGCGCGCATATGAAATGAAATACAAAGAAATGTAGCGCGCCCATTGACTGCGACGCGTTCTTAGCAAAAAATGTACAAAGGGAGAGCGCTAACGCTTTCGCGTTCCACCCTTAAAGGCGAAGCTTAAATATTAAAAACAAATCAATGAACAAAATTAAATTATAAGTAAGAAATAATAAAGATTAAAAAATAAAATTAAATTTAAAAAAATAAAATAGGACATTCAATAAAGAAATAAATAAAAATATATCAAAATAAATGAAAATACGTGCATAAAACAATGAAAAGATATAAAAGAAAAATACATCCATAAATAATGTGAACACAAATGAAAATGAGGAAAAAGACAAGTAAAAGATGAGTGTAAATAAATAAAGCATAGTATAAAATAAATGAAAATAAAAACAAATTGGAAATGAGTACAAATGAATAGGAAGGCAGCGATGGCGTAGAGGTAGAACACCCGCCTCGCGTGCAGAAGGACCGTGGTTCGAATCCCGGTGCCGGACAATTCCCACCGGATTAAAAAAAAAAATCCGCGTATTGATGGAATTGCACAAAGGGGCTTGGGGTGCGGCCTGACCCCGGCGACCATTGCCGGTAATGCACTCCCTCACCAGAGCAGGATTGGCCACCCTGGTGTAGTACCGGCCACAACCTCCCATGAATACGCCAACTAACCCTCGGCCCTCAGTCCCCAGCGGCTGCGAAGCAACTGACCACGGCGGCGGTCAGACCTGTGACGCAGCAGAGGGTGCTTAGAATCACTGGATCCGGACAGGCCGCCAATGGAATCTGAACCTGGCAACGTTTAACGTGCGAACCTTATCTAGCGAAGCAAGTCTCGAGGTGTTGTTCGAGGAATTAGAGGGCATTAAATGGGATGTAATAGGGCTTAGCGAGGTTAGGAGGGCAGGCGAAGCCTTCACGGTGCTGAAAAATGGACACGTCTTATGTTACCGTGGTCTAGAGGACAGAAGAGAACTGGGAGTGGGATTTCTAGTCAATAAAAGCATAGCTGGCAACATAGACGAATACTACAGCATTAACGAAAGGGTAGCTGCTCTTGTAATTAGGCTCAATAAGAGGTACAAGCTCAAGGTGGTGCAGGGCTACGCGCCCACATCCAGCCACGACGACCAAGTAGTGGAACGCTTCTATGAAGATGTGGAATCGGCAATGGCTAAAGTAAAAACGCAGTATACTGTAGTTATGGGGGACTTCAATGCTAAAGTAGGCAAGAATCAGGCTGGAGACAAGGCAGTTGGGAACTATGGTCTGGGCTGTAGAAATAGCAGGGGGGACCTACTAGTTGAGTTTGCAGAACGGAATAACCTACGCATAATGAATACCTTCTTCTGTAAACGGGAGAGTCGGAAGTGGACCTGGAGGAGCCCGAATGGGGAGCACAAAAAAATCCCCCGCATTTCCCCGAGGGGGAGAATGTGAAAGTGCGAATGCACGGTTGTCGGCCCGCTTGCGGCGCTTGCGCTCGGCCCCCGCAGCCCACCGCCTCGCCGCCTTCTCTTCCATCTCTTCCATCGGGTTTGTAGTATCACGTGTACACCACGCAGTTATCAAGCCGCTATAACGCCGCTGAGTCGCCAACGCACGCCGCTGACGACGTCGTTTGAATGCGTTAAAGATATAAGGCGCGTCACTAACGCTGATATCACGTCGCGTCCGTGGCTTGGTCGGTAGAGCGTCGCGCTGCGGCCGCAAAGTCCGCGGATCGAAACCTGGCGCCGGATGCTGTTTCTTTATAGAGGAGCACTGCGGACGCCGACGCCGCCGCCGCCGCCGACGCCGGCGGTGGATGGTTTGGGGTCGCTTATAAAGTGCATTCGCACTTAAAAATGAAATAGACTTCATATTATGCGATAACCCTGGCGTCGTGCAGGATGTGGAAATGCTCGGAAGGGTAAGGTGTAGTGACCACCGTATGGTAAGATCTCGAATTAGGCTAGAGTTGAGGAGGGACCGCAACAAGCTAGTACGAAAGAAGCCGATAAATGAGCAAACAGTAAGACGTAAAGTAGAAGAATTCAGGATCGCGCTGCAGAACCGATATTCCGCCCTTAATGAGGAAGCCGAGCTTACGACACAGGAAGCCAGCGACAACCTTACACGCATTCTCACGGAGTGTGCAGTAGAAGTCGGGGGCACTATGGCTAGACAGGATACTGGTAAACTTTCACAGGAGACGAGAGATCTAATCAGGAAACGGCAAACCATGAGAATCTCTACCGCAGCTGACAGAATAGAACTAGCAGAGCTCTCGAAGTTAATCAATAAGCGCAAGACAGCTGACATACGGAAGTATAATATGGAGAGGATCGAATACGCTGTAAAGAACGGAGGTAGCCTGAAAGCAGCAAAGAGACGTCTTGGCGTGGGGAAAAATCAGATGTATGCACTTAAGGATAAGCAAGGCAATGTCATCACAAATAGGGATAAAATAGTCACAGTGGCCGAGGAGTTCTATAGGGATCTGTACAGTAGCCGGGACATACAGGATAATGCCGAACGAGACAGTAGTTCAGAGGAGATAGACATCCCACCAGTAACGACCGAAGAAGTAAGGAAGGCTTTGAAAGAAATGAAAGGGGGCAGAGCACCTGGTGAGGATCAGATAACAGCAGACCTCTTGAAGGATGGCGGAGAAATTGTACTTGAAAAACTGGCAAACCTGTATACGCAATGCCTAATGACCGCAATGGTACCGGAATCTTGGAAGAACGCGAACATCATCCTAATCCATAAGAAAGGTGACATGAAGGACTTGAAAAACTACAGGCCGATCAGCTTACTGTCAGTCGTCTACAAGGTATTTACCAAGGTAATCGCTAACCGAATCTCTGCAACCTTAGATTTCAGTCAACCTAAAGAACAAGCAGGGTACCGTAAAGGTTATTCAACAATGGACCATATTCACACGATCAATCAGGTGATAGAGAAGTGCGCTGAGTATACTCAACCCCTATATATAGCCTTCATAGATTATGAGAAAGCATTTGACTCGGTTGAAACCCTAGCAGTCATTCAGGCATTACGGAACCAGGGGGTAGATGAGCATTATGTAAGAATACTAGAGGATATCTATAATGGGTCTACAGCTACTATCATCCTCCATAAGGAGAGCAGTAAAATACCTATAAGGAAGGGTGTCAGACAAGGAGACACAATCTCTCCAATGTTATTCACAGCATGCTTACAAGAAGTATTCAGAACGTTGGATTGGGAACAGGTGGGAGTAAGGGTTAATGGAGAATACCTCAGTAACCTCAGATTTGCTGATGACGTTGCCTTGCTAAGTAACTCGGGGGACGAATTGCAAAGCATGCTTTTCGCACTGGGCGAACAGAGTAGAACCGTGGGCCTGAAAATTAATATGCAGAAAACTAAAGTAATGATCAATAACCTCGGGACAGTACAGCAGTTTGAGATAGATGGCGAGGCAGTGGAAGTGGTAAGCGGATATATATACTTAGGCCAAGTTGTGACCCCAGATCCCAACCATGAGGCAGAGATAATTAGAAGGATCAGAATGGGGTGGGGTGCATATGGCAGACATTATCAGATAATGAATAGCAGCCTACCATTGTCGTTGAAGAAGAAAGTGTATGACAGCTGCATCTTACCGGTACTCACCTACGGGGCAGAAACTTGGAGGCTCACTAAGAGGGTTCAACTTAAATTGAGAACGACTCAGCGGGCAATGGAGCGGAAAATGATAGGTGTAACATTAAGGGACAAGAAGAGAGCGGAGTGGGTCAGGGAGCAAACTGGTGTTAAAGACATATTAGTAGAAATTAAGAAGAAATGGACTTGGGCAGGGCATGTAATGCGAAGGCAAGATAACCGCTGGTCATTAAGGGTAACAGAGTGGATCCCTAGAGAAGGCAAGCGCTGCAGGGGGCGGCAGAAAGTTAGATGGGCAGATGAGATCAAGAAGTTTGCGGGGATAAATTGGTCACAGTTGGCACAGGACCGAGGTAATTGGAGAAAAATGGGAGAGGCCTTTGCCCTGCAGTGGGCGTAGACAGGCTGGTGATGATGATGATGATGATGACAAATGAATAGATTTGTTGATTGATTGTGGGGGTTTAACGCGCCGACGCAACGCAGGCGATGAGGCGCGCCGTAGTGGAGGGCTCCGGATTAATTTTGACCACCTGGGGATCTTTAACGTGCGCCGAAATCTCGTACACACAGGCGTTTTTGCTTTTCGCCTCCATCAGAAAAGCGGCCGCCGCGGCTGGGAATCGAACCCGCGACCTTGTGCTCAGCAGCGCAACGCCTTAGCCACTGAGCCACCGCGGCGGGTAGTATAAATGAATAAATAAATAAAAAGTTATAATATAACTGAAATAAAATTGGAAAAACTACGCATTGCGCGCTAAGCTTCGCTGGTCATTCACCTTCACAGAGTGGATTGGCTCATCAATTTTTTTTATCTTCATCGCCGCTGCTCTTTGGGTGCTGCACGACACAGCTGGTAGCCCGTGGCGATTTTCATTATTTCTTGAAAGAAACAAACAGGCAGTAACAAGAAAAGGTACGAGCACAAGTTTCTGAGATACTGCTGTGCGCTCACAGCAGCTTACGATAAACTAGCCGTAGTCCCCGGCCATGCCCGGGTGTGTCAGTACGCATAACAATGGGTATAACACATACTCAGTACACCGTTAAAGCCGTTGTTTTAGCCAAATCTAGATTGGCCTCCGTAGGTATAGTTTAGAACGAAGTCCGAAATTACGTCGAAGACATTAACCTCGAAGACATAAAATTACTTCGAAGGATCTCTGAAAGAATCGTTTTATTGATTGATTGATTGATTGATTGATTGATTGATTGATTGATTGATTGATTGATTGATTGATTGATTGATTGAATGATTGATTGATTGTGGGGTTTAACGCGCCGACGCAACGCAGGCGATGAGGCGCGCCGTAGTGGAGGGCTCCGGATTAATTTTGACCACCTGGGGATCTTTAACGTGCGCCGAAATCTCGTACACACGGGCGTTTTTGCTTTTCGCCTCCATCAGAAAAGCGGCCGCCGCAAAGAATCGTTTTAGCCTTTGAGTGAAACTGTATACCAATACCCCTCTCCATCACAAATAACTCAATCGTGTACGGCGTCAATAGACGAAAGTACACACAATACGCTTTACGGCAAAGCCAACTTCCCCACGAATTCTCCGTAGCTCTATGTCCAACTGGCGATTTTTAAAGGTGAAGGCCTGAAGTGCCCCATTGTGCGAACAATCGGCGTTGCTGTTGGTGAAGTTGTTGTTATCATCCCGCTCAGAATACGGACGCAGCTGAAAAGAGTAAATAAATAACGCATTTCAGTGCGAGTGGGAATCGAACCTGGGTCTCCGGAGTATGAGCTGAGTGCGTTAGTACCACCACGCTACCACAATTTTTTAAGGGGCGAAGCTCCTCTTGCTCGGGCCCTGTCCCGTCCCTCGTTGCTGCTGTATCCGGCACATTAATGATGATTGTGGCAGGGCCACTAGGGATTGGCCAACCAAAGATTGGCCGAAGAGGTCAAAACGTTCAACGCGTTCGTTGCTACCCAACAAGGAGGAGAGGAAGAAGAAGAGGTTGTCGTTCGTCGCCTGCGAGCTCAAGACACGTACCGGGGGTGCGCGACACAAGACGGTCTCCAGAAGGCGATGGCCAAGGTGGCTAAAATGTCACACACCGAATTCGCCAACTTACCCATGGAGATTTTCATCGTCCCAAACAAGCCCTACATAATCACCACAAACATCGACGTCGTCGATGGGCTTGTCAACGGAGCGGTGGTAAGCTTGACGTGGCGAGTCTTTATATGATGTGCGGGCGAATGTTTCGCGGTTTTACCGATAAGCATTTTAGCTTCGCCCCTCTCATCATCATTCACTTCGTGGAAATGACGGGATTTTTCTTTAATGCCGGTCTTCGACACAACACAGAAACACAAAACAAACTGATTTACATGAGCAACTCGAGCGACAAGCCACCTACCTATGAAAGCTGATGTCTCTCTAAAATTCCCTAAGTGTAATCAAGGGTTCTATCCTTGACAGCCACTCAGGAGCGCATGCCTTGCGCTTCTGGACTTCTACGTACTGGGATATGGACTCACGAATATACTGCCGCGTAGGGCGGGCGTCCAGACCACCGTGGAGCCAGGCCATGCGCGAGCACCGTATGCTATGCAAGGCCACCAACATAACGAGGTCCAGGGGCGCCCCCTCCTCGTTTTCTACCGCTAGATAGCGTATGCCATGGGGGCTCAGGGGGAAATCTTTATGAAGGGTCCTATACCGCGGCACAACAATGCAGAAAAACGTGTTCTATCATTTCTGGCTATTCACAAATTGAACACTGAGTTCCCCATGGCCCAAATATCCCTCTATTCTACATCTAGGTTCCAACAGACAAGGTGCCTGTGTGTAATTTGAAGAAAACGGTTTCCACTCCAGGGTGAACCTCCATTCTTTTGACGCGCTTTAGCACATTTTGGCCTGGCCCAGCACGGTAATTATATCTACACATAGGGACGGGGAAAACAACATCGCAAATGTCCTTATACAGTTTTTTGCGTGTCACAGAGGACAGGTACCCGTCAGATAAACGTGCGAATAGAAAATGGGCCGTCATAACTATTTCCTTCAAATACCTATACACGCCACCTGGCATGCACTATGTTGATACTACATATTCCGGCATAGCACGCGCCAGCCGTACTTGCATGACACTCTGCAGGAACGGGTCACGAACATCTCGCAAAAACAAAACCCGGTTTACCAGCTGTCGCACATACAGGTGCGCCAGCCCCAAGCCACCATCTCGGACTCTCCGAAACAGGTTTGTTCTGCTGCACCTCTCCCATGAAGAAGCCCAAACGAACACTGCAAATACCCGGTGAAGCCATAAAGCAAGGTGTCCTCGAGTGCTGCGACGCCCTGCCCACGGGGGGTGCAGTCCTGCAGATTGACTTGGAAAAAGCGTTTGATTGTGTGTCACGCGAAACATTGTTTTGTATTTTGGACCATGTGAACGTTGGATTTGTAATTAAAGAGGGCGTCGCCCTGGCGTACCGCAATTGCACTACGCGGCTGATCATTAACAAAAAGTTGGGAGCCCCAATTGAAATGAAACGTTCGGCATAGGTCGGCAAACTGACTCACGAGTGCATTCACACCCCCCCCCCCTCACCACTCACGAGTGAGTGGTGAGTGAGCCTCACCGTCGTTTTGGTCTGGTGAGTGCGAGTGCGAGTGAGTGCGAGCGCCACTCATGGTGAGCCCCGTTCACCACTCGCGAGTGCGAGTTCCACTCGCAGCGGGCCACGCCGAGCATTCGCGAGTGCGAGCGCCACTCGCGGCGAGTGGAACTCGTCACTCGTGAGTGCAAGTTCCACTCGCGGTGAGCCCCGCTCAGCACTCGCGAGTGCGAAAGCCACTCGCGGTGAACCCCACTAACCACTCGCGAGTGCGGGTTCCACTCGTGGTGAGCCCCACTCACCACTCGTGAGTGCGAGTTCCACTCGCGTTGAGCCCCACTCACCACTCGCGAGTCGGTGAGCCTCATTTGCCACTCGTGAGTGCGAGTTCCACTCGCTGCGAGCCCAGCTCAGCACTCGCGAATGCAAAAGCCACACGCGGTGAATCCCACTCACCACTCGCGAGTGCGAGTTCCACTCGAGGCGAGCCCCGCTCACCCTTCATGAGTGAGTGGCGAGTGAACGCGCGCTTCTTGCACGAAGTGCGGGGCTTACCGCGGAGAGCATCACTCGCTGTTGGCATTCGTCGCAGGAGCCGCTTTCTGTGGTAATTGCTGCTGGCGATATCCACTCGTACGCATAGTTAATAGAACGACTGCCTTTAGCCTCGGGAATATGTGGCTACTCTTTTTTATAATTAAGGCACCGTGGAATCAACTCTCCAGCGACCTGTTGATTTAGGAATACGGTTTGGATGGACGTCTGACGCCATAATTCCCTGATACTCTCACCGTCATAACTCATTGAGGGGCTGTTGCGGCGCAGCGTGCGTATAGGCGTTTCCTAGTCAGTACAGCCAGCCGTCACCTGAGCTTGCTTATGGGGGTTATATCACAGCATAAACGTACCTAAAGCATACATAATCACCCGAACTGAAATAAATAACAGCCAAAACGGACCTGCACTGGTTGAAAACCACGGTGTAGAAAAACATTCAACAGAAATAGCCGAAACCGACCTAAAAGGGGGAAACCCGCAAAAGCGTACAAGAAGCAGTAGCTGAAACTGATCAAAAGGCAACGAAAATACTCGAAATCCCGTTTATAATGCATAAAGATGTCATAAATAGGTTATGTGGGTGATAACAAATGTTAATATTAAATATGATAAACCGTTGAAAATGAAAAAAAAAACGGTGACGGGATTTGAACTCAGGGTAGGATGTTTGTTTCGCAGGAGCGGAACTACTACACTAGGAGAACAAGCGGTTCTGAGCGACTAAATCGAGGGCCACATGCACGTGGACATAGCTTCAAACATGCCCCTAGATGGCGCCACGCGTCGCTTGGCTGTGCTGACTAGGAAACGCCTATACGCGTCGCCCGCCGAGGCCGACTTGCAAATTAAGCAAGTCGGCATTGCACCAAGCCCAGCACATGAAAGAAAACACAGCATGTTGACGGAGTCATGAAATGCTTTCACCCGCGGCCGCGCTGTTCAATATCATCCCAAACCATCATCATCACCTCACCATCATCATTGTTGTGTCGTGGGCGACAACGAGCGGCCTCGGCAGCGACGGGAGCGAAGGCCGGCCGCCGGGCCCACCCACAAGCCCAAGAAGAAAGAGTGCGGCCTGCTCGAACCAAGACCAATCTATTTATGACATCTTTATGCATTATAAACGGGATTTCGAGTATTTTCGTTGCCTTTTGATCAGTTTCAGCTACTGCTTCTTGTACGCTTTTGCGGGTTTTCCCCTTTTAGGTCGGTTTCGGCTATTTCTGTTGAATATTTTTCTACACCGTGGTTTTCAACCAGTGCAGGCAGAACCCAAAGAGAACGTTTATTGTTCAACAAGACGACACCGAGACGCATACGCACGTGACCCGTCACGTGCGTCCACAGCAACGACATCTAGTTACAATTAATACAACCAAGCGCACACAGTGAGCGGGCGCTCCACTAGAGGGCGCCACTACACCACATCATCTTCCCGTGCAAAAGAAGTTCGCACACTCTGCGAAATACGCCACTACACCACATCATCTTCCCGTGCAAAAGAAGTTCGCACACTCTGCGAAATACATACAGCATCTTAAATGCACACTCCACATCATTCTCCCGTGCTTTGAAGAATGTCTGCATTTTCCTTTCACTGGACTCACACAACAGGCTATCAGTCGCTCACGACAGTTCTATAAGTCCAAAAAAAAAAAACCCCGTCCAAAAGACTTTCAATGATGATATACGATTCAACACAGACATGACACGTTCAACATGACGCAAAGCATGGACCGTACGTATACCCCTTACTGCACATATTCGCGAAGCCACTGAGGCTGCTTAGTCTTACGGCGCGGACGCGTAGACGTTGAACTTGCATTATTTGACGATCCAGAAGCCCCCTCATTTTCCCTTGTGTTGTCTACATGGCTATTTGGATCTGTTTGTTCACTATTTTCTTCCTGACATTCTAATGGTTCCCGAGGGACAATGGATTCAGACCTTGCACTGGTAGAAACCTCCGACAGATCAGGGTCTGTCTGAACACTGGGGCTTGTCCCTTCTGACAACTGTAGACTAGGGGACTGACTGTCACAAATGTCCAAGTTAGACAAAGAGTACAAAAACTCTTTATGCCTCGTCGAGAGTTCAACATTGTCAAAGGAATACGGTGCTGAGCCAACCTCGATTCCCTTCGGAACGACTGTGAGTTTTGAAGCGTTCCAGATCTTTCCATCACTGAGCTTAAAGGTGAAAGGTGCAACCTGAGCTTGCACTGTCAACGGCTTACTATACTTCAGAAATCCTTGCTTACGGAATTTTACCTTCACGACATCTCCCACCTTTATGCGGGTCTGCTGCGCACCTTTCCTTCTGTCAAAGTACTGTTTAGCTTTATGCTGCTTCGTGAAGACCTGATTCCGAACATGAGGCAGGAAATTGTCCGATTCTGCTGCCCTTTTACGTATCCTGAAGTTGCTAATATCCACTTTGGAACGAGGCTGACGTCCATGCAGCAAAAAAGCTGGAGAAAGACCTGTCACTGAATGTGGTGTGACCCTATACGACCCAAGAAATTGTGTAATGCTTTTCGAAGCATCCTTGCCTTCAAGTCTGGCTACCTGTAAATGTTCTTTGAGAACTCTGTTAAACCGTTCAATCTGGCCGCTAGCCTGAGGGTAATAATTCGACGAGAACACGTGGCGGATACCTTTCTCCTTTAGATACTCCTGCATTTGTTTGGAGACAAACTGGAGTCCATTATCCGTCACTAAAACCTCAGGGAGCCCTTCCCGACTGAAAGACCAGTCCAACAACTTAATGACATCCTCAGTTGAAATGGAATTTGTGCCCAGAACCTCAGGCCACTTAGAGTAGTAATCGACTAGTGTAACAAGAAATCGGGGGTACGACACATCTAACGGACCGACGATGTCCATTCCCAACTTTTGCCAAGGCCCTTCAGGCCATTCCACTGGCTGCAACGGAGTTACATGAGGCTTAGCAGACTTGTCTGCCAGCTGACAAACGTGACAATGCTTTACATGTTCTTCAACATTGCGATCCATTTGAGGCCACCAGTAACGTTCCCGGAGAAGTTGCTTCGTTCGTACTATTCCTTGATGATTTTCATGTGCTAACTCGAGGAACGTAGGTACCAGTACACAAGGGATAACTACACGGTCATCACGCATGAGTAATCCGTCCACAACAGAAAGTTCATCCCTTACATGAAAGTAAGCAGTTAAATCAGTGTGTACCTTTTTCTTATCAGGCCAACCCTTTGACACATACTCTGCTACCTTCTGCACGTCACATCGGCCTTCGTTGCCAGCTGCACGGTTTCTTTATCGACTACTGATGTTACCAGCGACACTATATCTTCTTCCTGAAGTTCCTGACCGGTCTGAATGGGTAATCTTGACAGAGCATCAACCACCAGATTTTCTGACCCTTTGCAGTACTCGATGTCAAAATTGTAATACAGCAAACGAGCTGACCACCGTGAAATCCTCAAAGGTCTCCGACCTGAGTCTCCTGCGGCTAACAAAGCCACTATAGCCTGATGGTCACTTCTAAGTGTGAACCGTCTGCCCCAAAGAAAAATGTGCCACTTTTCGCACGCGAACAAACAAGCCAGCGCTTCGCGCTCTCCCACAGAGTATTTTCTCTCAGTCTCCGACAAAGTTCTAGATGCAAAGGCTATGGTTTCAAGCCGAGAACCATACCGCTGCTGTAGTACCGCGCCAATTCCCACATCAGATGCGTCGGTAGTTACTACTACAGCAAGTCAGGATTAAAGACCTTCACAACCGGGGAACATGTGAGGCACGCTTTCAACTGATCGAAACTGCGCTGAGCATCATCAGACCAACAAAACGTCTGACCCTTCCTGAGCATGAGGCGAAGTGGTTCAACTATCTCTGCATAGTTCTTTATGAACTTAGCATAGTATCCTGCAAGACCTAAAAATGATTGCAGTGACTTTATGTCCGTAGGAGCGGGAGCATGAACTATAGCTTTTACTTTGCTCTCCAAAGGTGAGATGCCCTCAGCCGAAATCTTGTGACCCAAAAAATCAAATTCCTTGACCGAAAAAAGACATTTGTCGTTCAACTTCATGCCACTGTTTGCTATACATGTTAAGACTTCAACCAGGCTCGCGTCATGCTCAGCTTGAGTCTTTCCCCACACAAGAATATCATCAAGATAGCAAACGACATTTTTGCAATTCTTCAAGATCTGAGACATCATTTTTTGAAAAACCGCAGGCGCCGACGCCAGACCAAAACACACCCTCTTAAACCTGAATAAGCCTTCATGAGTCACAAAGGTAGTTAAGTCCCTACTGCCCTCTTCCAGCAACAACTGATGATAAGCCGACGCCAAGTCAAGCTTAGAAAAACAAACAGCACCATGAAACATCTGCAACAGCTCTTCAACATGCGGTAAAGGATACCCATCAATGATAATTGCCTTATTCGGTTCCCGGAGGTCCACACACAGCCGAATGTCACCGTTCTTTTTCCGGACGACGACGAGTGGCGAAACCCACTCCGAGGCGTCGACACGTTCAATGACATCATTGTCCTCCAGGCGTCGCAGCTCGCTGGACACTGGATCACGGAGAGCAAGAGGCAATCGTCGTAGCTTAGATGCAACTGGAGTCACACCTGGCCGCCGTTGGATCTTATGCGAGACGTCCTTGACAAGACCCAACTCGCCGTTGAAGAGATGTTCGAAACCCGGGGGCACGTTCACGGGACACTGCACTGCACACACCGATGCTAGTCGACACGTAAGAGACGCACCGTCGATCTGAATGCCCAGTTGCTGGATGGCGTCGAGCCCCAAAAGAGATGTCCCTTTGTCGGTGACGTAGAATGTGACGGAGCAAGACCGTTGCAAGACTTGAACAGGAGCTTGGAATGAGCCGCGGATGCCGATACGTTGTTTGGAAAAATTCCACAAGTTGACGGAAGCCTTGGACAGCGCATGCTGTTTACTGAAGTGACGCTTGAAATCTTCGACAGTCATCAACGACACGGATGCTCCGGTATCGACCAAGAGTTGCATGGTCACTCCACTGACTACGGCTTGTACGACTAAGTCCTTTCTTGGAGGATTGTTGACGCTGACTTCCGCTTGGACGACTAAGTCCTTTCTAGAAGAAGTGCTGACTGTTAACACGGAAGATCTCGAAGATGAGTTGATCTCCGTGGATGTTGGATGCTCTACAGGTTCCGGTGTCGAAGCGGGTCCCGTAGCTTCCCTCGAAGAAACTCGATGCACTGGTGCCGGCTTGCGACACATCGACGCGAAATGTCCCCACTTGTTACAAGAGTTGCAGCGCCGATTTCGGGCTGGACAATTTTGAAATGCTGAATTATGCGATTTATTTCCGCATCGCTCGCATAACTGAAGCTTGCCTGCAAGCTTCTTCGCCTGGACTGTACCGCGAAACTCTGCAGCTGACTGCGAATGGAAACGTCCATCTTGGGGGCCACCATCTTGTCTTCCCGAACCCGGTGGAATGACGTCACGGCCTCCCCGGCTGGCCAGGCCATCTTGAATTCCTGTGCCGCCATCTTGAGCGCGCCGGCCTCCCCGGCGGCCCATGCCATCTTGATTATCCACGCCGCCATCTTGAGCGCGGCGGCTTCCCCGACTGTCATCTTCCGCGACGCCACCTTCTCCTCGTCGACCTACTGCTTGTACTTGATGATGCGAACCGAAGGCTTGGTTCGCCAACGACAAAGATTCAAAACTCCGACCAATCTCTTCAGCTTTCTCCAAAGACAACCTTTCGCCATGTGCGAGCAGCTTTTCTCTAACCTGGGGGTTAGACGTTCCATGTATGATTTGATCTCGGACGCGCTCCGCGTACGTCAGCCCGAACTTGCAACGTACAGCTTTCTCCTTTAGAGCGGTCACGTATTCTAAAAAACTTTCCCCCCGAAATTGACGACGGCTTGTGAACTCATGTCGTTCAGCAAGCGTATTTGTGGACGCAGCGAAGAGCCGGTCCAGCTGCTCCAAAAGTTGGTCGAATTTCGAAATGGCCGGAGCCGAGGATGCGGTCCCACTACAGTCGGTCGCGGAGTCGGTCACGATAGGGCTGGTTACATTAGCGTCGGTCACGTTACTGGCGGCGTCCCTCCTTGCTTCGTCCTGCTCCGCCTCAGCAAAATACCTTCGTTGCCCCTACACCACAGCGTTGCTACCCAAAACGCTGACGAGCGCCGACGCGCGTCGTCCGTCATTCCAGTCGCTGCCGCCAGCCGCCTCGAGATGGGCCTGAAACAATTTTTTCCAGTTATGCCACGGAATCGGAGGCGGCCCCGGCAATTCGAGGAAAACGGGCAGGTTATCGAAGAGGCCCATGCTGCCAAGCAGGAAGGAGAGAGATGCAGGAGCAGAAGCAGAAGAACGAAGTAGGGCGAGGCCTAAACGACAGTTCGACAAGCGTCAGCACAAAGAACGCTAGGCCTCGCGACGCCAGACGCGCCGGACAGTCACACTCAAGCGAGGTCAAACGCACTCACGTTTTCATTCTGCCGGACCCGTCGACGATGTCGTCGCAGCAGAAGAAAATGATCCCATCCTCGTCGCCAAAAAGATGTTGTGTCACGAGTACGGACGAGTGTCACGAGTCGTGGGCGACGGCGAGCGGCCTCGGCAGCGACGGGAGCGAAGGCCGGCCGCCGGGCCCACCCACAAGCCCAAGAAGAAAGAGTGCGGCCTGCTCGCACCAAGACCAGAACCCAAAGAGAACGTTTATTGTTCAACAAGACGACACCGAGACGCATACGCACGTGACCCGTCACGTGCGTCCACAGCAACGACATCTAGTTACAATTAATACAACCAAGCGCACACAGTGAGCGGGCGCTCCACTAGAGGGCGCCACTACACCACAATCATCAGCAGCTCAATATCAATATCATCATCATCAGCTCAATATCATCAATATCATCAGCTCACAATTGAAGCTGGGATAGAACTACTATTGGACCTTTTAATTTCGGCGGCCCAAATTTTTCGCGAATCGGGCTACAAAGCCTAGGCTATTTGCGGACGCTTACCTTCGCGAGTGAGACCGAAGGATGAAACCGCAGCAACGAGAGTAGCCGTTTCGCTACCACCGCTGGTACCATTATTTCGCGCATTGTTGAGATAGTGAGATCCGTTCCAGGAGAGCCCGGCGGCGCCACACGCAGTGTTTGTGCTAATTGTGAAAACTACGTGGTTATCCCCGAACGTCATGTATTGAAGGTGGTCTGCATGTACGCGTCCTGGCTGACTCGAGAAAAAAGAAAAAAAAATCTGTAGTGAAATGCTTTACCAAAAAACCCGTTCCTAAATACTTCTGGCCAAGTCCTCCTACTTCCCCTAGGGAGGGGGGATGTTAAAGCAAGGCATATGGTCATTGAAATAAATAAGCCTAAATAAGCTGATCTTTTTTCATTTCAAACAGCCGCAAGTAAAATGATTGGCCATAACACAGATGTTTTCCCTTGTTGCTTTCCCTGCGTGCGTCTCGCGATTCACTCCGAGTATGCGGGCGTTCAAAAAAAGAAAGCCCTGTGTAATGAAGAATGCAAGCGCAGTTACTGTTTGGCAGCCTGATTCTAGTGAAAAAGTTTCCCGCTCTCTTCAAGTTAGCGAATTTTCCAAATCGTGGAATTCACAAAAATTACAGACGCGCAAAATAGAAGCTAGTACCACAGTTTCTGTCTGTTGATTGAAAGTGCCAAAAACATCATATGCGGGCGTACATTCCTATTACTTTTATTCGGTATTTACATTTAACAGATATTCCCAACTGAGGAGGCAGCGTTCGACGTGCGATGAGGCCTAATTAATGAACGATGCGAATTGGTCAGATTCCGTTCAAGCTTCAAAACGT